>NC_137049.1:17060147-17180147 GCF_032717465.1 Coenobita brevimanus | reverse complement strand
AACCGATACCCCTGAGGGCACGTTCAGTCGACCACACACTTGCACCCACACATTCACTCGACTTGGAGCCGTCGGTGTACAATTGATGGGACCCCAAGTGATGAACAATGATGTTACGAAACAAGTGGTGGACCTCCGCCTCCGGCGCCTTGGCCTTTGGTGCTGGGAGCCATGATACATCCACTGTAAAGCTGGGCAGCTCCCAAGGCGCTATATTTTTTAGCACCAACTTGTCACAGTCACTGGGGTCCACACCAAGCTCCTGAGTCAGTAAGTGGAGGCGAGCGGCAAGTGGGCGACGCACCCTCCGTAGAAGGTGGTGGTATTGACGCAGGGGGGTACAGGCCACATTGCCGATATTACTTTTTCTTAACGTCCTTATGCCGTAGGACAAGGCCAGGTGGTCACGGCGAATACGGAGGGGAGGCACATTCGCCTCCACTTCCATACGAGCCACACGGGTACACCGGATGGATCCAAGACACATTCGCAAGCATTTATTCTGTAACACATCCAATCCTTTCAGAGTGGCATAGGATGCCGAGCCATACACCTGTGCGCAATAGTCTAGCTTCGATCGAATAAGGGACTTATACACCATTAATAAAGATTTTCTGTCGGCACCCCAGGTAGTACCCGCTAGGTACTTGAGGACATTTAACGGTTTATCACAACGAGCAAGCAAAGTATTAACGTGAAGTTTAAAATTCATTCTACGATCAAAATGTATTCCTAAAAATTTTACAGAATTTTGAAAAGGTACCGCCTGATTATCCAAAGTTAAGCACAAATTAGGTACGTTACGATTAGTGAAGACTATAGCGGCACACTTACGTAAGGAAAACTTAAATCCCCACTGCAAGGCCCATTGGTGGACGGAGTCAAGGGCTGCTTGAATCCGCCCAGCCGAAAATTGTGCATTACGGGAAGAGTGCCATATTGCACAATCGTCAGCGTTGAGCGAGTATTTAAGATTCCTCGGGATGGGAGCTGATGACAGAATATCATTGATCATAATACTAAATAAAGTAGGACTAAGCACACTTCCCTGTGGCACCCCGTTTTCCTGGATAAATATATCCGATGTTACGTTACGGGGCAATTTGACAGAGAAAGTTCTGTCCCTTAAGAAATTTGAAATAAAAACAGGCAAATTTCCTCTTAAACCATAAGCATAGAGCTTCATTAGTATACCGTGTCGCCAGGTCATGTCATAGGCTTTATGGATGTCCAAGAACACCCCTATCATGAATTCTTTATTGGCAAATGCCTCTGCAATACAATGCTCCAAATTCATTAAATGATCTAATGAACTTCTGTATTTACGGAAGCCACATTGTTGATCATTTAACAAATTCTTCGACTCTAAAACAAAAAGAAGCCTATTGTTAACCATACGTTCCATGACCTTACATAGACAAGAAGTCAACACAATAGGACGAAATGAAGTGGGATTCATAAGACGACCAGCCTCTTTGGGTATTGGTATGACGTGCGCAAAGTGCCATGAGTTTGGGAACGTTCAAGACGCCCAAATCTCATTGTACAATGCTAACATCTTAATCAGGTTGTCCTGATTAAGATGCTGGATCATACCGTACGTGATGGTGTCTGGTCCAGGGCTGGTGTCTTTACAGGATTTAAGGGCAAGGAGCAGTTCATCTAGAGTAAACTCTTGGTTGTACGGGGAGTCTACGTCTTCTGTGGCAAAGTCTAATATCTGTAGCTCAGCCGTGCGTTTATGATGCTGGAAACGCGGGTCATAATTGGCTGAGCTACTTACATGAGAAAAACTCCTGGCGAGGATGTTAGCAACGTCCACGGGCTCGTCATAGGTGGTGTTATTCACCTGCAAGGTGGTGACAGGGAAGTATGGGCGTTTATCATTTAATAATCTTATAGTGGACCAGACTTTATGTAATGGTGTTGTACGAGTCACCGTGGACACAAAGGACCGCCAGGAGTCACGTTTGGCCCTTCTTATTATTCTCCTTGCCTCAGCCCGTACCTGTTTGTATGCAATAAAATTTTCCTCAGTGGGCTGACTATCAAAAATCCTGTATCTCTTATTGCGTTTTCTTAATGCTTGTCGGCAATCCGGCGTCCACCAATGTGCTCTATGCTTCGCATGAACTGTAAAAGTCTTGGAATAGCAGCCTCAGCTGCGTGTAATATGGAAGTAGTTATATTTTCGACCTTAACATCTATGGTCTCCCCAGATATATCTAAATTGGCGATCCTTGAGAAGGATCCCCAATCTGCTTTCTTATAGTTAAATTTTGGAGGTGGAGGGTCCGAAATGATGTCGCGTGTATAAGAAAGACAGATGGGTAAATGATCACTTCCCAAGGAGTCGTCGTAAGGGTCCCATGAGAGATCTTGATGTATACCAGGGGAGGCCAAAGATAAGTCAATGGCCGAAAAGTTACCAGTACGATCATCTACACGAGTCGCTCTACCATCGTTCATAAGACAGAGGTTGGACTGTAGTATTAGGTCAGCTACTTGCTCCCCACGACCATCAATCCTCAAGCTACCCCATTGATAGTGATGGGCGTTAAAATCGCCCAACACTAACTTATTTCCAGGCAGATGTTCCACTAGTGAATTTAAAGCATCACTATCAATGGGGCCATGTGGAGGACAGTACAGAGTGCAAACAGACAGATACGTGTCATTAAATTTTACTCTGCACGCGACCGCTTCCAGAGTAGAATTTAGAATCACTTCCGTTTGTGGGTGTGATTTGTGTGTGTATATGGCTACTCCGTGACCTTCATATCTTCTGTACGAGTGGTAGTGTTTGAACTGTGGAGGATCAGGGTGATCCTCCAGGCGCGTCTCCTGTAAACAAATAACGTCTGGCCTATGTATAGAAAGCAAGATTGCTATATCTTGTAACTTATTCCCAATACTTCTACAATTCCACTGTAATACAGCGAAAGCGACGGTTTAAGATTTTCGTTGGGGGCCAGTGTGCTTTGTCTTTTTTTGTCGCCTGCCGGCAGGCGAGCGACTACCGGGGGACCTATCCCGGTGCTTGTTCACGGAAACCTCCATATTATCGTCAATTACAAGGTTCCCTGACCCCCCCGAGGAAGAGCTAACCTTCCTCTCCCTCGCTGGAGTGGGAACTGGAAGAACGTGAGGACGAGACTGTTTTGTGAGGGTGGTCATGTTACTTTTACTAGACTTGTCGGGTTTCGCTTTAGGCCATACTGATGGAGAGGCAGCAGCAGCCTGAGAATAGGTTGAAATCTTAGGGATGTCAGTGAGAGAGTGGAGCGGACAAGAGGTCGAGATGGAGATGTACTGTGAGTGGCAGTAGGGAGAAGGACAGGATCAGTCTGCGTCTCTACAGAGCACATCACAGGACGGGACATTACCGCCGAAGCATAGGACCTATTTGGCGTGGGAGTTGCATGCAACTCCACCTTTTTCCTAGCTTCGTAGTAGGAAATGCCCTCCGTTGCCTTCACTGTGCAGACCTCCTTCTCCTCCTTCCACTTGGGACAATCCCTAGAGGAAGTGGAGTGAGCGCCCTTGCAGTGGAAGCAACAGACCATCTCAGATGTGCAATGTTCCGCCTCATGACCTTGGCTTGCACACTTGCCACACACTGGCTGGGAAGCCCAACAAGTCTTGGCACCATGCCCATATAACTGGCATTTCAAACAACGGAAAGGGTTGGGAATGTATGGCCGCACATGAACAATTTCGTAACCAATTTTTACATTGCTAGGAAGTGATACTTTACCGAATGTCAAAACAATGGTCGCTGTCTTTGTCCTGACACCTTCCGAGAATCTGGTGATAAATTTAGCATCAATGACATCTTGCTGAGCGAGTTCATCTATGATCTCTTCCTCACTCATCACCATGAGATCCCTGCAAGTGATAACCCCCTAGCAGGAATTCATGGATGTTGGAATCTTGGTTTCAACATCATAGCAATGAAACTTGCGCAGCTTCAACAAGTCCTTAATTTGAGATGAGGTACAAGTTTTTATGAGGAGGTCTCCGTTCCCAAGTTTTTTTACTTGTTCCACCTCCCCAGCACAGCCATCAATAACCTTCTTGATCATGAAGGGATTGAGACTGCTCAAGGAAGTGGAACCTAGAGCAGTGATGATCACATATTCCGCATTATTTACAGGGACATCACGGGGCAAACGAGTCTGGGGCCGTTCTGTCTGGGGGCTGTCAGTCCGTGTAGAAGTCGTGGGTCGGTCAGGACTACCTCCCCCCCTGAGGGGGGGGAAGGCAGTAGGGGCGTCCTCCATAGTACCACTCCCCCCTAGCGGGGGAAGTGGGAAGAAGGAGAGAAAACAAGCAAGGGACAAACAACCGGGGACCACACACCTAAGTCTGAGGTTGCCCTCTCAAACCACTCCAGGGAGGCCCGACCGTGTTTATTCACGCCCCAGAGCGATCAGTGGGGGGGACCCTCCGTGGGCGATAAGCAAAGGTAAACTCAGTTTATTTGAACAGACACCTACTGTTCAAGACTAACAGGGAGGGGAGGAAAGTTAGAAACTAACTAGCCTAACGTCACCAGAAGGGTGAAAAAAAAAAAAAAAACTAATGCCGGTGAGGCAGCCCTGGAAACTAGAGAAGAGCTTACAAACACGTCTTCACTCTCCGCAACCATCCATCAAAGTCCGTGGGGCAATATCACGCTCACCACATTATATAGACTGGGGTCAGACATGGGACCCAAGCCGGCTTAGGCTTCATGAAGCCATGGATTTTAGGTCTTGGCTTTGGCTTCATGAAGCCATGGTTTTTGGTCGCGGCTTCAGCTTCATGAAGCCATGGTTTTTGGTCGCGGCTTCGGCTTCATGAAGCCATGGTTTTTAGGTCGTGGCTTCGGCTTCGAAGCCAAGGGCCTGGCTTCAGCCACAACTGCTGGCTAAAGCACCAGACCCAGAAAATTCGTTACAGGAACAGAATATGCATAAAAACTGCCTGATTTTCATATTTTCAAGTTCTTTCCTTCGCACCCACTTCAGCTCAATAAAAATATCATATATTATATACAGAATCCTTTATTTCCAGACTGACGATTCCTAGGGTCAACATTTGTATGTAAGAGATAATGGTACTGTACCTATTTGCCCCTAGGTAAGATGCAAGGTATTATGCACTCACTCACTTGCAAGGACTCACTACGTTTGAAGTTCTGATTTTCTTACTGGCTGGTTACAACTGGCATATTGTAACACGAAGCTGATTATTGGCTTCATAAAATTCTCACAGCTTCGGCTTTGTCTCTGTGAATGTTTACCTGGTTTTGGCTTCGGCTTCACGACTTTCCAAGGCTGCCGGCTTCGGCTTCATGACTTTTGAAGGGCTTCGGCTTCGAAGCCAAAGAGGTGGCTTCAGCCCTATGTCTGACTGGGGTTGAGAAATCCATTGGTTGGGTACAGTGGTATGACAATACAACTTGTTGATCCACTAACTGGATGGTAATACACAATTATTGACAAATGTCATAACATTAATGGTACTGACATGCAAATATGACTTACGGAAGGGGTCACTTTAATACTTTATACTTTGTGTAAGACATGTCGATGTTATCCATTCTCTGTACAAATACACAATTTAAGAATGCTATAAATATCATTCAGACGAGTAAATATTCGATTAGGGAGTGCAACACATAACTATTACTGGTGGCATAGCGACAGCTGTTGGAACAAGTCTGCGCTAATAATATTCTTCACAGAAATGATCGCAGCTTTAAGACAGGTGGGGACAACATATATGTTCTTTTAATACAAATTTCAGCTATTCTGTGACAATAAGACTATGTTTGATACAGGAAGTGATAACATATTTATTGCTGGGTATGGAAGTAGTGGAAGTACAAATTATTTACCTGTATCAAGAGACTTGCCTTTCTGTACACATGTACCTAACATCACTCGTTCACTCCCTCACTCATTCATTCCCTCAGAAAATACACTGTATGTGTGTGCGCACAGGACTAACATTTGTGGCAACTCATTTATTCCAGAGTACCCGGTATGCAATGCTGTCATCAGCACTGCACTGTTGCATTTCCCAGTGGCTAATTGTCTCAAAGCTAATGTCACGTTACATCTGCAGATAAAACACGCAGCCGGCCGGGTTTAGAGGACTGGTTGGAATTTGGGCGTGGTCGGACGTGACATATGGGTGTTGCTAGAAATGGTTGGGATTTGGGGCGACATTAGACGTGGGATATGGGTGTGGCTAGGACTAGTTGGGATTGGGCGTGGCTGGATGTGGGATACTGGTATGGCTAGAACAGGATGGGATTTGAGTGTGGCTGGACGTGGGATATGGGCGTGGCTAGAACTGGTTGGAATTGGGCGTGTCTAGGTGTAGGATTTGTCTCTGGCTGGGCCTGAGAGTTGAATGTGGCTGAGCTTGTGGCTGGGTGTGAGATCTGCGTGCGGCGGGGAGGGGAATTTGGGTAAGGCGGGGCGAGGGATTTGAGTGGGGCAAGGCAAGGGATTTGGGTGGGGTGGGGAGGGGGATTTGGGTGAGGTGGGGCGACGGATTTGGGTGAGGTGGGGCGACGGATTTGGGTGAGGTGGGGCGACGGATTTGGGTGAGGTGGGGCGACGGATTTGGGTGAGGCGGGGCAAGGGATTTGGGTGGGGCAGGGTATGAGATTTGGCTATAGTTGTGCTTGGTAATTGCGCGTGGGATCTGGGCGTGATTGGGAGGCTAGATGAGGACTAGACAGGATTCAGGTAGGGCTGAGTGGGATTTGGGCGTGTTTGGGAATGGGATTTGGGCGTGTTTGGGAATGGGATTTAGGCGTGGGATCTAAGACAGACGGGGGTTTGGGAGTGGTTGGAATGGAATTTGGCCGTTGTTGAATGCGGAGAGGTGTGGCTGCTGGGACTTGGGCTGGAGGCTGGAGAGATGTGGTGGAGTGAGGTCTTGTGGGGTGGGGTATACTGATGAAATCTGGTATGGTGTGGTGTTATGTGGTGGGCTGGTGAGATGTGCGGTGTGATGGGATGTCGTGTGTTATGTGGTGTGCCGTGCTGTGATGCGTTGTGAGTTGTACTATTATAAAGAATGGGGGTATATGAGGCTGCTGTAAAGGATGGTGTGGTCTAAAGCGTGGTGTTGTGGTGTAGTGGGGCCAGTTTTATTTTGTGGTGTGGTGTGGTTTACTGTGGTGTGCAGTAGTGGTGTGTAACGACAACTGGCGTGGAGGTAAAGGTAGTGTAATCCTATAGTGTTAGGAGTGGTGTGGTGCGGTGCAGTGTGGTGTGGTGTGGAGGGGAAGGTTCTGTAATCCATTAGTGTTAGGTGAGGTGTTTTGTGGTGTGGAAGGGAAGGTAGTGTAATCCTTTAGTGTTACATGTGGTGTGGTGTGGTGTCGAGGGGAAGGTAATGTAATCATTTGGTGTTATAGTGCAGGAGCTAGGTGACTTTTATTCAACATGAAAGGTGCAGAAGGATTGGAGTACCAGAAATGTTCGTCAGGCGCAGGAGGGCCTAGAAACCCAATTCTTAAGTTTCGCAAGTGGTGGGTGTGGCTAGGGGCGACCCCCAAAATACCCCCAAAAATGACATTACATAACATGTGAGGTGCAGACTTCGTTTTATTGCCATTTGATAGAGGTGTAATCAATGAATAAAAAAACCCAACTTAAGAATGTTTTTTTCGGTGGAACAGCTAATTAAAAACAATGTTAATTAGAGCTGATTACACTTTTATTGAACATGAAAGGTGCACAGCTGAAACCTACTTCATTACAAACCACCACATCTCAGTAGTCAGAAAAATGAACTTAAGAAAAAAAATGATGGTGGGAAGACCCCTTAAGAAAAGGGTCACACCCAAAGTACCCCCAGAATCACGTTACATAACATGCGAGGTGCAGACTTCGTTTCATTGCCATTTGATAGAGGTGTATTCAATGAATAAAAAAAACCACTTTAACAATGTTTTTTTCGGTGGATCAGCTAATTAAGAACAATGTTAATTAGAGCTAATTAAACAAGAAAGGTGCACATGAAATGAAATGAAAGAAAAAAAGAAAAGAAATGAAATGAAAGAGAACTGCTAAAATAAAACATCAAAATCTGCTGCCACAAATCAGTCGAGCATGAGTTTGCTGACTTCATATACATGTGGACTTGTAAAGGGAAAACACATGTTGCATTAGCCACATCAGTCCTATACATTTAGAGTGCCACTAAGAAGACTACGTTTACTCTTCGTCTGAGGAGAGGCAACTCTCTTCATCCGAGGATGAAAGCTCAAAGTTGTCATCCGAGTCGTCCTCATGAAGGTCACCTTCCTCAGGAATCAATGAATCAGGCAGCTCAGGACCTTCGAACCATATGACTTCGTAATGCCCGTCCTTCAGCTTCCATCCATCCTCTGGCAAAGGATGCTGTATTATCTCAGGATCAGTAGCAGTGGCCCACATCCTTGCTACAAATGAGGCTTGCTTGATGTGTTGTGACAACTCCAGTTCACATGGAGGAAGCATGCTACCATCAATGCCCTTCAATTTTTCTAGTGCATTCTTACATTTGGCCTTTGGTCCATATGCCCTCTTGAAAACCTTGTAGCGATATCCATTCAAAGAGGAGGATGATTTGCCCTTTGCTCCATACATCTCTGCTGTAAAGGTTTTCAAAACTGTTTCATGATTTTCTGTTAGCTGTCCAGTAGACATTAATGAAAAAGCCTTCTGAGCAGAAGTGTCTTTCAACATCTGGGCATAGGGTCTGACTTTGCCTTTTCGATGGAACGCAGAGGCGTAGTCACAGCCTGTGAAGGCATGGAATCCTAGAAGTGCACTGCATATTTGATGTCCTACTGTGTTGGCAATTGAAGTGATATTCAGGTACCGTCTGTTGTTTTATGATGAAGTCCCGACGTCCATCCATACGTGCGCCTTCATATCCCAACAGTGATGTAAGAGGATGACTGCGATGTCGGTGTCGGATCATCTGACTACAATGTTCTTGACACATCCTTCCTCATCTATGGACTTGGCATGGGCTGCTATCAGTGTGTCCGCCTCCTCATGATTAGTTACCAACTTCTCAACCACTTCTCTGACTACCTGCCCATCAATGACATAAAAGTGAAAACATGAACCAAGGCAGGAGAGGTAGATGTACCTCTTCTCGATGAGATGGGCATAATGTGGCGATTTCCACTCGGCTGCCAGGAATTTTGGGAACTCTTCTTTGAACGATCTTGCCTTCATCAGGTCTTTGATGTCACTAGGACGACGCTGTTCTGCTCCAGTGATCACATACACCCGAGCTTCCTTTTCATCCAAGCCTCTACGATTTCTTTCACCCTCCTTGATTGATAGTATGGGTATGCATCAAAGACAATATCAATCCTTTTTATCGATAGTTTTGCTGCTTGTTGTAGAACACCAGTTGCTAGCCCCCATATGTTGGTGGCAAGTTGGGAGGAAGATTATGAAGAAGGAAATTCCCGTCAATGATACAAACATCAACTGTACTGGGTGCGGAATGGTTTTGAACTTTCTTTTCCAGCAAGTCCATGAGAGTATTCTTTCGCGTCTTCACCATCATGCCATCTCCATTACACATGGAAAGAGGCACTGGAGTGAATGGAAAGGAAAAAACATATTCAAGGTCAAGGTCCCGTCTGCAAGCCAGAATGAGAAGTCGGCCCAGTAAGTCCCTGTTACAAGTCAGGACAGTGATTCTGACATCCTGAGTGTGCTTATATCTTAAATTTTCATTTTTAAATGATGTAAGTGATTCTTTTGTTATGGCACTCTCAAATCTCTCAGGGTCCTCAAGGCATGCAGCAACAAATGTCTCCTTTTTGATTTTCCTCTGTCTTTGATTCCGAGAAGACAAGCTTTTGTACTTTCTGATGCAGCTTTACCAGTACTGATGTTGAACAACTTTGATGATTCACTGACAGTACCTGTGAATGGATTGCAGGTATCTTGGATTTGTGCGATGACTTTCCTTACATCAGTGTTGTCATGTCTCACTCTTGCACCTTTCAACTCAGCAGTTGGGTCATCCACATTACCAATACCGGCCATTTCTTGCACAGAGGTGACAATGGTAGACCTTGTGGATTTTGTCAGCATCCAGCGCATGTGTGCACTATAGTTGTTGGTCAATGATGCGATCCCCGTTTGTCGAGATGCAGCATCAGCATTGATCGTTTGTTCGAGGGTGAGGTCCACTTGACTGCGACTGAAAACTTTTTTGGTGCATCTAACGGTGAATGCTCCCTTTTCAAGAATGGACCGCAAACCAGTATGTGTTTGGTCGATATTCAGGAGATCTAACTGATACTATGTTAACCACCTTGCATAGTTGATGTGATTTGTGGTGAAGAAGATTTCTATCAGCGGTGTCAAAGCATGAGTGAAGTGGGCAACATTGTTGGTGCGGATGGCTCGCTCGAGGTTGTGGTATGCATGTATTAGGTCCACATACAACATCCAATACTGTGCTGTGGCACCGTGTTCTCCAGTTCTTGTAGCAGCTGTGTATTCAACATACAGAGTGACACAGTCTCTGAAAAACTCTGATGCGTTGACCATCTGCCACGTTTCCTATATGCATCCGCGACAGTTAACACACAAACACACACACACACACGCAGACACGCACACACACACCCACACAGACGCACAGTGGCATACTCATATCCGTTAACTCATATTGCGCAAAAATAAAAGTGCCAATATTTCAAAATACACGATGACGCGTCAGCAATTTGCCCACCGCCTGGTGGGGGGCCCTCGTGGTGGGAGGCCCAGGGCCCAGATCCCAGGCCCCCCACTAAATCCGGCTCTGACCTCTTCTATTAACTCTGTAACGTAAAGAATAACAATTTTAACAATGGAAATAATTTGTGAAATTCTTCTTAAAGGGGTCTTCCCACCATCATTTTCTTTCTTAAGTTCATTTTTCTGACTACTGAGATGTGGTAGTTTGTAATGAAGTAGATTTCAACTGTGCATCATTCATGTTCAATAAGTGTAATTAGCACTAATTACATTGTTCTTAATTAGCTGATCCACCGAAAAAAACATTGTTAAAGTGGGTTTTTTTATTCATTGAATACACCTCTATCAAATGGCAATGAAACGAAGTCTGCACCTCGCATGTTATGTAACGTGATTCTGGGGGTACTTTGGGTGTGACCCTTTTCTTAAGGGGTCTTCCCACCATCATTTTTTTTCTTAAGTTCATTTTTCTGACTACTGAGATGTGGTGGTTTGTAATGAAGTAGGTTTCAGCTGTGCACCTTTCATGTTCAATAAAAGTGTAATCAGCTCTAATTAACATTGTTCTTAATTAGCTGTTCCACCGAAAAAAACATTCTTAAGTTGGGTTTTTTTATTCATTGATTACACCTCTATCAAATGGCAATAAAACGAAGTCTGCACCTCACATGTTATGTAATGTCATTTTTGGGGGTATTTTGGGGGTCGCCCCTAGCCAAACCCACCATTTGCGAAACTTAAGAATTGGGTTTCTAGGCCCTCCTGCGCCTGACGAACATTTCTGGTACTCCAAACCCTCTGCACCTTTCATGTTGAATAAAACTCACCTAGCTCCTAGACTATTAAGTGTGGTGTGGTGTGGCGTGGAGGGTAAGGTAGTGTAATCCATTAGTGTCAGGTGTGATGTGATGTCGTGTGGAATCCTTTGGTGTTAGGTGTGGTGTGGTGTGGAGGGGAAGGTAGTGTAATCCTTCAGTGCAGTGGCTCTTAAATTTTTCAGACCCGACATCCCAAAATTCAACTGCGAGTCAACCCGATACTCCCTCTCTAATACTGTTACTCCATCCACTTTCAGTTTCCCGTTAAAAAAAAAAAAAAAGAGAGAGAGAGAGAGAGAGAGAGAGAGAGAGAGAGAGAACGGCTATGAACAAACAGCTGAATTCTATAGATTCGTTTATTTATATTTTCAACAAAATAACGTTCATACAAAGATTAGTTAGTAACCATACTTTTTTTTTTTTTTTTTTTTCAGGATACCTTTCTGGATACCCCCAAGAAGCCATTTCGATACCCCCTGGGGGTATCGAGGCACTACTTTAAGAACACCTGCTTTAGTGTTAGGAAAAATGTATAATGCCGTGGTGAGGATGTGTGGTTGGTTAAGGTGCTGCAAACAGATACACAGATCACACAGACCCTTATAGCAGTGTGGAATGTGACGACGTGAGGTGGAATTTGTGGTAGGCAGAGTGACAGGAAGCTTGGTAGGGGCGTAGAAGGGACCAGGACCAGGCTAGGTGGGGTTGGTTGGGGTGGAGCCAAGTTATAATAGGCTGTCGTGAGGTGGAACGGGATTATAGTGGATGGTGGTGAGGTGGAGTGGGGTTATAGAGATTGTGGTAAGGTGGAGTGGGGTTATAGGGATTGTGGTGAGGTGGAGTGGGGTTATAAGGATTGTGGTGAGGGTGAGTGGGGTCATAAGGATTGTGGTGAGGTGGAGTGGGGTTATAGGGATTGTGGTGAGGTGGAGTGGTGTTACAGGGATTTTGTGAGGTGGAGTGGGGTTAAAGGGATTGTGGTGAGGTAGAGTGGGGTTAGAGGGGTTGTGGTGAGGTGGAGTGGGGTTACAGGGATTGTGGTGAAGTGGAGTGGGGTTACAGGGATTGTGGTGAGGTGGAGTGGGGTTACAGGGATTGTGTTGAGGTGGAGTGGGATTACAGGGATTGTGGTGAGGTGGAGTGGGGTTACAGGAATTGTGATGAGGTGGAGTGGGGTTACAGGAATTGTGGTGAGGTGGAGTGGGGTTACAGGGATTGTGATGAGGTGGTGTTACAGGGATTGTGGTGAGGTGGAGTGGGGTTACAGGGATTGTGGTGAGGTGGAGTGGGGTTACAGGGATTGTGGTGAGGTGGAGTGGGGTTTAAGGGATTGTGGAGCGGTTAAGTGGGGCCGTTGAAGTGTGTGGTGAGTTGGAGTTGAGTTACAGAGGATTGTGGATGGAATTAGGATGTGGTGGGGTGTAGTGAAGCTAAATTAAGTAGCAAATTACTGAAGTAATAGGTAAACTGTGGGAAGATGGAGTCAGGTTGGCAGTGGAGTAATACTGGCAAATGTGTGGTACGGTGGAGTTAATAGTGTGGTAAGATGGAGTCAGGTTGGCAGTGGAGTAATACTGGCAAATGTGTGGTACGGTGGAGTTAATAGTGTGGTAAGATGGAGTCAGGTTGGCAGTGGAGTAATACTGGCAAATGTGTGGTACGGTGGACTTAATAGTGTGGTAAGATGGAGTCAGGTTGGCAGTGGAGTAATACTGGCAAATGTGTGGTACGGTGGACTTAATAGTGTGGTAAGATGGAGTGAGGTAATAGTATAATGTGATGAGGTGGAGCCAGATTACTGTGGAGAGTTATGAACCACAATGGAGAGTTATGAAGCAGTGTATTTTATGACTGGCTACAATGACATTATAGCACAACGGCACGTATGATGAGTGGCATAGCAGGCTTCGTGGCTCCTTTGCCTTAGCGATTTACCTTGCATAGGACACCTTCACATTCCCTTGTATAATATGTTTCCATTTATATCGATATAAGAGTTGTTTGCATCAACAACATCAAAGAGGAACTTAATGTGCCATGTGCGGAATAAATCGGATAATAGGGGGTGTTGCGAAATCCCCAAAGGCACTCAGTGTGTGACTGGTCATGTGGCAATGGAGAGGACCTGCTGTGTATGAGGGCGGTGGCATGGAGTGGAGGTAACACAGTATGAAGTCTACGGTACACCAGGGTAGCAAGAATAGACTGGTGTTGTGCTGTATAGTGTGGCGTTGTGCTGTATTCCTTGGCGTGGTGTTGCGTTGTGTTAAACGAAGAAATAAAGAAGAATTAGCACCAAGTCATAATACGGCCTAATGTACACACACACACAATCTATCTATACAGTAGCCCAACGCCCCAACCCGCAAAGGGTGGCCGCAGACAAAACGCCTCCAAGTCTCTGTCACCCACCATTTGACTGCTCTCCCCCCGCCCTCATATACCTCTCAACTCCATCCCTCCACCTCATCCTCGGTCTTCCCCTCTCTCCATGTCACCTACACACACCCTCTCAGTCAGCGTTTCATTCTCCATTCTCTCCATATGTCCAAACCACCTCAGTGTATTTCTCCTTATTTTCTCAACCATATCCACATCCACTCCACAACGTTCCCTCACTTCTTCATTCGTCAACCTGTCCCTCCATGTTACTCCACATCCTCCTCTCAAGTAACTCATTTCCACTGCTCTCACTCTTGACTTCTTCCCTTCTAGCAAGGTCCATGCCTCACTTCCGTACGTCAGGGTAGGGATCACAATACTATCATGCAGTGATTTCTTAACCTCCATACTCACCTCCCTATTTCTCATCACTGCTTTCACTAAACCAACAACCTTCCTTCCCTGCTCTACTCTTTCAAGAAATTCATCTCCAAAAGTTCCATCCTTACTCATCACACTACCCAAGTACTTGAATGCACTCACATTCTCCATATCCTCACCATCCAACCTCACTGTGCATTCTGTGACTTCATTTCTCTCAAACACCGTAACTTAACTCCTGTTTACATTCACTTTCAGATTCCTCTTCCTACACACTGTCCCAAATTCATTCACCAAACCTTGCAACTCCCATTCATCTTCACTCAACAATACTGTGTCATCAGCAAACAGCTACACCGGAATCTTCCACATCTCACCCTCATTCATTAGAGCCACCTCCACATACACTGCCCTACCTTGCACCTCCTTTACAACCCCATCCATGTATATATTAAACAGCCATGGAGACATCACACATTCCTGTTTCAGTCCCACATTTAGATAAAAAAAACTCAGCTCACCATCCACTCGCACTGTAGCCCTGGCTCCGTCATACATACTCTTCACAGCACTCAACAACTTCCCCTCCACTCCACATATTCTTAATACCTTCCACATATGGTACCTTGCCTATCTAGGCTATTCTGTCATAAGCTTTCTCCAAGTCCATGAAGGCAGCATACACTTTCTTTCCCTTCTCTAAATACTTCTAAACTAAACATTTTAGAACAAATATCTGATCTACACATCTTTTTCCCTTCCTAAATCCCACCTGTTCTTCAACTAGCTCCTTTGTTATATGCCTAACCCTATCAATGAGTATTCTACCATATATTTTTCCAGTCACACAAAGAAGGCAAATACCCCTATGGTTACCACATACTTCTCTCTCTCCCCTTTTCCTTTGTATAATGGAACAATTATACCTGATTCCTAGTCCTCTGGAACCCTTCCCTCTTCCCAAACCAATCTACACAACTTCCATATCCACTCCACAACAATCTCACCCCCATACTTCAGCATTTCACCATACACTCCATCAATTCCTGGGGCCTTTCTCATCTTGATCTTCTTCATTGTTTCCACTACTTCCGCCCTACTGATCTCTTCCTCCCTCCTCTCATCTCTTCTTCTCCCAGACATTTCCCAACCACTGAAACTCGCACTGCTCTCACTCTCTACATTCAACAAATCCTCAAAGTGCTCCTTCCATCCCCTCAATTTCTCTCCCTTCTCCACCAGCAATCTATTATTCCCATCTTTCACTCACCTACAATTTCCCCTGTCACACTGAATTACTTTCTTTATGTCCTTCCAAAACAATTTCTTATTCTTCCTCCATTTTACACTCAGATCCCTCCCAAACTCTTCATCCACTTTCTTCTTACAATCATTCATCAATCTCTTCACCTCCCTTCTGCTCACACATCTCTCTCTCTCATCTCCCCTACCTCTACTCGCTAGCCATTCTCTATATGCCTTTTTCTTTTGTTCCACAGCTCTTTTCACCTCATTCCACCATGCTGTCCCTTGCACACCCCTGCATCTCCTCCTCACTCCACAAACCACCTCACATGCTGCGCCTGTCTCTTCCGTAAGTATCTCACATACATCTTCTACCCCTTCTATCTGCTCTGACTCATACCTTCCCAATCTTTCTTCCACTATGTTCTTATACTCTGCCATATTCACACTACCTTGCAAATTCTCCACTCTTTCCACAGAAGCTGTTTCCTCCTGTCTTCCCCTTCGTCTCTTCACCCTTTCTCTTTGCAGCCTTCCCTTGGTCATCACTAAGTGATGGTCAGAGATTCCATTCCCCCACCCTCTCCACACTCTTGCATCCAACACTTGTCTTCTCATTCGCTCATCCACACACACGTAATCTATCATTACCTTTCGTTCAACAAGTTCACCGTTCATCCTCCTCATGACTATGTATATCTGTGGATCATCTTATGCCGAAAGGTGTTGGCTATTGCCAACCCCTTACCGGCACAGATGTCCACCAAAGCACTACCATTCCCATCTACTTCAGGTGGCATACCCCACTGACCAACCATTCCATCCACTCGTACATTCCCAACTTTGCCATTCATGTCTCCAATCAAAAACACTCTCTCGCTCCTCTCAAACTTGTCCATACATGCTTCTACACTTGCCCAAAACTCATCTTTCACCCGTCACTCGGTCCTCTGTCGGCGTAAACGCACATACAATCACCCAAGCTTGTATACCTATTGTACTTTCATCCTCACCCATACAATCCTTGCACCCACTGTTCCATACTCTCCTATATTCTCCTTCCACTTCTTGCTTTTCATCACACATACTCCCTCTCTTCCCCTTTCATTCTCATTAACTCCCGCACATATTCCTAAAACGTATTCCCAATCTCTCACCCTTTCACCTTACCATTTAGTTTCAATCAATTCACATACATCCACTCCTGCATGCTCAAGCATCTGAACATTCTTTTTCTCACTTCATCATTCACTCCTCTCACATTCCATGTCCCCACCCTTAGAATGTCCTTTGTCCGTTCCTTAGTCGTCAACCTATGGTCCGTCCTGGTCCGAGGTGTTTTATATTTTGCTTGTTTAGTTGCTTCTTTTACGGGTTGGGGCACTAACCCACCACCAACCCTTTTAGTCGCCTCATACGACAAGTAGGGATACTGGGGGAGTACTCTTGAAACCCGCCTACCCTCAGAGGGGGTGTTATCATGATGCACGGGTTAGTGTTTAACCTGTACCTCTACGATACATATATACGAGGTGCTACCCCAAAGTTAATGTAATTTCAACAGGGGAGCCAACTGTTTGTAGTTTTGCCTTTTGCCACTAGGAGGGATCAGCAGCACCCCTTGTGCATCAGTGTGGCACCGGTCGTGTCTGTGAGTGGATGTGTTGTTAAGCTGCGCTTACTACTGTAACGTGGTGTGTATAGTCGGCCTTGCGCCCGTTTGCGTCTGTGGTGTGGCCCGCACCTGTGTACAATGGTGCCACGTTTCCCCAACTTGCGATGTGAAACGGAAGCTATTTATGTACAAGGCATCACAAATTCGATAAATTCAGATGAATAAAACTTACACTTGTGTATTTTGATGGATGAATCAACAGTAATCTTATTATGCATAAAATATTTATACAGTAACACAGAAACATGGCATACATATTGTACAGTGTTGCTAAAAGAAATAGCAGTCACTTTTAATGTTTTTTAGCGTAGTTTTAGGGTGGTTAATAATATTACAGTTATGGATATAATAGAATGAGCCTGAAAAAAGAAAAAATATGCCAATATCCAAAGTAAAAGAAATAATTCATATAATTCTTGTGAGTGGCAGCACTGACACACCCAGCTGGCCTAAGGTAAAGTACGTACCTCCATAGACCCAAGCATAGCTTATACAGGTGTTGCTTGGGAAAAATGCTCACATTTACTGGCTTTTACCATAATTTTAAGGGCGAGGAATAATCACATTTATTATCATAAGCTAATATGTAGGCCAAAATAGTAGGCATATGCCAATACCGAAAAAAAAAAAAAATATTCACTCGCGAGCGGCAACACTTCCACACCCAGTCGGTGGCCTTGACAGATAGCTTCCCTACAGAGAGAGAGAGAGAGAGAGAGAGAGAGAGAGAGAGGCAGGAGAGGGGCATGCATTGAATGCATTGTCGGCATCACTAAATATAACAAAACCAAATTAACAAATGAAAGCACAATTATAAATAACTTATAAAAGAATCAAAAGTACTCAGGGTGGCTCACATTTCCCGCCAGGAGAGAGAGAGAGGTCTGTCACTACCTTATTTGTATTCATTTGTTCCTTTGTACATACTGCACACACTGATATACATTGTTCCAATTGATGCACATATATCTATACACGTAATTTCTCTCTCTCTCTCTCTCTCTTCTAATACTGACCACGTGGTAGGTGAATCCAGCCCCCCCTTCCCCTTCCCTACCTTCTTAATCCCTCCTGGGTGTCTCAGGTCAAATCCCCCTTCACACTTCCCCTCCCCCCTGGACCACCACCCCAACAAACCCACATCCACACTCCCACCCACACCTACACCCACACCCCACTACGTCGGGGTGTATGAATCAGTAACGTAACAAACCTCTCAGCAGACAGTAACTTTGACACTCCATCTACTACTTAATATAACAACACCAAATTAACAAATGAAAGCACAATTATAAATAACTTATAAAAGAATCAAAAGTACTCAGGGTGGCTCACATTTCCCGCCAGGAGAGAGAGAGAGAGAGAGAGAGAGATAACGGTATAGAAAACGTGGCAACACTGTACACAGGTGCGGGCCACACCACAGCCGAATCAATAACGTAACAAACCTCTCAGCAGACAGTAACTTTGACACTCCATCTACTACTTAATATAACAAAACCAAATTAACAAATGAAAGCACAATTATAAATAACTTATAAAAGAATCAAAAGTACTCAGGGTGGCTCACATTTCCCGCCAGGAGAGAGAGAGAGAGAGAGAGAGAGATAACGGTATAGAAAACGTGGCAACACTGTACACAGGTGCGGGCCACACCACAGCCGCAAACGTGCGCGAGTCCTACTATAGGTGATTTGGCGGTTTTGCAATGGCGGACCAATGGCGCAGCAATGTCAAGTCGATGTTGATCGTTTTCTTAAACATCCAAGGATTGTTCACAACGATTTCGTACCACCCGGTCAATCTGTCAGCGGAAAGTTTTACTGTGAAGTTTTGCTATGTCTGAGGGAGAACATCCACCGGAAACGTCCAGAACAGTGGAAGAACAAGGACTGGGCCCTGCATCATGACAACGCCCCCGCCCACACATCAGTTGTTGTCCAGCAGTTCCTGGCTTCCACTAACACGGTAGTCATTCCCCACCCACCCTATTTGCCTGACCTTGCCCCCTGTGACTTTTTCCTGTTTCCCAAGCTGAAACTTCGACTGAAAGGGCATCGATTTGACTCGATTGAGGAGATCCAGACAGAATCGCAGGAGGTGCTCAAGACCATCACGCCTGAAGCCTTCCACGGATGCACTGACTCGTGGAAAAAACGATGGGACCACTGTATACATGCCCAAGGAGACTACTTCCAAGGCAACTGTGAGAACTGGGAGGTTAGGCTACTTTTTTCCCTACAATATTCAAATTACTGGAACTTTTGGGTAGCACCTCGTGTGTGTGTGTGTATATATATATATATATATATATATATATATATATATATATATAAAGGTTAAACACTAACTCGTGCATCATAATAAACACCTTTTTACCACCAACATAACGAGCAGGTAATTACTTAAGTCGCCTCTATACACGTGATAGTTTATGTGTCTGTCTGTCTGTTCTACTATGAAAAAGCCTTGATCGACGAACTTAATCTTCTGTACAATAGGTTGGTACCCACTGACTCTAGGTAAAGTTCCTGTCGTAAAGTCATTAAGTCAATGTTCAAGGTTGAGATAAAACATCTAGGCCTATTTCTACCGGATGGTTGTCCTTACATTATATTTTTACCATTCTTCATCAATTCTATTGTGATTTGCAAGGGTTGATCGGACTGGAGGGGTTTCAAAGATCTTAGAAAGCGAACGGAGTTAATTGAGAGAGAGAGAGAGAGAGAGAGAGAGAGAGAGAGAGAGAGAAAGTGTGAGAGAGCACATAAGTACGATGGCTGGGCTGTAGACAAAGCAATTAAGGATGGTTTGGGGGTGATGGTGGAAAATGAAAGAAAAAGCTTTAGCCGTGAAGGTGTTTGAATGTATGGGTGTGATGGGAAGGCGAATGTGGTGGTGTTAAGGTGTAACTTGTGGGAGAAGAAAAAGTGTAAGGGGTGAAGTTTGTGAGAAAAGGTGGTGTGGTGAGTAGGTGACAATGAATGGAAAACGGAAGTGTGGGCAGAGACATGTTAAAGGTATTTTTTTTTTTTTTTTTTTTTTGGGGGGGATGGGGGGGTTAATGTGTGGGGAGTGGGATAAAAGATGTTGGAAGGGATTGGAGTTTGATGTGAGGAAAACAAGAGGCTTTCACAGAGATGTGTAGGTGTAAAATGTGTAAACAAAAAGTGTGGGAAGAGCTACAAGTTAGATGTACGGTGGGGGAACAAAAAAAGAGGTAGGGAGAAAAGATGTAAAGGAAGAAGGTGTTAAAACAGGAGGAACTGAAAGATGCAGGATGAGATGAAAGATGGAAATGTAGGCTATGACCCGAAAGGTACAGGGGAAAAAAATCGATGTTAAGTGTGGAGGCATAAGTGTTTGAGGTGCAGAAAAAGGGTTGGTGGAGCAGAAAAGAGCTAGTCTTCCGACCAAAAATAATAATAATAATAATAATGTGGGGAAAAAAGGATGTGTGGAGGAGAGATCAATGTGGAAAAAAAAAAAAAAAAAAAGGAAAGGTGTGTAAGGTGTGTACAAATGAAACATAAAAATGTGTATTTGTTATAATATTAGCTGCAGAAAAAGACGGTGTAGAAAAAAGACGTGCATGGAACTGAGAGAGAGAGAGAGAGAGAGAGAGAGAGAGAGAGAATCAAAACCTCTCGATAGGCTATGCGAGCCACCCAGTGACTGGACAACGATAATAATGACTGGTGTATTTTTTTTTGAGGGGGAGGGGAACGAACAGAGGAAAAACAAACTTAATAAAATAAAAACCCACAGCTACACCAGATTACAGGTGTCCTCCATTCATAAACTGTAACATTTGGACTTGAAGAACTACTGTACACTGAAGTTTGGGGGAAAACTATTCTGGGGAAAAGAATTCCAGGGAGATGCAGTTCGGGGAATAAAAGAATTTTGACTAGTATAAGTTCTGCAATATGGCAATGTGACAGTCAAGAGCGATACCAGATGCCCATGTAACACGGGGGAAGGCGTGGAGAGGTGGCACAATGGATGCAACTTCGTCTAAGCATTTGCCATAAAAGTATCTGTAAATTATTGCAAGGGAGGCAACATTCCTTCTTTCTTGTAGGGGAGGAAGTTCATTTGTAATTGCAGGGTTATTAATAATCCTTCCAGCTTTGTCCATAATTTTGTCCCAGTTGTTTTAGTGCAACCTCTCCAACCACTGCACTTAACATCCAGCTATTTATCACGGCTACAAAATGGCAATCCTTAAGGGGACATAAGACCACCTCATCTTGCAGTTTTGTCTTTACCATAGTTTTCCATGGGATTCTATTTCATGATTACGTTTTCAAGTTCATAAAATATTATAAAATTCTTTAAAAAGTGGGGAAGAGCTTTTAAAGCGGTTTGTTTACAGTTCCTAACGATACCAAAGTCAGACGGACGCCATCTTGTGGGGTGAGAAGTCAGATAGACGCCATCTTGTGGGTCGACAAGACAGACGGACGCCATCTTGTATGGCGACAAGACAGACGGACGCCATCCTGTGGGGCACAAGACTGAGGACAGACGGACGCCATCTTGTGGGGCGAGAAGAGACGGACGCCATCTTGTGGGGCGAGAACAGACGGACGCCATCTTGTGGGGCAAGACAGACGGACGCCATCTTGTGGGGCGAGAACAGACGGACGCCATCTTGTGGGGCGAGAACAGACGGACGCCATCTTGTGGGGCGAGAACAGACGGACGCCATCTTGTGGGGCGAGAACAGACGGACGCCATCTTGTGGGGCGAGAACAGACGGACGCCATCTTAGAACGTTGTCATTTTTGAAGGAAATTACCCTTATCGGTGTCAATTTATCCAAACAACCTAAATTTTCGTACAAACCCAATCTTACTTATCCTACCCTAACCTAACCTATCCCTTATGTAATCATACATTTTGTTTATTGATGGATCCCATTCGTACTCGAAAAAGCACTTTTATA
This sequence comes from Coenobita brevimanus, assembly GCF_032717465.1. Taxonomy (NCBI): domain Eukaryota; kingdom Metazoa; phylum Arthropoda; class Malacostraca; order Decapoda; family Coenobitidae; genus Coenobita; species Coenobita brevimanus. The sequence goes on along the minus strand of NC_137049.1, from coordinate 17,157,929 downwards.
CATCTTTACCAAGTCACTGATTTAGTTCAAAAACGGAAAAACAAAGGGGGAGGGGGGCTGATTTTTAAAAAGTGGTCCTGTCTCCTTAAGGATTACCTACAAAATAATGCCTGACACAGTAAAGAAGGTGTTTATCACGGTAAACATTCAGTTTAGTTTTGGTCACGGAAATACCTGATTCACTTCCTCCTCTCCCAGGTTGTTTTCTGTATTTTTCTGATGACTTATGATAGTAAATGATTTACTGCTGATTTTGTTTCCCTGTTGTTTTTGTCAATGCTCATTCTCTCAGGCGTAATGGCAGACCTTCTAAAACGTACTCTTATCAAATGAAATTTATTTTAAAGATGTTGCAGCTTAACCCTCTATATTCACAGCTTATCCTTAATCTCCTTAAATAATCTAACCCAGGAAAACATCCTAACCTTACCTAACCTAACCTAACTCAACCTAGCCTAAACTATCCAACGGTAATAACCATACCAAATTTATTTCCATAAAACTGCGTAGCGTTTAGTGTGTCCGCCATTACGCCCAGGAAACATCACGCGTTGGGGAAGCAAATTATGGATAATAAAAACAATCGGGAAACAAATTCACCACCATAAAGAAAAAAATACTGAGCAAACCAACAATAAGAAGTGAACTGTTCAGGTTTCTGTTGATTAAACTACATTTACCATCATCATAACAGACGCTCTCAGTATCTGGATAATCGGACGCCCAAGTGACCGCAAATTTCATATCTTCGTTTATTATTTATTCTGTCCACTACATTATCGATATGCTCCTGTATGTTATAATGTAAAGTATATAGATATTCAAACAACATAACTGGCATAAAACAGGACGCTTACGTGAAATACGCAAAATGAATCATCAATGAACAAGTGCTGTAACGCCTCCAATGCCACCCAGAACATGGACGAATGATAAAAATGGCTGACCTTCCTTGCAGATGGCGTAGTGGGAAGCCGATCAGTCTACCACCTGACCCTTCGTTTGACCCAGCCTCCTGTACACCTCGAGACGGACACCACCACCAGGCCACAAACATCCACTCACTCGTAGTTTCCAAGATCACACGAACGCAGGGAAAAAAAAAAAAAAAAAAATGCTATTTTCCCCCCACCACCAACCCCCACTGCTCTGAACTCGAGACTGGCAGCCGCAGCGTGGCAGTGACGGCAGCGTGAGATCCTGCCGATGATGGGAAAAGCAGGGGTGACAACCATCCCGTGCCAAGGCGTCAAAAACCACACCGTAAACTTTCTAAGCGTCTATAAATCAGTCACGCCTAGTACTAGTTAATTACTACACATTGGGTTTACTGTTAGATAATTTCTTCATGCCTAAGCGACTAATCTGCTGGAGTACAATGGAAGCAATAATCATCCCTGATTTATTAGACCATCCGAAATATTGGTACTCTTGATCTGTTGGACATGCGCGGCGCAGCGACTCATATTGCCACCGCGGGTCTGTTTAAACATGCATCACGGGTTAGTTGTGTATATATTTTACATATTTTGTACGTTGTTATACCACCGAGTCAGTTAAATAAAGAAAAACAATACGATATTTCCTGTCTATTAAGGAAATATATGACACTTCCGACTTCACATTTTGAAACACTGAACGAAGCTTTTGAAAATATCTGGCAACATTTCACGTACGTCCTTGCCTTATTATTATTATCTTTTTTTTTTTTTTGTACAGTATAAGAAGAAATTCAATACATAAAATACTCTCCAGAACTATTTACCTTTGGAAAACTGCGAGCAGCAACAACGCTCATTGTACAACCATCGATCACCTGGTTGAAACGATGTTACTAACTTGATCGAGTGATATTTATACTATGCAACAGCAACTGTTCAAACTCCGGCCCAACAAAAATAGTTGTGTGGTTAGATATGTGCTTCAATGTGTGTGTGTGTGTGTGTGTGTGTGTGTGTGTGTGGTTAGATTCTTGTTTGTGTGGTTGATGCGTTATGTTGTGAACAGGTAGGCCTAAGTAGCTGCGTAGTCACATGCTTGTTTGTGTGGTTTGACGTGTGGTGCTGTCAGCAGGTAAGTAGTTATGTGGTTAGATCAGGGGTTCCCAAGTTTTTCCTAGCACGACCCCATTCCGCACATATATATATATATATATATATATATATATATATATATATATATATATATATATATATATATATATATATATATATATATATCCCGTGTCTATGTTCACTTCTACATTAACTGCACTATTGTGAATTTTTGGTCATATGATGGTATATATGTAAAGTATTTATATAAAGGAGAAACACAGTAAACATAATAAATTCTATTTACAAAACAAAAGGTAATCATAAATGAAATTCTCAAAATTGGCAATTACAAAGTGGTAATCCCATTTTAACACCACGTAACATGCTACTCAGTAATTACCTCTATTGCAAGTATCATACTGCACCTCATGGCTTTCTGATATTATGAGTAGCCTACTATTTGGGTTTTGGACTATTTGATCAATTTTCTGTATCTGGGGGTGTATGATGTCAGGCAACACATCATACAATTTTCCAAGTTGATGTTTGTCATACGGCTACGATAGTCATTTTTAATGAACACCATTGATGAGAATGCTGCCTCACAAACATAGGTGGTTCCAAATTGTACAAGAACCTGCAAGGCTCGATTTCTTACTGTTGAATGCTTATTTGCTAAATTAATCCAAAACTTTCCTATGTCCTTATACACATCAAAGTCCACTCTTGCTTCATTGTCAGCTTGTAATTCTGCCATTTCAAGTGCAATAGAACCACACTGCTTTGCATCAGTTTTGAATGGAAACTGCACAAAATCAAAAGACTCGGTTAGCAACTCTGGGAATCTAGCATTCATATTCCCCGTCAGATTCTGCAAATAATCCAGTAAATCCTGTTTCTCTTCTGCGAGATCTAGTGCTTCATTAAAATCAATATCCTTTGTAGCTGTAAATTCCAAGTAGTGATGGAAATTTGAGTCCTTATCAGCTTCAGCTTCTTCTCGTAGTATCTGCAGCTTGCTGACAAAAGCCTTTATTGCACCCTGAAGGTCGAACACAAATTTCCCTTTCCCTTGAAGTTCTGTGTTGAGCTTATTAACGTGCTCAAGAACGTCAGTCAGAAGTGCAAGGCGAGCAAGAAAGTGTGGATCACAAAAATAACAAGCATTCTTGTGCCCCTGATCTTGCAAGAATGTGGCCAGTTCACGGCGAAGAAGGAAAACTCTTTTCAAGGTTTTTCCTCTTGACAGCCACCTGACAGCAGTATGCATTAGCAGTGTGTTATGATTAGAATTTTCAGTGATGCACAACTGTTTGAACATGCGAGAATTCAGGTCCCTAGCCTTCACATAATTGACAGTGGAAATGACTACCTGCATCACATCATAGAAGTTCGGAGACATGTCTTTTGAAGCCAAACTCTGACGATGGATAATACAGTGGTTTATTTTAATGTGAGGATGTTTTCTTGATAGAATTCCACGCACTCCAATATTCTTGCCCATCAATGATGGAGCACCATCCATGCTACATTCAATTACTTTACTCCAGTCCAGGTTGTTTTCAGTGAAGAACTTATCTATAGCATTAAATATATCCTCACCTCTTGTTGTACTTTCGAGTGAAATGCAAGCAAGCAGTTCCTCAGTGACAGAGCTTTCCTTTAGAAATCTTCCGAAGATTAGAAGTTGCGGTTGTGCTGTAATATCATTTGACTCGTCCAGTGCCAGGGCTGTCCATGGGGAATTTCTGAAGTCTTCCAAACTTTGCTCTTTCAGGTCTGCTGCAATACCCTGGATGCGTCTTGTTATGGTATTATTGCTGAGAAAAGCCTCATCAACAGCTTCAAGGATCTTTTTAGCAAATGGTTCACCCTCAAATACTTCACAAAAGTTTTTTAAAGCAGGCTTTATGATAGTCTCACCCTCTGTGAAAGGTCGCTTTTGCTGAGCAATGAGGAAAGCTGTCTTATACGAAAACATTTCCATCTTTTCCTTCTGAGATAGTGCTCTGCATAAAATTGCCTGAGACTTGGTTAGATTTTCATAACGATGATGAAAAATTCTCTTGCGGGCCTCTTCTGAGAGAACAGCAATATTTGCGTGCGTTTCCATGTGTCTCTGTAGTTTATTAGGCTTCAGTGATTCCTCAGCAAGTTCTTTAGAACACATTACACATATACTTTTACCACTGACATCAGCAATTCCATACTAGTCGAGGAATGATGGATTAATAGAGCGTTTCTATTTCTTGGCTGATGTTTCAGATGGTATCTTTAAAAACCTCTCCATAATGCCTGGAAGAAAATTGCACGTATTACTAAAAATATTTTGCTTAATGTTATTAATTAGCAATGCAAATAAAAGTATCTTCAAAACAGTGACGCAACATCATCACTTCTCTTTCCATTATAATACCTCCTTTGCTGCACAATATCATAGCATTGCACCATCTTACCACACTAAAATACCACATTAAATCACCAATTGTCTGCAGTATATATATATATATATATATATATATATATATATATATATATATATATATATATATATATATATATATAGTCCACACAAACCCCAGATTGCAACAGTACTAATGTATTCCTCTCAAGCTCAGAGCACAACTGGTCAATGTCCAACTTCCAACTAACAGTACTTAACAGTACACTCATAAAAATATAGTTGCATCATAGTTTTGAGTTAGAAAAAGGCTAAGTTTTAAGAATATTAATAACACCTCGAAAATACTAAATAATTTCAATGATTAATTTTTTTTTTGAATATTATTATTATTATTTCGTTTATTTAACACCATGTCTTGTACCCGCAGTTAAGAACCAGTACAATATACCATAAAAAAAAACACACCACTAGCAACACGAACCTGTCACTCCAAAGCCCAGAATACAACTGAGAGTCTGGGGCTGGGCGATCAGCGAAGCTACACTGCAACAGCGCCAGTCATATAACTGAACACGTATTATACGCGTATAACTTATGACATATGAAACACGTTCTGCCTCACCCATGTAGTTAGATATAAAAAACGAGCCATACACAGCACAAGCAACGCCAGACCTACACGTCTCACCACGCCACACCAGCGACAACCAGCTTAGCCCCAGTCGACTGCCGCGCCAAACAATCAGGTGACACGCAGTCAGCTGACGCCATGTGCACACACACACACACACACACACACACACACACACGCACCACGTCGCCCACTTAGCCGGCTCAGGACAGGACAGTTCGCCACACACACACACACACACACACACACAAAGCGACACCACCGAACCACAAACCTGCAGGTACAAGCTGGGTACTGGTATCAATTATGACTATTTAATTGCATAATTGTTTTTAGTTAGAAAACGGATAATAATGTAAAATAAATACCTTAAGTATAATACGGTACCTGTAATGATAATCATACGGTAATAATTTTAACTATTCATGGCATGAACCTTATGGCTTAGATTCTGTTTCGTACCCCCAGGCCTTGTGGGTACCTCAGCGACCCCACCGACCCCATGACCTGCTTGTGACCCCACAATGAGCATTCCGACCCCACTTGGGGTCCCGACCCCTGGTTTGGGAACCCCTGGGTTAGATGCTTGTTTCCGTGGTCTTATGCATGGTGTTGTGAGCAGGTAAGTATTTGTGTGGTCAGATGCGTGCTTGAGTTGTTAAACGATCAGTAGTGTGGTTTGTTGTTGGATGCAAGGTTGCGTGGTTAGATGCCTGACTGTGTGGCTATAGACGAGGTTGGGCTGAAGTTGAACGAATATTCTGATTTCAAAAGGTCTCATATCAAAACTTGGCACACACTTCCTGTTGGATGTGGTGATGGAAGGCGCTACATGAAATACAGGATGGGACACTTACACCTACAGCATTTCTTAGTGTTGAAATATAAAGTCGCGGTGGAAAGCGCTACAGGAAAAACAGGATGGGACATTTATATCTAAAGCATTTCTTAGTGCTGAAATATAAAGCTGTGGTGATGGAAAGCGCTACATGAAATACAGGATGGGACATTTATATCTAAAGCATTTCTTAGTGTTGAAATATAAAGTTGTGGTGATGGAAGGCGCTACATGAAATACAGGATGGGACATTTATATCTAAAGCATTTCTTAGTGTTGAAATATAAAGTTAGTTCACAACACATTTACTGTGCATAGTACATGGATGAAAACATGTCAAAAACGAAGTAGTGACATGACAGTTAAGTTTTAAAAATTACATCTGACAAATGGGTGTCACTGGAGTTTTTGTATTCACGACAGTGAAACGGCATACTGCTTATTACTGTATGCAATGTTGCTTTATCAACAGTGTGACAGCGTATTAGCAAACTGCTTATTACTGTATGCAATGTTGCTTTATCAACAGTGTGACAGCGTATTAGCATACTGCTTATTACTGTATGCAATGTTGCTTTATCAACAGTGTGACAGCGTATTAGCATACTGCTTATTACTGTATGCAATGTTGCTTTATCAACAGTGTGACAGCGTATTAGCATACTGCTTATTACTGTATGCAATGTTGCTTTATCAACAGTGTGACAGCGTATTAGCATACTGCTTATTACTGTATGCAATGTTGCTTTATCAACAGTGTGACAGTGTATTAGCATACTGCTTATTACTGTATGCAATGTTGCTTTATCAACAGTGTGACAGTGTATTAGCATACTGCTTATTACTGTATGCAATGTTGCTTTATCAACAGTGTGACAGCGTATTAGCATACTGCTTATTACTGTATGCAATGTTGCTTTATCGTGTGACAGCGTATTAGCATACTGCTTATTACTGTATGCAATGTTGCTTTATCAAGTGTGACAGTGAATTAGCATACTGCTTATTACTGCATGCAATGTTGCATTATCGTGTCAATAATTGCAAGGATGTTTGCCATACACGCCCAACACTCAGGCCTTAAATGTACTGCATTATGCCAGCCCCGCCTCGGGTGCCAACACCACTACGGGGGTGATATGCCACTGGCTGTTATCGTTATCTGTGCCCCGCCTCGGGTGCCAACACCACTACGGGGGTGATATGCCACTGGCTGTTATCGTTATCTGTGCCCCGCCTCGGGTGCCAACACCACTACGGGGGTGATATGCCACTGGCTGTTATCGTTATCTGTGCCCCACCTCTCACCTACAGTACAGTCTACAAACGCAATGGGTCGTATTCTCCTTCTCTTAGCAACTTTCCCATCACCTATTCATAATCTATTTATTTTGCCCATTACGTACTTGTATTCCCTTGTATATACTGATGCAAACACTGTGGAATTACAAAGATAAATAGAATACAAAATTATACTGAGTCGTAATTTGCGACCTAAATCGCTCAGGAAGATGTGTAACGACGTTTCCTATACAAAGAATCTGCGCCTCAAAGTCTTCCGTACACAGGCTCAGCAGTAGCCAAGAACAGGGAAAGAAAAAAAAATAAAGAACGAAATAAAGAAGAAGAAGAAGAAGAAGAAAAAAAAAAAGAAAGGTGATGAATGATCTTAATCATAATAATCATCATCATCAACTTCAGCCAAATATCATCCTTATCATGATACTGGCGTCCTTCTGGCCATGACAAACAGACCAGACAGGCTGCAGAACCCGGGCCAGTAAAACAGCAGTAGGATAAACTGCCATCAAAGTAGCCAGTGAAATGCGCCACACGGACACAAGGCAAACAAACTATATCAGCATTTGTACACCTGGCAGCCCAGCAGGGGTTTTTACCTGCTTCTCAACACGCTACAGAAATAACAGCAATTACTTTTTATTTTTTACCTCATGTTTATGAAGAAAATATTGAAATAATCCTATAACTACTGTCAAAACATTAATGTCAAAACGGCCATATTCATTGTGTATACTGTCTTGGCCTCTCCCCACCCCCACAATTCTACCTCATCCCACCCACTTCATCTACCACGCCCGTTTCCTTATCCCCCCCCCCTCGTCTTTCATTTTTTGAGGAATCTTTGGCATTAATCTTGGCTGCACTGCAACCAGTAATCCTGCCACAGCCATTTCCACAGGGTACACTCTCCTGCCCCAGCCCCACCGCCCACCAACATTCCAGTCCGTCCCACCCACTGCTTTGCTCACCAAGGCCAGTACTCTGCCCGCTCTTTGATGGTTTCATGGGGTAACGCAGGTCACCAGATCAACCAACGCCCTGGCTCATTTCCTGTTCCCTCTCTCTAGACAAGTTTACGCAGCACAGTAGCGACCTTTTCTAATGGAGGGGTTAGATATAAGCTTCATTATCTCCTTCACCACTTACAGCATCTCCTTAGTTGACTGAAATCGTCTGCTTGCATCAAGGATAAAATAAATCTTGTGTCCTCGGGTGTAAGCGATTAACACGCACCCGCTTACCAAACTATATTATGATCCGATTTATGTATGTTTGTTGGTTTGTTTGTTACCGTAACACAGCAAAAACGGCGCAACGTAGCGCAAGTTGTGTTAGAGCAAGGTACCGTTAAAATGCCCTAACTTGGAGAATAAAACAATTTCCAGTCCAGTCGGGCAACGGTCCCCGAGTTATGACTCATTTCTGGCCTTTTGACTTCGAGCGGAGGCCCCCGAAGGCTGCCTTTAAGCGAGTATGTAAAGAAGCATCAATCACCTGGATGCCATCGTCCCTATAGTTCATTCACCTCAACTTGGCCCAGAGGTTCGTCCTTATGAAGCATGTTTCCCGTAGCTCACTGGCAGGATAAGACAATACTACGGCTCTACATTCCTTCCACAGCACTTTTTCGTGACTAGCATCATATCCAAGTGTTAGTCTCTTACCACAGCTCAGCATTCATGATGGATAGATGGTAAATTTAGGCCAAGTTAAAGTAAACAGGGTATAGTATTCAGTACTGATATTTTACTAATAATAATCCTATTGGAAAAACAAATACCAGGTACAGTCGATCACAAAAGTATGGGTGCACACTCAGCACGAAGTAATTTGACACCATGGACGACGGATACTGGAAAATACCTAATGCTTATTCACAACGCTGGCAAAACTTTTTTTTTTTTCCCCCTCCAAAAACCACATATATCACCTGCCTTGGACAAATCACCAGTTTTTATTATCATACATACTCAGGTGATAAGCAATTAATCTTCTTGAGACTGTATGTGAGTAAGGTGGAGGGGGGAGAGGGAGGGGGAGACCGAGGATGAAGTGAAGGGATGGAATGAAGAGGGATTGTCCAGTAGAGAGGGGGGGTGTAAGTTGGGGACAGGGCAGCGAAATGGTAGGGGACAGGGGGGCATGGAGGCGATTTGTTTGTGGCCATCCCTTGAGGGATTAAGGCGTCTGGCTATAGGTAGATAGACAAACAGAATTCACAAGCTATATAGAACAGTTTGGATATCATCGCACCCATCCTGCTCGATTTTTTGTTAATCAACCGTACATTTGTAGCTGATAATATCGCTCAAATTTTCAGTTGAACAATTATTCAACGTGTATACCGTATAATATTCTGGAAAGCTAGTTACACTTGAAAGATCAAATCACTGGGTTTCAGATAAATATAAAGCAGGTGGATCAATATTTTTGTCCGCAACTGTACACAAACCATAACAGATTCCTAACAAATGAGAGGCGAAAAAAGACAATGGTTTATGCAAGTGTTGGGAGGCAGAACAGACGTGAGCTGGTGTGGGTGTTGGTGTTTGGTGAATATATGTGAATCAGTGAATAGTAATTGTGTGGGTGTTGGTGTTTGGTGAATATACTGTATGTGAATCAGTGAATAGTAATTGTGAGGGTGTTGGTGTCTGGTGAATATATGTGAATCACTTAACAGAAATTGTGTGGGTGTTGGTGAATATATGTGAATCACTTAATAGTAATTGTGTGGGTGTTGGTGTTTGGTGAATACATGTGAATCAGTGAATAGTAATTGTGTGGGTGTTGGGGTTTGGTGAGTATATGTGAATCACTTAATAGTAATTGTGTGGGTGTTGGTGTTTGGTGAATATATGTGAATCAGTGAATAGTAATTGTGTGGGTGTTGGTGAATATTGTAAATCAGCAATTAAAAATTGTGTGTGTTAACAGTACTTAGTGAATGAGTCACTGAATAACAGTTGTGTGAGTGTTGGTATGGTTTGTGAAGAGGCTTTACTGAATAACAGGTATCAGTGTGTGTGTGTGTGTGTGTGTGTGTGTGTGTGTGTGTGTGTGTGTGTGTGTGTGTGTGTGTGTGTGTGTGTGTGTGTGTGTGTGTGTGTGTGTGTGTGTGTGTTACTAAACAGCTTTTATAAGAGTATAATAATCTCCTGGTTTTCCCTCTTCCTTTTAAGTTCTGGATCCAACACAGTGCCCATCGCTTATATAGCAGGGGGGAAAGGATGATGATGATGATTACGGTGGTGGTGATGACCTTTGTGCAGGTAATGATGATGATTATGATGGTGATGTCGACCTATATGCACGTACAGATGATGATTATGGTGATGATAATGACTTCTGTGCATGTAATGATGATGATGATCAGCAAATGAGGCAGCACCTAGAGTTGGACGTCGATGGCTTCGTTGCAGCGACCTCTCGTAGCTTGTGAGGCTGTACTATAGTGAAAACAAAGGAAAAAGAAAGAAATAAAGGGCGAAAGAAAGACAAGGAGAAAGAAAGTGAGAAATGTGCAAAATAAAGAGAAATGAAGTAAATGTGAAAGAGAAGAGAAGGAATAAAAGTAGACGGTCAGACCAAAGAGTTGGCCTGGGTACAGGTGTAGTAGTGTGCCAGGCCGCTCCACCTTACTGCATCTTGTGTCCTACCTCTGTCCTAGCTTGTGATGGCGTTATATAGTGGTGGCTTTGATCTAATGTAGCCAGTGGTGGTGGTGCTGAGAGTTACCATGATGATGATGATGATGATGACGATGATGGTGGTGGTGGTGCTGAGAGTTACCATGATGATGATGATGATGATGATGATGATGGTGGTGGTGGTGGTGTAGTGGTGGATGTTATAACTGTACGGATTATAATATAGCAGTACATAGGAAGAACAGATAACAGGAGGCCTATTGGCTTCTATCCAGGTTATCTGTTGGGGAAAAAGAGAAACGTATAGAACAGAAAAAGACGTTCCCTTGCCCACCACACCCTCCGAACAAAAGGCAGGAGAAAGAAAAATACCCTGTTCGTTGTGAGAGAAAAAAAAAAGTTTCTTTGGGAGAGACAGAAAATGAAATACAGTACAGTATGAAATCTGTAATCTACAGCTGTTAAAATAAGACCACACACAATGTCAGAATACTGTCACAGATAAGTAGGGTAAGGCCTTGTGTTTTATGGGGGTTACGTTACATGTACACCCACGAGAAACTAATTTCCGCCAAGTAATGACACCTTTATAAAATGTCTGCCACAGCCATAATTTACTATGTAATGGCCTAAAAACCTTTGTAGTGGCCCGAAACATCACCAGACATTACTATATACTTCTTTAAAGTGTATTTTGAGATGATTTACCAACACACTTTGCTAAATTCTGCCAAAATACAGCTTAAACTTGTGCATTTGTGATGGTTTACTCACCCAGGAAAAACTGGAGCCGCCAAAGTGGAGTACCGCGAAAGACGAGGCTGACTGTACTCGTGTGACTGTTGTCAGGATACACGTCAGCCTGGAAATAAACACACGCCATTACTTTTTTTTTTTTTTTTTTTTTTTTTTTTATGCGAGGAAGAAGGAACCAAAGGCCATGAGCCCGCAGTAACAGTTCCCTCCAGGAGAAAAACAAAATACAATAGAGAGCCAAATTCAAGATCCGATCATTTTGAGATGCCTGGACACACTGCGTTTGAAAGACTGGAGATCATAGGCAGGAGGAAATACAGACAGAGGGAGACAGTTCCAGAGCTGACCTGTTGCATGAATGAAAAACTGGGAGTAACGGTTAACTCTTGGATTAGAGAGTTGGACAGAAAAGGGATGAGAGTTTGCTGCCAGACGGGTGCTACGTGCCCGTCGTAGAGGTGGAGGAATGCAAGCAGACAGTTCAGAGGAGCAGTGACCATTAAAGTAGCGATAGAAAAGAGATAAAGATGCAACAGTGCGACGAAGAGACAAAGGTTGAAGGGAGTCAGTAAGAGGAGGAGAGTTAATGAGACGAAAAGCCTTTGACTCCACCCTATTGAGAAGAGCTGTATGTGGGGAGCCTCCCCACACATAAGAGTTGTACTCCACACAGGGGCGGATAAAACCCCTGTATAGAGTCAGCAATTGTGCAGGGGTAAAGAAAGAGCGGAGTCGGCTTAGCACACCCAATCTCTTGGAAGCAGATTTTACAAGAGATGTAATATGATCTTTCCAAGATAAGTCCCGAGTAAATGAAACCCCAAGCATGTTCAAGGATGATGCAGGATTAATCTGAATATTATTAAACATTAGTGGGTATACCTGTGGAAGATTTTGTCGGGTTGATAGGTGTAAGAACTGAGTCTTAGAAGCATTAAAGACAACCATATTATTTTTACCCAAGTCAGAGATGTGAGCCAAGTCAGACATTAGGTGTGCCATAGCCTCATCCCTTGTTTCTTGAAGTAACTGTTGAGATGGGCGTTGCGGGAACCGAATGGAAAGGTGAAGGGTGGAGTCATCAGCGTATGAGTGGATAGGGTTAGATGTACAGCTTAGAAGATCATTGATGAATAAAAGGAAGAGAGTTGGTGATAGGACAGAGCCCTGAGGAACACCACTGTTGATAGATCTAGGAGAAGAACGATGGCCGTCTACGATAGCAGCTATAGAACGACCAGAAAGGAAGCTAGCGATGAAGGTACAGATAGAAGGATAGAAACCGTAGGAGGGCAGTTTGGAAATTAAAGATTTGTGCCAGACTCGATCGAAAGCCTTTGAGATGTCAAGTGCAATGGCAAAGCTTTCGCCAAAGTCCCGAAAGGAGGATGACCAGGAGTCTGAAAGGTAGGTGAGAAGATCGCCAGCGGAGCGTCCCTGACGGAACCCATACTGACGATCGGAAAGAAGGTTGTGATAGGAAAGATGCCTTAAAATTTTTTTAAGAATTGACTCAAAAACTTTTGAAATACAGGACGTTAAAGCAATTGGACGATAGTTGGAGGGTTGGGAGTGGTCACCCTTCTTTGGGACTGGCTGAATGAGAGCAAACTTCCAGCAAGAAGGAAAGGTACAAGTTGACAGACAAAGGCGAAATAGTTTGCCTAGGCAGGGTGTAAGCACAGAAGCACAGTTTTTGAGAACAACAGGAGGGACCCCATCAGGCCCATATGCCTTGTTAGTACTGAGGCCAGTAATGGCAGAAAATACATCAACTGAAGAAACTTTAATGTCAGCCATGAGGAAGTCAGAGGGGGGAAGTGATGGAGGAACAGCACCGGAATCGTCTAAGGTGGAATTGGAGGAGAAAGTCTGTGCGAAGAGATCTGCTTTATCAGTAGAAGAAATAGCTACAGAACCATCAGAGTAGAAAAGAGGAGGGAAGGATGATGAGGTAAAGTTGTTAGAAAGATTTTTGGCAAGGTGCCAGAAGGAGCGGGAAGAATTCGAGTTGGAGAGTTGAGAGCATTTAGTATGGATGAAATTATTTTTAGTAGAGCGAAGAACAGACTTAGCACGATTCCGGGCAGAAACGTAAAGATTATGTGATTCAGGGGTGGGTTGGCTCCAGTACCTTTTGTAGGCCTTCTCCTTGTTGCGGACAGCATTAGAACAAGCGTGATTAAACCAAGGCTTTCTTGCGTTAGTCAAAGGATATGAGAAAGGAAAGTATGCTTCCATGCCCGAGAGAATAACCTCCGTAATGCGCAAGGCACACTCAGATGGCTCACGGCCATGGAAGCAATAATCATTCCAGGGAAAATCAAAGAAGTACTGCCTGAGGGCCTCCCAGTCCGCAGCTCCAAAATGCCAGAGACGACGTTTCCCTGGAGGGTCCGCAGGCCGTACTGGAGCGATAGGACAGGTTAAGGTAATAAGGTTGTGATCGGAGGAGCCCAACGGAGAGAAAAGATTAACAGAGTAAGCAGAAGGATTAGTTGTGAGGAAGAGGTCAAGTATGTTGGAGCTCTCTCCAAGGCGGTCAGGGATACGGGTAGGGTGCTGTACAAGCTGCTCTAGGTCATTAAGGATAGAAAAGATGTAGGCTTGTTCACCAGGTGGATCCGTGAAAGGAGAGGAGAGCCAAAGGTGGTGGTGAACATTGAAATCTCCAAGAATGGAGATTTCAGAGAAAGGAGAAATGGACAGAATGTGTTCCATCGTAGAAGTAAGATAGTCGAAGAATTTTTGATAGTCAGTAGAATTAGGGATATGTAAACAGCACAGATATATTTAGTCAGAGAATGACAGGAAAGCCGAAGCCAGAGAGTGGAGAATTCAGAAGAATCAAGTTCAGGAACACGAGAGCAAGATAAGTCGTTGCGTATGTATACACAACAGCCACCTTTGGCTTTGAAATGAGTATAGAGAAAGTAGGAGGATACAGAAAAGGGTTTGCTGTCAGTTGCCTCAGACAGCTGAGTCTCAGTTAGAAAAAGAAGGTGAGGTTTAGAGGAGGAGAGGTGGTGCTCAACAGAGTGAAAGTTAGATGAAAGGCCGCGAATGTTGCAGAAATGAAGAAGAAGAGAGTCAGACAGTGGTTCCAGGCACCTCGAGTCGTCACCGGGAGAGGGGCAGATGGCGGGGGCATTTATGGTCCCCCCCCCTGGGGACTCCGAGGCTGGGTGAATTGACGCCATTTTGGTAAATTTTGAATAGGAAGTGTAGTGTGTACTGTGCATGTAGTTTGGTGAAGATAGATAGAGAAATTTGTACTGGAGAGCATGCTGGCCTACTCTCTGTGTAACTGAGACACTGAAAAAGTTCAGCAAAGGGGGATGGTCAGGAACTAGTCCTGAGGGCTGATGAAACGGGAGCTCCAGCACTCCCTGTCATCATCTTTCCATCTACCTCGGGAGTACTGCCCTGCTCGACTGGTGCTACAAATATTTATCCCAGCCAGGTTTGTAATGTATCTATAGTTCTTGCACTAACCACTGTTGCTGTAGTATATTCCATTGCATTAAACACACGCCATTACTTATTGACTATACAAATATTTATCCTGACAAGTTTGTAGTGTAGCCATACTCCTTGCACTGCTGCTGTAGTTTATTAGACTGTTCATTTACAGGTAAAGCAGTTTTTCCCTATATTAATATTCCACTTCTTACCATAAATTGTAGTCGTAGTGTCGTTCTGTATATCAAACAAAATATTCACCACAGCAGTCCACCAGGGTCATGTTAAGGCTGGGGATACAAATATTAAGCTACTACTGTCATTCTATCATATTCTTTTAATTATACCTATTTTCATCATATACTTTATAATACCTTACGTAATATACTCATGATAATTTCTCTTACTCTGTTTCTCTCAGCCATTCTGTCTGTATATTATACTGTGTCTATTTTACTTTCCAGTATTGTATTCCAGCTGCCGCCAAACGATTGTATTCAGTTCAGAGTGAGTCATGGCATCCTGAGAAGCAACGTAAATTAGACAACATACTAATGCCACGAAAATGAGCAAGAAAGAAGACGAGATAGGATAAGAGCAAGAACAAAAAAAATACAGTATGTAAATAGAAATGGCTGAAAAATAGCAAGAAAAGGCGAGATCTGGTAGGAAGGGTGAAGGTGTGAACTGGGTACAGGTGTAGTAGAATGCCAGGCCGCTCCACCTTACTGCATCTCACCTCCTGCCTCTCTTGTTGCTTGTGGTGATAATATTGTAGCCTAGATATCTTGTAACTATGGTGGTGCTGCTGGTGATAACGATAGATAAACACATAGATGGATAGATTAGATGGATAGATAGAGAGAACGGGAAACAATGAACATTAGAAAAAAAAAACTTCTAAATGGAAAATGAACAAATTAATAAAGGAAATAAAGAATGGAAGAGAGAAGGAAAATAAATGAAAAAATGAAATGACAAAAATTACAAAGAAAGGATTAAAAAAGAACTGAGAAGAAAACAAAAGAGAAGAACAGCAAACAAAGCGAAGAAAAACGGAAAACAAGAAAGAAAAAAGGAAATGAGAAAGAAAACCTAGGAGAAGCGCAGCAGTAGTGATGGTTGGAACTGAAGACACCTTTATAAGAGTCCCAGATCACTGCACCTTACTTCACCTTGGCTCCTACTTCACTTGTTGCTTTATTGATGTAAAAAATATAGTAAAGAAAGAAAGGAGAGAAAGACGATGGAGGGAAAAATATAATGAAAGGAAAAAACAACATAGGAAATGAAAAGAAAAATGGAAGAAAAGAAAAACAAACAAAAAGGATATAAAGATAATGAAAAAGGGAAAAGGATGACAAAAATGAAGCCAAACGTGAAATAAAGGCAGGAAAGGGTAAAGAAATAAAATGCGTTATAAATGGTAAAGGTGTTAACTCAGTACAGGTGTAGTAGACTCCCAGGCCGCTGCACCTGACTTCGTTTCGCTCCTGCCTCATTTATAGCTTCTGATGTCCTAATATAGTAAAGAAAGAGACGAGAAACGATAAAAAGAATGAGAAAAAGAAAGAGGGAAGAGACAGGAGGAAAGAAGTGAGAAATACAGAAAAAAAAGAATGGGAAATAGTCGAAGAGAAAGGAAGGAAGGAACGAAAGAGACTGCGTGGCGTGGCACAGGGTTGAACTGGGTACACCTGTGGTAGTCTCAGGCCGCTACACCTTACTCCATCTTGTCTCCTACCACTCTTGTACCTTGTGATGCCCTGATATACTGCTGCATGTCATCTGATATATCTAATGAGGATGATGATAATGATGATTATGGTATTAGTCAAGAGAGTTAAGTCGATTTCTTAACTGAATGGAGGATGAAAATAATAGTGATGATGATGATGATGACGATATTGGTGTTAGTAAAGATGATTAGGCCGATTTGATGCTAACTGACTGGAGGATGATGATGGTGGTGGTGGTTGTGATGATGACATTGGTATTAGTGAAGAAGATTAAGCTGACTTTGATGTTAATAATAATTGTTTGGAGGACAATAATGATAATGGTGATGATGTGAGAATTACTGTGATTATGATGGTGATATAATTAGCTTTGATGATAACCTAACTTCATCTTGCCTCTTGACTCTCTTATTAGCGAAGAAAGGAAGGAAGGAAAGACAAAGTAAAGGAAAAATAATAAGAAAAAATAATTTGTAAACAGAAGAGAGAAAATGTGTGAAAAACAAAATGAAAAGGAAGGGAGACAATGAAAACGAATAAGAAAGACTGAGAGAGACAAGAAGGAACATGAAATCTTTAGTAATAAAAAGAAAAAAGAACGACTGACCGACGACAGAAAAAAAAAAAAAAAAAAAAAAAGGCAAAAGCTTGAACTTGTTACACCTGTAGAAGTGTGCCAGGCCGCTCCACCTAATTTCATCTCGCCTCCTGCCTTTCTTGTAGCTTGCGATGCTATCATTTATTGCCTTAATATTTGTAGATGATGATGATGACAGTGACTGTGATGGTGGATACGATAAAAGGGATAGTGATCCCAGCGATGATGATGACAGTGACTGTGATGGTGGATATGATAAAAGGGATAGTGATCCCAGCGATGATGATGACAATAACTGTGATGGTGGATATGATAAAAGGGATAGTGATCCCAGCGATGATGATGACAATAACTGTGATGGTGGATATGATAAAAGGGATAGTGATCCCAGCGATGATGATGACAATAACTGTGATGGTGGATATGATAAAAGGGATAGTGATCCCAGCGATGATGATGACAATAACTGTGATGGTGGATATGATAAAAGGGATAGTGATCCCAGCGATGATGATGACAATAACTGTGATGGTGGATATGATGATAAAAGGGATAGTGATCCCAGCGATGATGATGACAGTGACTGTGATGGTGGATATGATGATAAAAGGGATAGTGATCCCAGCGATGATGATGACAATAACTGTGATGGTGGCTATGATGATAAAAGGGATAGTGATCCCAGCGATGATGATGACATTGACGATGGTAGTGATGGTATCGCTGGTATAGTTTAGTACTAATGATAATTTTACTTCCTATCGCCTCCCACCTCTCGTAGTTTGTGATGATGTTTTACTACGCAGAAAGGATGAAAATACTTTATAAAAAGACCTGAATGCAAGAAAGAAAAGGAAATGAAGATAGAATAGAAAAATATAGACACAACAGGAAAATAAAGAAATACAAAGAAAAAGATGTAATATACAAATAGTGCGATGAAATGAAGACAGGAAGAAGAAAAAAAGAACAATGAGAAAAAAAGCCGAGAAAGAGATAAAGATCAAACAATGACGCACAACCAGCGAGAGAGAGAGAGAAAAATGAATTCCCCGAGCTAGGCAACTAAGGCCATATAGCCCCACTGGGTTACAGGAGGGTGCTACCCCTCCCGGCAACGATAGCCCGGCCGAGGCTCGAACTTGTGACCTCCCGATCACAAGCTCAGCGTGCTACCACTGTGCTACCGCGCCCCCCAAGAAAGAGAGGAGAAAGAAACCGAGAAAGAATAATGAAGTTAGAACTAATGAAGGGGAGAGAATGAATGGAGAAACAGAAAGACGAGGAAGAAAGAGGAAGACAAAATTGATAGTTAGAAGAAAAGACAAAATGAAACAAAATATGTAAAAAGAAAGGTGTAAAGAATTAAACTGAAGTATGAATGGTAAAGGTGTTAACTGGGTACAGGTGTAGTAGAGTGCCAGGCCGCTCCACCTTACATCTCGTCTCCTGCCTTTTGTAGCTTGTAATGATGTAATATACTGCCCAGATCTAAGTACCTGACCATGGTGGTGAGGGTTAGTGTAATGATGATGATGATGATGGAAAAGGTGAAGTTGATCTAGTTTAGCATTGTTGAGAATATTGCTAATTTCATGGATATTAATGGTGGTTATGATGATGGTGGTGGTGATGATAGTGGTGGTTGTGATGTATATCAGTTTAGCTGTAACGACAACCTTACATTATATCGCCTCTTAACTCTCTTGTAGGCTGTGATGTAATATAATGGTTACTATGAAAAAGGATGAATAAGAAAAACGGAAGTGTCTAAAATGAGAAACAAACAGAAAAGAACAATAACTTAAGGAGGAAGAAAGAGAAATTATGAAGAAAAAAGAAGCAAAAGGGGAAGCGAATAAGCATATAAAAGACAAAGGAACAAGTAGGAAAGAAGAAATAAAGAAAAAATGATATGGCAAACGAACGCTATCGAGTGTAACAGAAACATTACAAGAGTAACATGAAAAAGAATAAAAGAAAACAAAGAAGGGAACCAAAGAGAGGCAAGAACAAAAAACAGTAATGAGAGAATTGAAAGTGTGAAACCAGAAAGGAAGAAGAGAACAAGTAAAAAGTCCACAGTTATAAGTGGTGGCAGGAGGTGTGGGCGGCGTAGATGGCAGGTAGGACACGTGTAGTAGTGTCAGCCGCTCTACCTTCCTCCATATCGCCTCCTACCCATCTTGCTGTTTATAATGCTTTAATACTCTGTACATTTTATCTTGGCACAACACTGCCATCTCTCCATCTTGAATGCTGAGCTGTAACAAACGAGTCTAGAATATAGTGATAGTCATGAAGAAGTGCTATGGACAGGATTTACAGCAATAGTAGTCTTATTATACCATTGAACGCCAAGAAATTTTATGCAACATGATGGAAATGATAATGATGATGATAACCTCACTTCATCTCACCTCCTGCTGCCAGTGTGGCACGTTATGACAGAATGTGATGGAGGGAAAAAAAAAAGAGGAGGAAAAGAAAATGAAAAAAAAAAATAAAATAAAATGGTGACAAACCGAGTGAGAGAACAAAATTAAGAAAAATAATGCGAAAGCAACGAAAAATGTAAAAAAAAATAAAAATAAAAAAAATATAAAAAGATCAAAAAGAGAAAGAAAGGAGGAAAAGGAGAAAACGCGTGTAAGAAGAGTAAGATATAAACACTGATTAAACAAAAACGAAAAAAGGAGAAAGGATGTGTGAATGACAAAAGAAATGACCGAAACAGGGTTGAACTCGGTACAGGTTTAGTTGAGTGCCAGGCCGCTACACCTTACTTCATCTCGCCTCCTGCCTCTCTTGTTGCTTGTGATGATGTACTATAATGGAGAGGCAAAGACAACCACAATGAAAGAAACTGATGATGATGATGATGATGATGATGACTGTGTTGGTGATGACTGTGACGGTGGTTGTGATGCTCGTTATTTTGTCATGATGAAAACAGTTATATTGAAACTGATGAGGATGATAAAATCTTGGTTCTTTACAAATGATATGGACAATGGTGGTAATGATGTTGAATCATGACATGGGTTGGCTTTGATGATGATGGTAATGATGAAAAAAGGAAATGACCGCACTGTCTCTACTCTGGCACCGTTGCAGAGCCAGGCCGTTGACTGTGGTCAGTCTTGGCCTGGGTTGCAGAGCCAGGCCGTTGGACTGTGGCCAGTCTTGGCCTGGGTTGCAGAGCCAGGCCGTTGGACTGTGGCCAGTCTTGGCCTGGGTTGCAGAGCCAGGCCGTTGGACTGTGGCCAGTCTTGGCCTGGGTTGCAGAGCCAGGCCGTTGGACTGTGGCCAGTCTTGGCCTGGGTTGCACAGCCAGGCCGTTGGACTGTGGCCAGTCTTGGTCTGGGTTGCACAGCCAGGCCGTTGGACTGTGGCCAGTCTTGGCCTGGGTTGCACAGCCAGGCCGTTGGACTGTGGCCAGTCTTGGCCTGGGTTGCACAGCCAGGCCGTTGGACTGTGGCAAGTCTTGGCCTGGGTTGCACAGCCAGGCCGTTGGACTGTGGCCAGTCTTGGCCTGGGTTGCACAGCCAGGCCGTTGGACTTTGGCCAGTCTTGGCCTGGGTTGCAGAGCCAGGCCGTTGGACTGTGGCCAGTCTTGGCCTGGGTTGCAGAGCCAGGCCGTTGGACTGTGGCCAGTCTTGGCCTGGGTTGCACAGCCAGGCCGTTGGACTGTGGCCAGTCTTGGCCTGGGTTGCACAGCCAGGCCGTTGGACTGTGGCCAGTCTTGGTCTGGGTTGCACAGCCAGGCCGTTGGACTGTGGCCAGTCTTGGCCTGGGTTGCACAGCCAGGCCGTTGGACTGTGGCCAGTCTTGGCCTGGGTTGCACAGCCAGACCGTTGGACTGTGGCCAGTCTTGGCCTGGGTTGCACAGCCAGGCCGTTGGACTGTGGCCAGTCTTGGCCTGGGTTGCACAGCCAGGCCGTTGGACTGTGGCCAGTCTTATCCGCCCACAAACTCTGGTGGTGGACCTCCCCTCAGGTCCACCACTTGGTAGCGGGGGCAGTGTTTTCCGGCTGCATGCCCTTGCTGGTGCTAACCCATGTATGTTGTGGGGTACGTTGTGTGGCATGTATAGTGCATATAGAGTTGAGTAGTGCATGAGATAGTTTAAGAAATGGATGGTGGGAGTTATGTTCACATACCCGCCATGTTAGTACCACACTGAAAGAGGTCAGCAAAGGAGGATGGTCAGGATATCCTGGTGGCTGGTGAAACAGAGGCTCCAGCTGTCCCTCACCAGCAATCCCATCCCCCTTGAGAGTACCACCCTGATCGGCTGGTGCTACAGCCTACTCCCTACAGAAGTAGGGCGTAGGCTGTAGAAGTAATATATAGCTGGCGCAACCCGAGGATCGTTTCAGCGTGAACCTGGTGGACTTCAGAGTGAAGCTGCTCTCTTCCTGCAGCTCACCATCCTCCTTTCAGGATCAGGGGAGTTGTGGGACATGTGTGTACTCAAGCAACAGACCAGCTTAGTTATATCAGTGCCACCACATGAGGGCATCCCTCTCCAACACCAACCATACCCTGTCCTGACATTCATTCACGTTGCTGACCTGGGAAATTTCATAACATCTCTCCCTCAGTGATTTATTTTGCCCATCACACCTCCATATCATATTGTATAATACTCCTGTAAACCATGTTGATAACAGTAGGATATAAACAATGAATTAGAAATACCTGTAAAATGTTCTATGCAAGGGAAACTGCTAGGGAAGAAATGCCACAAACTCTCTTCTGTCAACGAGAATATGGCAGGCCAACCCGCTGACTGCACACAGCCTTGTAATTCCTATATTTCTCCACAGCACCTTCCTTGGTACAAGCAGTTACAACCTCACCATCTGCAATCAGCAACTCCCAGGGCAACTCATATAATATCCCATGGCAGTTCTCCATGCACCATGATAAACAGAATGGAACCACAGACAGACCACAGATGTGCACCAATTCTTAACATAACGACCTATACTCCGTCCACTTTAACTTGGCCTAAAATTGCCATCTACCGGTATCTTAAATGCTGAGCTATCACACGAGATTAATGCTACAATATGGTGACATTCAGGAAGAAGTCCTATGGAAAAGATTCAAAACATACAATTTTGCAAATTATGTAAGTTCAGTGCCATCAATTCTCTTTGTTTCTCAATTTGTATGATTTCAGTAACCTGTTTCTTCATATAATACTTTTTATATTTAACATCATATAACATCTCCCATGTAATACAATTCTGAAACTGTTCTCTACCTCTTTCAACCTCTGGCAAGTGGGTATTTTCCTCTTCATCTACTTATTCCTTTTACTGTCACTGTTTAACTGAACTTTGGAATTTAAGTGAAGTCTTTTCCTTATCCTCTGTTTAGTTATCCAATCATTTTGTTGATTTGCCTTAACATGGAATCACTTGGGTACATCAGCTTCTCTCTCACTTAAAGCTTGAAACATGTTATTTGAGACATTATTATATAGTACTAACTGTGACACCAGAGATCACAGCAGCTGTCGCTCCTTCTTGCAGTTGGGTAAAAACAATAACAGTTTACACAGGAGCATCTCCCTCTAGCTGCACTAGCTGCTCCCCCACCATCCTTTCATATTTCATTCTATTTGGTTATTTCTATACTGTAACATGGGTTAAAGATGCTATATACATTTGATCTTTTCACTGCACAACCCTGGTATTTTCACTGCTGTCAAATTAAGCATAATA
Organism: Coenobita brevimanus; assembly: GCF_032717465.1. Taxonomy (NCBI): domain Eukaryota; kingdom Metazoa; phylum Arthropoda; class Malacostraca; order Decapoda; family Coenobitidae; genus Coenobita; species Coenobita brevimanus. Next base: position 17,134,775 of record NC_137049.1, on the reverse strand, counting down.
ACTTATTGCTGCCTTAAGCTTTTCAACATCAGAATCTCTTCATTTGTATTCTGGAAGCTACTGGTAATGTTTACCACTACTCCTTAATGCCTGTGTCTTGGTTGAGGTCACTGGTGTGAGTGTGTATTATACTGCTGGATCACACTGGCATCTGCCAAATGTCCAGAAAATATATCAAACAAAATATTTTTGATGAGGGACTTGCTCAACTGATTTAATTATGTGTAGTATTTAACACAAAACATCTTCCAGAACTGCAAACTACAATGTCCTGAGAGATATGAAGACAATCTTGGTTAAATATCCTGGTTGGTTCTGAATCATTTTGGATGACAAAAACTGCACCTTGGTTTGACTGAACACGATTTTCAATCCGATCCATCAGCATGGAAGAAAAATGACATTTTTAAATATACTGTAGTACGATACTGACTCGACAGCACCATTTTGTTGTATGCTGGACACCTTTTTACCTACACTACAACACAGTGTTAGTCTATACTATGTCTGTTGGTGCTGTGTTGGAGTAACTCACATTTTGGTGTTGTGTACAGTAGGCTATATGGCATACGAGTGTACTGATTCCCCACCTAACCTAACAAACCAGGTTCACCACCACAGGACACAGTTCAACTGATCCACTGTGGTTGCTGGTGTGGTGCTTGAGCAATTCACAAAACATAAACATGACTGAATAGCAAATATCACAAACTATGACTGTCCCTTAAAAAAAAAAAAAAAAAAAAAAAAAAAAAAAAAAAAATTTGCCACACGGGCACGACCTTTCCATATTTCCTACTGAAATTAATCCTTCACAGGTGACTTATGTTTCATAGATTATCATAGTTACAGGGCGTTTTTTAATAATGTTATCTGTGAAATATGTAAAGACATGTTTATGTCACACATTCCATCACCCACATAAAGGTACCACCAAGAGGCAAACCTTGCTGACAAACTCTACAAATGCATGTCTTACTTTTGGCATAAGTAAATTCCCAAACTGATATGTTAGGTTTGGAGAATTTCAATTGATTAAATTACTGTAGGATTAGCTAGGTTGAGAAGGGCTTGGATTCGTTGTGTGAATAGGTTAGGTTATGACAGATTAGATTTATTGTTAGGACTCAAGACTGGGATTTGGCCTGACAGATACTCAAGGGGTCTCTAAGCTACGTGGCAATCCAAGGTGATTAAAATCACGGGGGGTGGGGCAAAGACCCCAGTTAGAAGAGGTTAGGCCTCCTCTCATCCTGTTTCTCCCATCTTTCTTGTCACTTTTTATTACTTTTCTTTCCTCCAGGTGGCTTTACATTGATATGGTAGGTGGGGGCGTTCACCATCCACTCACTCGATGTAGTGTTGCTCTCGGATGTCTGCCCTTTCCTCTCCTCTCTCCATTCCTTCCCCTACGGGTGACTTTACACTCCCTCCTTTGTCTTTCCTTCATTCTTTCCTCTTCCTTGTGCCTATGGGTCTCTACACTAAGTGACAAGCCTAATGGTTTCCTGTACACCAGGAAACCATTTACTACGCTGGGTGGTAACCATATAACCAAATTATGACGCCTGGTGGTTTAGTGGATAATTACAGCGCTCCAGTCGGATTGAGCCAGTGAAGGTTTATATCCAAGGGGTGGTTTGGGTTATTGCTCATGTAATGCCACTCAGGGATGAGTGAGGCTGGTCACTCTCATCTTAAATGTCAGGACTGAATTACATAACCCCGGGCTTCTACGCTCCTCATGGGGCAACGTAGAATTGGATGATGGATGGATGGATGGCTTTACATTGAGTGACCAGCCTAACGGGTTCCTATAAGCCTGGAAACCATTTACAACGGTGGGTGGTAACCATATAACCAACCCATACGTGTTCCTTAAGTGTCACCAAGTGGGACGGTAGAGGGTTAGTGCTCCTCCCGGCAAAACAATCTTCTCAAGACAAAAGGCCACCCCTTACGGGATTATGGCGTCTGGCTATAAATAGATAAGATACGTTAGGTTTGACTGGATCCTTTGGTTTCGTATAGAGTTCAATGTTTGATGCACCAACGTGTCCTGTTGGCAAGATAGTAATCAACGTATCCAGTCAGTAAACAGGCTGACACAGCCAAACTGGCGGCTTCCTTAAATACTCCAAACAGTATATTTTATTTTTCCTCTACACTTTTTGCAAGTTTAAAATAACCAGATAACTATCTATGTTGCATATGGTAATAAAATTACTTTCCTGAAGATCATGAGATTCTAAAAAGACAGTTGCAATCACCACAACCATTTGCGATATCAAAACATTATAGAACAAAAAATGAAAGTTCGTCCATTAAAAAAAGGTTATAACATATTAAGGAAACTTAGAACATAGGAAGAAATATAGGTAAATAAAGAGAGCAAAGTGTATTTTTCCCCCTTTGGAGCAGACGGGCCTGAGGCTGGGCTGGTGTAGTGCAGAACACTTAAGGACAGGAGGCTGACCTACGCCCCTGGTAATGTCTACAAGACAGAAATACTTGTGGGACTCCAACCACAGTGCACAGCCACAGGCCACTGTGCATTCTGACCCAAAAGCTCTACTACCACACCACCATTAAAAAGGTAACAAAAGTGGTAACAAAGTAACAAATAACTCAGCACACAAAGTATAATCCCTCTGGCTACCTCTGGGACTTGAACCACAGCACATTTTGACCCGAGGGCTCTACCTCCACGCCACCATTAAAAAAAGTAACAAAGTGGGTAAAAAAGTGAGTAACAAGTAACATCAAAGAAAGTAAATGTCCCTCCAATAAGACAGAGTAAACTGAGAGTAACAAATAACATCAGAGAGTAATGTCTCTCCATAGAGATAATTCTCAGCACTAAGCAAAAAGACCAAACAAAATGTAGATTCCATTAAAGTAAAACAAAAACTTATAAGATGAATCAAATCACACCAGGTGTGGGGGTGGGGCCTGCCGCTGTGTGGGGTGGTGGTAAATCACACCAGGTGTGGGGGTGGGGCCGGCCGCTGTGTGGGGTGGTGGTAAATCACACCAGGTGTGGGGGTGGGGCCTGCCGCTGTGTGGGGTGGCGGTAGCGGTGGTTCAGGTACAGTGCCGAGACACTGACCAACAGTTTGACCACAAACCACGCCACCACCCCCACCCCAGCCCCATTCCACACCTCCCACACCTCTATCACCCCAACTATGGCCTCCAGGGGGTGAAGCAGCTGGGCACAATAGATGGCACTCAGTGCCAGCTGCCAACTCAGCATACTGACACCCAGAATTACACTCAGCACCAACAGCACAACCTGAAACACGTCATTTTTGACAAACCAAAAGCCAACCCAAGTGGTGAGGAACCAACAGTGATAAACAATAAGCCAAGTTAGACCCGCGTTGAGCTCATACCGCAATTGTGAAGAAATTACCATCCCGGTCAATTCAGACAACATTAGCCTACCGGGATAGTGACTATATTGTTCTCCTAATGACTTAATTGCCCAGTTAAGCCTTGATGGCTCAATATTATGGCGCAAAATTGTGTCTACAGGAACACCATTCTCAACAAATTTGGAAACAATATCAGAAATATCCTTACGGAAATAGGGAACACATGTTTTGACAAAAATGGTGAAACCTAAATCAGTAAGTGACACAATTACGAACCAACAAGTTATGAGTACGAACAATATCTTTTTGAGGAGGGGCCGAATCCCGTTAGTGTTGACGGGGATAGTGGTGGGGCGGTAGACCCCGTTGTCCATGTGTACAACTGTGTGGGACATTTTGGGATATGCTTACCAAAACTTAATCGTAAGCTATATCACAATCCAATATCGTACTACACAGTACGATTAATTTTAACCTTACTAACCGTTATAAAATTACGAGTCACAATGAAAATGCGAGAACGCGGACAACACACCCTCTCGCTAACTCGTCCACTAGAGTCGCTCACGCAGGTGCTCACCTTTTATAGCCCCAAGACGCCGGAAGTGGATATTATGAATACTTCGCGCTGCCAATATTTCGTTATTTTTCTTCCATAATTACCTCAGTGCCATTCAAACCCTTTAAACTTACACATTTTAAGGGAAAAAAAATCCGCGTTCTTAATTCTAGTAAATTAAGATTGATTTAGTGTTAAAATCGCATAATAAGAAAGGTCAAGTAGGTAATATTCTCGAGACTGCCTTTTTTCGGTCGTATCAACTTAAATTCAAATCGGCGTTTGTATTTTTGAATGCACCACAGCAAAGGCAACATACACTAGCCATATTGTTTTGTGAATATTCATTGTTTTCTTTTTCATTTCCTACCTATTGTTTCTTCAAAGAAGACACAAAATAAATAACGTTTCACAAAGACTTCTCCAACCTCCTTGGAAAATATCATGCATAGTTATGACACCTACCACAATACTAACCTACTGGCCTCTAACTCCATATCCTTTCCATAGCACCTCTTCGTGACTAGCACCATAGTCTATGTTAGTGCTAATCTCTTATTACAGCACAACACTGAAGATGGTTAGATGGCAATTTTACGCCAAGTTAAAGTAAACAGAGTTTAGTATCGTCACTATTTACTTTCCTCTAACTTCCCCTAAAGGCCTTACTTTGATCAGCTGGATTGGTGATAATTACAGTATAAGGGAAAAACATTCAAGCACCAGATTCTGTGGCTACTAATGGTGCTTTTAATAACAAAATCAAACAATTTATGGATGCTGTGAACTCTCTTCAGCTACAATTAGGGTCAGGTGGGGGTCAACCCTACTATTAGTGGCAAAATATTACACCAAACATTCAGATAAAGGTTTTATTATGAAATGTAAATATCAAAAGAAGCTTCAGGAATAGGGCTACCTTTGGTATGGTTATCACTTCTTTTGAAATATGATAAGTTATCTTAAAAGTGTTTTTTCCAAAAGGTAGCCATGTGTATAGATAGTGGGGGTGAAGCCTACATCCTATTTGACAACACTTTAATGTGGTACCAAAGTAAATCTAAGTTTATATATGAAGTAGGCAATGTAAGAATTCAGAGCAGAGACATTTATCTACTCCATGACTTTCATATTGCCTTACAAGCAACACAACAATTTAATATTCTATTATTAAATGTTTAACCTGGCTGAATACTGAAATGTGGTGCTAAATTATTGTAAAAGCAAAGGACATATGCTGTCCCAGTACAAAAATGTTGGCCACATGTTACAGAAATATATATGCCATGAATGAAGAAAAACAGGCCAGGTTAAGACGTAGGACTGTTATTATTTAAAAAAGATATATGCTATAACACTACATAAATAAAGGTGAAGGTACACACTGCACTCTTTAATGTACCTCGGGTGTTATGCCAGCATGTTAACCTGATGTTACAAGTCTACTTCATATTGTACTGAGTTAGAGCCACATTGAATTTAATTATTCTGGCAAGCCTCTGTTTTACCTCCCCCCATTTGCAAGGCATCTTGATAAACCTGTGAAAGACATATTACGTGAGTTTTTCACACACAAATCACCTTACTAATACTGTATTTTGTAATTTGTGGTGGAGCGTAGAGAAATGAATTGGTATTGTACGCCCTACAACTATTGGTAAAAATAAAATGACACTATCTTTATTGGGTTATAGGCCAAATAATTCAATCTGCAAGGCTCAACTGTATATCCCATATTAACAAAATTATACATATATCCTTGCAACAAAATCGTACCGTATACGACTGAAAATCATGTTGCACCAAACACATGTACATAATTTCATGCTGGATTGCTAGCAGTAATGTTCTGTGAGTATCCAGGTACCTTCAAGGTATTTATTTTGTATGATGTGTCCACTACCCACGCCATAATATTTATAAATTCGACACAGGCCTCGGGATTCGATGGTCATCAATTTCTTCATATATATTATAGCAGCTAAGTAGACAGACTCTAATTAAGACAGAATGCCCTACCATCAGAATCTACCAGTATTCATTGTCGATATACGTTGTATCAGCAGTGCTAAATGTTATACCAGACATCCAAAAAACTGAAAACTCACCTCCCACATCCAGCTTTCCACATGTAAACATGGCGCTACCAGGCGGCCCAGCTGTCCTGCCGCGTTTTCTTCTTCTTAAGCGGTTACTATTCTAGACCCAATAGGGAGTAAAGGAAAGCGTCTGTACCACTCCCTAGTACGGTTATACCCACCTCACAATACCCTAGAGCGTCTTTACCACCCCCTAGAACGGCTTATGCCCACCTCACCCTACCCTAGAGCGTCTGTACCACCCCCTAGAACGGTTTATGCCCACCTCACTTACCCAAGAGCGTCTGTACCACTCCCTAGCAAGGCTTATGCCCACCTCACTCAACCCAAGAGTGTCTATACTGTACCCTGGACTATGCATGTGACTAATGCCACGCGTAAAGAATATTATGGTTCAAATCTGGTGGCACCAAATATATTTCATACTAATTATACCAACAGCATGTTAAAACACAACAAGATATTCGCCAACATGGATATACACGTATAAATACTTTTCAACTTCAGAAAGTGCACAATTAACCTATATCTGTTCTTCGCAAACATTCATATTTACTGGAATTCTATGTATAACAAGACCATTTTATAAATACGTTAGACAATTATACTTACATAACACCGTGGGTGAATGTTATTGTTGTAGTGTCTATAGTATATTCTTTTACAGTAACTGTACAAATAAACTGGTATACACCACTTTTATGTGATTAAACTGTGTACTATGGATTACGACTAGCCATTCAACATACCATGCAATGCTATCTGCAGCTGTGGTAGTCCATCTCTGTTCACTTCCAGGAGAGTTTCACCATGCAGTGTCTTCAGCTGTGGTACTCTATCTCTGTCCTCTTCCACGGGAGTCTGACCATCAGGGTGGAAGGAATGGATGCTACCATCTGTGTAATGTCATAAATAGTTTGGGATCAACGACACATACCTAACCAATAGTGGTGTTATATGTGTGCAATATGGACACCATCAGTATAAGGAGAGTGCATTGATAAAAAGACAGTTTACAAGCATTATCTTCACAATAATCACTGGGACAGGGGAGACTGCCTAACTCATAGTGCAGCTACTCTGTAATGTCCTCATCACAAATTGGTTATGCTATCATATTTTGTACATAAGACTATATGACACTTGTATATTATGACTACATGCCATAATGTGTTCTGTATTACAGTAATCACTCTAATATCCGGACGCCCAATAACCGAACATCCCCACTAACCGAACCTTATCGTCCTGGGATCAAACATTCCCAAAATGGTCCGAAAATCCAAAAAAATTGGAAAAAAAACCGATTTTTTGCCGTCCGTAATTTGAACTTGCTGCGCGCGCCGCGTGAGAGCATTGTTTTGGTTCGTCATTCCTCCGACGTCCGATAGAGCGCCGCTGCATCCTCCCCACTTCCCGCCTGTCTCTCACCGCGACTGGACCTGCGCTCTTCGTCATGGCTGCCCACGTGCTCGCTTTTGTGGTGGTGCCGTACTTGCTGCAAGGCCTCCTGCTGCTCTCTGCCCTACTCTTAGTGTGTGTGATGATGGCCCCGCCTCCTGAGAAAAGGAAGAGAGTGGTGTTGACTCTGGAGAAGAAACGGGAGATATTGGAGAAGGTTGATGCGGGTTGGTCTTCCTCTCGCATTCTCCGCGAGTTCAACCTGGCCCGGTCGACTTTGTTTGATATCAAGCGTTCCCGAGACAAGCTCATGCAGTACACGGCTGACTTCTCGTCGAGAAGCAAACGCAACGTTGAGAGGAAGGTTATGTTTACTCCCAAGTATGCAGAGATCGACCGCTCCACGTTGATTTGGTATCGACAGCAACGTGCAGCTGGTGTGATGGTACGTGGAACGGAGCTGAAGGCTGCTGCTGAGAAGTTTGCAAGGCTTCACGACGCCCTAGACTTCAAGGCATCCGAGGGTTGGCTCTTCGCGTTCAAGTTGCGACATGGCCTTACAACCGTAAAGCACATGGCGAAGCATTGGACGCTAACGAGGATGGAGTGGACGAGTTTCGGCACAAGGTGAAAGGCTTGATCGACAGGGAGGGCCTCACTCTCGGTCAAGTCTATAACGCTGACGAAACTGGCCTATTCTATCGCTCGGTGCCAACGAACACTCTCGCCGATGAGACGGAGAAGCGTGTACCTGGCCGCAAGCTTTCTAAGGAACGGATATCTGCTTTGTGTTGTGCCAATGCTAACGGCATGCACCGGCTTAAGCCCGTTATTGTTGGCCGTGCAAAGCAGCCTCGGTGCCTTCGTGGGGTGATGGATGTCCTTCCTGTCGTATGGTACCATTCTTTGAAAGCATGGTTCACAGCTGTGATTTTCAAAGACTGGTTTCACCATCACTTCGTCAAGGAGGTCATACATTACCAGACGAAGACACTGGGAATTCCTCGCGACCAGGTAAAGGCTCTCCTTCTCCTCGACAATGCACCTGCCCACCCGTGCGACAAGGACTTGGTTGCTGAGAATGGCCGTATTAGGTGCATGTTTCTGCCACCTACGACTGCTCTCATTCAACCAATGGACCAAGGAGTGATCGTGGCAACAAAGCGCCTGTACCGTCGGAAGTTCCTGGACGAGGTGATGGTGGTTCTCGAGGGACGAGGACGAGCGCAGGGAAGGACGTGACACTCGAGGCAAGCGGACTTTTTGGAAAACCTTCGCTACAACATCAAGTCTGCGCTGTACAACTGGGCTAGTGCATGGAAGGAAGTCCCTGTGAAAACTCTTGAAAATGGTTGGTCTCGTCTGCTTCTCGGAACAGATGTGGAGTACGATTTCCTAGGGTTTGACGTGGATGACTTCCATGCACGGCTACGTACGCACGGCGACGATGTTGATGTGGACGATGTTCGTGAGTGGTTGACGACGACGAGGGCGATCCTGGGTATCAGACGTTGTCTGATATCGAGATCGCGTCTTCGGTTGCTGGTGTCAGTCCCGAACTTGAAGATTCCGACGACGAAGGCGATGATGATGCAGACTCCGCCCAGCAGGACACTACTCCAGCCATCCCCAAGCTGAGCGCACTCCGGGAACATCTAGAGTTCGTCCTAGACTACCTGGAACACCCGGACTGCGACAGGGAGATGGGGCCCTTGGGACTCGTGGAGGAAGTGCGTGCTTTCCGGCAGCGCATCATCAATCGCCAGAATCGTCGGTCCTTGCGTCAGTCAACGATTGACAGTTTTTTCAGGCCCGTGACCCCCGCTGTGCCAAGCCCTGGTTCCACTCCCGTTGCCTCCCAAGACAGGCCCTCATGCTCCGAGCCACAGCCCAGCACATCAGCTACAGTGGAGTCACCGCTCGACGTGAGTTTGCGGCTGTCTTCAGAGTCTTCTGTAGTCGGTACGCCATCACCACTACCCACCGATGCACCCCTTGGACGCCTGCCAGTGATACTCTCGGGCTCTGACAGTGAATAAACAGCAAGAACTTCTCCACTAGACCACACGGGAATTTTGAGTGTTGTGCAGTGAAAAAAACGGTGTGTGTTGTGTTAAGGTTTTCAAGTTGGGAGAAAAGACTAAGTAGAAAAGAAATTTAACGTAACTAACCTTCTTTGTTTTGGCTTTGGAAACTTAAAAAAACTTGGGAAAAGTTAATGTGCAACACTTAAATTTAATGGAACATTATTTGGACTAAAGTGAACACTGTGAAAAGAACGGACTTCTGTGTGTTAGTGACTAAGTTCAGTGCAAGACTTCAGGAAGAGTGTAGTGCAAGTGCTTCAGGAAATCGTTCTTACTGTCAGAGTCCGAGAGGAGGCGGTTATTCATCGAGGTGGCCAGGGACTTGCTGTAAGTAGCCAAAATGTTTCATGTTGTACTATTTTCCATACTATATTTACCAGAATGTTTCATATTGTATTTTTTCCCATACTATACTTACCAGAAAGTGTCATACTGTACTTCTTTCCATACTAAACTTACCTCATGCATGTGCAGTAGGAATGGGTTTTTCAGAGTTCGGTTAGGTTCGGTTAGGTTAGGTTCGGTTAGAGTCCATAAGTACCAGAATGTTTATTAATGTATGAACATACTTCTAAACCCACATTTTATGTGTCTATTGCATTTATTTCAGTCATTTATGTGCCTTATTGGTGTGATTTGGGTGTTAAATAGGTGCTATGCATGTCCGGAGGGAGTTGTATAGGTGTTTCTCTGTGTTAGGGTCCGTAAGTACAAGTCCATAAGCTGGGGCCCAATATCCGGACAAAACCAATATCCGAACCTACCGATGGCTCTATTGATCCGGATATTGGAGTGATTACTGTATAACATGTTATGGACATCCATACATCGTACCAGAGGAAACGTCTGTCAACCATTTGTGCCCCTTTTACAAAATTAGTCATTGCCATCAAGTTGCATGTGTTACATATAATCATTATACAATCCTGGAGGAGGAATGGGTGAATATCTACCATAGTCTGCTGGTGTCAACTGATGATGTACAACAGCATCTGGATGGACGTTGATGGAAGGAGAATCTTCAGCACTTCTAGCGGGATGTACTGGTGGATCCTCGACTGACATATCCCCTGTGGAGATGGAGCCAATTAATACAAACTATACTGTTACTCATAATACATAAGGGGAACAGTAGGTAAGATGTGCAACATTTATCCATACATGAAGTACAGTACATAAATGTTTGGCAATGTGGTTTTGTTCTGTCTGCAACTGTTATGCAGGTCATTAATATAAAAATCACCACTTTAATGTATGCGGATGGCAGTGGCTGAATTGATATAGAGCCGGCCTGCAGTCCTAATGGACCCAGGTTCGAATCCCAGCTGGGACTGGGAACAGTTTAAGGATTTAACCCTTTAACCGTGGGTGTCATTCCAGAATGACATTGAAAAAACTGGACCAAACTGCGGGTGTCATTCTGGAATGTTCGTGAATATTTTGAACACCGCGTGTTTTTCCTGTGCGCAAATTGTTTCACGCAAGAGTAGCTGTCGAGTTCTTTCACACCAGCCCTCCCACACACCCCTCCTCCCACCCCCTGGGGGCCCCCCCCACCCCTGCCCTGACACATATCAGTCAGTATCTGTCCAGCTCTGTGCGTGATAATGGCGCTCCGTCCCGAGTCATCATCGCTCGCTTCCTCCTCGGAAATTCCTAGTGCTAGTGTGCCTTCGACCTCTACACCGAAGAAGGAACTGCCGACGGCGAGGCAGAAGGGGTTGAGCACCCCAGAAATTAGAACAGAGCTGGATAAAACTGTAAGTACAACTCTGAATTGTGGCAGTGAGAGTGATACACTTATAGCAAGTAGTAGTGATGACTATGCAGTTATTGGTGGTGAAACGTTTATGACTGACAGTGACAGTGATGAAAGTTAACAGTTGTCTCCCCCTCACCGCCCACAACTTACTCTGGGAAAGGGAAGGCGCCCATGGGGAAAACGGGTGTAGCACGTGGGAAGGGAGTGAAGCGGAAACTTACATCTCCTACACCAGGCCCTAGCAAGCATTTCCCACCACTTTCCCGTTCCCCTAGCCCTATTGCCCTCACATCATCTTCATCTTCTGCCGTGCCCTCTCCTCAGTCTACATCATCTGAGGAATATGAATTCCCAGAGCCTGTACAGCGAGGGAAGGCAGGCCGTGCAGGCAGGGTAAGCAGGGCAGGCTGGCCTAGAACAAAGGGGATGCGTGGCAGCAGGAGGGCAAAGCAGGGTGATAAGCGAGGTGATAAGCGGGGAAGAAAGGGTCAGATTTCACCACACACCAGTTCAGTAACCCCCCCGCCCAGCTCCCTCACCCTCGCCACCCCCCCACTCACCACCCTCCCGCTCACCTCCTGCCTCACCCATTGCCTCCACCTCAACTCCTTCTCACCGGGAAAAGAGTGCAATGCGACCTGCCACTGCCACTGAACCACACACCGGGAAAGTGGATGCATTTGTTTGGTCTGACGGTGCTGATTTTCAGCCACAAAATCCGCCGTTTGACATGACAAATACTGGAATACAGCCTGCCTTCCCATGCAACGAAGGAGATGACTTTGTAGACTACTTCCTGGCCTTCATGGATGACGAAATTGTGCAATTTGTCAGCGATAAGACCAATAGGTATGCAGCTCAGTGTGCAACAGAAGGGCTGGGACCTATTGGCTCACCAAAGCAAAGTGTCATGGTTGCCTGTCGGGATCAGAGAGCTGTATGTGTTCTTTGCTCTCATGTTCTTGATGCCCTATATCAAGAGACATGAGTTGGAGGCGTACTGGCTGGTTGATGACATTACTTCAATCCCAACATTCGGCAAATACATGTCATGAGATCGGTTCCGACAGCTGCTAGGATACCTGCACTTCGCTGACAATGGAATCCCGTCCCAAACTGACCCTTTGTGGAAAGTGAGGGATTTCCTCAACAGGATTAGGGATCGATTTATGCGATTTTTTCGTCCTATGCAAAAAGTCGTCATAGATGAATCCCTGGTATTGTTCAGAGGACGTCTCAAATTCATGCAGTACATCCCCAGCAAACGCCACCGCTTTGGGATAAAGTTCTTTATGCTGTGTGACTGTGAGACGGGGTATATCCTTGATTTCGTGATCTACTCTGCAAGCACAATGGACGTGGACAGGAAAGACCCCCTTGGCTTCTCTGGCTCCGTAGTAAAAGTGCTGATGGAGAGGTATTTTGGTGGGAATCATGTGCAGTACACAGACAATTACTACACAGCACAGAAACTCGCCAAATACCTGGCTGAACACGGCATCGGCACTGTTGGCACTGTACGGAGCCACAGGAAAGAGTGGCCAAGTTTCCCTGAAGCATCATCCTCATCCAAGGGAGATGTGCACCTGAAGAAGTCTGACAAGCTTCTGGCGATCAGGTGGCACGACAAGAAGGTCGTGAATATGCTCAGCACCATCGACAAGGGGGAATTGCAGAGAACTGGGAAGGTCAGCTACAGGATGGGAGAGCCAATCATGAAGCCCGATGCCGTCACTGACTATAATATCAACATGAGACTTGTTGATAAGTCTGATATGATGACTGGCGAGATAGACTGTCTCAGGAGAAACACCCGATGGTACAGGAAGGCTTGCCTGCACATGCTCGATATGTGCATGCTCAACGCCTTCATTCTCTACAAGACACAAGTCGGGGGCATAAGGCAACCATCCCTGAGACAGTTCTCCAAGACTGTCGTGCAGCAGCTGCTTGCACGATTTGGTCAGGGGACGGCATTGGTCCCGAGGCGACACTCTGACACACAACCTGACCATCTTGAGTGCCGCAATTACATGAGCCGGCACCAGCTTGTGAAATTGCCTCTCACCGCAGGCGGCAGGTTGTCACAGGGCCGCTGCAGAGTGTGTCATAACACAACACGGAGGCCTTGGGCGAGAAAAATGAGCACACACCAGTGCCAGGAATGCCAAGTCGCTCTCTGTGTGACTCCGTGCTTTGCCGAGTACCACTCTCTGAGTAAATACTGACAGTGACAGTGATATACAGTGATGCGACAGTGACGTGCTTTACCAATAATTGTATAAGGGATAATGTAGTAATAAGGGATATTTTGCCTAGAAAACAATGTAAATATTGACCAGTATAATAAGTGATATTGTAATAAGAAAATCTGCGGCACTGCTGTGATTCTGTGATGCGACAGTGACGTGCTTTACCAATAATTGTATAATACAGTAATAAGAGATACTTTACCTAGAAAATTATGTAAATATGGCCAGTATATAAGTGATATGGTAATAAGAAAATCTGCAGCACTCTGTAATTCTGTGATGCGACAGTGACGCAATATAGTAATAAGTGCAGTGTAAATATAATTTATATTGGCCAGATTATATGTAAAATAGTAAAAGAAGTTAGAAATAATGAAAACATCGCCGCTAACCAAACGTCAGTGAGCGTGTGATGCCGCAGTGACGTGCGGGCAATTATAGTGCCTTTTACCTACCTCAGTGAACACAGAGTGGGTGTTTATCGTATGTGCAGTGTTCATATATGTTTATAGTACTATTATCAGAGAGTGGTTGGCATTTGGTACTGGTGTGTGGGGCGTAAAATAGTGATTTTACACCCCTCACTTCTAACGGCACTGCCCGTCCTGTGAAAGTCCACAAAGTCATGAAACCTACATCGCTGCAAAGCTGAAGGTTAGTGCTTTCTAATGGTACCTTATTTTTTGCTCTAGCTTTATTCTGTGCAGAGTTATTAAGGTTTAAAAGTTTGTTTACATTTGGCTGGAACCCCCGCGGGAGAGGCCAGTCGGGGCAAAACAATGCCCGCGGTTAAAGGGTTAAACTTCAGAAAAAGCAGACTTTTTTGATCTACCAGAGACCCACCGACATGTCATAAAAGTACCCCCGCTAATACCAGTACACCAGTCTTGTATGGGACAGCCCTAGCATGTATTCAATATCGATGGTGTGTTAACGCCGAAGTGGTGACATGTGGTAGGAGGCCTATTAGGACTTGGGAATATACAGTATATATATATATATATTTATATATTTATATATATATATATATATATATATATATATATATATATATATCTCAGCAGCAGCAGCAGTTTGAGTACGATATCCACTGCAGGACCGGCCTATCCCGACCGAAGTCGGGACGATACAGCCAATGTATCTCTACCAAGTGGCTTAGGCTGTCTGGTAGAGATTGCATGTAGGGTGAGAAGTGCTTGTAAGTGTAATTGTAGTGTTGGAGTGGCTTTGGATATGTGTGTATTCTGTGAACCAAGTGTAATCGGCCCGCGAAAGCCAACTGGCCCGCGAAAGCCGACTGGGTGCAAGCATACTTTACAGTAAGCGACACTGGTTCTACCACAGCACCCCTTGTGTCCTCCAATGTAGTACGTGGCCGGGTGAACACTCCCAAAGTTTAATACCCTGGCGGGGTGCGAACCCTGGCCCACCCGTGTACGAAATGCACACTCTATCACAGAGCCTCCATATATATATATATATATATTGTGGTAGGTGGGGGCGCTCACCATCCACTCACTTGATGTAGTGCTGCTCTCGGATGTCTGCCCTTTCCTCTCCTCCATCCTTCTTTCCATCCATCATCTGTCTTTCTTTCCTTCATTCTTTCCTCTTTCTTCTGCCTGCGGGTGACTTTCCACTCCCCCTTGTGTCTTTCTTTCATTTTTTCCTCCTCCTTCTGCCTATGGGTCTCTACACTGAGTGACAAGCCAAATGGTTTCCTGTACTACAGGAAACCATTTACTACGCTGGGTGGTAACCATATAACCAAATTTTGGCGCCTGGTGGTTTAGTGGGTAATAACGGTGTCCCAATCGGATTGAGCCAGTGAAGGTTTATATCCAAGGGATGGTTGGGGTTTATTGCTCACGTAATGCCACGCAGGGATGAGTGAGGCTGGTCACTCTCATCTTAAATGCCAGGACCAACTATAATTTTCGTTTTTTTGGGGGGTGGGGTGGGGTGGGGTTTGGGGTGGGAGGCGGGGTGGGACAGCTCCAGCAGCCCAAGTTATCAGCATCACCCAGAATTTCCTAGTTGAAGTAACATGTATTAATCGGTCACGCCTGGGTAAGCTGAAATTATGCCAGGTCTTTATGTGGGGCAATATCAACTGATCACATTATACAGACTGGGGTCAGACATGGGGCCCAAGCCGGCTTAGGCTTCATGACACAACGGTTTTTAGGTCTTGGTTTTGGCTTCATGAAGCCATGGTTTTTGGTCTTGGTTTTGGCTTCATGACGCCATGGTTTTTTGGTCGCGGCTGCGGCTTCGAAGCCAAGGGCCTGGCTTCAGCCCCAACTGCTGGCTAAAGCACCAGACCCAGAAAATTCGTTACAGGAACAGAATATGCATAAAAACTGCCTGATTTTCATATTTTCAAGTCCTTTCTTTTGCATCCACTTCAGCTCAATAAAAATATCAAATATTATATACAGAATCCTTTATTTCCAGACTGACGATTCCTAGGGTCAATATTTGTATGTAAGAGATAATGGTACTGTACCTATTTGCCCCTAGGTAAGATGCAAGGTATTATGCACTCTCACTTGCAAGGACTCACTACGTTTGAAGTCATGATTTTCTTACTGGCTGGTTACAACAGGCATACTGTGACACGAAGCTGATTACTGGCTTCATAAAATTCAGACAGCTTCGGCTTTGTCTCTGTGAATGTCTACCTGGCTTTGGCTTCGGCTTCACGACTTTCCAAGGCCGCCGGCTTCGGCTTCATGACTTTTGAAGGGCTTCGGCTTGGAAGCCAAAGAGGTGGCTTCAGCCCCATGTCTGACTGGGGTTGAGAAATCCATTGGTTGGCTACAGTGGTATGACAATACAACTTGTTGATCCACTAACTGGATGGCAATACATAATTCTTGACAAATGTCATAACATTAATGGTACTGACATGCAAATATGACTTACGGAAGGGGTCACTTTACTACTTTATTTATACCGTACTCTGTATAAGACATGTATTGATGTTATCCATTCTCTGTACAAATACACATTTTAAGAATGCTATAAATATCATTCAGACGAATAAATATTCTATTAGGGAGTGCAACACATAACTATTACTGGTGGAATGGCGACAGCTGTTGGAACAAGTCTGCGCTAATAATAATCTTCACAGGAATAATCGCAGTTTTAAGACAGATGGGGACAACGTCTAAGTTCTTTTAATACAAATTTCAGCTATTCTGTGAAAATAAGACTATGTTTGATATAGGTAATGATAACACATTTATTGGTGGTGATGGAAGAAGAGGAAGAAAGTTCAAATTATTTACCTGTATCAAGAGATTTACCTTACTGTACACATGTACAGTTGCGGACATATCAAACAGCAACACCCCATCCATCAGCAAGGTGATGTAATGCTTTCCGCATCTGGTAACACTGATAGGTATGGAACTTAACTGGGATTCGTTCGGTCGCTAAGACGAACCGAACGCGGTGATAATTGCCGCTGTGCGCAGTTACTAGTATGTGCCACCTGGCAATATACTGAAAATAACATCGTTTTGTGATTATGGCAATAAAATAATATCACACCATATATATTCGTATTTTAATCACACTAAACACTAACGTTTCGTAAGTGTGACTTTCGACAAACTTCACAAATCAATCAACAATTACTGACGGCCAGCATTTAAGCAATTATAACATTACCTGCATTCCCGCACCCATCATAATAATCACAAAATTATCGTGACCCCCCTCCTCTCTGACCATGAACCTGAAACTGGTAGACTTCTTTAATCCACGCAATTTTATAAGAGGTGGCGCCACAGGAGGAGGCAGGGTGGGGCGCCTGGGAGACAGGAGGAGGGATGTGGGTGAGGTGGGGGCAATAGTGGGAGGGGGCTGGTGGGAGGGGGACTCTACAAGAACTGAGTGATGGGGTAGGGGTGTGTGGACTGAGGCAGGAAGCTAGAATGGGATGGATAAATGATACGCTGGTGACATGGTGCCAAACCTGCTATAGTTCAATGTTGATTATCGAATTTGATAGTCAGGCAGTTAAATGTTATGTACGAGTAGACTTTGGCACGTTACGCAGTCTGCCAGCATGTTTTGTTATACCGTCTATAGGACGACCAACTCCCCACTGGGTGGCGCATCACTCAAACCCTGCAATATTGGTGATATATGAAATGCCCCTAGAATGTTTGCCTGATGTCACACCTATCGGGTTGTCGTAAGAGATTATTCTCCCGGGCTAGACCTTGATAAATCATATGCCCGTGCTTGGTGACACGAGAGCGCTACTTCTCCCAGCAAGGCAGCTACCTGGGCAGGAAGCTAACATCACACCTGTTGTCATTGCGACTGGGGTTATTCTTGTTGCGTTTACGTAGCAACATCATGAATGACGACTGTGATATCGAAAGCAGGGGAGGGGGGGAAAGGAATCTTATCTTGCCACAACAGACAATAGTTAACAGTAGTGATTCGTGCTTATGGTTCTCGTTAATATCTGTATGGCACAGATGTAAACGAAAACGTGATTTACTAGGGGAGGGGGATGAACACTGTTCCAGAACTTAGGATGGGTTAATAGGCGAGTTGAGAGATGCCTTATCAACACGTTCGTTCGTTCGTTTACAGATTCCCTGCACCTATAGTGCAGGCCGGGCCATACACTGGCCCGGTCAGTGGAGTATGGGTTGATTGAAAAATAGTAAGGTGGGAGGACAGGGCCTGGGGATTGTCCAGCACACACGCCCTGTCTCCTGGCTGGCTTTGTGGTGTGTGTGCTTATCAGCTGTATTACATGATCTTTATGTCGAACCACTGCAGACCTCATACTAATAGAGTAAATTGTGGTATGGCGGACGTGTAACTTAAGAAAAAACTGATTCACCACCACAGTATCCAGTTCACTGTCCGCCCCTCCCTCTTCCCGACACTGCGTGCATTCAAACATGGTCTCTCAATCTTGGGTACTGACAGGGAGGGGAGATGGCCGTAATGCTACACCATGAACAGGGGATCACATGTTTATACATCAACGACAGTGGTTCACCAGTCCTCCTTAATGAATTGCAACACACACCCTTACTCAACCAGGACGGCAGCCCCATATTCGGACACTGCTGAGATGTGTGGCTCAATAGTTGCTTTCCATGAACAGGGCAATAGTCCTCGTATTTATCTTTATCCTGTCAATTGCATACAATGTGAACGCTACTTGGTTGTTAAGCATAACCAAAAAACACTCAGATATAATGTGTGTTTGCATTTAATACAAGCGATTTCTGTAACTCATGGCAAATTTGATGTAATATGCACGTGCTCAAACTGGATAACTGCAAACATTACAACTTTGTTCCACCATTTTTGGCGCGAGGATTTTGCTCGAGGATTTGTGAAGGAAGGCTTAGGGCATACGACAGTTGCTCAGTAGGAACCTAAATATAACTAATAACAACAGGCAATGTGTAAAAATCAACAGTCAAACACGGCATACAGAAAACGGTAACGTAAACCTGGGTTAAGTAAATCCACCTTTATTTGAATTCGGTATCATAGATATTAATGGGAACCATAGGGGCCATCATTACTGTCAGACTGTTTATATTTATTGGTAATAAAGGAAAACTCTACATTGGTCTATCCCTACTCTGTTTACGATATTAGTCGTCTATCATCATACTACGTAACAGGCTACAAGAGTCATTCCCAATCACTATGACAACATCTGCAACATCTGACGAACTGTAGGGACATGCCATATATCTGCACATTAACAAATAGTCACCATACTCAAAATACACGAGTACTGAGCCACCCAGTGGAAAGTGTGTCGTGAACTGTCACAAACCATGACGGTCAGTTACAACATGTGGCAACGTCAACAAAACGTTTCATAATCTGACTAAAAGTCCATATTCTCCAAGAAATAATTATATGGCCCAGTCATCACCTTGCAATCTATCCCTCCCACTATAGCTTCTGTCGTCTACCAAAGTCCACCGTCCCCTACCCCATCACCCCTCTCCTCCAGCCCCCAGTTCGACCATTACTGTCCCCATCCTCACACACCTCCCTCCTCCTGTCTCCCACCCCCACCCTGCAGCCTCCTGTGGCGCCACCTCCTGTATGCAGTGAACTTGCTTCGATTTCAGAGGTCTACCAACGTCAGGTTCATGGTAGGGAGGATGGGCGTCACGATAATTCACTGTTCAGTGATACTTGTGGGACAGCTATTAACTATGACTTATATATATGATGAATTGTTAACTGTTGCATGGTTCGTGACTCAAAACTAACCCACTCAAGAAATCCGTTTCATTTATAATAACTGCCATTATCTTGTGTGATATAATTTTTAAAATCTTACCATAATCATGACATGCTATAACAAGTATATTTTCTGGCGGGACATTGCTTATTTACCACCAATAACTGCGCGCAGCGGCAACGATCATAACGTTCGGTTCGTCCAATCGACCACACGAAACCAGGTGAAGTTCCGTACCTGTCAGTGTTACCAGATGCGTACACCATTACACCACCTCGATGGTGGACGGGGTGCTTCTGTTTTAAATGTCCGCAACTGTACCGGTACCTAACATCACTCGTTCACTCCCTCAGTCACTCATTCCCTCAGAAAATACACTACTGTATGTGTGTAACATTTGTGGCAACTCATTTCCAGAGTACCCGGTATACAATGCTCTCATCAGCACTGCACTGTTGCATTTCCCAGTGGCTAATTATCTCAAAGCTAATGTCACTTTACATCTGCAGATAAAAACACGCAGCCGGCCGGGGTAGGACGAGTTTAGAGGACTGGTTGGAATTTGGGGATGGTCGGACGTGGGATATGGGTGTGGCTAGACATAGTTGGGATTTGGGGCGACATTAGACGTGGGATATGGGTGTGGCTAGGACTAGTTGGGATTGGGCGGGGCTGGATGTGGGATACTGGTATGGCTAGAACAGGATGGGATTTGAGTGTGGCTGGACGTGGGATATGGACGTGGCTAGAACTGGTTGGAATTGGGCGTGTCTAGGTGTAGGATTTGGCTCTGGCTGGGCCTGAGAGTTGAATGTGGCTGAGCTTGTGGCTGGGCGTGAGATCTGGGTGCGGCGGGAAGGGGAATTTGGGTGAGGCGGGGCAGAGGATGTGGGTGAGGCGGGGCAAGGGATTTGGGTGAGGCGGGGCAAGGGATTTGGGTGGGGCGGGGCAAAGGATGTGAGTGAGGTGGGGCAAGAGATTTGGGTGGGGCGGGGCGAGGGATTTGGGTGGGGCGGGGAGGGGGATTTGGGTAGGGCGGGGAGGGGGATTTGGGTGAGGTGGGGCGAGGGATTTGGGTGGGGCGGGGCATGGGATTTGGGTGGGGAGGGGTATGGGATCTGGCTATGGTTGTGCTTGGTAATTGCGTGTGGGATCTGGGCGTGGTTGGGAGGCTGGTTGAGGACTAGACAGGATTCAGGTAGGGCAGAGTGGGATTTGGGCGTGTTTGGGAATGGGATTTGGGCGTGTTTGGGAATGGGATTTAGGCGTGGGATCTAAGACAGACGGGGGTTTGGGGGGATTTGGGGGTTGTTGGAATGGAATTTGGCCGTTGTTGAATGCGGAGAGGTGTGGCTGCTGGGACTTGGGCTGGAGGCTGGAGAGATGTTGTGGAGTGAGGTCTGGTGGGGTGGGGTATACTGATGAAATCTGGTATGGTGTGGTGTTATGTGGTGGGCTGGTGAGACGTGTAGTGTGATGGGATGTCGTGTGGTACCGTATGTGGTGTTATGTGGTGTGCCGTGCTGTGATGCGTTGTGAGATGTACTATTATAAAGAATGGGGGTATATGAGGCTGCTGTAAGGAATGGTGTGGTCTAAAGCGTGGTGTTGTGGTGGGCTGTGGTGTGGTGGGGCCATTTTTATTTTGTGGTGTGGAGGGGTGTTGTGTAACGACGAGTGGCGTGGAGGGAAAGGTAGTGTAATCCTATAGTGTTAGGCGTGGTGTGGTGCGGTGCAGTGTGGTGTGGTGTGGAGGGGAAGGTAGTGTAATCCTTTGGTGTTAGGTGTGATGTGGTGTGGAGGGAAAGGAAGTGTAATCCTATAGTGTTAGGCGTGGTGTGGTGCGGTGCAGTGTGGTGTGGTGTGGAGGGGAAGGTAGTGTAATCCTTTGGTGTTAGGTGTGATGTGGTGTGGAGGGGAAGGTACTGTAATCCTTTGGTGTTTGTGTGGTGTGGTGTGGTGTGGAGGGGAAGGTAGTGTAATCATTTGGTGTTTGTGTGGTGTGGTGTGGTGTGGTGTGGAGGGGAAGGTAGTGTAATCCTTTGGTGTTTGTGTGGTGTGATGTGGTGTGGTGTGGTGTGGAGGGGAAGGTAGTGTAATCCTTTGGTGCTTGTGTGGTGTGGTGTGGTGTGGTATGGAGGGGAAGGTAGTGTAATCCTTTGGTGTTTGTGTGGTGTGGTGTGGTGTGGTGTGGAGGGGAAGGTAGTGTAATCCTTTGGTGTTTGTGTGGTGTGGTGTGGTGTGGAGGGGAAGGTAGTGTAATCCTTTGGTGTTTGTGTGGTGTGGTGTGGTGTGGAGGGGAAGGTAGTGTAATCCTTTGGTGTTTGTGTGGTGTGGTGTGGTGTGGTGTGGTGTGGAGGGGAAGGTAGTGTAATCCTTCAGTGCAGTGGTTCATAAATCTTTTAGACCCGATACCCCAAAATTCAACTGCGAGTCAACCCGATACTCCCTCTCTAATACTGCTACTCCTTCCACTTTCAGTTTCCTGGGGGGGGGGGGAATAACGGCTATGAACAAACAGTTGAATTCTATAGATTCGTTTATTTATATTTTCAACAAAATAACGTTCATACAGATTAGTTAGTAGTTACTATACACGATTATTTTTTTAAGATACCTTTCTGGATACCCCCAAGAAGCCATTTCGATACCCCCTGGGGGTATCGAGGCACTACTTTAAGAACACCTGCTTTAGTGTTAGGAAAAATGTATAATGCCGTGGTGAGGATGTGTGGTTGGTTAAGGTGCTGCAAACAGATACACAGATCACACAGACCCTTATGGCAGTGTGGAATGTGACGACGTGAGGTGGAATTTGTGGTAGGCAGAGTGACAGGAAGCTTGGTAGGGGGTAGAAGGGACCAGGACCAGGCTAGGTGGGGTTGGTTGGGGTGGAGCCAGCCAAGTTATAAGAGGCTGTCGTGAGGTGGAACGGGATTATAGTGGATGGTGGTGAGGTGGAGTGGGGTTATAGGGATAGTGGTGAGGTGGAGTGGGGTTATAGGGATTGTGGTGAGGTAGAGTGGTGTTACAAGGATTGTGGTGAGGTGGATTGGGGTTATAGTGATTGTGGTGAGATGGATTGGGGTTATAGGGATTGTGGTGAGGTGGAGTGGTGTTACAGGGATTGTGGTGAGGTGGAGTGGTGTTACAGGGATTGTGGTGAGGTGGAGTGAGGTTACAGGGATTGTGGTGAGGTGGAGTAAGGTTATAGGGATTGTGGTGAGGTGGAGTGAGGTTATAGGTATTGTGGTGAGGTGGAGTAGGGTTATAGGTATTGTGGTGAGGTGGAGTGGTGTTACAGGGATTGTGGTGAGGTGGAGTGGGGTTATAGGTATTGTGGTGAGATGGAGTGGGGTTTTAGGGATTGTGGTGAGGTGGAGTGGTGTTACAGGGATTGTGGTGAGGTGGAGTGAGGTTATAGGGATTGTGGTGAGGTGGAGTGAGGTTATAGGGATTGTGGTGAGGTGGAGTGAGGTTATAGGGATTGTGGTGAGGTGGAGTGGGGTTACAGGGATTGTGGTGAGGTGGAGTGGGGTTATAGGGATTGTGGTGAGATGGAGTGGGGTTTAAGGGATTGAAGTGTGTGGTGAGGTGGAGTTGAGTTACAGAGGATTGTGGATGGCATTAGGTTGTGGTGGGGTGAAGTGGAGCTAAATTAAGTTGCAAATTACTGAAGTACTAGGTAAATTGTGGTAAGATGGAGTCAGGTTGGCAGTGGAGTAATACTGGCAAATGTGTGGTACGGTGGACTTAATAGTGTGGTAAGATGGAGTCAGGTTGGCAGTGGAGTAATACTGGCAAATGTGTGGTACGGTGGACTTAATAGTGTGGTAAGATGGAGTCAGGTTGGCAGTGGAGTAATACTGGCAAATGTGTGGTACGGTGGAGTTAATAGTGTGGTAAGATGGAGTCAGGTTGGCTGTGGAGTAATACTGGCAAATGTGTGGTACGGTGGACTTAATAGTGTGGTAAGATGGAGTCAGGTTGGCAGTGGAGTAATACTGGCAAATGTGTGGTACGGTGGACTTAATAGTGTGGTAAGACAGGGCTCTTGTTTGGCGAGCCACAGCTCGCAAATGCCAATATTTTTTCCCTTCTGCGAACAAGTTTTACATCCAAGTCGCCTTTCGGCGAGGAGAAAATACATCCACTTCAAACCCAGAAAACTACAAAATAAGTAAATCGCACTTAAATGAATAAAAAAGCACGTTGTGATCGATTATTAAGTCTTTCCTTGTCGCCATTCTGAATGTATATAAACAGACCGACGAATGTTGCCGAGCGTACCCGAACTAAAGCCCGAACGTTCCAGAGATGGTTTGTTTACAAATATTGCGGCTCGTAGTCAGTTTGGCCACTAAAAACTTATTTGGCTCGTAAATCTGAAACCTTAGGAGCCAAGTGGCTCGAAACCATCTGCAGTTAGCAAGAGCCCTGTAAGATGGAGTGAGGTAATAGCATGTGATGAGGTGTAGCCAGATTATATGGAGAGTTATGAACCACAACGGAGAGTTATGAAGCAGTGTATTTTATGACTGGCTACAATGACAATATAGCACAACGGCACGTATGATGAGTGCCATAGCAGGCTTCGTGGCTCCTTTGCCTTAGCGATTTACCTTGCGTGGGACACCTTCACATTCCCTTGTATAGTATGTTTCCATTTATATCGATATAAGAGTTGTTTGCATCAACAACAAAAAAAAAGGAACCTTAAGGTGCAATGTGCGGAATAAATCGGATAATAAGGGGTGTTGCGAAATCCCCAAAGGTACTCAGAGTGTGACTGGTCATGTGGCAATGGAGAGGACCTGCTGTATATGAGGGCGGTGGCATGGAGTGGAGGTAACACAGTATGAAGTCTACGGTACACCAGGGTAGCAAGAATAGACTGGTGTTGTGCTGTATAGTGTGGCATTGTGCTGTATTCCTTGGCGTGGTGTTGCGTTGTGTTAAACGAAGAAATAAAGAAGAATTAGCACCAAGTCAACACGGCCTTATGTACACACACACACACACACACACACACACACACACATACACTATCTATGTATCTATACAGTAGCCCGACGCCCCAATCCCGCAAAGGGTGGCCGCAGACAAAACGCCTCCAAGTCTCTGTCACCCACCATTTGACTGCCTTCCCCCCGCCCTCATATACCTCTCAACTCCATCTCTCCACCTCATCCCCGGTCTACCCCTTCCTCTCCCTCCCTCCACTTCACCTACAACACCCTCTCAGTCAGCGCTTCATTCTCCATTCACTCCACATGTCCAAACCACATCAGTGTATTTCTCCTAATTTTCTCAACCATATCCACATCCACCCCACAACGCTCCTTCACTTCTTCATTTATCAACCTGTCCCTCCATGTCACTCTACATCCTCCTCTCAAGTAACTCATTTCCACTGCTCTCACTCTTGACTTGTTCCCTTCTAGCAAGGTCCATGCCTCACTTCCATACGTCAGGGTAGGGATCACAATACTATCATGCAGTGATTTCTTAACCTCCACATGGTACTCACCTCCCTATTTCTCATCACTGCTTTCAGTAAACCAACAACCTTCCTTCCCTGCTCTACTCTTTCAAGAAATTCATTCCCCAAAGTTCCATCCTTACTCATCACACTACCCAAGTACTTGAATGCACTCACATTCTCCATATCCTCACCATCCAACCTCACCGTGCATTCTTTGACTTCATTTCTCTCAAACACCATAACTTTACTCTTGATTACATTCACTTTCAGTTTCCTCTTCCTACACACTGTCCCAAATTCATTCACCAAACCTTGC
Organism: Coenobita brevimanus; assembly: GCF_032717465.1. NCBI lineage: Eukaryota > Metazoa > Arthropoda > Malacostraca > Decapoda > Coenobitidae > Coenobita > Coenobita brevimanus. Next base: position 17,109,181 of record NC_137049.1, on the reverse strand, counting down.
AACTTCCATTCATCTTCACTCAACAATACTGTGTCATCAGCAAACAGCTACACCGGAATCTTCCACATCTCACCCTCATTCATTAGAGCCACCTCCACATACACTGCCCTACCTTGCACCTCCTTTACAACCCCATCCATGTATATATTAAACAGCCATGGAGACATCACACATTCCTGTTTCAGTCCCACATTTAGATCAGAGAACTCTGCTCACCATCTACTCGCACCGTAACCCTTGCTCCGTCGTACATACTCTTCACAGCACTCAACGACTTCCCCTCCACTCCATATATTCTTAATACCTTCCACATACCTTGCCTATCTAGGCTATTCTGTCATAAGCTTTCTCCAAGTCCATGAAGGCAGCATACACTTTCTTTCCCTTCTCTAAATACTTGTAAACTAAACATTTTAGAACAAATATCTGATCTACACATCCTTTTCCCTTCCTAAATCCCCCCTGTTCTTCTCCAACTAGCTCGTCTGTTATATGCCTAACCCTATGAATGAGTATTCTACCAAATATTTTTCCAATCACACTAAGAAGGCAAATACCCATATGGTTACCACATACTTCTCTCTCTCCCCCTTTCCTTTGTACAGTGGAACAATAATACCTGATTTCTAGTCCTCTGGAACCCTTCCCTCTTCCCAAGCAAATCTACACAACTTCCATATCCACTCCACAACAATCTCACCCCCATACTTCAGCATATCACCACACACTCCATTAATTCCTGGGGCTTGTATACCTACTTTCATCCTCACCCATACAATCCTTGCACCCACTTTTCCAAACTCTTTTATAGTCTTCTTCCACTTCTTACTTATCATCAGATATACCCCCTCTCTTGCCCTTTCATTCTTATTAACTCCCGCACATACAGTATTCCTAAACCGTGTTCCCATGCTCTCACCTTACTATTTTGTCAATCCACATAGATCCACTCCTGCATCCTCAAGCATCTGAACAATCTCTCTTTCACTTCATCATTCACTCCCCTCACATTCCATGTCCCCACCCTTACAATGTCCTTTGTCCTTTCCTTAGTCGTCAACGTATGGTCCGTCCTGGTCCGAGACGCTTTATTTGCTTATTTAGTTCGTTCTTTTTACGGGTTGGGGCACTAACCCACCACCAACCCTTTTAGTCGCCTCATACGACAAGTAGGGATACTGGGGGAGTATTCTTGAAACCCCCCTACCCTCAGAGGGGGTGTTATCATGATGCACGGGTTAGCGTTAACCTCTATCTCTACGATACATATATACAAGGTGCTACACAAAAGTTCCAATAATTTGAGCAGAGGGAGCCAACTGTTTGCAGTTTTGCCTTTTGCCACCAGGAGGAGTCAGCAGCACCCCTTGTGCGTCAGTGTGGCCCCGGCCGTGTCTGTGAGCGGATGCGTTGTTGAGCTGCGCTTACTACTGTAACGTGGTGTGTAGGTGGCTTGACGATTTTGCAATGGAGGACCAATGGCGCAGCAATGTCAAGTCGATGTTGATCGTTTTCTTAAATATCCAAGGATTGTTCACAAGGAATTCGTCCCACCCGGTCAATCTGTCAGCGGAAAGTTTTACTGTGAAGTTTTGCTGCGTCTGAGGGAGAACATCCACCACAAACGTCCAGAACAGTGGAAGAACAAGGACTGGGCCCTGCATCATGACAACGCCCCCGCCCACACATCAATTGTTGTCCTGCAGTTCCTGGCTTCCACTAACACGGTAGTCATTCCCCACCCACCCTATTTGCCTGACCTTGCCCCCTGTGACTTTTTCCTGTTTCCCAAGCTGAAATTACGACTGAAAGGGCATCGATTTGACTCGATTGAAGAGATCCAGAGAGAATCACAGGAGGTGCTCAAGACCATCATGCCTGAAGCCTTCCAGGGATGCACAGACTCGTGGAAAAAACGATGGGACCACTGTATACATGCCCAAGGACACTACGTCGAAGGCAACTGTAAGAACTGGGAGGTTGTTACTTTTTTTCCTACAATATTCAAATTACTGGAACTTTTGGGTGGCACCTCGTGTGTATGTGTGTGTGTGTTATATTATATATATATATATATATATATATATATATATATATATATATATTATATATATCGTAGAGGTAAAGGTTAAACACTAACTCATGCATCATAATACCTTTTTACCACCAGTATAACGAGCAGGTAATTACTTTACTCGCCTCTATACACGTGATAGTTTATGTGTCTGTCTCTCCGTCTGTTCTACTAACTATGAAAAAGCCTTGATGGACGAACTTAACCTTCTGCACAGTAGGTTGGTACCCACTGACCCTATCTAGGTCAAGTTCCTGTCGTAAAGTCATTAGGTCAAAGTTCAACGTTGAGATAAGACATCTATTTCTACCAGATGGTTGTCCTTACATTATATTTTTATTCTTCCTCATCAGTTTTATTGTGATTTGCAAGGGTTGATCGGACTGAAGGGATTTCAAAGATCTTAGAAAGTGAACGGAGTTAATTGAGAGAGAGAGAGAGAGAGAGAGAGAGAGAGAGAGAGAGAGAGAGCACATAAGTACGATGGCTGGGCTGTAGACAAAGCAATTAAGGATGGTTTGGGGGTGATGGTGGAAAATGAAAGAAAAAGCTTTAGCCGTGAAGGTGTTTGAATGTATGGGTGTGATGGGAAGGCGAATGTGGTGGTGTTAAGGTGTAACTTGTGGGAGAAGAAGTAAAAGTGTAAGGGGTGAAGTTTGTGAGAAAAGGTGGTGTGGTGAGTAGGTGACAATGAATGGAAAACGGAAGTGTGGGCAGAGACATGTTAAAGGTTTTTTTTTTTTTGGGGGGGTGGGGATGGAGGGGGGGGTGGGGGGTTAATGTGTGGGGAGTGGGATAAAAGATGTTGGAAGGGATTGGAGTTTGATGTGAGGAAAACAAGAGGCTTTCACAGAGGAGATGTGTAGGTGTAAAATGTGTAAACAAAAAGTGTGGGAAGAGCTACAAGTTAGATGTACGGTGGGGGAACAAAAAAAGAGGTAGGGAGAAAAGATGTAAAGGAAGAAGGTGTTAAAACAGGAGGAACTGAAAGATGCAGGATGAGATGAAAGATGGAAATGTAGGCTATGACCCGAAAGGTACAGGGGAAAAAAATCGATGTTAAGTGTGGAGGCATAAGTGTTTGAGGTGCAGAAAAAGGGTTGGTGGAGCAGAAAAGAGCTAGTCTATGGACAAAAAAAAAATAATAATAAAATAAAACTGTTGGAAAAAACTGTGAGGAGAGATGAATGTGAAAAGAAAAAAAAAAATGTGTAAGGTGTGTACAAATGAAGCATAAAAATGTGTATGTGTTATAATATTAGCTGCAGAGAAAGACGGTGTAGAAAAAAGACGTGCATGGAACTGAGAGAGAGAGAGAGACAGACAGAGAGACAGAGAATCAAAACCTCTCGATAGGCTATGCGAGCCACCCAGTGACTGGACAACGATAATAATGACTGGTATATATATATTTTTTAGGGGGGAGGGGGAGGACGAAGAGGAAAAACAAACTTAACAAAATAAAAACCCACAGCTACACCAGATTACAGGTGTCCTCCTTTCATAAACTGTAACAGCTGGACTTGAAGAACTGCTGGACGCTGAAGTTTGGGGGAAAACTATTCTGGGGAAGAGAATTCCAGGGAGATGCAGTTCGGGGAATAAAAGAATTTTGACAAGCATAAGTTCTGCAATATGGCAATGTGACAGTCAAGAGCGATACCAGATGCCCATGTAACACGGGGGAAGGCGTGGAGAGGTGGCACAATGGATGCAACTTCGTCTAAGCATTTGCCATAAAAGTATCTGTAAAATATTGCAAGGGAGGCAACATTCCTTCTTTCTTGTAGGGGAGGAAGTTCATTTGTAACTGCAGGGTTAATAATAATCCTTCCAGCTTTGTCCATAATTTTGTCCAGTTGTTTTAGTGCAACCTCTGCAACCACTGCACTTAACATCCAGCTGTTTATCACGGCTACAAAATGGCAATCCTTAAGGGGACATACGACCAACTCATCTTGCAGTTTTGTCTTTACCATAGTTTTCCGTGGGATTCTATTTCATGATTACGTTCTCAAGTTTATAAAATATTTAAAATTCTTTAAAAAAGTGGGGAAGAGTTTTTAAAGCGGTTTGTTTACAGTTCCTACCGACACCGAAGTCAGACGGACGCCATTTTGTGGGGTCAGAAGTCAGACAGACGCCATCTTGTATGGCGAGAACACAGACGGACGCCATCTTGTGGGGCAAGACAGACGGACGCCATCTTGTGGGGCAAGACAGACGGACGCCATCTTGTGGGGCAAGACAGACGGACGCCATCTTGTGGGGCAAGACAGACGGACGCCATCTTGTGGGGCAAGACAGACGGACGCCATCTTGTGGGGCAAGACAGACGGACGCCATCTTGTGGGGCGAGAACAGACGGACGCCATCTTGTGGGGCAAGACAGACGGACGCCATCTTGTGGGGCAAGACAGACGGACGCCATCTTGTGGGGCGAGAACAGACGGACGCCATCTTAGAACGTTGTCATTTTTTAAGGAAATTACCCTTATCGGTGTCAATTTATCCAAACAACCTAAATTTTCGTAAAATCCAATCTTACTTATCCTACCCTAACCTAACCTATCCCTTATGTAATCATACATTTTGTTTATTGATGGATCCCATTCGTACTCGAAAAAGCACTTTTGTACATCTTTACCAAGTCACTGATTTAGTTCAAAAACAGAAAAACAAAGGGGGGGAGGGGGGCTGATTTTTAAAACGTGGTCCTGTCTCCTTAAGGATTACCTACAAAATAACGCTTGACACAGTAAAGAAAGTGTTTATCATCACGGTAAACATTCAGTTTAGTTTTGGTCACGGAAATACTTTACTGATTCCCTTCCTCCTCTCCCAGGTTGTTTTCTGTATTTTTCTGATGACTTTTATGATAGTAAATGATTTACTGCTGATTTTGTTTCCCTGTTGTTTTTGTCAATGCTCATTCTCTCAGGCGTAATGGCAGACTTTCTAAAACGTACTCTTATCAAATGAAATTTATTTTACAGATGTTGCAGCTTAACCCTCTATATTCACAGCTTATCCTTAATCTCCTTAAATAATCTAACCCAAGAAAACATCCTAACCTTACCTAACCTAACCTAACTCAACCTAGCCTAAACTATCCAACGGTAATAACCATACCAAATTTATTTCGATAAAACTGCGTAGCGTTTAGTGTGTCCGCCATTACGCCCAGGAAACATCACGCGTTGGGGAAGCAAATTATGGATAATAAAAACAATCGGGAAACAAATTCACCACCATAAAGAAAAAAATACTGAGCAAACCAACAATAAGAAGTGAACTGTTCAGGTTTCTGTTGATTAAACTACATTTACCATCATCATAACAGACGCTCTCAGTATCTGGATAATCGGTCGCCCAAGTGACTGCATATTTCATAACTTCGTTTATTATTTATTCTGTCCATTACATTATCAATATGCTCCTGTATGTTATAATGTAAAGTATATCGATATTCAAACAACATAAATGGCATAAAACAGGACGCTTACGTGAAATACGCAAAATGAATCATCAATAAACAAGTGCTGTAACGCCTCCAATGCCACCCAGAACATGGACGAATGATAAAAATGGCTGACCTTCCTTGCAGATGGCGTAGGGGGAAGCCGGTCAGTCTACCACCTGACCCTTCGTTTGACCCAGCCTCCTGTACACCTCGAGACGGACACCACCACCAGGCCACAAACATCCACTCACTCGTAGTTTCGAAGATCACACGAACGCAGAGGAAAAAAAAAAAAAAAAAAAAAAATGCTATTTTCCCCACACCACCACCCCCCACTGCTCTGAACTCGAGACTGGCAGGAGTGGCAGCCGCAGCGTGGCAGTGACGGCAGCGTGAGATCCTGCCGATGATGGGAAAAGCAGGGGTGACAACCATCCCGTGCCAGGGCGTCAAAAACCACACCGAAAACTTTCTAAGCGTCTATAAATCAGTCACGCCTAGTACTAGTTAATTACTACACGCTGGGTTTACTGTTATATAATTTCTTCATGCCTAAGCGACTAATCTGCTGGAGTACAATGGAAGCAATAATCATCCTTGATTTATTAGACCATCCGAAATATTGGTACTCTTGATCTGTTGGACATGCGCGGCGCAGCATCTCATATTGCCACCGCGGGTCTATTTAAACATGCATCACGGGTTAGTTGTGTATATATTTTACATACTGTATTTTGTACGTTGTTATAACACCGAGTCAGTTAAATAAAGAAACAATACGATATTTCCTGTCTATTAAGGAAATATATGACACTTCTGACTTCACATTTTGAAACTGAACGATGCTTTTGAAAATAATATCCAGCAACATTTCACGTACGTCCTTGCCCCCCCCCCTGCCCTTTTTTTTTTTTTTTTTTTTAACATTATAAAAAGAAATTCAGTACATAAAATACTCTCCAGAACTATTTACCTTTGGAAAACTGCGAGCAGCAACAACGCTCATTGTACAACCATCGATCACCTGGTTGAAACGATGTTACTAACTTGATCGAGTGATATTTATACTATGCAACAGCAAGTGTTCACACTCCGGCCCAACAAAAATAGTTGTGTGGTTAGATATGTGCTTGTGTGTGTGGTTAGATTCTTGTTTGTGTGGTTGATGCGTTGTGTTGTGAATAGGTAGGCCTAAGTAGCTGCGTAGTCACATGCTTGTTTGTGTGGTTTGACGTGTGGTGCTGTCAGCAGGTAAGTAGTTATGTGATCAGATGCTTGTTTCCGTGGTTTGATGCATGGTGTTGTGAGCAGGTAAGAATTTGTAATTCACCGGGTCGGTCAGAATCATTGATGGTCGTGATCGTCAGCTTTTACCCTCCCGGAAGGGAGCTGAGAGCTCATAGAGTCCGATCTAAGGGCAAGGCTATGACCTGCACACACACACACACACCAGTCCCCTTGCTCAAGGGGGACAGTAACCGCCCACTTCGTCAGTGAAACTTTTCGCAGCCTGAGCGAGGCGAGAACTCCCGTCTGCCAGATGGCAAGCGAGAACGCTACCACTGAGCCAGCGAGCGGTGTGGTCATATGCATGCTTGTGTTGTTAAACGATCAGTGGTGTGGTTAGATGTGTTGTTGGATGCAAGGTTGCGTGGTTAGATGCCTGACTGTGTGGCTATAGACGAGGTTGGGCTGAAGTTGAACGAATATTCTGATTGCAAAAGGTCTCATGTCAAAACTTGGCACACACTTCCTGTTGGATGTGGTGATGGAAGGCGCTACATGAAATACAGGATGGGACATTTATATCTACAGCATTTCTTAGTGTTGAAATATAAAGTTGTGGTGATGGAAAGCGCTACATGAAATACAGGATGGGACATTTATATCTAAAGCATTTCTTAGTGTTGAAATATAAAGTTGTGGTGATGGAAGGCGCTACATGAAATACAGGATGGGACATTTATATCTAAAGCATTTCTTAGTGTTGAAATATAAAGTTGTGGTGATGGAAAGCGCTACATGAAATACAGGATGGGACATTTATATCTAAAGCATTTCTTAGTGTTGAAATATAAAGTTAGTTCACAACACATATACTGTGCATAGTACATGGATGAATACATGTCAAAGACGAAGTAGTGACGTGACAGTTTAGTTTCAAAAATTACATCTGGCAAATCGGTGTCACTGGAGTTTTTGTATTCACGACAGTGAAACAGCATACTGCTTATTACTGTATGCAATGTTGCTTTATCAACAGTGTGACAGCGTATTAGCATACTGCTTATTACTGCATGCAATGTTGCTTTATCAACAGTGTGACAGCGAATTAGCATACTGCTTATTACTGTATGCAATGTTGCTTTATCAACAGTGTGACAGCGAATTAGCATACTGCTTATTACTGCATGCAATGTTGCATTATCGTGTCAATAACTGCAAGGATCTTTGTCATACACGCCCAACACTCAGGCCTTAAATGTACTATATTATGCCAGCCCCGCCTCGGGTGCCAACACCACTACGGGGGTGATATGCCACTGGCTGTTATCGTTATCTGTGCCCCGCCTCGGGTGCCAACACCACTACGGGGGTGATATGCCACTGGCTGTTATCGTTATCTGTGCCCCGCCTCGGGTGCCAACACCACTACGGGGGTGATATGCCACTGGCTGTTATCGTTATCTGTGCCCCGCCTCTCACCTACAGTACAGTCTACAAACGCAATGGGTCGTATTCTCCTTCTCTTAGCAACTTTCCCATCACCTATTCATAATCTATTTATTTTGCCCATTACGTACTTATATTCTCTTGTATGTACTGATGCAAACACTGGAATTACAAAGATAAATAGAATACAAACTTATACTGAGTCGTAATTTGCGACCTAAATCGCTCAGGAAGATGTGTAACGACGTTTCCAATACAAAGCATCTGCGCCTCAAAGTCTTCCGTACACAGGCTCAGCAGTAGCCAAGAACAGGGAAAGAAAAAAAAAATAAAGAACGAAATAAAGAAGAAGCAGAAGAAAAAAGAAAGAAAGAAAGAAGGTGATGATGAATGATCTTAATCAAAATAATCATCATCATCAACTTCAGCCAAATATCATCCTCATCATGATACTGGCGTCCTTCTGGCCATGACAAACAGACCAGACAGGCTGCAGAACCCGGGCCAGTAAAACACAGCAGCAGGATAAACTGCCATCAAAGTAGCCAGTGAAATGCGCCACACGGACACAAGGCAAACAAACTATACCAGCATTTGTACACCTGGCAGCCCAGCAGGGGTTTTTACCTGCTTCTCAACACGCTACAGAAATGACAGCAATGACTTTTTATTTTTTACCTCATGTTTATGAAGAAAATATTGAAATAATCCTATACTGCTGTCAAAACATTAATGTCAAAACGGCCATATTCATTGTGTATACTGTCTTGGCCTCTCCCCACCCCCACAATTCTACCTCATCCCACCAACTTCATCTACCACGCCCGTTTCTTTATCCCCCCCCCCCTCGTCTTTCATTTTTGCAGGAATCTTTGACATTAATCTTGGCTGCACTGCAACCAGTAATCCTGCCACAGCCATTTCCACAGGGTACACTCTCCTGCCCCAGCCCCACCGCCCACCAACATTCCAGTCCGTCCCACCCACTGCTTTGCTCACCAAGGCCAGTACTCTGCCCGCTCTTTGATGGGTTCATGGGGCGACGCAGGTCACCAGATCAACCAACGCCCTGGCTCATTTCCTGTTCCCTCTCTCTAGACAAGTTTACTCAGCACAGTAGCGACCTTTTCTAATGGAGGGGTTAGATATAAGCTTCATTATCTCCTTCACCACTTACAGCATCTCCTTAGTTGACTGAAATCGTCTGCTTGCATCAAGGATAAAATAAATCTTGTGTCCTCGGGTGTAAGCGATTAACACGCACCCGCTTACCAAACTATATTATGATCCGATTTATGTATGTTTGTTGGTTTGTTTGTTACCGTAACACAGCAAAAACGGCGCAACGTAGCGCAAGTTGTGTTAGAGCAAGGTACCGTTAAAATGCCCTAACTTGGAGAATAAAACAATTTCCAGTCCAGTCGGGCAACGGTTCCCGAGTTATGACTCATTTCTGGCCTTTTGACATCGAGCGGAGGCCCCCGAAGGCTGCCTTTAAGCGAGTAAGTACAGAAGCATCAATCACCTGGATGCCATCGTCCCTATAGTTCATTCACCTCAACTTGGCCCAGAGGTTCGTCCTTATGAAGCATGTTTCCCGTAGCTCACTGGCAGGATAAGACAATACTACGGCTCTACATTCCTTCCACAGCACTTTTTCGTGACTAGCATCATATCCAAGTGTTAGTCTCTTACCACAGCTCAGCATTCATGATGGATAGATGGTAAATTTAGGCCAAGTTAAAGTAAACAGGGTATAGTATTCAGTACTGATATTTTACTAATGATAATCCTATTGGAAAAACAAATACCAGGTACAGTCGATCACAAAAGTATGGGTGCACACTCAGCACGAAGTAATTTGACACCATGGACGACGGATACTGGAAAATACCTAATGCTTATTCACAACGCTGGCAAACTTTTTTTTTTTTACAAAAACCACATATATCACCTGCCTTGGACAAATCACCAGTTTTTATTATCATACATACTCAGGTGATAAGCAATTAATCTTCTTGAGACTGTATGAGAGTAAGGTGGAGGGGGGAGAGGGAGGGGGAGACCGAGGATGAAGTGAAGGGATGGAATGGAGAGGGATTGTCCAGTAGAGAAAGGGGGGTGTAAGTTGGGGACAGGGCAGCGAAATGGCAAGGGACAGGGGGGCATGGAGGCGATTTGTTTGTGGCCATCCCTTGAGGGATTAAGGCGTCTGGTTATAGATAGATAGACAGACAAACAGAATTCACAAGCTATATCGAACAGTTTGGATATCATCGCACCCATCCTGCTCGATTTTTTGTTAATCAACCGTACATTTGTAGCTGATAATATCGCTCAAATTTTCAGTTGAACAATTATTAAACGTGTATACCGTATAATATTCTGAAAAGTTAGTTAGACTTGAAAGATCAAATCACTGGGTTTCAGATAAATATAAAGCAGGTCGATCAATATTTTTGTCCGCAACTGTACACAAACCATAACAGATTCCTAACAAATGAGAGGCGAAAAAAGACAATGGTTTATGCAAGTGTTGGGAGGCAGAACAGACGTGAGCTGGTGTGGGTGTTGGTGTTTGGTGAATATATGTGAATCAGTGAATAGTAATTGTGTGGGTGTTGGTGTTTGGTGAATATATGTGAATCAGTGAATAGTAATTGTGTGGGTGTTGGTGTTTGGTGAATATATGTGAATCAGTGAATAGTAATTGTGTGGGTGTTGGTGTTTGGTGAATATATGTGAATCAGTGAATAATAATTGTGTGGGTGTTGGTGTTTGGTGAATATATGTGAATCAGTGAATAGTAATTGTATGGGTGTTGGTGTTTGGTGAATATATGTGAATCAGTGAATAGTAATTGTGTGGGTGTTGGTGTTTGGTGAGTATATGTGAATCACTTAATAGTAATTGTGTGGGTGTTGGTGTTTGGTGAATATATGTGAATCACTTAATAGTAATTGTGTGGGTGTTGGTGAATATTGTAAATCAGCAATTAAAAATTGTGTGTGTGTTAACAGTACTTAGTGAATGAGTCACTGAATAACAGTTGTGTGAGTGTTGGTATGGTTTGTGAAGAGGCTTTACTGAATAACAGGTATCAGTGTGTGTGTGTGTGTGTGTGTGTGTGTGTGTGTGTGTGTGTGTGTGTGTTACTGAACAGCTTTTATAAGAGTATAATAATCTCCTGGTTTTCCCTCTTCCTTTTAAGTTCTGGATCCAACACAGTGCCCATCGCTTATATAGTAGGGGGGAAAGGATGATGATGATGATTACGGTGGTGATGATGACCTTTGTGCAGGTAATGATGATGATTATGATGGTGATGTCGACCTATATGCATGTACAGATGATGATTATGGTGGTAATGATAATGACTTTTGTGCATGTAATGATGATGATGATCAGCAAATGAGGCAGCATCTAGAGTTGGACGTCGATGGCTTCGTTGCAGCGACCTCTCGTAGCTTGTGATGCTGTACTATAGTGAAAACAAAGGAAAAAGAAAGAAATAAAGGGCGAAAGAAAGACAAGGAGAAAGAAAGTGAGAAATGTGCAAAATAAAGAGAAATGAAGTAAAATGTGAAAGAGAAGAGAAGGAATAAAAGTAGACGGTCAGACCAAAGAGTTGGCCTGGGTACAGGTGTAGTAGTGTGCCAGGCCGCTCCACCTTACTGCATCTTGTGTCCTACCTCTGTCCTAGCTTGTGATGGCGTTATATAGTGGTGGCTTTGATCTAATGTAGCCAGTGGTGGTGGTGCTGAGAGTTACCATGATGATGATGATGATGGTGGAGGTGTTAGTGGTGGTGATTATAACTACAGACTAAAATATAGTAGTGATGGCGTTATATAGTGGTGGCTTTGATCTAATGTAGCAAGTGGTGGTGGTGCTGAGAGTTACCATGATGATGATGATGATGATGATGATGATCGTGGAGGTGGTGGTGGTGCTGAGAGTTACCATCATGATGATGATTGATGATGATGACGACGATGAAATGACGATGACGATGAAATGACAATGACGACGAAATGACGATGACGATGAAATGACGATGACGATGAAATGATCATGGTGGTGGTGGTGGTTATAACTATAAATTAAAATATAGTAGTACATAGGAAGAACAGATAACAGGAGGCCTACTGGCTTCTATCCAGGTTATCTGTTGGGGAAAAAGAGAAAAGTATAGAACAGGAAAAGACGTTCCCTTGCCCACCACACCCTCCGACCAAAAAGCAGGAGAAAAATACCCTGTTCGTTGAGGGAAAAAAAAAAAAAAAAAAAAAAAAGTTTGTTTAGAAGACAGAAAATGAAATACTGTACAGTATGAAATCTGTAATCTACAGCTGTTAAAATAAGACCACACACAATGTCAGAATACTGTCACAGATAAGTAGGGTAAGGCCTTGTGTTTTATGGGGGTTACGTTACATGCACACCCACGAGAAACTAATTTCCGCCAAGTAATGACACCTTTATAAAATGTCTGCCACAGCCATAATTTACTATGTAATGGCCTAAAAACCTTTGTAGTGGCCAGAAACATCACCAGACATTACTATATACTTCTTTAAAGTGTATTTTGAGATGATTTACCAACGCATTTTGCTAAATTCTGCCAAAATACAGCTTAAACTTGTGCATTTGTGATGGTTTACTCACCCAGGAAAAACCGGAGCCGGCAAAGTGGAGTACCGCGAAAGACGAGGCTGACTGTACTCGTGTGACTGTCGTCAGGATACACGTCAGCCTGGAAATAAACACACGCCATTACTTATTGACTAGAGTCTACAAATATTTATCCCAGCCAGGTTTGTAATGTATCTATAGTTCTTGCACTAACCACTGTTGCTGTAGTATATTCCATTGCATTAAACACACGCCATTACTTATTGACTATACAAATATTTATCCTGACAAGTTTGTAGTGTAGCCATACTCCTTGCACTGCTGCTGTAGTTTATTAGACTGTTCATCTACAGGTAAAGCAGTTTTTCCCTATATTAATATTCCACTTCTTACCATGAATTGTAGTCGTAGTGTCGTTCTGTATATCAAACAAAATATTCACCACAGCAGTCCACCAGGGTCATGTTAAGGCTGGGGATACAAATATTAAGCTACTACTATCATTCTTTTTATTTATCATATTCTTTTAATTATACCTATTTTCATCATATACTTTATAATACCTTACGTAATATACTCATGATACTTTCTCTTACTCTGTTTCTCTCAGCCATTCTGTCTGTATATTATACTGTGTCTATTTTACTTTCCAGTATTGTATTCCAGCTGCCGCCAAACGATTGTATTCAGTTCAGAGTGAGTCATGGCATCCTGAGAAGCAACGTAAATTGGACAACATACTAATGCCACGAAAATGAGCAAGAAAGAAGACGAGATAGGATAAGAGCAAGAACAAAAAAAATACAGTATGTAAATAGAAATGGGTGAAAAATAGCAAGAAAAGGCGAGATCTGGTAGGAAGGGTGAAGGTGTGAACTGGGTACAGGTGTAGTAGAGTGCCAGGCCGCTCCACCTTACTGCATCTCGCCTCCTGCCTCTCTTGTTGCTTGTGGTGATAATATTGTAGCCTAGATATCTTGTAACTATGGTGGTGCTGGTGGTGATAACGATAGATAAACAGATAGATGGATGGATATAAGATGGATAGATAAATAGAGAGAAATGGAAACAATGAAAATTAGAAAAAAAAAACTTTTAATTGGAAAATGAACAAATTAATAAAGGAAATAAAGAATGGAAGAGAGAAGGAAAATTAAATGAAAAGATAAAATGAAATGACAAAAATTACAATTGGAAAGGATTAAAAAATAACTGAGAAGAAAACGAAAGAGAAGAACAGCAAACAAAGCGAAGAAAAACGGAAAACAAGAAAGAAAAAAGGAAATGAGAAAGAAAACCTAGGAGGAGCGCAGCAGTAGTGATGGTTGGAACTGAAGACACCTTTATAAGAGTCCCAGATCACTGCACCTTACTTCACCTTGGCTCCTACTTCACTTGTTGCTTTATTGATGTAAAAAATATAGTAAAGAAAGAAAGGAGAGAAAGACGATGGAGGGAAAAATATAATGAAAGGAAAAAACAACATAGGAAATGAAAAGAAAAATGGAAGAAAAGAAAAACAAACAAAAAGGATATAAAGATAATGAAAAAGGGAAAAGGATGACAAAAATGAAGCCAAACGTGAAATAAAGGCAGGAAAGGGTAAAGAAATAAAATGCGTTATAAATGGTAAAGGTGTTAACTCAGTACAGGTGTAGTAGACTCCCAGGCCGCTGCACCTGACTTCGTTTCGCTCCTGCCTCTTTTATAGCTTCTGATGTTCTAATATAGTAAAGAAAGACACGAGAAACGATAAAGAACACAAAGGAAACGGGAGGAGACGGAAGGAAAGAAGTGAGAAATGCAGATAATAAAGAAAGGCAACAAAAGTAAAAGGTGAAGTAGAACGGAAGGAAAGGTACGAGAGTGTGCGTGGTCTGGCACAGGGTTGAACTGGGTACACCTGTGGTAGTCTCAGGCCGCTACACCTTACTCCATCTTGTCTCCTACCACTCTTGTACCTTGTGATGCCCTGATATACTGCTGCATGTCATCTGATATATCTAATGAGGATGATGATAAATGATGATTATGGTATTAGTCAAGAGAGTTAAGTCGATTTCTTAACTGAATGAAGGATATAATAGTGATGATGACGATGACGATAATGGTTAGTAAAGATGATTAGGCCGATTTGATGCTGACTGACTGGAGGATGATAATGGTGGTGGTGGTTGTGATGATGACATTGGGATTAGTGAAGAAGATAAAGCTGACTTTGATGTTAATAATAATTGCTTGGAGGACAATAATGATGATGATGATGATGGTGAGTATTATTGTGGTTATGATGGTGATGTAGGTTTGCTTTGATGAGAACCTGACTTCATCTTGCCTCCTATCTCTCTTGTGTAGTGAAGAAAGAAAGGAAGGAAAGACAAAGAAAGAAAGGAAGGAAATAATAAGAAAAAAGGAATGTGTAAACAAAGAGAGAAAATGTGTGAAAAAAAAAAAAAGGGAGTAGGAAGGAAAAGAAAGAGAAAGACGAACATGAAACAGAACAAATGGAAAAGACGAGAAAGAACATTTTTAAGAGAAGAAAAGAGAACCACAGACCAGAGAGAGAGACAGAGAGAGAAGCAAACATCCCAGGCCGGTCCACCTTATTTCGTCTCGCCTCCTGCCTCTCTTGTAGCTTACGATACTATCATTTATTGCCTGTATATCTGTAAATGATGATGATGATGATGATGACAGTGACGGTGATGGTGAATACAGTGATATAAGTGACGATGATGATGATGACAGTGACGGTGATGGTGAATACAAGTGACGATGATGATGATGATGATGACAGTGACGGTGATGGTGAATACAGTGATATAAGTGACGATGATAATGATGATGACAGTGACGATGATGGTGAATACAGTGATATAAGTGACGAGGACGATGATGATGATGTCAGTAACGGTGAAGGTGAATACAGTGATATAAGTGACGATGATGATGATGACAGTGACGATGATGGTGAATACAGTGATATAAGTGACGATGATGATGATGACAGTGACGGTGATGGTGAATACAGTGATAAGTGACGATGATGATGATGATGACAGTGACGGTGATGGTGAATACAGTGATGTAAGTGACGATGATGGTGAATACAATAAGTGACGACGATGATCATCATGATGATGATGACAGTGACGGTGATGGTGAATACATTGATATGTGATAGTGATCCCAGCGATGATGATGACAATGACGGTGATGGTGGATACAGTGATAATAAAAGGGATAGTGACGATGATGATGATGATGCTTGTGGTGGTGATGGCAGCGCTGGTAAAGTAGGTTAGTACTAATGATGATAATTTTATTTCCTATCGCCTCCCGCCTCTCATGTAGTTTGTGATGATGTATTACAACGCAGAAAGGATGAAAAAATTGAAAGAATTGCTTGAAAAAAAAAAAAAAGAAAAAAAAAAGAAAGATAAAACAAAAATAACGATAAAATATGAAAGAAAACAAAACAAAGTAAAACAAGAGCTAATATAGAAAATAAAGAATAGGAAACAAAGGAAGAATTTAAGGAAAGAAAATGCGATGAAAAGATGGGATGAAAAACATTAAAGAGGAGAAAGAAAAATGAGGAGAAAGAAGGAATGAACAAAAAATGAGAGAGAGAGAGAGAGAGAGAGAGAGAGAGAGAGAGAGAGAGAGACTGAGAGAAAGAAGATAAAAAGTTAGTACTAATGAAGGGGAGAAAATTAAATGAGTAACAGAAAGAAGAGGACAAAAAGAAGAGGAAGAAAGGCCAAGAGGCAAGCCTGAATGAAAGAAGAAAAGACAAAATGAAACCAAACGTGCAACAAGGAAGGAAGGAAAGAAACAAAGGTGTAAAGATATAAAATGAAGTATAAAAGGTAAAGGTGTTAACTGGGTACAGGTGTAGTAGAGTGCCAGGCCGCTCCACCTTACTTCATCTCGTCTCCTGCCTTTTGTGGCTTGTAATGATGTAATACAGTGCCCAGATCTAAGTACCTGACCATGGTGAGGATGGTGACTGTCATGATGATGATGATGATGAGGGAAAAAGTGAGCTTTAGTTTAGCACTGTTGAGAATACTGCTAATTTCATGGATATTACTGGTGGTTATGATGATGGTGGTGGTGGTGATAGTGGTGGTTGTGATGTACAGTAAAGTAGTTTAGCAGTAACGATAACCTTACTTCATATCACCTCATAACTCCCTTGTAGGCTGTAATCTTGTAATATAATGGTGAAGCAGAAAAAGCATGAATATGAAAAACTGAAGTGTCTAAAGAGAAAGAAAAAAACAATAGAAAAGGACAATAATAGGAGAAGGAAAGAGAAATTATGAATAAAAATGAAGCAAAAGGGGAAGCGAATAAGCAAACGAAAGACAACAGAACAAAAAGCAGGAAAGAAGAAATAAAGAAAAGAAGATACGGAAAACGAACGCTATCGAGAGTAATAGGAAATATTACAAGAGTAACATGAAAAAGAATAATGGAGAGGCAAAGAGAACCACAGTGAAAGAAAGAAAATGATGATGATGATGATCATCATCATCATGATGATGACTGTGATGGTGACAGTGATGCTGGTCACTTCGTGTTATTGATGGCGATGAAAACAATTATACGCAAACTGATGATGATAAAAACTTGGTTCTTTACAACTGATATGGACAATGGTGTTAATGATGTTGAATCATGACATGGGTTGGCTTTGATGATGATGGTAATGAAAAAAGGAAATGACCGCACTGTCTCTACTCTGGGTTGCAGAGCCAGGCCGTTGGACTGTGGCCAGTCTTGGCCTGGGTTGCAGAGCCAGGCCGTTGGACTGTGGTCAGTCTTGGCCTGGGTTGCAGAGCCAGGCCGTTGGACTGTGGCCAGTCTTGGCCTGGGTTGCAGAGCCAGGCCGTTGGACTGTGGCCAGTCTTGGCCTGGGTTGCAGAGCCAGGCCGTTGGACTGTGGCCAGTCTTGGCCTGGGTTGCAGAGCCAGGCCGTTGGACTGTGGCCAGTCTTGGCCTGGGTTGCAGAGCCAGGCCGTTGGACTGTGGCCAGTCTTATCCGCCCACAAACTCTGGTGGTGGACCTCCCCTCAGGTCCACCACTTGGTAGCGGGGGCAGTGTTTTCCGGCTGCATGCCCTTGCTGGTGCTAACCCCTGTATGTTGTGGGGTACGTTGTGTGGCATGTATAGTGCATATAGAGTTGAGTAGTGCATGAGATAGTTTGAGAAATGGATGTTGGGAGTTATGTTCACATACCCGCCATGTTAGTACCACACTGAAAAAGGTCAGCAAAGGAGGATGGTCAGGATATCCTGGTGGCTGGTGAAACAGAGGCTCCAGCTGTCCCTCACCAGCAATCCCATCCCCCTTGAGAGTACCACCCTGATCGGCTGGTGCTACAGCCTACTCCCTACAGAAGTAGGGCGTAGGCTGTAGAAGTAATATATAGCTGGCGCAACCCGAGGATCGTTTCAGCGTGAACCTGGTGGACTTCAGAGTGAAGCTGCTCTCTTCCTGCAGCTCACCATCCTCCTTTCAGGATCAGGGGAGTTGTGGGACATGTGTGTACTCAAGCAACAGACCAGCTTAGTTATATCAGTGCCACCACATGAAGGCATCCCTCTCCAACACCAACCATACCCTGTCCTGACATTCATTCACGTTGCTGACCTGGGAAATTTCATAACATCTCTCCCTCAGTGATTTATTTTGCCCATCACACCTCCATATCCTATTGTATAATACTCCTGTAAACCATGTTGATAACAGTAGGATATAAACAATGAATTAGAAATACCTGTAATATGTTCTATGCAAGGGAAACTGCTAGGGAAGAAATGCCACAAACTCTCTTCTGTCAACGAGAATATGGCAGGCCAACCCGCTGACTGCACACAGCCTTGTAATTCCTATATTTCTCCACAGCACCTTCCTTGGTACAAGCAGTTACAACCTCACCATCTGCAATCAGCAACTCCCAGGGCAACTCAGATATAATATCCCATGGCAGTTCTCCATGCACCATGATAAACAGAATGGAACCCCAGACAGACCACAGACGTGCACCAATTCTTAACGTAACGACCTATACTCCGTCCACTTTAACTTGGCCTAAAATTGCCATCTACCGGTATCTTAAATGCTGAGCTATCACACGAGATTAATGCTACAATATGGTGACATTCAGGAAGAAGTCCTATGGAAAAGATTCAAAACATACAATTTTGCAAATTATGTAAGTTCAGTGCCATCAATTCTCTTTGTTTCTCAATTTGTATGATTTCAGTAACCTGTTTCTTTATATAATACTTTTTATATTTAACATCATATAACTTCTCCCATTTAATACAATTCTGAAACTGTTCTCTACCTCTTTCAACCTCTGGCAAGTGGGTATTTTCCTCTTCATCTACTTATTCCTTTTACTGTCACTGTTTAACTGAACTTTGGAATTTAAGTGAAGTCTTTTCCTTATCCTCAGTTTAGTTATCTAATCATTTTGTTGATTTGCCTTAACATGGAATCACTTGGTACATCAGCTTCTCTCTCACTTAAAGCTTGAAACATGTTATTTGAGACATTATTATATAGTACTAACTGTGACACCAGAGATCACAGCAGCTGTCGCTCCTTCTTGCAGTTGGGTAAAAACAATAACAGTTTACACAGGAGCATCTCCCTCTAGCTGCACTAGCTGCTCCCCCACCATCCTTTCATACCATATTTCATTCTATCTGGTTATTTCTATACTGTAACTTGGGTTAAAGATACTATATACATTTGATCTTTTCACTGCACAACCCTGGTATTTTGACTGTTGTCAAATTAAGCATAATAACTTATTGCTGCCTTAAGCTTTTCAACATCAGAATCTCTTCATTTGTATTCTGGAAGCTACTGGTAATGTTTACCACCAGTCCTTAATGCCTGTGTCTTGGCTGAGGTCACTGGTGTGAGTGTGTAGTATACTGCTGGATCACACTGGCATCTGCCAAGAGAAATGTCCAGAAAATTTATAAAACAACAAAAGCAACACGAAATGAATATTTTAGCTGAAGGGCCGAGGATGAGGTGCAGGGATGGAGATGAGAGGTATATGAGGCAGGGGGGAGTGAGCTGTGGGGAGGCTAGTCACATGGTGGGTGACAGAGCGACTTGGAGGCGTTTTGTCTCCGGCCACCCTTTGCGGGATTAGGGCGTCGGGCTATAGATAAATAGATAGATAGATTTAACACAAAACTAAGTGCAAACTACAATGTCCTGAGAGATATGAAGACAACCTTGGTTAAATATCCTGGTTGGTTCTGCATCATTTTGGATGACAAAAACTGCAGCTTGGTTTTACTGAACATGATTTTCAATTCGATCCATCAGCATGGAAGAAAAATTACATTTTTAAATATACTGTAGTACGATACTGACCCGACAGCACCATTTTGTTGTATGCTGGACACTTTTTTACCTACACTACAACACAGTGTTAGTCTATACTATGTCTGTTGGTGCTGTGTTGGAGTAACTCACATTTTGGTGTTGTGTACAGTAGGCTATATGGCATACGAGTGTACTGATTCCCCACCTAACCTAACAAACCAGGTTCACCACCACAGGACACAGTTCAACTGATCCACTGTGGTTGCTGGTGTGGTGCTTGAGCAATTCACAAAACATAAACATTACTGAATATATAACAAATATTATCACAAAACTATGGCTGTCTCTTAATGGTTAAAAAAAAAAAATAAATAAATAAAATAAAAATCAATACTTTGCCACACGGGCACGACCTTTCCATATTTCCTACTGAAATTAATCCTTCACAGGTGACTTATGTTTCATAGATTATCATAGTTACAGGGCGTTTTTTAATAATGTTATCTGTGAAATATGTAAAGACATGTTTATGTCACACATTCCATCACCCACATAAAGGTACCACCAAGAGGCAAACCTACCTGACAAACTCTACAAATGCATGTCTTACTTTTGGCATAAGTCGAAAGTCCCAACTGATATGTTAGGTTTGGAGAATTTCAACTGATTAAGTTACTGTGGGATTAGCTAGGTTAAGATGGGCTTGGATTGGTTGTGTGAATAGGTTAGGTTATGACAGATTAGATTTATTGTTAGGACTCAAGACTGGGATTTGGCCTGACAGATACTCAAGGGGTCTCTAAGCTACGTGGCAATCCAAGGTGGTTAAAATCACGGGGGGTGGGGCAAAGACCCCAGTTAGAATAGGTTAAGACCTCCTCTTCCTGTTTCTCCCATTTTTTTTATCTTTTTATTATTCTTCCTTCCTCCAGGTGGTTTTACATTAACCGGCCTGCCTAATGCGTTCCTATAAGCCTGGAAACCATTTACAACCGTTGGTAATAACCATATAATCAACCCACGCACATATGGGTAGAGGAATAGTGCTCATCCCCGTAAAACAACTTGCTCAAGACAAACGGCCACCCCTTATCGGATTATGGCGTCTGGCTATTGGTAGATGGGATACGTTAGGTTAGACTGGATCGTTTGATTTCGTATGGAGTTCAATGTTTGATGCACCAACGTGTCCTGTTGGCAAGATAGTAATCAACGTATCCAGTCAGTAACCAGGTTGCCACAGTCAAACTGGCGGCTTCCTTAAATACCCCAAACAGTATATTTTATTTTTTCTCTACACTTTTGCAGTCCAAAATAACCAGATAACTATGTTTCACATGGCTATAAAATTACTTTCCTAAAGATCATGAGATTGTAAGAAGGCAGTTGCAATCACCACACCCATATGCGATATCAAAAATTTAAAGAACATAAAAGTTCGTCGGAAAAAAAAAACGGTTATAATATACTGAGCAAAGTTATAACACAGGAGGAAATATAGGTAAATAAAGAGAGCAATGTGTACTTATTCCCGTTTTGGAGGCGACGGGCCTGAGGCTGGGCTGGTGTAGTGCAGAACACTTAAGGACAGGAGGCTGACCTACGCCCCTGGTAGTGTGTACAAGACAGAAATACCTGTGGGACTCCAACCACAGTGCACAGCCACAGGCCACTGTACATTCTGACCCAAAAGCTCTACTATCACACCACCATTAAAAAGGCAACAAAAGTGGTACCAAAGTAACAAATAACTCAGCACACAAAGTATACTCCCTCTGGCTACCTCTGGGACTAAAACCACAGCACATTTTGACCCGAGGGCTCTACCTCCACGCCACCATTAAAAAAAGTAACAAAGTGGGTAAAAAAGTGAGTAACAAGTAACATCAAAGAAAGTAAATGTCCCTCCAATAAGACAGAGTAAACTGAGAGTAACAAATAACATCAGAGAGTAATGTCTGTCCATAGAGATAATTCTCAGCACTAAGCAAAAAGACAAAACAAAATGTAGATTCCATTAAAGTAAAACAAAAACTTATAAGATGAATCAAATCACACCAGGTGTGGGGATGGGGCCTGCCGCTGTGTGGGGTGGTGGTAAATCACACCAGGTGTGGGGGTGGGGCCTGCCGCTGTGTGGGGTGGTGGTAAATCACACCAGGTGTGGGGGTGGGGCCTGCCGCTGTGTGGGGTGGTGGTAAATCACACCAGGTGTGGGGGTGGGGCCTGCCGCTGTGTGGGGTGGTGGTAAATCACACCACGTGTGGGGGTGGGGCCTGCCGCTGTGTGGGGTGGTGGTAAATCACACCACGTGTGGGAGTGGGGCCTGCCGCTGTGTGGGGTGGTGGTAAATCACACCAGGTGTGGGGGTGGGGCCTGCCGCTGTGTGGGGTGGTGGTAAATCACACCAGGTGTGGGGGTGGGGCCTGCCGCTGTGTGGGGTGGTGGTAAATCACACCAGGTGTGGGGGTGGGGCCTGCCGCTGTGTGGGGTGGTGGTAAATCACACCAGGTGTGGGGGTGGGGCCTGCCGCTGTGTGGGGTGGTGGTAAATCACACCAGGTGTGGGGGTGGGGCCTGCCGCTGTGTGGGGTGGTGGTAAATCACACCAGGTGTGGGGGTGGGGCCTGCCGCTGTGTGGGGTGGTGGTAAATCACACCAGGTGTGGGGCTGGGGCCTGCCGCTGTGTGGGGTGGTGGTAAATCACACCAGGTGTGGGGGTGGGGCCTGCCGCTGTGTGGGGTGGTGGTAGCGGTGGTTCAGGTACAGTGCCGAGACACTGACCAACAGTTTGACCACAAACCACGCCACCACCCCCACCCAAGCCCCATTCCACACCTCCCACACCTCTATCACCCCAACTATGGCCTCCAGGGGGTGAAGCAGCTGGGCACAATAGATGGCACTCAGTGCCAGCTGCCAACTCAGCATACTGACACCCAGAATTACACTCAGCACCAACAGCACAACCTGAAACACGTCATTTTTGACAAACCAAAAGCCAACCCAAGTGGTGAGAAACCAACAGTGATAAACAATAAGCCAAGTTAGACCCGCGTTGAGCTCATACCGCAATTGTGAAGAAATTACCATCCCGGTCAATTCAGACAACATTAGCCTACCGGGATAGTGACTATATTGTTCTCCTAATGACTTAATTGCCCAGTTAAGCCTTGATGGCTCAATATTATGTCGCAAAATTGTGTCTACAGGAACACCATTCTCAACAAATTTGGAAACAATATCAGAAATATCCTTACGGAAATAGGGAACACATGTTTTGACAAAAATGGTGAAACCTAAATCAGTAAGTGACACAATTACGAACCAACAAGTTATGAGTACGAACAATATCTTTTTGAGGAGGGGCCGAATCCCGTTAGTGTTGACGGGGATAGTGGTGGGGCGGTAGACCCCGTTGTCCATGTGTACAACTGTGTGGGACATTTTGGGATGAGCTTACCAAAACTTAATCGTAAGCTATATCACAATCCAATATCGTACTACACAGTACGATTAATTTTAACCTTACTAACCGTTATAAAATTACGAGTCACAATGAAAATGCGAGAGCGGACAACACACCCTCTCGCTAACTCGTCCACTAGAGTCGCTCACGCAGGTGCTCACCTTTTATAGCCCCAAGACGCCGGAAGTGGATATTATGAATACTTCGCGCTGCCAATATTTCGTTATTTTTCTGCCATAATTACCTCAGTGCCATTCAATCCCTTTAAACTTACACATTTTAAGAAAAAACAAAATCCGTATTCTTAATTTTAGTAAATTATGATTGATTTAGTGTTAAAATCGCATATTAAGAAACGTGACGTAGGTACTATTTTCGAGACTGCCTTTTTTCGGTCGTATCAATTTAAATTCAAATCGGCGTTTGTATTTTTGAATGCACCACAGCAAAGGCAACATAAACTAGCCATATTGTTTTGTGAATATTCATTGTTTCCTTTTTCATTTCCTAACTATTGTTTCTTCAAAGAAGACAGAAATAAATAACGTTTCACAAAGACTTCTCCAACCTCCTTGGAAAATATCATGCATAGTTATGACATCTACCACAATACTAATCTACTGGCCTGTGACTCAAATCCTTTCCATAGCACCTCTTCGTGACTAGCACCATAGTCTATGTTAGTGCTAATCTCTTATTACAGCACAACACTGAAGATGGTTAGATGGCAATTTTACGCCAAGTTAAAGTAAACAGAGTTTAGTATCGTCACTATTTACTTTCCTCTAACTTCTCCTAAAGGCCTTACTTTGATCAGCTGGATTGGTGATAATTACAGTATAAGGGAAAAACATTCAAGCACCAGATTCTGTGGCTACTAATGGTGCTTTTAATAACAAAATCAAACAATTTATGGATGTTGTGAACTCGTCTTCAGCTACAATTAGGGTGAGGTGGGGGTCAACCCTACTATTAGTGGCAAAATATTACACCAAACATTCAGATAAAGGTTTTATTATGAAATGTAAATATCAAAAGAAGCTTCAGGAATAGGGCTATCTTTGGTATGGTTATCACTTCTTTTGAAATATGATAAGTTATCTTAAAAGTGTTTTTTTCAAAAAGGTAGCCATGTGTATAGATAGTGAGGGTGAAGCCTACATCCTGTCTGACAACACTTTAATGTGTTACCAAAGTAAATCTAAGTTTATATATGAAGTAGGCAATATAAGAATTCAGAGCAGAGACATTTATCTACTCCATGACTTTCATATTGCCTTACAAGCAACACAAAAATTTAATATTCCATTATTAAATGTTTAACTTGGCTGAATACTGAAATGTGGTGCTAAATTATTGTAAAAGTAAAGGACATATGCTGTCCCAGTACAAAAATGTTGGCCACATGTTACAGAAATATATATGCCATGAATGAAGAAAAACAGGCCAGGTTAAGACGTAGGACTGTTATTATTTAAAAAAGATATATGCTATAACAGTACATAAATAAAGGTGAAGGTACACACTGCACTCTTTAATCTACCTCGGGTGTTATGCCAGCATGTTAACCTGATGTTACAAGTCTACTTCATATTGTACTGAGTTAGAGCCACATTGAATTTAATTATTCTGGCAAGCCTCTGTTTTACCTCCCCCATTTGCAAGGCATGTTGATAAACCTGTGAAAGACATATTACGTGAGTTCTTCACACACAAATCACCTTACTAATACTGTATTTTGTAATTTGTGGTGGACCGTAGAGAAATGAATTGGTATTGTACGGCCTACAACTATCGGTAAAAATAAAATGACACAATATCTTTATTGGGTTATAGGCCAAATAATTCAATCTGCAAGGCTCAAATGCATATCCCATATTAACAAAATTAAACATATATCCCTGCAACAAAATCGTACCGTATATGACTGAAAATCACGTTGCACCAAACACATGTACATAATTTCATGCTGGATTGCTAGCAGTAATGTTCTGTGAGTATCCAGGTACCTTCTAGGTATTTATTTTGTATGATGTGTCCACTACCCACGCCATAATATTTATAAATTCGACACAGGCCTCGGGATTCGATGGTCATCAATTTCTTCATATATATTATAGCAGCTAAGTAGACAGACTCTAATTACGACAGAATGCCCTACCATCAGAATCTACCAGTATTCATTGTCGATATACGTTGTATCAGCAGTGCTAAATGTTATACCAGACATCCAAAAAACTGAAAACTCACCTCCCACATCCAGCTTTCCACATGTAAACATGGCGCTACCAGGCGGCCCAGCTGTCCTGCCGCGTTTTCTTCTTCTTAAGCGGTTACTATTCTAGACCCAATAGGGAGTAAAGGAAAGCGTCTGTACCACTCCCTAGTACGGTTATACCCACCTCACCCTACCCTAGAGCGTCTGTACCACTCCCTAGCACGGCTTATGCCCACCTCACTCAACCCAAGAGTGTCTGTACTGTACCCTGGACTATGCATGTGACTAATGCCACGGGTAAAGAAATTTATGGTTATAATCTGGTGGCATCAAATATATTACATACTAATTATACTTATAGCATGTTAAAATATCACATGATATTCGCCTACGTGGATATACACGTATCAGTACTTATCTACTTCAGAGAGTGCACAATTAACCTATACCTATTCTTCGCAAACATTCATATTTACTGGAATTCAATGTATAACAAGATCATTTTATAAATACGTTTGACAATTATACGTACATAACACCGTGGATGAAAGTTATTGTTGTAGTGTCTACAGTATATTCTTTTACAGTAACTGTACAGATAAACTTGTATACACCACTATTATGTGATTAAACTGTGTACTATGCATTACGACTAGCCATTCAACATACCATGCAATGCTATCTGCAGCTGTGGTAGTCCATCTCTGTTCACTTCCAGGAGAGTTTGACCATGCAGTGTCTTCTCCAGCTGTGGTACTCTATCTCTGTCCTCTTCCACGGGAGTCTGACCATCAGGGTGGAAGGAATGGATGCTACCATCTGTGTAATGTCATAAATAGTTTGGGAGCAATGAGACATACCTAACCAATAGTGTTGCTATATGTGTGCAATATGGACACCATCAGTATAAGGCGAGTGCATTGATAAAAAGACAGTTTACAAGCATTATCTTCACCATAATCACTGCGACAGGGGAGACTGCCTAACTCATAGTGCAGCTACTCTGTAATGTCCTCATCACAAATTGGCTATGCTATCTATATATGACACTTGTGTATTATGACTATATGCCATAATGTGTTCTGTGTTATGTTATGGACATCCATACATCGTACCAGAGGAAACGTCTGTCAACCATTTGTGCCCCTTTTACAAAATTAGTCATTGCCATCAAGTTGCATGTGTTACATATCATCATTATACAATCCTGGAGGAGGAATGGGTGAATATCTACCATAGTCTGCTGGTGTCAACTAATGATGTACAACAGCATCTGGATGGACGTTGATGGAAGGACAATCTTCAGCACTTGTAGCGGGATGTACTGGTGGATCCTCGATTGACATATCCCCTGTGGAGGTGGAGCCAATTAATACAATCTATACTGTTACTCATAATACATAAGGGGAACAGTAGGTAATATGTGCAACATTTATCCATACATGAAGTACAGTACATAAATGTTTGGCAATGTAGCTTTGTTCTGTCTGCAACTGTAATGCAGGTTATTAATATAAAAATCACCACTTTATGGTATGCGGATGGTGGTGGCTGAGTCGGTATAGTGGCTGCCCGAAGTCCTAATGGACCCAGGTTCGAATCCCAGCTGGTGCTGGGAACAGTTTAAGGATTTGAATTTCATAAAAAGCAGACTTTTCTGATCAACCAGAGACCCGCCGACGTCATAAAAGTACCCCCGCTAATACCAGTACACCAGTCTTGTATGAGACAGCCATAGCATGTACTCAATATGGATGGTGTGTTAGCGCCGAAGTGGTGACATGTGGATATGTAGAAGGCCTACTGGGACTTGGGAATAAATATATATATACAGTATATGTATTATAATAAGAGCATGCCAACTTTTATTTTCATTCATTTTTTGGGGGGTGGGGGGGTGGGGGTGGGGGAAGGGGTGGGACAGCTCAAGCAGCCCAAGTTATCAGCATCAACTAGAATTTCCCAGTTGAAGTAACATGTATTAATCGGTCACGCCTCGGTAAGCTGAAATTAAGCTAGGTCTTTATGTGTGTGTGTGTGTGTGTGTGTGTTTTTTTAATGCGAGGAAGAAGGAACCAAAGGCCATGAGCCCGCAAAACAGTTCCCTTCAAGAGAAAAACAAAATACAATAGAGACCCAAATTCAATATCACGCTCATCACATTATATCACGCTCATGACATTATACAGACTGGGGTCAGACATGGAGCCGAAGCCGGCTTAGGCTTCATGACGCCATGGTTTTTAGGTCTTGGCTTTAGTTTCATGAAGCCATGGTTTTTGGTCGCGGCTTAGGCATCATGAAGCCATGATTTTTAAGTTGCGGATTCGGCTTCATGAACCCATGGTTTTTGGTCGTGGCTTCGGCTGAAGCAATGGTTTTTAGGTCGCGGTTTCGGCTTCAGCTTCGAAGCCAAGGTCATGGCTTCAGCCCCAACTGCTGGCTAAAGCACCAGACCTAGAAAATTCGTTACAGGAACAGAATATGCATAAAAACTGCCTGATTTTCATATTTTCAAGTCCTTTCTTTTGCATCCACTTCAGCTCAATAAAAATATCAAATATTATATACAGAATCCTTTATTTCCAGACTGACGATTCCTAGGGTCAACATTTGTATGTAAGAGATAATGGTACTGTACCTATTTGCCCCTAGGTAAGATGCAAGGTATTATGCACTCACTCACTTGCAAGGACTCACTACGTTTGAAGTTCTGATTTTCTTACTGGCTGGTTACAACTGGGATACTGTGACACGAAGCTGATTACTGGCTTCATAAAATTCTGACAGCTTCGGCTTTGTCTCTATGAATCTCTACCTGGCTTTGGCTTCGACTTCACGACTTTCCAAGGCCGCCGGCTTCGGCTTCATGACTTTTGAAGGGCTTCGGCTTGGAAGCCAAAGAGATGGCTTCAGTCCCATGTCTGACTGGGGTTGAGAAATCCACTGGTTGGGTACAGTGGTATGACAATACAACTTGTTGATCCACTAACTGGATGGCAATACATAATTCTTGACAAATGTCATAACATTAATGGTACTGACATGCAAATATGACTTACGAAAGGGGTCACTTTAATACTTTATTTATACCGTACTCTGTACAAGACATGTATTGATGTTATCCATTCTATCCATTCTATAGTGCGGCCCTCAGAGAGAGAGAGAGAGAGAGTGTTACCAACTAGAGCCCACCGAAGGTTTGATTAAAATATTAAATTCATATTCTTGTGTACCAATTTTACCATCTTTTTCCTATTTCATTCACTAGTGTACAGATTTTAGTTATATTAGAACAGAAAATAACATATTCCTTGAAATTTTTAATTATTAGTACATATATAGATTGAGTGATCCTTGGCTGTCTGTCTATGAGTCAGACACGTATGATTCACGTACTGTAGTATGGTACATGTGTTCCCGCCTGACAGTGCCACTGCCTCACCGGTCTCCGTTGCGACTTCATTTGTTGTGGTTGATTTGTGATTACCGGTACTCTAAGTGTCTAAACTTCGTTGATATTGCAGTTTTGTGATTGGCTTTAGAAAACTTGCAAGCAAAACATTTTGAGAATTATATATCACTGCTGAGAATGTGGTAGAACCGTAAAACCATGAATTGATCAATAGCTTACAACTGAACAGTTATTGTTACATAGCCAATTTTTAACCTGTTCTTTACCGATGGCTTACTTTTCATAATTTTTGAAAATTATATATCAGTGCTGAGAATGTCGTTTAACCGTAGAACTGCTAAGATTTATAAACCATGAATTGATCAATAGCTACAACTGAACAGTTATTCTTGCATAGCCCATTTTTAACCTGTTCTTTACCGATGGCTTACTTTTCATATATTTAGGCTACCATTCGACAATTTTAAGTAAGTGAGGGAGTGTTTTATAGAGATGAGGGGGTTACTATATGTGTCTACTGAAAGATTTGGTGCAGATATAATGATTTCCTTCCTAATATGGCTAACAACAGTTAATTATATTTGGCTTGGGAGAGAGTCGGTAGAGAATGGGTAACTCATCCCGAAAGATAATGCACTTAATTACCTCTATAATCGATTTATGTATTTTATCTTAATCATTCACTTCATTTTGCTAAGAAAATTTATACAAAATTATTAATTTTATTGGAATCTATTACATTTTTCTTAAAGCCATGTTTTACTAATTATATATTTTTCTCAGCAGGAAAGATCTTATTGTACTAATAATGGCTTCAAGTAAAAAACGCAAAATTTCAGAGGAAAACCGGAGTTTTCAAGGGAAATGGACTGAACAATATTTATGCATACAATCAGGGGGGAAAGCATTGTGCCTTGTGTGCCATGAAACCATTTCTGTTTTAAAAGAATATAACATCAATAGACACTACATCACAAAGCACAAAGAATATGAAAATATGACAGGTGAAGCACGCAAGGAATAAATATCATTCTTGCAGAAATCTCTGAAAGGACAACAGTCATTGTTTACAAAGAAAGTTAAGGAATATGATGCATCTCTCAAAACAAGCTTCTTGATTAGTCAAATCCTTGCAAAAAGACTCAAGCCCTATTCTGATGGTGAGGTAGTTAAAGAATGTTTGTGTGTAGCCTCGGACAATATGTTTCCTGACAAAAAGAAACAAGTTGAAAACATAAGCCTTTCAAGATATATTGTTGCTAGAAGAATAGACAGTCTTTCAGGGAGTACTGAAAGTACAATGGTCAAGCGAGTTAGTGCTTTTTCTGGGTACTCTGTTGCTCTTGATGAGAGTTGTGACACCACAGACACTGCACAACTTGCTGTGTACATTAGGGGTGTTGACAATGACTATAATATTACAGAGGAAATGGCTTCACTACAAAGCATGAAGGGGACCACAACAGGACAAAATATTTTTGATGAATTGGAAAAAGTATTGGCAAGGTTTGGACTGGATTACACTAATTTAGTTTGCATTACAACAGATGGTGCTCCTGCGATGTCTGGTCAAAGAAATGGGGTTGTTGGATTACTGAAGACCAGAATGGAGTCTCAAAATAATGGCTCAGGTTCACTTATTGTCCTGCATTGTATCATACACCAGGAAGCTTTATGTGCAAAGACAATAAACTTTCAGCATGTGACTAATATTCTTGTGAAAGCTGTCAATTTCATTAGGTCAAGAGGTCTAAATCACCGCGAGTTTCAGCAGTTAATGGCAGACATTGAAGTAGAGTACAGTGATGTGAAGTATTTTTGTGAGGTCAGGTGGCTAAGCAAAGCAGGAATGTTGAAGAGAGCATATGAACTTTTGGAAGAAATTGTACTGTTCTTAGATATGAAAGGTAATGCTATCCCTGAATTGAGAGATAAGGAATGAAGATGTGATTTAGCATTTTTAGTAGATATAACTGATCATCTTAGTGCACTGAATGTTAGACTTCAAGGAAAAGATCAACTAATAAATGAGTTGTTCTCACTGATCAAAGGCTTCCAGATAAAATTGCGTCTGTGGGAGTCACAAATCAGAAACCATAACTCATCCCACTTTCCTACACTGAAAAACCATGAAACTAGCAACCTTCAGTATCAGAAGTATGGTGACAAGTTGGCAGTCTTACAAGAGGAATTTTCAGAAAGATTTAATGACCTAAAGAAACATTCACAAGCCATTGAAGTCTTTGCTTCTCCTTTTTCTGTGGATGTGGAAGCAATTCCCGAGGACATGCAAATGGAAATAATTGAACTACAATGCAATGATGAACTAAGAAAGAAGTTTGATGATAGTTCAGAATACCAGTTTTATAAGAAGCATGTATCAGTGACAGTGTATCCAAAACTGTCTGCTCATGCAAGGAAAATGATGGCAGTGTTTGGTAGCACATATGTATGTGAGCAGCTCTTTTCAAAAATGAATCTGGTTAAAAACAAGTATAGGTCTTCACTTACTGATGAACATTTGGAAAGTACCCTGCGTGTAGCCACATCATCCATACAGCCTGATATTGATGAGTTGGTGTCCCAAATGCAACATCAACCGTCTCACTAGGGTAGCCTTTCATTTGCTCATTGATGGTAAGGAAAATGTGTCTGCGTTTGATAATTCTTATTTTAATGATCCCAGTTAACCAATAACAAGTAATTATTTATATTTGTACGCTATAATAATAAGGTAGCCTTTCATTTGCTCATTGATAGTAAGGAAAATACTTTTGTTTCGGACAATTCTTATTTTTATGATCCCAATTTAAATAAAATCAGTAACAACTAATTATCTATCTTTATCAGTATAATCCCACATAATAAGTCTTCGATCGTAGTAAATAACGTGAAATAGTAAGGTTATGTGGCCCTTCATACCAACAGAGTCGTGACTAGTGGCCCTTTGGGAAAAAAGGTTGCACACCCCTGCTCTATGTTCTTTTAATACAAATTTCAGCTATTCTGTGAAAATAAGATTATGTTTGATATAAGTAATGTAGCACATTTATTGGTGGTGATGGTAGTAGAGGAAGAAAGTTAAATTATTTACCTGTATCAAGAGACTTGCCTTACGGTACACATGTACCTCACATCACTCATTCACTCCCTCACTCACTCAGAAAATACACTTTACTGTATATGTGTGCACACAGGACTAACATTTGTGGCAACTCATTTATTCCAGAGTACCCGGTATGCAATGCTGTCATCAGCACCGCACTGTTGCATTTCCCAGTGGCTAATTATCTCAAAGCTAATGTCACTTTACATCTACAGATAAAAACGCAGCCGGCCGGGGTCGGACGGGTTTAGAGGACTAATTGGAATTTCGGGATGGTCGGACGTGGGATATGGGTGTGGCTAGACATGGTTGGGATTTGGGGCGACATTAGACGTAGGATATGGGTGTGGCTAGGACTAGTTGGGATTGGGCGTGGCTGGATGTGGGATACTGGTATGGCTAGAACAGGATGGGATTTGAGTGTGGCTGGACGTGGGATATGGGCGTGGCTAGAACTGGTTGGAATTGGGCGTGTCTAGGCGTAGGATTTGGCTCTGGCTGGGCCTGAGAGTTGAATGTGGCTGAGCTTGTGGCTGGGTGTGAGATCTGGGTGGGGCGGGGAGGGGAAATTGGGTGAGGCGGGGCAAAGGATTTGGGTGAGGCGGGGCGAGGGATTTGGGTGGGGCAGAGCAAGGGATTTGGGTGGGGCAGAGCAAGGGATTTGGGTGGGGCAGGGCAAGGGATATGGGTGGGGCGGGGAGGGGGATTTGGGTGAGGTGGGGCGAGGGATTTGGGTGGGGCGGGGCGAGGGATTTGGGTGGGGCGGGGCGAGGGATTTGGGTGGGGCGGGGCGAGGGATTTGGGTGAGGTGGGGCGAGGGATTTGGGTGGGGCGGGGCATGGGATTTGGGTGGGGCGGGGCATGGGATTTGGGTGGGGCGGGGTATGGGATTTAGCCATGGTTGTGCTTGGTAATTGCGCGTGGGATCTGGGCGTGGTTGGGAGGCTGGATGAGGAGTAGACAGGATTCAGGTAGGGCTGAGTGGGATTTGGGCGTGTTTGGGAATGGGATTTAGGCGTGGGATCTAAGACAGACGGGGGATTGGGGGGATTTGGGCGTGGTTGGAATGGAATTTGGCCGTTGTTGAATGCGGAGAGGTGTGGCTGCTGGGACTTGGGCTGGAGGCTGGAGAGATGTGGTGGAGTGAGGTATGGTGGGGTGGGGATACTGATGAAATCTGGCATGATGTGGTGTCATGCGTTGGGCTGGTGAGATGTGTGGTGTGGTATGTGGTGTTATGTGGTGTGACGTGCTGTTTTGCGTTGTGAGATGTGCTATTATAAATGGGGGTACATGAGGCTGCTGTAAGGAATGGTGTGGTCTAAAGCGTGGTGTTGTGGTGGGTTATGGTGTGGTGGGGCCAGTTTTATTTGATGTGGTCTGGTGTGGTTTAGTGTGGTGTGTTGTGTAACGACGAGTGGTGTGAAGGGCTGTAGACAAAGCAATTAAGGGTGGTTTGGGGATGATGGTGGAAAATGAAAGAAAAGGGTTTAGCCGTGAAGGTGTTTGAATGTATGGGTGTGGTGGAGTGTTGACGTATAGTGTGGGAAGGGAAGTGTGGTGGTGTTAAGGTGTAACTTGTGGAAGGAGGAGGAGAAGTAAAAGTGTAAGAGGTGCAGTTTGTGAGAAAAGGTGGTGTGGTGAGTAGGTGACAATGAATGGAAAACGGAAGTGTGGGCAGAGACATGTTAAAGGCACGGTTTTGGAGGGGGGAAAAAAAAAAAAAAAAAAAAAAGTGTGAATGTGTGAAAAGTGGGATAAAAGATGTTGGAAGGGATTGGAGTTTGATGTGAGGAAAACAAGAGGCTTTCACAGAGATGTGTAGGTGTAAAATGTGTAAACAAAAAGTGTGGGAAGAGCTACAAGTTAGATGTACGGTGGGGGAACAAAAAAAGAGGTAGGGAGAAAAGATGTAAAGCAGGGGTTCCCAACCTTTATTTACCCATTACCCCATTTTCCACACCTCTCTTCACTCATTGCCCCTCATTGCTTATGTTTCCACAATTGCATTTTAGCTGCTTAACATTTTGATGCCTAGATTTTAGTTTGAATGTAGGACTTAATTAAAGGTTAGGCTAAAACCAAGAGAGTTATTGCAAGGAGTAATTTACCGGTATTTTTATTATTAACACTGATACCAAATAAACATGACTTTAAACATTCATCTCTGAATTTTAGTATAGGTCTGAAAGTCTATCATAACTGGTATGATTTTTAGATTTTTTTTTTTTTTGTTACCTCCCCCATAACCCTTCACAAAAGACCAAATTACCCCACTTGGGGTAATTTACCCCAGGTTGGGAACCCCTGATGTAAAGGAAGAAGGTGTTAAAACAGGAGGAACTGAAAGATGGAAATGTAGGCTATGACCTGAAAGGTACAGGGAAAAAAATCGATGTTAAGTGTGGAGGCATAAGTGTATGAGGTGCAGAAAAAGGGTTGGTGGAGCAGAAAAGAGCTAGTCTTTGGACAAAAAAAAAAAAAAAAAAAAAGTGAGAAAACAGGATGTGTGGAGGACAGATGCATGTGAAAAGAAAAAAAAATGAAAAAGGTGTGTAAAGTGTGTACAAATGAAGGATAAAAATGTGTATGTGTTATAATATCTGCTGCAGAAAAAGACGGTGTAGAAAAGACGTGCATGGAACTGAGAGAGAGAGAGAGAGAGAGAGAGAGAGAGAGAGGGAATCAAAACCTCTCGATAGGCTATGCGAGCCACCCAGTGACTGGACAACGATAATAATGACCGGTGTTTTTTTTTTTTTTTTTTGGGGGGGGGGCGAACAGGAAAAACAAACTTAATAAAAAACCCACAGCTACACCAGATTACAGGT
The DNA here is from genome assembly GCF_032717465.1 of Coenobita brevimanus. Taxonomy (NCBI): domain Eukaryota; kingdom Metazoa; phylum Arthropoda; class Malacostraca; order Decapoda; family Coenobitidae; genus Coenobita; species Coenobita brevimanus. The sequence goes on along the minus strand of NC_137049.1, from coordinate 17,073,931 downwards.
GTCCTCCATTCATAAATTGTAACAGCTGGCCTTGAAGAACTGCTGTACGCTGAAGTTTGGGGGAAAACTGTTCTGGGGAAGAGAATTCCAGAGAGATGCAGTTCGGGGAATAAAAGAATTTTGACTAGCATAAGTTCTGCAATATGGCAATGTGACAGTCAAGAGCGATACCAGATGCCCATGTAACGCGGGGGAAGGCGTGGAGAGGTGGCACAATGGATGCAACTTTGTCTAAGCATTTGCCATAAAAGTATCTGTAAAATATTGCAAGGGAGGCAACATTCCTTCTTTCTTGTAGGGGAGGAAGTTCATTTGTAACTGCAGGGTTAATAATAATCCTTCCAGCTTTGTCCATAATTTTGTCCAGTTGTTTTAGTGCAACCTCTCCAACCACTGCACTTAACATCCAGCTGTTTATCACGGCTACAAAATGGCAGTCCTTAAGGGGACATACGACCACCTCATCTTGCAGTTTTGTTTTTACCATAGTTTTCCATGGGCTTCTATTTCATGATTACGTTATCAAGTTCAGAAAATATTTAAAATTCTTTAAAAAGTGGGGAAGAGTTTTTAAAGCGGTTTGTTTACAGTTCCTTGCGATACCGAAGTCAGACGGACGCCATTTTGTGGGGTGAGAAGTCAGATAGACGCCATCTTGTGAGTCGAAAAGACAGACGGACGCCATCTTGGGAGAAAAGACAGACGGACGCCATCTTGTGGGGCGACAAGACAGACGGACGCCATCTTGTGGGGCGACAAGCCAGAAGGACGCCAATTTGTGGGGCGAGAACAGAGGACGCCATCTTAGAACGTTCTGTCATTTTTTAAGGAAATTACCCTTATCGGTGTCAATTTATCCAAACAACCTAAATTTTCGTACAAACCCAATCTTACTTATCCTACCCTAACCCAACGTATTCCTTATGTAACCATACATTTTGTTTATTGATGGATCCCATTCGTACTCGAAAAAGCACTTTTGTACATCTTTACCAAGTCACTGATTTACTTGAAATAAAAAAAAAGTGTGGGGGGGGGACGGGCTGATTTTTAAAACGAGGTCCTATGTCTCCTTAAGGATTACCTTCAAAATAATGCTTGACACAGTGAAGAAAGTGTTTATCATCACAGTAAACATTCATTTTTGTTTTGGCCGCAGCAATACCTTACTGATTCACTTCCTCCTCTCCCAGGTGGTCTTCTATATTTTTTTGATGACTTTTATGTTAGCAAATGATTTACTGCTGATTGTTTCCCTGTTGTTTTTGTCAATGCTCAGTCCCATTCACTCGTGTTGGTTTCTCAGGCGTACTGGCAGACTTTCTAAAACGTACTCTTATCAACTGAAATTTATTTTACAGCTGTTGCAGCTTGACCTTATATATTCACAGCTTATCCTTCATCTACTCTTAAATCTAACCCAGCAAAACATCCTAACCTTACCTAACTCAACCTAGCTAACTATCCAACGGTAATAACCATACGCACCGAAAGGGAACACCAAATTTATTTCGTTAAAACTGCGTAGCGTTTAGTGTGTCCGCCATTACGCCCAAGAAACATCACGCGTTGGGGAAGCAAATTATGGATAATAAAAATCGGGAAACAAATTCACCACCATTAAAAAAAAAAAAATACTGAGCAAACCAACAATAAGAAGTGAACTGTTCAGGTTTCTGTTGATTAAACTACATTTACCATCATCATAACAGACGCTCTCAGTATCTGGATAATCGGTCGCCCAAGTGACTGCATATTTCATAACTTCGTTTATTATTTATTCTGTCCATTACATTATCAATATGCTCCTGTATGTTATAATGTAAAGTATCTCGATATTCAAACTACATAAATGGCATAAAATAGGACGCTTACGTGAAATACGCAAAATAAATCATCAATGAACAAGTGCTGTAACGCCTCCAATGCCACCCAGAACATGGACGAATGATAAAAATGGCTGACCTTCCTTGCAGATGGCGTAGGGGTAAGCCGATCAGTCTACCACCTGACCCTTCGTTTGACCCAGCCTCCTGTACACCTCGAGACGGACACCACCACCAGGCCACACACATCCAATCACTTGTAGTTTCGAAGATCACACGAACGCACAGAAAAAAAAAAAATAAATAATACTTTACTCCCCCACCATAACCCCCACGGCACTGAACTCAAGACCAGTGTTGCCACCAAAAAATTTGGTAAATCTGAAGCTGGATGCCAAAAAATCTGTGGAAATCTGTAGATCCCTCAAAGTGACCATTCCGTGGGGGGAAATGGAGAACTACCCCGTCCGAATTTTCCACAGCCTTCCCCTTGAACCTCCCGAATTTTTCCCTAACTGACCACAGAAATAACATACCACATGTTGAAGATAGAATTTGGTCATAATATAATAGTACCATTGAGCAGTTACAAACTAATATGGCTTTTTTTTTTTTTTTTTTTTTTCAAAAATAGTGGACTCTGTATAGCCAGTTGTTAGCTCATGGAACTAGTACTGTCACACAACTTGAATACAAAATTATGGTTACATGAATTTTGATCAGCCTTCCTTATCGAATAGGAATGGTTCTCCTTGGTTACAAGTCAAATTAACCGTTCAGTCCGACTACACTTGGTCATAAGCTAAACTGGAAAGGAGTGTAGGCCTAGTATCTTTGTTAAGTGATAGTAAGTCGAATTCATATTAACTCATTATATCACAGGAACCACACCAGAATTAGAGCATATACTGTACAATGTATTTCCAAGTGAAATAATGCACTTCTTTGCACTGTCTGATTAAAAAATGCAGCAGTTGTTTACTAAGCAGCTCCCAGTGCAGGTGGTAAATTACACAACATGTGAAATATTGTCTTAGTGTGGAACTTTTAAAAAATTCTCAAAAGGCAGATGCAGTATTTATATTTGATAAGTTTCTTATCCACAAAGGAAGCAAAGCCTGTAATACATTGAAAATGTCTTCCAATATGAAAATCTGTAGATTAACCCTCTTTATCAAACAAATTCTGACAATCTGAAAATAGTTACAAAATCTGTAGATTACAGATAAATCTGTAGAAGTGGCAACACTGCTCAAGACTGGCAGCCGCAGCGTGGCATGCTGGCAGCGAGATCCTGCCGATGATGGGAAAAGCAGGGGTGACAACCATCCCGTGCCAGGGCGTCAAAAACCACACCGTAAACTTTCTAAGCGTCTATAAATCAGTCACGCCTAGTACTAGTTAATTACTACACATTGGGTTTACTGTTATATAATTTCTTCATGCCTAAGCAACTAATCTGCTGGAGTACAATGGAAGCAATAATCATCCCTGATTTATTAGACCATCCGAAATATTGGTACTCCTGATCTGTTGGACATGCGCGGCGCAGCGACTCATATTGCCACCGCGGGTCTATTTAAACATGCATCACGGGTTAGTTGTGTATATATTTTACATATTTTGTACGTTGTTATAACACCGAGTCAGTTAGAGAAATAAAGAAAAATAATACGATATTTCCTGTCTGTTAAGGAAATATATGACACTTCCGTCTTCACATTTTGCAAGACTGGACGATGCTTTTGAAAATAATATCCGACAACTTTTCACGTATGTCCTTGCCTTATTATTATTTCTTTTTTACGGCATAAGAAGGAATTCAATACGACATAAAACTCTCAATAACTATTTACCTTTGGAAAAACTGCGAGCAGCATCAACGCTCATTGTACAACCAGCGATCACCTGGCTGAAACGATGTTACTTGATCAAGTGATATACTATGCAACAGCAAGTGTTCACACTCCGGCCCAACAACAATAGTTGTGTGGTTAGATGTGTGCTTGTGTGGTGTTGTGAGCAGGTAAGTAGCTGTGTAGTCAGATGTTTGTGTGGTTTGACGTGTGGTTTTGTCAGCAGGTACGTAGTTATGTGGTTAGATGCTTGTTTCCGTGGTTTGATGTGTGGTGTTGTGATCAGGTATGTAGTTGTGTTGTCAGATGCGTGCTTGTGTTCTTAAATGATCAGTAGTGTGGTCAGATGTGTTGTTGGATGCAAGGTTCCGTGGTTAGATGCCTGACTGTGTGGCTCATGATAAAATAACTAAAAAGAGAAGGTAGACTCTTGCGCCCGTATGGTGGTAAGCTCAGCCCATTGTTTGGCGTTCCCCGCCACCCTCCTCCCTCGTGACGTCACCAGGAGCACCAAATTGGCTGCCAAACCAGACTAAAATTTGTATCTTCTGTTCTGCTGCAGACATCACACTAATGATATGTATAGGCATATACAGTACATGTCAATATAATATGAGGTTATCTGCTGAATTTTGACAGTTTAGTTGCGGGGATAACTTTCCCTTTCCTATAAGAACTACGTTAGCAGTTTTACCATACATTAACTCACCATCACGGTAAAATAGTGAGACGTTTCCCATGCTCACCATGGTTTTGGCCAGCTGTTTCATTATGTGGAGTGTGACGACAACACTATTACAGTACTTATTGCTTGATTCATTTCTACGGAACCTTAGTCCAAGTAACATAATAATGCTTTCATTTTGGCAACTTCATCATAATTGACAGAATGTAGCATGGTTACATAACCTAAAAATGGATTGTAGTTTCTTAAAATGACCATTCGATTAGGTTATACATTTGGCAGAAAATTACTTTGTATTTTCCTTTAATGATTTTGTACCTTATTTCTACTTACTTGCCTGAGAACCAAACCTTCACTTGTAGTAATACTTTGCAGAGGTTGTATAAAAGACATAACTAAATACATACACAACTAGAAGCTTTATTTTTTTTAATATATTGCATACATGAAATAACAGATTATCACATAATACTGCCCACAGCTTATGGGTAGAGAGCATACAAAAGTTTGTAAGGAAGTCCCTGTACATTACATAACTACATACTTAATCATAAACTTTGGATGTGTATATTAGCACACTTACTATTACACAGATCGGACTATATGAGCTCTCAGCTCCCTTCCGGGAGGGTAAAAGCTGACGATCACGACCATCAAGTGATCCTGACCGACCCGGTGAATTACAGCATGTACAGTACAAGCTGAAATATTAATTGCACACACACCATATTTAATGCTGGACTGATTATCCTGGTACTATTCCTGCACAGCTCATTATTAAAACATGACATTCTTTAATATCGGTTCTATTCTTTGTTCAGTATACTGTATATGCATGGAAGGGAAATACTTAAAACACCTGATATCAAAGTGGATTGTCATACTGTTGTGTATTGCTTAACATGGGTTATAGTAATGATATGCATATGTAATATGGGATGAAACTTCAATAAATACTTAAATGTAAACTTTGTTTCAGAAATGCACCGCATAAATGTCAGAAATCACAGAGGATAATCACATAATATTATTAAGAGTTTGTGAGCAAAGAGCATACTTGAACATTACATAACCACATACTTAACTTTGAAATTCTGATTAGCAAGTTAGCACACTTGGCAACACACTTCAGGTACAAAACTGAATAATACATTGTATAAGTGTCTAAAATCACAGAGGATTATCACATAATACTGCTAAGAGCTTATGATTAAAGAACATACAAAGGATGTATAAGGAATTTAGTACCTGTACATGACTGCATACTTACCTTTGGCGAGTATGTTAGCACACTTGGTATCAAACTTTAAGTAAAAAAGGAATTATACATTGCATAAATGTCTAAAATCACAGATGATTATCACATTATACTTGTAAGAGCTTACGAGTAAAGAGCATACACAGTATGGAAATTTGGCTTACAAGAGATTTCTAGTTATTTTACGATGATAGCCTCAAGAGGTTGTACTGTATAAGGAATTAGCCTATACCTGTTCATTACATAACTCATTATTATAACATGTGACATTCTGTAACAATGAATTGAGTATGACATTTAACTACACTCCATATTTAGGCCTATTATTATTTGACTGTTTTTGTAATTTTCTTAAACTTTTTTCGCATGTTACCGAGACTCACTTCCTTATTCAGTTTCCGTATACGAAACTGTAATCTGCAGCGCAGATAGAATTCTATGACATCTTTAGGAATTTCAGGGACGATATTAGTTGCCTTGTTGACCATTGACCCAAGTGAGTTGCTCCCTGCTCTTAACCTGTCTCCATGCTCTTCTTGGAAAACCTTTTCAACCATCATAAATTTTGTAGCATATTGCTGCATCATGCGGTTAAGACCTCCATTACTTTTTAAACTTATCCAGTCAGAAAAGGCATCAGCTACTCCACCAAGGAAGGGATATCTTTTTTTAAACTTGTTGACAATATATCCTAAAACATAAGCATGTCCTTCAGTTTCATTTTCTGGTATACAATGTTGATCAACCAAGATGGTTTCATCCATAGTGTCATCATTTACCAAGTCTTCAACCACAATATCTCTACATAAATCTGCACTAATACAGAGGTTGTCTAAGATGTTTGCTGAATTCTTTTTAATAGGTTAACTACAAGCTTTAAAATTTTGTAATCCTTTTGCAATACTTGGATCATCTCCATCAAATTCAGTATTTGCTCTTAAAGATAGAAGAACTTGTTTATGACCTAGTATATATCTCTCGATTCTCTGTTTGAAAGTAACTGGACAAGGGTGGTCGTAAAAACTACCCATCTGACGAATCACCCTAAAAGAAATTTTCTAAAACATCCTGATTCAAGCGTCTGGTGAACAAGTAAGTGAATCCAAATCTTTTATGCAAATCATCATAAATGGAGACAAGTGATTTAGATGTAATGACAATTCCATTCTGAAAAGGATACACTTTGTTTGATACTTTTGATAACTTAATCAAAGAGATCATTTTATTAATTATGTCTATTTGGTAAGAGGAATGGCAAAATGGCTCTCTCTCCTTCTTATCCTTTGCACCACTGGAATTCAGTACATCAAACCACTGGTCAACAATAAGAATGAAATCAGCTGTTGCCCTCCAGTTGCCACTTTTCAAAACTTGATTTTTCCCCAGCTGTTTAATAGCTTTGCCCACTGAAGATGAGAGATGTGCTGCACTTCTGACCTTTTGCCGTTCTGAACCAGTAACCAGTAGAGATTGCTTGCTAATTTTGTATGCTATTTTAAAGTCACCACATTCATAATCAACCAATTCAAACAAAGGTATTTCACTGACTGGTCCTAAGGGTGTTTCTATTCCATGATCAAGGAGATTGTTTCGAATTAACTTTAACAAATGTGGAGCATCAGCAAATACACAGACACATCTACTCTCATCAGCTGGATTTCTGAAAGATGTGGTGTCCTGGCTTATCCCTGAAGTAGAGAACAAGTCTCTGTTGGAACCACTCATATCACATACTATACCCAACACCTCAAAACCTACTTCTTCAACACTGTTAATAATGGAAAATAACAGTTCCTTGGTCATTTTTGTGTCAAAATTATAATAAACAAGTTGCTTCCAACTGCCAATAATGCCTCTAGCCATAACAACTTGAACATATTCATGGCTACAATAAAGCTTGTCTGCAGTTCTGTCATACACATAACACCTGTCAATTTTCATTTCATCAAACGATATCATGCAAGCTTTTCCCCATTGGTCATGGATTGTCCTTTTGCCTTCATCATTCTTAATACTGAGTTTAGAATACCTGGTTCAAAATTTGTATCTTTAACCCATTTATTCAAAGTCGAAATTGAAGGAAGAGGCAGTTTCCAGTGCTTTCGCATCCACCTGTAGCATTTGGCACTCACACTTCTAATAGTCAGAGCAAAGGCAATGTCATCTTCAGTCCAATGTCTTGCTGATCTTTTGGTTATTAGACATTTGATATGAGTATCAGTGAAGTATGGTTTCAGATATTCCTCAACAGCCTTTACTGTATTATTTTTCATACACTGCTTTGCATCAATAATGGCAAAAATTAATTTTTCTTTGTCAACTTTTAACATTTTATTTTTATATCTCAACTTTAAATTTTCTTTTTTTTAAACTTTCAGTATCACTCTGTTGTTTCTCCAACTGCAATTGTAAAAATTTTTCATCAACCAGTGTCAGTGGCAAATCAGAGGAGGCTTTTGACATACTGCTGATGTTGGCTGAAGGAATGGCAAGGGCTGACGGCAGGAGGTCAGCGCTGGTTGTAGGCATGGCAGAGGCTGATGGTAGATGGTCAGCGCTGGTTGTAGGCATGGCAGAAGCTGACGGCAGGTGCTCAGCGCTGGTTGTAGGCATGGAAGGAGCTGGTGGCAGCTGCTTAGAGCTGGTTGTAGGCATGGTAGGAACTGACGGCAGGTGCTCAGTGCTGGTTGTAGGCATGGTAGGAGCTGATGGCAGGTGCTCAGCACTGGTTGTAGGCATGGTAGGAGCTGATTGTGGATGACCAGTATTTCTAGGAGGAACAGTATCCTCTGTAGTAACAGCACCTGAAATAAGTATATTATGGTATAAAGACTAAAGGAGAAAGAGAAGAATATACGAGAGCAGTGAAAGAGCGATTAGACAGGTACGAGTGGGAACAGATGAGCAATGTGGAAGGAATGAACAAGATATTTGTGGAGGAAATATGTGCAGCATGTGAGGAAGTATGTGGAGTGAGGAGGAGATGCAAGGGAGAGCAAGGAACAGCATGGTGATGTGATGAGGTGAAAGTGGCTCTGGCACAAAAGAAGAAAGTGTATAAGAAATGGATGCGAAGTAAAGGGCAAGGAGAAATAGAGAGAAGGAAGCAGGAAATATATGTAGGAGAAAGGTAAAATTGATAGTAAGAGAGGTTAGGAGGAGGAACTTGAGTGAGAAGTGGAAGGAATCAAAGACATTGTTCTTGAAGGTGAAAATAGTGCAATAGGGTAATGAGGGAAGTGTTAGTAAAACTTAATAAAGGGAAGTATTAAGGGCATGTTAGGCAAGGTTACATAATAGCGTACGACATATTGTGATGGCATGTTACAAGTTCATACTTCCTCCTTTATATATTACAGTTCATCAGCATACACCACTATGTAGTCAAAAGGGGTTAAAAATTATATATTAGGGTTGAACTCAAACTTCAATGTTCATATTTTGAAGGCCAGGTATGAGCACTAGCTAAATCTGATTTACTTTAAATGAAGCATAACCATACCTGTGAAAGTTAATGTTTTAGTGTTTTTTCAATGGGGTGATAATGAACCTTATGAAAAAAAAAAAATAACATTCACTCCAATACATGGTACCCAAACTATATTGTAATTGGATCCAAAATATGAATTATTGCTCAATCAATAAACCTGTCCATTTTTTTGTAAAGTTTAAATCACTTACAGGTACCAGCAATATTAAAAAAGCAATGCGTAAAAATCTTGCTAACTTTACTTCTTAATTAATGCCAATGGGCAAAAATCCCTATTGACATTTCTGCATGCAAAATGTTGTTGCTAGTTTTGGTTAGCCCCAGTCCTGCCAGGCCAGCAGGCCCATCTGCAGCTGGTTTGCAACTGCCCGTGTAATTTGTAATACAGTAATATACAGCTACTGTACCTTTTAAGAGGAAATTCAGTGTACACCAGACATCTGATGGCCTATCATTTTCAGGGGATGGTTGAATTGTAGTTGAACCACTTGAGTTCCGCACCAATTCAGCAGCAAGCTTCCTGCTATTCCTTTCAGTAATCCGCTTCTGCCTTTTGGTTGTGGATGATTCTGTAAATGATGATAGAGCCTGGATTATAGTTCCAAAACATTAACAGCACCTTGGTAAAATAACTCTAACATGACCTCATTTGACACCCTGGTATTTAGGTATTTTACAAGTTGGCAATATGCAGTTCAGGTTAGGTTATGTGAATTATTTATGTTATTATTTCCAACTGGGATTATGGGGGTTCACTGATCCTGAGGGAGTACTGTATACTATACTGTACTGTACACATATAATATTCCTGAACTGTTTATTGCCTACTTGTAAAAACTTGCCAGTATTTATACAGCCTTATGCAAATAGATGTACGGTAACTTAACAAGTATCCTAACGTTACTGTGGGTAATGCTAACATTACAAAAATAATCATATCTCTCTATGTCTGCAATGGATGATTAATTAAAAGTAAATGTTCTACATTACCATATTGGAAGCTGCCTCATAACTCATTTACTGTAAATTGTCTCAAGGCCACACCACTGGTTTAAATTTTCCATAGTCCATGAAAATATGTTTAAAAATTCTGCTAGATATTTGCTCTGATCAACACAATCGTTTACAGTTATTTTAGATGACTTCCATCACCACGTATGTGCAAGCCATTTTACCTACGGTACCTACCTTCATTTTCATGTGTTCTCTTCGGCAGATTTATGTCTGGAACTGCATCAGGTTTCAGTAGGCGAACCTTAGCAGGTGGTTCCCTGGACAGAAGTTCGTATTTCAAATGTCTGGCATACTGGGACTGGCTAAAATGATAAGAGCAGACTCGGCCAGCATCTGGAGAAAATGTGTCTGCTCTTCTGCACAAACTTATCCATTTTTTCTGATTTCACTGTTTTTGGGGGAATCTATGGAGTTTATAAACAGTTCCCTTACTCCTCCCGCTACACCCATAGACGCTACAGCAGCCCATTTATATTAAAAGTACTAATTAAAGCAAAAAAACAAATAAGTGGATCACCACCGTGGTTCAATGTATCACCAGACATAAAAAGAATCATAGCGCCAGCTTACGTCATAATAGCGCTCAGCCAATGAAATGCGAGATGCGCAGAACACCAAAAAAATGGTGATCTTATGAGTATACCTTCTCTTTTTAGTTATTTTATCATGGGCAAACGGGTGTCACTCGAGTTTTTGTATCACGACAGCGAATTAGCATACTGCTTATTACTGTTTGCAATGTTGGTTTATGAAGTGACAGCGAATTAGCATACTGCTTATTACTGCATGCAATATTGCTTTGCCAACAGTGTGACAGCGTATTAGCATACTGCTTGCAATGTTGCATTATCGTGTCAATAATTGCAAGGATGTTTGTCATACACGCTCAACACTCAGGCCTTAAATGTACTGTATTATGCCAGCCCCGCCTCGGGTGCCAACACCACTACGGCGGTGATATGCCACTGGCTGTTATTGTTATCTGTGCCCCGCCTCGGGTGCCAACACCACTACGGGGGTGATATGCCACTGGCTGTTATCGTTATCTGTGCCCCGCCTCGGGTGCCAACACCACTACGGGGGTGATATGCCACTCGCTGTTATCGTTATCTGTGCCCCGCCTCGGGTGCCAACACCACTACGGGGGTGATATACCACTGGCTGTTATCGTTATCTGTGCCCCGCCTCGGGTGCCAACACCACTACGGGGGTGATATGCCACTGGCTGTTATCGTTATCTGTGCCCCGCCTCGGGTGCCAACACCACTACGGGGGTGATATACCACTGGCTGTTATCGTTATCTGTGCCCCGCCTCTCACCTGCAGTACAGTCTACAAACGCAATGGGTCGTATTCTCCATCTCTTAGCAACTTTCCCAACACCTATTCATAAACGATTTATTTTGCCCATTACGTACTTATATTCTCTTGTATGTACTGATGCAAACGCTGTCGAAATACGAAGATAAATAGCATACAAAAGGATACAGAGGTGTAATTTGTGACCTAAATCACTCAGGAAGATGCGTTACGAAGCGTCCCATACAAAGAAGCTGCGCCTCAAAGTATTCCGTACACAGGCTCAGCAGCTGTTTGTATCAGCCAAGAAGAGGGAAAGAAAAAAAATGAGAAAGAACGAAATAAAGAAGATGCAGAAGAAAGAAAAAAGAATAAGAATAAGATGCTGATGATGATGATGAATGATCGTAATCATAATAATAATCATCAACTTCAGCCAAATACCATCCTCATCATGATAATGCCGTCCTTCTGAAAACCCGGGCCAGTAAAACACAGCAGCAGGATAAACTGCCATCAAAGTAGCCAGTGAAATGCGCCACACGGACACAAGGCAAACAAACTAGACCAGCATTTGTACACCTGGCAGCCCAGCAGGGATTTTCACCTGCTTCTCAAGACGCTTCATAGATTTTTTATTCTTTTTAGCTATTGTTCATAAAGAAAATTTTGAAATAATCCTTCACTGCTGTCAAATCATCAAGACCAAAACGGCCATTTTCATTGTGTATATTGTCTTGGCCTCTCCCCACCCCCACCCCAACAATTCTACCTCATCCCACCCACTTCTTCATCTCCCACGCCCATTTCTTTACCCCCCCCCCTCGTCTTTCATTTTTGGAGGAATCTTTGGCATTAATCTTGGCTGCACTGCAACCAGTAATCCTGCCACAGCCATTTCCACAGGGTACACTCTCCTGCCCCAGCCCCACCGCCCACCAACATTCCAGTCCGTCCCACCCACTGCTTTGCTCACCAAGGCCAGTACTCTGCCCGCTCTTTGATGGGTTCATGGGGCGACGCAGGTCACCAGATCAACCAACGCCCTGGCTCATTTCCTATTCCCTCTCTCTAGACAAGTTTACTCAGCACAGTAGCGACCTTTTCTAATGGAGGGGTTAGATATAAGCTTCATTATCTCCTTCACCACTTACAGCATCTCCTTAGTTGACTGAAATCGTCTGCTTGCATCAAGGATAAAATAAATCTTGTGTCCTCGGGTGTAAACGATTAACACCCACCCGCTTACCAAACTATATTATGATCCGATTTATGTATGTTTGTTGGTTTGTTTGTTACCGTAACACAGCAAAAACGGCGCAACGTAGCGCAAGTTGTGTTAGAGCAAGGTACCGTTAAAATGCCCTAACTTGGAGAACAAAACAATTTCCAGTCCAGTCGGGCAACGGTTCCCGAGTTATGACTCATTTCTGGCCTTTTGACATCGAGCGGAGGCCCCCAAAGGCTGCCTTTAAGCGAGTATGTACAGAAGCATCAATCATCTGGATGCCATCGTCCCTATAGTTCATTCACCTCAACTTGGCCCAGAGGTTCGTCCTTATGAAGCATGTGTCCCGTAGCTCACTGGCAGGATAAGACAATACTACGGCTCTACATTCCTTCCACAGCACTTTTTCGTGACTAGCATCATATCCAAGTGTTAGTCTCTTACCACAGCTCAGCATTCATGATGGATAGATGGTAAATTTAGACCAAGTTAAAGTAAACAGGGTATAGTATTCAGTACTGATATTTTACTAATGATAATCCTATTGGAAAAACAAATACCAGGTACAGTCGATCACAAAAGTATGGGTGCACACTCAGCACGAAGTAATTTGACACCATGGACGACGGATACTGGAAAATACCTAATGCTTATTCACAACGCTGGCATTTTTTTTTTTTTTTTTTTTTTTTTTTTTTTACAAAGACCACATATATCACCTGCCTGGGACAAATCTCCAGTTTTTATTATCATACATACTCAGGTGATAAGCAATTAATCTTCTTGAGACTGTATGTGAGTAAGGTGGAGAAGGTAGAGGGAGGGGGAGACCGAGGATGAAGTGAAGGGATGGAATGAAGATGGATTGTCCAGTAGAGAGAGGGGGGGGGTGTAAGTTGGGGACAGGGCAGCGAAATGGCAGGGGACAGGGGGGCATGGAGGCGATTTGTTTGTGGCCATCCCTTTAGGGAACCCTTTAAACGCGGCCGTGAACAGTCGACCTCCCCAGAGTGGCGGGGTTGTATCGCGGTCTGAGTACCTGTAGGAAAATATTAGCCAAAAATCAGAGATTAACCCTAGAACATTATACTTGATATGGCAGATAGTACTTACATTCAGCTTTCTCTA
>NC_137049.1:17025147-17055147 GCF_032717465.1 Coenobita brevimanus | reverse complement strand
TGGCCAGTCTTGGCCTGGGTTACAGAGCCAGGCCGTTGGACTGTGGCCAGTCTTATCCGCCCACAAACTCTGGTGGTGGACCTCCCCTCAGGTCCACCAATTGGTAGCGGGGGCAGTGTTTTCCGGGTGCATGCCCTTGCTGGTGCTATCCCCTGTATGTTGTTGGGTACGCTGTGTGGCATGTATAGTGCATATAGAGTTGAGTAGTGCATGAGACAGTTTGAGAAATGGATGGTGGGAGTTATGTTCACATACCCGCCATGTTAGTACCACACTGAAAAAGGTCAGCAAAGGAGGATGGTCAGGATATCCTGGTGGCTGGTGAAACAGAGGCTCCAGCTATCCCTCACCAGCAATCCCATCCCCCTTGAGAGTACCACCCTGATCGGCTGGTGCTACAGCCTACTCCCTACAGAAGTAGGGCGTAGGCTGTAGAAGTAATATATAGCTGGCGCAACCCGAGGATCGTTTCAGCGTGAACCTGGTGGACTTCAGAGTGAAGCTGCTCTCTTCCTGCAGCTCACCATCCTCCTTTCAGGATCAGGGGAGTTGTGGGACATGTGTGTACTCAAGCAACAGACCAGCTTAGTTATATCAGTGCCACCACATGAAGGCATCCCTCTCCAACACCAACCATACCCTGTCCTGACATTCATTCACGTTGCTGACCTGGGAAATTTCATAACATCTCTCCCTCAGTGATTTATTTTGCCCATCACACCTCCATATCCTATTGTATAACACTCCTGTAAACCATGTTGATAACAGTAGGATATAAACAATGAATTAGAAATACCTGTAAAATGTTCTATGCAAGGGAAACTGCTAGAGAAGAAATGCCACAAACTCTCTTCTGTCAACGAGAATATGGCAGGCCAACCCGCTGACTGCACACAGCCTTGTAATTCCTATATTTCTCCACAGCACCTTCCTTGGTACAAGCAGTTAACCTCACCATCTGCAATCAGCAACTCCCAGGGCAACTCAGATATAATATCCCATGGCAGTTCTCCATGCACCATGATAAACAGAATGGAACCCCAGACAGACCACAGACGTGCACCAATTCTTAACGTAACGACCTATACTCCGTCCACTTTAACTTGGCCTAAAATTGCCATCTACCGGTATCTTAAATGCTGAGCTATCACACGAGATTAATGCTACAATATGGTGACATTCAGGAAGAAGTCCTATGGAAAAGATTCAAAACATACAATTTTGCAAATTATGTAAGTTCAGTGCCATCAATTCTCTTTGTTTCTCAATTTGTATGATTTCAGTAACCTGTTTCTTTATATAATACTTTTTATATTTAACATCATATAACATCTCCCATGTAATACAATTCTGAAACTGTTCTCTACCTCTTTCAACCTCTGGCAAGTGGGTATTTTCCTCTTCATCTACTTATTCCTTTTACTGTCACTGTTTAACTGAACTTTGGAATTTAAGTGAAGTCTTTTCCTTATCCTCAGTTTAGTTATCTAATCATTTTGTTGATTTGCCTTAACATGAAATCACTTGGGTACATCAGCTTCTCTCTCACTTAAAGCTTGAAACATGTTATTTGAGACATTATTATACAGTACTAACTGTGACACCAGAGTTCACAGCAGCTGTCGCTCCTTCTTGCACTTGGGTAAAAACAATAACAGTTTACACAGAAGCATCTCCCTCTAGCTGCACTAGCTGCTCCCCCACCATCCTTTCATACCATATTTCATTCTATCTGCTTATTTCTATACTGTAACTTGGGTTAAAGATACTATATACATTTGATCTTTTCACTGCACAACCCTTGTATTTTGACTGCTGTCAAATTAAGCATAATAACTTATTGCTGCCTCAAGCTTTTCAACATCAGAATCTCTTCATTTGTATTCTGGAAGCGACTGGTAATGTTTACCACCAGTCCTTAATGCCTGTGTCTTGGTTGAGGTCACTGGTGTGAGTGTGTAGTATACTGCTGGATCACACTGGCATCTGCCAAGAGAAATGTCCAGAAAATTTATCAAACAACAAAAGCAACACGAAATGAATATTTCTGCTGAAGGGCCGAGGATGAGGTGCAGGGATGGAGTTGAGAGGTATATGAGGGAGTTGGGAGTGAGCTGTGGGGAGGCTAGTCAAATGGTGGGTGACAGAGCGACTTGGAGGCGTTTTGTCTCCGGCCACCCTTTTGCGGGATTAGGGCGTCGGGCTATACATAAATATATAGATAGATTTAACACAAAACTAAGGGCAAACAACAATGTCCTGAGAGATATGAAGACAACCTTGGTTAAATATCCTGGTTGGTTCTGCATCATTTTGGATGACAAAAACTGCAGCTTGGTTTTACTGAACATGATTTTCAATCCGATCCATCAGCATGGAAGAAAAATTACATTTTTAAATATAGTACGATACTGACTCGACAGCACCATTTTGTTGTATGCTGGACACTTTTTTACCTACACTACAACACAGTGTTAGTCTATACTATGTCTGTTGGTGCTGTGTTGGAGTAACTCACATTTTGGTGTTGTGTACAGTAGGCTATATGGCATACGAGTGTACTGATTCCCCACCTAACCTAACAAACCAGGTTCACCACCACAGGACACAGTTCAACTGATCCACTGTGGTTGCTGGTGTGGTGCTTGAGCAATTCACAAAACAGAAACATTACTGAATATATAACAAATATTATCACAAACTATGGCTGTTCCTTAAGGGAAAAAAAAAAAAAAATCAATACTTTGCCACACGGGCACGACCTTTCCATATTTCCTATTGAAATTAATCTTTCACAGGTGACTTATGTTTCATAGGCTATCATAGTTACAGGGCGTTTTTTAATAATGTTATCTGTGAAATATGTAAAGATATGTTTATATCACACATTCCATCACCCACATAAAGGTACCACCAAGAGGCAAACCTTGCTGACAAACTCTACAAATGCATGTCTTACTTTTGGCATAAGTAAATTCTCAACCGATATGTTAGGTTTGGAGAATTTCAATTGATTAAATTACCGTGGGATTAGCTAGGTTGAGATGGGCTTGGATTGGTTGTGTGAATAGTTTACGTTATGACAGATTAGATTTATTGTTAGGACTCAAGACTGGGATTTGGCCTGACAGATACTCAAGGGGTCTCTAAGTAAGTGGCAATCCAAGGTGGTTAATATCAGGGGGGGTGGGGCAAAGCCCCCAGTTGGAATAGGTTAGACCTCATCTCTTCCTGTTTCTCCCATCTTTCTTGTCTTTTTATTACTCTTCTTTCCTCGAGGTGGTTTTACATTAACTGGCCTGCCTAATGCGTTCCTATAAGCCTGGAAACCATTTACAACAGTGGGTGATAACCATATAACCAACCCACATGTGTTCCTTGTGCCACCAAGTGGAACAAGGAACACATATGGGTAGAGGGATAGTGCTCCTCTCCGTAAAACAACTTGCTCAAGACAAACGGCCACCCCTTATCGGATTATGGCGTCTGGCTATTGATAGACAGGATACGTTAGGTTTGACTGGATCCTTTGGTTTGGTATAGAGTTCAATGTTTGATGCACCAACGTGTCCTGTTGCCAAGATAGTAATCAACGTATCCAGTCAGTAAACAGGCTGTCACAGCCAAACTGGCGGCTTCCTTAAATACTCCAAACAGTATATTTTATTTTTCATCTACACTTTTTGCAGTTTAAAATAACCAGATAACTATCTATGTTGCATATGGTAATAAAATTACTTTCCTGAAGATCATGAGATTGTAAGAAGACACTTGCAATCACCACGACCATTTGCGATATCAAAATATTAAAAAACATAAAAGTTCGTCGATTAAAAAAAAGGTTATAACATACTGAGCAAAGTTATAACACAGGAGGAAATATAGGTAAATAAAGAGAGCAATGTGTACTTATTCCCGTTTTGGAGGCGACAGGCCTGAGGCTGGGCTGGTGTAGTGCAGAACACTTAAGGACAGGAGGCTGACCTACCCCCCTGGTAGCGTGTACAAGACAGAAATACTTGTGGGACTCCAACCACAGTGCACAGCCACAGGCCACTGTGCATTCTGACCCAAAAGCTCTACTACCACACCACCATTAAAAGGTAACAAAAGTGGTAACAAAGTAACAAATAACTCAGCACACAAAGTATACTCCCTCTGGCTACCACTGGGACTTGAACCACAGCACATTTTGACCCGAGGGCTCTACCTCCACGCCACCATTAAAAAAAGTAACAAAGTGGGTAAAAAAGTGAGTAACAAGTAACATCAAAGAAAGTAAATGTCCCTCCAATAAGACAGAGTAAACTGAGAGTAACAAATAACATCAGAGAGTAATGTCTGTCCATAGAGATAATTCTCAGCACTAAGCAAAAAGACAAAACAAAATGTAGATTCCATTAAAGTAAAACAAAAACTTAAAAGATGAATCAAATCACACCAGGTGTGGGGGTGGGGCCTGCCGCTGTGTGGGGTGGTGGTAAATCACACCAGGTGTGGGGATGGGGCCTGCCGCTGTGTGGGGTGGTGATAAATCAGACCAGGTGTGGGGATGGGGCCTGCCGCTGTGTGGGGTGGTGGTAAATAACACCAGGTGTGGGGGTGGGGCCTGCCGCTGTGTAGGGTGGTGGTAAATCACACCAGGTGTGAGGGTGGGGCCTGCCGCTGTGTGGGGTGGTGGTAAATCACACCAGGTGTGGGGGTGGGGCCTGCCGTTGTGTGGGGTGGTGGTAAATCACACCAGGTGTGGGGGTGGGGCCTGCCGCTGTGTGGGGTGGTGGTAGCGGTGGTTCAGGTACAGTGCCGAGACACTGACCAACAGTTTGACCACATACCACGCCACCACCCCCACCCAAGCCCCATTCCACACCTCCCACACCTCTATCACCCCAACTATGGCCTCCAGGGGGTGAAGCAGCTGGGCACAATAGATGGCACTCAGTGCCAGCTGCCAACTCAGCATACTGACACCCAGAATTACACTCAGCACCAACAGCACAACCTGAAACACGTCATTTTTGACAAACCAAAAGCCAACCCAAGTGGTGAGGAACCAACAGTGATAAACAATAAGCCAAGTTAGACCCGCGTTGAGCTCATACCGCAATTGTGAAGAAATTACCATCCCGGTCAATTCAGACAACATTAGCCTACCGGGATAGTGACTATATTGTTCTCCTAATGACTTAATTGCCCAGTTAAGCCTTGATGGCTCAATATTATGTCGCAAAATTGTGTCTACAGGAACACCATTCTCAACAAATTTGGAAACAATATCAGAAATATCCTTACGGAAATAGGGAACACATGTTTTGACAAAAATGGTGAAACCTAAATCAGTAAGTGACACAATTACGAACCAACAAGTTATGAGTACGAACAATATCTTTTTGAGGAGGGGCCGAATCCCGTTAGTGTTGACGGGGATAGTGGTGGGGCGGTAGACCCCGTTGTCCATGTGTACAACTGTGTGGGACATTTTGGGATGAGCTTACCAAAACTTAATCGTAAGCTATATGACAATCCAATATCGTACTACACAGTACGATTAATTTTAACCTTACTAACCGTTATAAAATTACGAGTCACAATGAAAATGCGAGAGAGCGGACAACACACCCTCTCGCTAACTCGTCCACTAGAGTCGCTCACGCAGGTGCTCACCTTTTGTAGCCCCAAGACGCCGGAAGTGGATATTATGAATACTTCGCGCTGCCAATATTTCGTTATTTTTCTGCCATAATTACCTCACTGCCATTCAAACCTTTTAAACTTACACATTTTAAGAAAAAAAAAATCCTTATTCTTAATTTTAGTAAATTAATATTGATTTAGTGTTAAAATAGCATATTAAGAAACGCCAAGTAGGTAATATTTTAAAGACTGCCTTTTCATCGGTTGAATAAATTTATATTCAAATCTGCGTTTGTATTTTTGAATGCACCACAGCAAAGGCAACATAAACCAGCCATATTGTTTTGTGAATATTCATTGTTTCCTTTTTCATTTCCTAACTATTGTTTCTTCAAAGAAGACTAATAAATAACGTTTCACAAAGACTTCTCCAACCTCCTTGGAAAAAATCCTGCATAGTTATGACACCTATCACAATACTAACCTACTGGCGTCTAACTCCATATCCTTTCCATAGCACCTCTTCGTGACTAGCACCATAGTCTATGTTAGTGCTAATCTCTTATTACAGCACAACACTGAAGATGGTTAGATGGCAATTTTACGCCAAGTTAAAGTAAACAGAGTTTAGTATCGTCACTATTTACTTTCCTCTAACTTCTCCTAAAGGCCTTACTTTGATCAGCTGGATTGGTGATAATTACAGTATAAGGGAAAAACATTCAAGCACCAGATTCTGTGGCTACTTATGGTGCTTTTAATAACAAAATCAAACAATTTATGGATGCTGTGAACTCTCTTCAGCTACAATTAGGGTGAGGTGGGGGTCAACCCTACTATTAGTGGCAAAATATTACACCAAACATTCAGATAAAGGTTTTATTATGAAATGTAAATATCAAAAGAAGCTTCAGGAATAGGGCTATCTTTGGTATGGTTATCACTTCTTTTGAAATATGATAAGTTATCTTAAAAGTGTTTTTTTCAAAAAGGTAGCCATGTGTATAGATAGTGGGGGTGAAGCCTACATCCTATTTGACAACACTTTAATGTGGTACCAAAGTAAATCTAAGTTTATATATGAAGTAGGCAATGTAAGAATTCAGAGCAGAGACATTTATCTACTCCATGACTTTCATATTGCCTTACAAGCAACACAAAAATTTAATATTCCATTATTAAATGTTTAACCTGGCTGAATACTGAAATGTGGTGCTAAATTATTGTAAAAGTAAAGGACATATGCTGTCCCAGTACAAAAATGTTGGCCACATGTTACAGAAATATATATGCCATGAATGAAGAAAAACAGGCCAGGTTAAGACGTAGGACTGTTATTATTTAAAAAAGATATATGCTATAACAGTACATAAATAAAGGTGAAGGTACACACTGCACTCTTTAATCTACCTCGGGTGTTATGCCAGCATGTTAACCTGATGTTACAAGTCTACTTCATATTGTACTGAGTTAGAGCCACATTGAATTTAATTATTCTGGCAAGCCTCTGTTTTACCTCCCCCATTTGCAAGGCATCTTGATAAACCTGTGAAAGACATATTACGTGAGTTCTTCACACACAAATGACTTTACTAATACTGTATTTTGTAATTTGTGGTGGACCGTAGAGAAATGAATTGGGTATTGTACGCCCTACAACTATCGGTAAAAATAAAATCACAAAATATCTTTATTGGATTATTGGGCAAATAATTCAATCTGCAAGGCTCAACTGCATATACCATATTAACAAAACTATACATATATCCCTGCAACAAAATCGTACCGTATATGACTGAAAATCATGTTGCACCAAACACATGTACGTAATATCATGCTGGATTGCTAGCAGTAATGTTCTGTGAGTATCCAGGTACCTTCTAGGTATTTATTTTGTATGATGTGTCAACCACCCACGCCATATTTATAAATTCGACACAGGCTTCGGGTTTCGATGGTCATTAATTTCTTCATATACAATATTATAGTAGCTACGTAGACAGACTCTAAGATAGAATGCCCTACCATCAGAATCAACTAGTATTCACTGTCGATATACGTTGTATCAGCGGTGTTAAATGTTATACCAGACATCCAAAAAACTGAAAACTCACCTCCCACATCCAGCTTTCCACATGTAAACATGGCGCTACCAGGCGGCCCAGCTGTCCTGCCGCGTTTTCTTCTTCTTAAGCGGTTACTACTCTAGGCACAATAGGAAGGAAATGAGAGCGTCTGTACCATCCACTAGTATGGTTTATGCAACCTCACCCAAGCAAAGTGTGTATGTACAGTCGCCAAACGTTCCACCTGGGCCACCTAGCCGCGAGCGGTGGGTAACGGGTGCTGGCATCGGTGTTTATGTTTGTTCGTGTGTACATGCTCGACCGAAGTTCGGATCTTCAGCTCTCTTCGTCCGTAGTGAACCTCCGGCAGAGTTCATCCCAATATTCGGTCAACAATTTTTAGCCAATAGAATTTCAAAGGAACTTCTTGAAAGTATTGGATAATGCGAATATTGAAAACAATAAGTAGAATAATCTAAAAGACCGGATCTTTATACATATTGCATATTTATAAACGTATTCATTTTCATTATTACATGATAAACCCATGGCTAAAAATTGTACTGAATACTGGGGGGAAGAACCGTCGTGTGATCGGCTCTTACGGTAGAATAGTAGATACCGGTGTCTAACTGTTCGTTTTACATTGCGCCAGTCCTGGGTCGGTCTTTATTAAACCTATTGAAATACCATTCTTGATCCGAGACATGATCACATAAGTTAGGTCAACTCATTGGGTGGATATTAATTTACACTAAGTGGGCGAGATAGGAACTGTAGATGTCGGAGGTTGAAACTCGTCGTTGAGCCGAGGCAGAATACTGCCTCGAGTCAGATAGTCACGAGTCGACGGGAGCTAAAGCGCCTAGGTTCGTGCGATTAAAAAAAAAAAAAAAAAAAAAAAAAAGTGTTTCAGCTTGTAATGATAATTTCATGTTCGTTATGTTGCATTTACCAGTCACTTAAGTAATATCACAGGCAATGGTGATAAAAATGTCCCAATAATTCATGAATCAATAGCAGTTGTGCTTAATATGACTGGAAGCTTTTGCACACTGTGATGGAGAGGTGGTGTCTTCATCTTGCTGTAATGTGAGATAATGTTGTTCGGTGCATAATCGATGAGCGTGTAAATGTGTGACCTCACACATAAGCGGCACCGCTCACAATCAATATTCCTTGTAATGTGTAATACAGTCATTCGTTAGATGAATGGACTTGTGCTGTTATGACCATAGTCATATGAAATATGATACGGTAAGTCATTAACATAGCTGATATAATAGCCACATCGACAGCAGTATGCATAAACTATGCTTGTTGAAGTGACAGTATTTTAACCTCCTACCTCTTCGTGGTGCTCCACAGAACACACAAAAACCTGAAGTACTACCAACGAGGAAATAAGCAACCGTTAACAGTGTCTGAACACCATCCTAATGTTTATTGGCCTGTGTCATTCATAATGTGAAGGTGGCAGGTAATCTTACTTGTAACTGGACGTAGATGTTAGGTAAATGCATTCCTCTTCAACCTATACTGATAATGGTATCAAGTGATAACCCTATGAAATAGAATTACTGATATAAGGAGAGAGTGAGACGGAGAAAGGTTAGGAGCGATTACAGTATATAGTGTTATGGTAACAATGTAAAAACAACATAGAAAATAAAATGTTTAGTATTGTTAAGAATACAAATATTTAGTAGAATGCCAATGGATCTCAAAAACTAGTTCGGCAATGATTATCACTGACGGTATGAACAACGTACCCCCCCCCCCCCCCGTCCTGCGCCTGCCCTGGCCTTCACTATGCCAAGCTGTCCCTTTAAGCAGCTCTCCCACCGGCTTGACCAGTTGCATGAAACCGGTTGCAGGGAATTGTTGCGTGCCACAGGTTGCACGGACCAAGGCCAAATAAGTATGGTATGATAAATATTATTGTATTATATATAATAGTATATATTTATATCATAATATTATTATATATTACCTTATTATAGAATTAATATAGTCATATTTATTTGGCCTTGGTCAGCGCGACCTGTGGCACACAACAATTTTCCATGCGACCAGTTTCATGCAACTGGCTGAGCCGATGGGAGAGCCGCCTTACTCCTGAGACATTTTTCTCCCCACCCAAATCCGTACCCAGCCATCTATGGGATGAACTCTGACTCTGACGGAGGTTCACTACAGACGAAGAGAGTTGATGATCCGAAGTTTCGTCGAGCATGTACACACGAACAAACATATACACTGTTGCCAGCACCCGTTACCCACCTCTCGTGGCTAGGTGGCCCAGGTGGAACATTTGGCGACTGTACCACTCCCTAGCACGGCTTATGCCCACCTCACCCAACCCAAGAGTGTCTGTACTGTACACTGGACTATGCATGTGACTAATGCCACGGGTAAAGAATATTATGGTTAAAATCTTGTGCCATCAAATATATTACATACTAATTATACCAATAGCATGGTAAAATACCACATGATATTTGCCTACGTCGATATACACGTATCAATACTAATCTACTTCAGAGAGTGCACAATTAACCTAGACTTATTCTTCGCAAACATTCATATTTACTGGAATTCAATGTATAACAAGATCATTTTATAAATACGTTTGACAATTATACTTTCATAACACCGTGGGTGAATGTTATTGTTGTAGTGTCTACAGTATATTCTTTTACAGTAACTGTACAGATAAACTGGTATACACCACTATTATGTGATTAAACTGTGTACTATGCATTACGACTAGCCATTCAACATACCATGCAATGCTATCTGCAGCTGTGGTAGTCCATCTCTGTTCACTTCCAGGAGAGTTTGACCATGCAGTGTCTTCTCCAGCTGTGGTACTCTATCTCTGTCCTCTTCCACGGGAGTCTGACCATCAGGGTGGAAGGAATGGATGCTACCATCTGTGCAATGTCACAAATAGTTTGGGATCAACGAGACATACCTAACCAATAGTGTTGTTATATGTGTGCAATATGGACACCATCAGTATAAGGAGAGTGCATTGATAAAAAGACAGTTTACAAGCATTATCTTCACCATAATCACTGGGACAGGGGAGACTGCCTAACTCACTGTGCAGCTAC
Source organism: Coenobita brevimanus (assembly GCF_032717465.1). Taxonomy (NCBI): domain Eukaryota; kingdom Metazoa; phylum Arthropoda; class Malacostraca; order Decapoda; family Coenobitidae; genus Coenobita; species Coenobita brevimanus. Next base: position 17,044,328 of record NC_137049.1, on the reverse strand, counting down.
TCTGTAATGTCCTCATCAAAAATTGGTTATGCTATCATATTTTGTATATATGACACTTGTATATTATGACTAGATGCCATAATGTGTTCTGTATTATAACATGTTATGGACATCCATACATCGTACCAGAGGAAACGTCTGTCAACCATTTGTGCCTCTTTTACAAAATTAGTCATTGCCATCAAGTTGCATGTGTTACATATAATCATTATACAATCCTGGAGGAGGAATGGGTGAATATCTACCATAGTCTGCTGGTGTCAACTGATGATGTACAACAGCATCTGGATGGACGTTGATGGAAGGACAATCTTCAGCACTTGTAGCGGGATGTACTGGTGGATCCTCGATTGACATATCCCCTGTGGAGGTGGAGCCAATTAATACAAACTATGCCGTTAGTCCTAATACATAAGGGGAATAGCAGGTAATATGTGCAACATTTATCCATACATGAAGTACAGTACATAAATGTTTGGCAATGTAGCTTTGTTCTGTCTGCAACTGTTATGCAGGTTATTAATATAAAAATATCCACTTTATCATATATATTACAGTAAAAGTATGTCAACTAAAATTTGTATTTTTTTTGGGGGGTGGGGTGGGGGTCTGGGTGGGAGAGCTCAAGCAGCCCAAGTTATCAGCATCACCCAGAATTTCCTAGTTGAAGTAACATGTATTAATCGGTCACGCCTGGGTAAGCTGAAATTAAGCCAGGTCTTTATGTGGGGCAATATCACGCTGATCACATTATACAGACTGGGGTCACACATGGGACCCAAGCCGGCTTTGGCTTCATGACGCCAGCCAGCTTAGGCTTCATGACGCCATGGTTTTTAGGTCTTGGCTTTGGCTTCATGACACCATGATTTTTAGGTCGTGGCTTCGGCTTCATGACGCCATGGTTTTTAGGGCTTGACTTTGGCTTCATGAAGCCATGGTTTTTAGGTCGCGGTTTCGGCTTCAGCTTCGAAGCCAAGGGCCTGGCTTCAGCCTCAACTGCTGGCTAAAGCACCAGACCCAGAAAATTCGTTACAGGAACAGAATATGCATAAAAACTGCCTGATTTTCATATTTTCAAGTACTTTCTTTTGCATCCACTTCAGCTGAATAAAATATCAAATATTATATACAGAATCCTTTATTTCCAGACTGACGATTCCTAGGGTCAACATTTGTATGTAAGAGATAATGGTACTGTACCTATTTGCCCCTAGGTAAGATGCAAGGTATTATGCACTCACTCACTTGCAAGGACTCACTACGTTTGAAGTTCTGATTTTCTTACTGGCTGGTTACAACTGGCATACTGTGACACGAAGCTGATTACTGGCTTCATAAAATTCTGACAGCTTCGGCTTTGTCTCTGTGAATGTTTACCTGGCTTCGGCTTCGGCTTCACGATTTTTCAAGGGCGCCGGCTTCGGCTTCATAACTTTCGAAGGGCTTCGGCTTCGAAGCCAAAGAGGTGGCTTCAGCCCCATGTCTGACTCGTTAACAAATTCATTGGTTGGGTACAGTGGTATGACAATACAACTTACTGATCCAGTAACTGGATGGCAATACATCTTGGAATGAAGGAGAGAAGAAATGAGTTTCAACTCGAGTTGAGAAATGGGTATGATATACTAAGCGAAGAAGAACTGAATGAAGGTGGGATTGAAGAGGAGTGGAAGCAATTGCAGACGGCTATTTTGCAGGCAGTGGAGGAAACCGTACCAGAAAACGAACAGGAAAGACGACAACAGTGGATAACTGATGACATTTTAGCAATGATGGAGGAAAGAAGATGAGAAAGAAATAATGAAAGTAGATACAGAGATCTAGATGATGAAATAAAAAGAAAATGCAAAGAAAAGAAAGAGGAATGGTTGAATGAAAAATGCCAACAAGTGGAAATATTACTGAGAACTAACACTAGGAAGATGTATAAAGTTACTGAAGAGGTAAGTGGAAGAAAAAGAAATGCTAGAAGTTCAGTAATAAAAGATAAAAATGGAAACATTTTAATGGATAAACAAGATGTATTAAAGAGATGGGAGGAATATATTCATGAGCTGTATGATGATGAGAGAGGAGTCAAGCCCGAGATTGACGGTGTAATGAGCGGACCAGTCTTATTAAAAGAGGAAATTCAGAAAGCTATGAGAAGTATGGGTAAGAATAAAGCAGGAGAGGATGGAGTGGAGGTCAAGGTGATGGAGGCAGCCGGAGAATTTGGATTAGAAAAAATAACCACTTTGGCAAACAGATTATATGATGCTGGATACATTTCAGAACCGATGAAAGTGTTTTTGTGGCCATCCCAAAGAAAAATGGCGCACTGGAATGTGATGAGCATAGACCTATAAGTACGATGAGTCAAATGGGGAAAGTATTGTTAAGAGTGATAGGGGAAAGAACAAGACGAAACATAAATAGCTATGTGGCAAAGGAGCAGTATGGATTTCGAAGGAGCAAAGGCATTAGAAATGCTATTTTGCATTGCGAATGTTGATAGAAATGTACCCCATCCACAAGTTACAGAAAGATCTCTGGAAGTACAGAGGGATTTATACTTGTGTTTTGTGGATTTTGAAAAGGCCTTTGACACAGTGAGGCGTTAAGAGATGGTGAGAATGTTGCGAATGGTTGGGGTAGACAATAAGGATATAAGAATCATTGTAAACCTGTGCTGGAAAAAAAAAAAAAAAAAAAAAACTGCTGTTAAGAGTCGGCGAGAAGACGGAGTGGGTGACTATAAAAAGAGGAGTACGACAGGGATGTGTTCTGATGCCAGACTTGTTTTCTTTATACGGACAAGTTGTAATGGACGAATTGAAGGAATTGGTAGGGGTCAAGGTTGGTGATAAGAACATAAATAATCTGAGGTATGCTGATGACACGGTACTGGTAGCGGATTCGGAAGAGAAACAGCAAGAACTGGTGGGTAGATTAGTGGAAGCATGTCAACAGAAAGGGATGAAGATTAACATCAGGAAAACAAAGGCAATGGTACTAACAAAGCGGAGAGAAGCGATAAATATCCCACTTAATATCCACGAAAGCTATATACAGCAGGTAAGAAGTTTCGAATTCTTGGGTGCTGTTATATCAGATGACAGAGGAAGTAAGAAGGAAATTGTAAGAATTGGTATTGCTGAAGGAGCTTTCGGACAAATGAGAAAAAATTTAACTAACATAACTATGGATATGAGGACACGAATAAGAGTGTTGAAATGTTTTGTTTGGTCAACGCTATTATATGGGTGCGATACGTGGACAGTAAAGAAGAAAATGAGAGAGAGATTACAAGCAGTTGAGGTAAGGTTTTTGAGATGAATGTTGAGAATATCATAGATTGAAAAACTAACACATGAAGAAGTTCCGAGAAGGGCAGGAGTGGAAAGAGAAATGAAGAAGACTATAAAGAAATGACAGATGGAATTTTTGGGATATGTTATATGAGTAAAAGAACTTGAAAATGATTGTTTACCTGGAAGAATAGAGGGAAGAAGAGCAAGAGGAAGACAACGATTAAAGTATATGGATTGTAAAAGAAGCAATTTACAAGGAAGAATCAGCAATGTGCAGTTAATCAGGATAGCTGAGGCTAGAGGAAGATGGCGCTCCATGGCCGCTAACGTCACATGACCGGCACTTCGGTAAGGTAAGGTAGTAGAGGAAGAAAGTTCAAATTAATTCCCTGTACCAAGAGACTTGCCTTACTGTACACATGTACCTCACATTACTCATTCACTCCCTAACTCACTCATTCACTCACAAAATACACTGTATGTGTGTGCACACAGGAATACCATTTGTGGCAACTCATTTATTCCAGAGTACCCGGTATGCAATGCTGTCATCAGCACTGCACTGTTGCATTTCCCAGTGGCTAATTATCTCAAAGCTAATGCCACTTTACATCTGCAGATAAAACACGCAGCCGGCCGGGGTAGGACGAGTTTAGAGGACTGGTTGGAATTTGGGCGTGGTTGGACGTGGGATATGGGTGTGGCTAGGACTAGCTGGGATTGGGCGTGGCTGGACGTGGGATACTGATATGACTAGAACTGGATGGGATGTGGCTGGACGTGGGATATGGGCGTGGCTAGAACTCGCTGGGATTGGGTGTGTCTAGGTGTAGGATTTGGCACTGGCTGGGCGTGAGAGCTGAATGTGGCTGAGCCTGTGGCTGGGCGTGAGATATGGGTGGGGCGGGGAGGAGGATTTGGGTGAGGCGGAGCAAGGGATTTGGGTGAGGCGGAGCAAGGGATTTGGGTGGGGCGGGGCGAGGGATTTGGGTGGGGCGGGGCAAGGATTTGGGTGGGGTGGGGCAAAGGATTTGAGTGAGGCGAGGTGAGGGATTTGGATGGGTCGGGGCGAGGGATTTGTGTGGGTTGGGGTGAGATTTGTGTGGGGTGGGGCGAGAGATTTGGATGGGGCGGGGCGAGGGATTTGGATGGGGCGGGACAAGGGATTTGTGTGGTGCGGGGCATGGGATTTGGGTGCGGTGGGGCGATGGATTTGGGTGGGGCGAGGCGATGGATTTGGGTGAGGTGGGGCGGGGTGAGGGATTTGGGTGGGGCGGGGTATGGGATTTGGCTATGGTTGTGCTTGGTAATTGCGCGTGGGATCTGGGCGTGGTTGGGAGGCTGGATGAGGACTAGACAGGATTCAGGTAGGGCTGAGTGGGATTTGGGCGTGTTTGGGAATGGGATTTAGGCGTGAGATCTAAGACAGACGGGTTTGGGGGGATTTGGGCGTGGTTGGTGTGGAATTTGGCCGTTGTTGAATGCGGAGAGGTGTGGCTGCTGGGATTTAGGCTGGAGAGACGTTGTGGAGTGAGGTCTGGTGGGGTGGGGTATATTGATGAAATCTGGTATGATGTGGTGTTAAGTGGTGGGCTGGTGAGATGTGTGGTGTGATGGGATGTGGTGTGGTATGTGGTGTGACGTGCTGTAAATCATTGTGAGATGTGAGATGTACTATTATAAAGAATGGGGGTATATGAGTCTGCTGTAAGGAATGGTGTGGTCTAAAGCGTGGTGTGGTGTGGTGAGGCCAGTTTTATTTAATGTGGTGTGGTGTCTATCTATCTATTGCCAGACGCCTCAAGCCCGTTTGGGGTGGCCACAAACAAATCGCCTCCAAGTCGCCCTGTCCCCCGCCATTTCACTCCCCTGCTCCCAACTCACACCCCCCTCTCTCATATACCTCTCCACCCCATCCCTCCATCTCATCCTCGGCCTCCCCCTCCCTCTTCCCCCCTCCACCTCTCTCACATACACTCTCTTCGTCAGTCTTTCACACTCCATCCTCTCCACATGGCCAAACCACCTCAGTGTGTTCCTCATAACGCTTCCTATCACATCCACATCCACACCACAACGCTCCTTTATATCCTCATTCGTCAGCCTGTCTCTCCATGTGACTCCACAGGCTCCTCTTAAATAACTCATTTCCACTGCTCTCACTCTTGACTTGTGTCCTTCCAACAACGTCCAAGCTTCACTTCCATACGTTAGAGTTGGTATCACAATACTGTCATGTAGTAGCTTTTTCACTTCCATGCTCACTTCCCTGTTTCTTATCACTGCTTTCAAAGAACCAGCAGCCTTTCTTCCCTGCTGTACCCTTTCAAGCACTTCACCCTCCAAACCTCCATCCTTACTATCACACTACCCAAGTACTTAAACGTACTCACATTTTCCAATTCCTCACCATCCATGTACAGATTGAACAACCATGGAGACATAACACATCCCTGTTTCAAACCAACTTTCAAAGAGAAAAATTCACTTAGTTCACCATCCACACGCACTGCAGCCTTCGCATCATCGTACATACTCTTCACAGCATTCAACAACTTCCCATCTACTCCATATATTCTTAACACTTTCCACAATCCTTGTCTATCCACCCTGTCATATGCTTTCTCCAAATCCATGAAAGCCGCATACAACTTCTTTCCCTTCTCTAGAAACTTTTCCACTAAAGATCTAAGAATGAATATCTGATCTACACAACCTCTTCCTTTCCTAAAGCCTCCCTGTTCTTCTCCAACTAATTTCTCTGTTCTTTCTCTAACTCTGTGGTGTTTTGTGGTGGGCTGGTGAGATGTGTGGTGTGGTTTAATGTGGTGTGGAGTGGTGTTGTGTAACGACGAGTGGCGTGGAGGGGAAGGCAGAGTAATCCTATGGTGTTAGGCGTGGTGTGGTGCGGTGCAGTGTGGTGTGGTGTGGAGGGGAAGGTTGTGTAATCCTTTAGTGTCAGGTGTGGTGTGGTGGCGTGGGGTGGGGTGGGGAGGGGTGGGGTGTTGTGTGGTGTGGTGCGGTGCAGTGTGGTGTGGAGGGGAAGGTAGTGTAATCCTTTAGTGTTAGGTGAGGTGAGGTGTGGTGTGGTGTGGTGTAGTGTGGAGGTGAAGGTAGTGTAATCCTTTAGTGTTACGTGTGGCGTGGTGTGGTGCAGTGCAGTGTGGTGTGGAGGGGAAGGTAGTGTAATCCTTTAGTGTTACGTTTGGTGTGGTGTGGTGTGGTGTGGTGCAGTGTGGTGTGGTGTGGAGGGGAAGGTAGTGTAATCCTATAGTGTTAGATGTTGTGTGGTGTGGTGTAGTGTAGTGTGGTGTGGTGTGGTGTGGTGGGGAAGGTAGCATAATCCTTTAGTGTTAGGTGTGGTGTGGTTGGTGCGGTGCAGTGTGGTGTGGTGTGGAGGGGAAGGTAGTGTAATCCTTTAGTGTTAGGTGTGGTGTGGTGGGGAAGGTACTGTAATCCTTTAGTGTTATGTGTGTTGTCGTGCTATCGTAAAGGTTAAGAGGTTAAACACTTTTAACTCAAGCATCATAACAACCCCTTTTAACCACCAGCATAATGGGCTGGTAATTACTTAAGTCGTCTCCATATATGTGATCGTGTGTCGCCGCACGGCAAGCTGCGGCAACAACTACAGCAATACGGAAGACAACGACGATACTGACGACGCTGATGATGGTGATGACGACTTACACCAGGCATTCGATGAGAACGCAACACACGCGGCTGCGGCTGACTCACCCACCATCGGACCACCCAGCATCCGACCACAACCACCCATACCACAACCACGTCATCCACAACAATCAGTAAGGGATAAAGGATATCGAAAAACGTTACGTGACAAATATCGTTACCTGCGGCACCTTGAAAAGATGGAAGAAGCCGCAGATCAGTGAATGGTGAAGAATGAAAAATGAAAAGTGAATGAACAATGAGTAATAATAAGAGGGAGTGCCGAGGCACACAGTTACTCTCACAGCCCTGTACTGTCTACACTTAATTAAATTTATGTGCTCCGAACGAAGAGCTAGATACGGCCTAATGGAGTAGTATCCTATGTACATATACAGAGATAAGAGAAGAGTGATTCAAAAATAAAGGGTAGCAATATCTAGTGTGAATTAACGTTATACAATGGACATTATTTCAAAATGTTGCGGACCAGACCCGACCAAGAACACTGAGAGAAGTGAACGAAGGATATGTAGAGTACACGCCTACTTCCGGCCCCTGTACTTTTCCTGAGGGAGAAGCAGAAGGTTGGGAGTCAGTAGAAGCAGAGAGGGCAAAGAGTCGAGAAGAACCTGGGGGAGGATCTTAGCTAGAAGGCCGCCTGAGCACCCTACCACGACGATGAGACTGGTGATGTCTTGGTACTCTACGGTATCAGTGAGTAGATATTCTTGTTAGAGAACATAGAGGAAAGTGGAACTGAGAGAAGGAAAGAGAGAAAGGAGAAGAAAGTGAAATACACTGTGAAAAATATTAAGAGTATACTGTAGATTCGTGGTAGGGTACCGGTATAACAGGACGGGCCAGATAGTTTGTATGATTGTTAAATTAACTTATTTGCTCAATGGTGAAAGGAACAACGATTATATAAAAGTTAAGTGTCTTTATGGTGAAGTATTGAGTTAGGGTACATGACTGTGTTAAAGAGTGATATTAATTTTGCAGAAATATATTGAAATAACTTAAGGTGAAGTGATACGAGAATAAAATGTTACAGAGATTAATGTTCTAGTAGTAATAATGCTAAGGAGAGATGATGGTGTGCTAGAGTATTGTTCTTAGTATTACCCTATGTGTAAAGGAATATTACCTTTAGTATTACCTTGTATTTAACCATAATAGTCTTGGTTTTATTTTAGTAAGAGAGAGTATTATCTTCAGTGACGAGTGATAATATTCGTGAACTGTTACTTGTTTAATGGAACTTAGTTGTCTTGTTGATTACCATTGTAAGGTGGCATGATTTAATAGTTTTATTGTAGAGTAAGATCATAAAGTAGTTGCATAACTTGGAGTTCATAGAGTGGACCAAATCAGTTGATTGCTTTGACTTAGTGTATAAATTGTACATAAATTGTAGATAAACAAAAAAGAGAAAATTAGTTTGAGTAACCCTAGAATCCCTTCCTCTTAATAAGGAACGAGACGCTCCCACGTAGCGCCGGCCTTAAATGGACTTGTGATTACTTGATGTGTTGTTATGTCGGGTTCCCCACTTGGACTTATCCAGCGCTACCTAATGAAACTTAATTAAATCTGACTAACCTAATTGGACTTAACGTAACGTAACTGAACTGTCTTCCATAAGAGAAGAATAGATAAAGAGTAAAGCAAGCAAGTGGGGCACGACATACTGGTGGCAGCTGTGGTGGGATTCTAAGGTGAAAAAACTTGTTATTCAGATTTGTTATGAATATTGGTCCCCTAAGCCCTCCACGTTCTCCATCCCCAGTGTCTCGTGGTTTAATACAGAGTCCTGAAGAGTGGTTTAGATTGCGTAGGTGCGCATCAGAGGAAGCGTTACATCAGTATCTTGCGAATCTTCGTATTCAAGCCCCACCCCGGTGTGACTCCGCGTTTTCTGACCATTTATTAGATTATTTTGGGGGAGTTAGAGAAGTTATCATGAGCAGACCACACTCTCCAGTAGGAGGTGCGGCCGCTGCCGCCCCTGCTCCTGCTCTGGACCCTTTGCAGAATCTTGCTGATAAATTGAGTCAGACTTTAACTGGCAATGCTGTAAATAATTATGCTAAGATAACGGGTCTTCCTTATTTTTGTGGTGGAGAGGCAATATCGCCGGATTTCCCTCAGTATAGATGCATCACAAGCGCGAGGCGTTGGTTACAAACTATAGATGATATGACAGTGGGACCACTTTGGACTGATGAAGGTCGATTAGAGCTAGCTAAAACGCATAGCATAGACGCTGCCTATTCACATCTTCTCAATACGATTAAGAAAGTCGGTGCGGATTGGACAGCTGTGAAAGCTGAATTTTTAAGAATTTATCCTGCTGATGCACGAGCCAGTACACTTTTAAGTGAACTGGGATCTGCTGTTCGCTCTCCAGGGGAGACGTTTCACCAATTCTTTGTGCGTCTTGAGACTTTGAGTACTCAAGCGAACGAGGTAGAGCCAGGTCATGATGATGTTATTGATAAAGTAGCTGCAGGTGCATTACTTAAGAGTGTACCGCCGGAGGTGCAAGACATGTTGAGCGATGCGGAGCGTGACGACCCTTATAGGATCTTGGCAGCCATGCTAAAATATGCAGAAACACACCCCAAGTTAAAGTTGTTAGAGAGGACAGAGAGAAACAAACCAAATATAAATGTAGTGACGACAGAAAAGCCGAAACCTCGCACTGGCCTCAAAAGTGATGAAGCTCAAGGAGTAAGAGGGGGTGGGCCTCCACCTATTACTTGCTATTCATGCAAAAAGACAGGACACATTGCTAAGAATTGCCCCATGGCTGAGTGCTATTACTGCCACGGTAAAGGCCATATTGCTCGAGAATGCAACTGGAGGTTTGGCCCTACTTCTAGTCAGACAGGCGCTACTAGTAATCAGCCAGGAAGATGTTATCACTGCCATAAACCTGGTCACCAGGCACGGCAGTGTTGGGCAGGCAGGAGAGCGCAAGAGTGGGAGAGAGAAGATAATAGAGGAAGAGGGAGAAGTGATCCATGGGGACAGGCGTCAGGTGAAAGACAGTCAGGTGCAGTACCTTGGACTCAGAAAAAAAAAACGCCGATCCAATTCCGATCGCCTCACTCGTGGGCTACGAGAAACTAGTCGCAATGATGGTGAATGTGAAAGGCCTAGATGAAAGTGTCTTAGCCTTGATTGACACAGGAGCTGCTAGGTCGTTGATTACGAGAGAAGTATATCAACAGTTAAAAAGGAGCGTTGAGCAAGATGACTGGGAATCAGAGGAAACGGTTAAATTATTTAACGTAAGTGGAGATGAGATATTGACTGATGGAGCTATAAAGGTTGAACTTCAGATTGGAAATAAGTGGTATGCTCATACTTTTCTTATAGTGGGAAGCTTAGGCTTACCAGCACCCATGTTGCTTGGGATGGATTTTATGCTCAGCACTAGGATGGAGTTACTAACGAATCCTCTAACCTTGTATATAGAGGGCGAATCTGTGAATATTGTCCCTCTAGAGTATAAAGGAGCGGCACCAGTGAACAGTGAGTCAGAAGCAGACGTAGAGGTAGTAAAAGCTGTGATACCGACGAGTACGGAGCTAGGTCCTTGGACTTGCGGTACCGTCATTTTAGAGGTAAGAATGCGGTCAAGCGAAGCGGCTATCTTTGAACCTCAGGAAGGAAACATGTTGGCATCTACATTGTGTCCAGGATTAGTGTTATTACAGGAGAAAGCTGGGATCCCAGAACGAGAAGAGTTAGAGGAAGTAGAGAAGGCACGAGAGAAATCGCGATTTCATTTTAAGGTGAGGTTCGTCAATCCTAGTCCGGACAGGATCGAACTCAAGGGAGGTACATGTCTGGGTCATATCAGGCCGTGTAGTAGAGTATTGTGGGATACAAATGAGAATAAACAGAAAGGCCTAGGAGAAATTGTATCAGGAGTCATGATGAAAGAGACTAGAATGACCGAGAGAGCACGAACGAAGAAACTGTTTGCCTTAGTTGATAGTATGTTTTCCCCACATTTGATGAGTAAGGAGAATGAAGCTCTGAGAGCACTGATAATGAAGTATCCGACAGTGTTCGCATTGGAGGATGAACCCTTGAATGTGACCCCTTACTACTATCATGAAATAATAACTGTGACCCCGGAAGTAGCTTATAGAAAACCTTATCCTATACCGGTAAAGTATCATGAAGAGGTCAAGGAAAGCTTGAAAACTATGTTGGAGCAAGGAGTTATACGACCCTCCCGAAGTCCTTACAACGCACCCCTGGTGCCTATAGCTAAGAAAGAGGGCGGATTGAGATTATGTTTGGATTTTAGAAAGCTGAATGCTAATATCAGAGAGGATCGATTCCCTCTACCTAACATTCAGAACATCTTAGCACAGCTGGGAAAGAGTCGTTACTTCAGCTGTTTGGACCTCCGTCAGGGGTACCATCAGATACCATTAACAGAGGATTGTAAGGAAAAGACAGCCTTTTCCTCTCCTGAAGGTCACTGGGAGTACAATGTGCTTCCCTTTGGACTTAAGGAAGCGCCAGCTGCGTTTCAGAGAGTGATTAACCATGTGTTAATTGGGCTTACGGGCTCCATCACACATGTGTACCTGGATGACATAATAATTCAGGGCGAGACTTGGGAGGAACATCTAAAAAATTTAGATATAGTGCTGGGAAGATTGAGTGATGTAAATCTTTCTCTAAGATTGTCCAAGTGTCATTTTTTAAAATCAGAAGTGGACTATTTGGGACATGTTGTTAGTGCCACAGGCATAAAACCACAACCCCAAAAGGTGAATGCTATTCGTGATATAGCCACTCCCAAAACTGTCTGTGAATTGCAGTCCTTCCTCGGAATGACTAATTACTACCGACGGTATATTCAGGGTTACGCTGAGAAGGCTGGACCACTCATTAAATTGACAGGTGGTAGAAAGAATAAAAAGAGAGATAACACCCCGATACAATGGAGTGTTGAAGCAGAGACTGCGTTTCAAACACTGAAACACGAGTTGCTTGAAGGAGTGACTTTGCAGTTTCCAGACTTCACAAAGAAATTTGTGCTGACTACAAACGCTTCTTCTTCTGCTATAGGAGGAGTATTACAGCAGGAAGACGACGCAGGTCATTTACGGCCTATCACTTATTTTAGCCGACGGTTAAACTCTGCTGAAGTGAAGTATAGCACTATAGAGAGAAGCTTTGGCTATAGTATATGGTCTCCAAGTAAATAGGAGCTTAATATTGGGTTACGAGGTAGAGCTTCGTGTGGATCATAGACCCCTGGTCTGGCTGCTGAACACAACTAGCCCTAGTGGACGAATTGCTAGGTGGCAACTTTTGGTTGCCGAGTATAACATTAAGATAACCTATATACCAGGCAAAGATAATGTTGTAGCAAATGCCTTATCTAGACTTCGAGGCCAAGTGTTATCGGAGGACAGAGTTCTCGCAGTTACGGGTACAAAACCAAAGATAAGAGAAAGAACCAAAGATGATGATGATGATGATGATGATGATAGCGAGTGCGAAAAAGAAAGATTATCAAATATCCAGAATTGATGAAGATAGAGAAAGAGACATAATAAGATGGAGAGAGTTGGTAGTGAGACCCAGACAGGATGCGCATCCATTGTATAAAAGAATGAAGGAACAATATCTTCAGTGTATACGAAATGGAGAAGTAGAAGTGACTAGAGAAGAAATTAAAGATGCACACAGAACACTAGGAGTTAGTACTAGTGAGTTCATAGTTGAAGATGGATTACTCTATCATTATGATACCAATGAGTATGATGAGAGTCTAAAACAAGTTGTAACTCCTGATGAATGCAAACAGATTGCTCTAGAGATAGCTCATAAATTACCTACTGTAGGTCATGAAGGAATCAAAGTAACTTTAGAAAGACTAAAACGATTTAGTTGGTGGCCACGGATGAGTAGAGATGTTGAGAGTTATTGCAAGGCGTGCCTTACTTGCAACCGCTTCAAGCCGTCGGGGGACGCCCCGGCGCCGTTGCAGCGATACCCTAGGGTAGGAGTACCCTTTGAGAGAATTCATATGGACTTGATCGGCCCCATAAACCCAAGTGAAGAGGGATATAAATATATTATGACAGTAATAGATGTGATGACACGATATTTGATAGCCGTCCCGCTTCGTACGAAAACTGCTGATGAGGTTGCCAGAGCGTTCGTTAAAAATGTCGTGTGTGTTCATGGAGCACCACGCTGGATGGTCACAGACCAAGGAACAGAGTTCGTCAATGCCACTCTTAAAGGGATAGCTGAGTTGCTAAAGACGAGAAAGACAACAACAACAGCGTATCACCCGTCTGCCAATGGGGTGATTGAAAGAGCCAATGCCACAGTAATGAAATACCTAAGGAGTTTAGTAGAGGATAATCCACAAATATGGGATTCAATGTTGTGCTTTGCCACATGGGCATACAACACAGCATATCACAGAGTGTTGAAGGAATCCCCATTCTACCTCATGTTCCTCAGGGACCCTGGTGTCCCGTATGATGTCGTAAAACAGGAACCGATCTGTTATGATCTGGATGACTATAAAAATGAAATGGCCATTAAGGCTAATCGTACCTTTAGGAAATGTTTAAGGTACATTGAGGAAAGTCAGGAGGCCATGGAGAAGCAACAGACATCGAGAGCAAAAGTAAAAGAGATTCGTACAGGAGATAGGGTTTATGTACGAAAGATTCCCAAGCCAGGAGAGCCTAAGAAACTTCAACCCCTATATGATGGACCTTTTAGAGTAAAAGGGAAAATTAGTGATGTGATAGTAAAACTGGTAGACATAAACACGGGGAGAGTCATGAAAGTCCACACAGACAGAGTCAGGCTTGCCCATGAAGATAATTTAGACGAGACAATGAATGGTAATGTACGGAGAGCATATCCCCTTCATGAGGGCACTCTGCCACCAGAGGAAGTGCAGGATTATGAATTGAGAGATATTTTAGACGTAGAAAGAGCGGAAGAAGGAAATGCCTCACAATTGCAGGAAACAGAGGAAAATACTCAAAGTGTGCAGAGCTTGCATGAAGAGCAAGAAGAAGGTGCAGTGGCCGATTTGATTGATAATGCCCAAGGAGGAAGACAAACCTATAGTTTAAGATCTAAAGGACAGGCAACAGAATTACCTAATATTATGGATAAGCCTATAGAGTATCTAAAATAAAGTTGACCTTTTTTACAGGTCCTACTGACCGTGATCATCAGTGGACTTGGAAGTCAAGCATGGGAAGACCTACCAGTGAGAGCGGGACTTGCATTCACCGAACAGCGTCAGGCCCACTTTACAGGAAACTCTTTTATTATACCGTATGTTATTGACATGGATGAGTTTTATCAGCCCCTGATGCGTGCTCGTAAACTAGCTGCCGATGTTGCATGGTCAATAGACCATATGGATGATTCATCAGTTATTGTTAACGTTTTACGAGAGACATTAACATCTTTTGATTTGGAATTTGCTAAACCGTTTCACTCTCTCAATGATTATTTGTCATCATTATTAAATGATGCCACCACCCCGTCGGGATCTCGCAGTAAGCGAGGAGCCTTTAATATATTGGGAACCATTTCTAACGCTTTGTTTGGTACAGCAACACAAGAGCAGATAGATCTTATACACCACCAGTTAGCTAATATAGAATCTTTTACAGAGGAAGAAAGAGTAGAGCTTAATTTACATTCTGAAATACTAAATGCCACTGTACGAGACATGCGTGCCATGCAGAAAGCTATACAGCGATTAGAGAAGGCTGCTAATGTCTCTAACTATTTAGTTAGACAGGTTAGCTTATTGACACTAAAGAATGAGGAGGAAATAAGGATAACAGAGGCTATGAATGATTTGTCCCTTGCTTTAATAGACATACAAAATGATCATTTTGGTTTAAAGTTAGGTCTAGAGAAAATGTTGGCAGGAAAATTTTCATCATTCCTAGTTCCCAATTCGGTACTTTTATCACTTCTGAGAGAAGCTTCCTTGTTAAAACCTGGCCTGTTATATCCTGCACGTTTAGAATTTTTAGCTGTTTATCAGGATGCTATAACTGTAGTTCCACGAAGATCTTCTAGTTCTCAAACATTGAATTTCTACCTACTAGTACCCCTGAGGGGTGATCCTGATGACATTTTTGATGTGTATCAGATAACGTCTCTACCTTTCACAGTCCCAGACACACCATACTTTGTTCGTCATGATAGAGTTGCTCAATATTTGGCGATCAGCCAAACCAGAAGACATTATGTAACACTAGAGTCATTTGACTTGTGTAGAAATTATTAATATGTCCGCCTATAAGACCAATATATGATACCTCTGTTCTAACATGTGAAACTGCATTGTTTTTTAATAAGCCTGAGGCTAGTAAGTTATGCTCAAAGGTTGTGCTGAAGAGTTTTAACCCAGTTTTCATCAGATATAAAACTGGTTGGGCTTTTTCTACGCCCTACCCAATTCACTTCACTCTCACATGCCCTAATAAAGTAGAGTCTCAGTCAGAGCATGTAGCTCAAAATACAGGCTTACTTGCCCTAGGTGAAGGATGTAGTGCTCATAGCAGTGCCTTGGTTTTGCCTGCTTATGCCACAGTTATTCGACAGCAAGAATTAAAGATCACCCCCATAGCGATTCCCATTAATGTATCTCTGACGCCCTTAGAAAAATCAGCATTACTGAATCTATTATTTCAAAGTACAGCAGATGATGTCGAGCTGGGTGACTCACTTCCACTGCAGACCCTTATCCACCGTATGAAGGTCATTCAACCCCTGCGTCACCACCTGAGCGCTGCTACACCTTGGACGACTTATGTGCTTGTAGTTGGTGTGGTTATCCTGGTCCTTGTGGTGATAGCTTTCCTATGCTATCGCTTCTACCGAGCCACCTGCCCACTACCAGTTCTTCAACGTGCGGAATCGTGGGCCTTCGAGGAGTTTCGTCGTCAGGAGATGTCACGAGGACGTGACATTCTTGGCATCGGAGAATGTCGCCGCACGGCAAGCTGCGGCAACAACTACAGCAATACGGAAGACAACGACGATACTGACGACGCTGATGATGGTGATGACGACTTACACCAGGCATTCGATGAGAACGCAACACACGCGGCTGCGGCTGACTCACCCACCATCGGACCACCCAGCATCCGACCACAACCACCCATACCACAACCACGTCATCCACAACAATCAGTAAGGGATAAAGGATATCGAAAAACGTTACGTGACAAATATCGTTACCCTGCGGCACCTTGAAAAGATGGAAGAAGCCGCAGATCAGTGAATGGTGAAGAATGAAAAATGAAAAGTGAATGAACAATGAGTAATAATAAGAGGGAGTGCCGAGGCACACTGTTACTCTCACAGCCCTGTACTGTCTACACTTAATTAAATTTATGTGCTCCGAACGAAGAGCTAGATACGGCCTAATGGAGTAGTATCCTATGTACATATACAGAGATAAGAGAAGAGTGATTCAAAAATAAAGGGTAGCAATATCTAGTGTGAATTAACGTTATACAATGGACATTATTTCAAAATGTTGCGGACCAGACCCGACCAAGAACACTGAGAGAAGTGAACGAAGGATATGTAGAGTACACGCCTACTTCCGGCCCCTGTACTTTTCCTGAGGGAGAAGCAGAAGGTTGGGAGTCAGTAGAAGCAGAGAGGGCAAAGAGTCGAGAAGAACCTGGGGGAGGATCTTAGCTAGAAGGCCGCCTGAGCACCCTACCACGACGATGAGACTGGTGATGTCTTGGTACTCTACGGTATCAGTGAGTAGATATTCTTGTTAGAGAACATAGAGGAAAGTGGAACTGAGAGAAGGAAAGAGAGAAAGGAGAAGAAAGTGAAATACACTGTGAAAAATATTAAGAGTATACTGTAGATTCGTGGTAGGGTACCGGTATAACAGGACGGGCCAGATAGTTTGTATGATTGTTAAATTAACTTATTTGCTCAATGGTGAAAGGAACAACGATTATATAAAAGTTAAGTGTCTTTATGGTGAAGTATTGAGTTAGGGTACATGACTGTGTTAAAGAGTGATATTAATTTTGCAGAAATATATTGAAATAACTTAAGGTGAAGTGATACGAGAATAAAATGTTACAGAGATTAATGTTCTAGTAGTAATAATGCTAAGGAGAGATGATGGTGTGCTAGAGTATTGTTCTTAGTATTACCCTATGTGTAAAGGAATATTACCTTTAGTATTACCTTGTATTTAACCATAATAGTCTTGGTTTTATTTTAGTAAGAGAGAGTATTATCTTCAGTGACGAGTGATAATATTCGTGAACTGTTACTTGTTTAATGGAACTTAGTTGTCTTGTTGATTACCATTGTAAGGTGGCATGATTTAATAGTTTTATTGTAGAGTAAGATCATAAAGTAGTTGCATAACTTGGAGTTCATAGAGTGGACCAAATCAGTTGATTGCTTTGACTTAGTGTATAAATTGTACATAAATTGTAGATAAACAAAAAAGAGAAAATTAGTTTGAGTAACCCTAGAATCCCTTCCTCTTAATAAGGAACGAGACGCTCCCACGTAGCGCCGGTCTTAAATGGACTTGTGATTACTTGATGTGTTGTTATGTCGGGTTCCCCACTTGGACTTATCCAGCGCTACCTAATGAAACTTAATTAAATCTGACTAACCTAATTGGACTTAACGTAACTGAACTTAGTCTTCCATAAGAGAAGAATAGATAAAGAGTAAAGCAAGCAAGTGGGGCACGACACGTGTGTCTGTCTGTTGTGGCTACTATTAACTAAGGAAGGCCTTGATCGACTAACCTAATCTTTTGTAGGTTGTATACACTGACGTCTAGGTCAAGTTACAGTAGAGTCGTTACGTCATAGTTCAAGGTTATAAGATAAAATAATCTATTTCTAGCAGATGATTGTCCTTACATTACATTTTTACTAGTCCTCGTCAATTTTACTATGATTTGGAAGGGCTGATTGGACTGAAGGGGTTTCAAAGATCTCAGAAAGTTAACGAAGTTCAGAGAGAGAGAGAGAGAGAGAGAGAGCACATAAGTACGATGGCTGGGCTGTAGACAAAGCAATTAAGGGTGGTTTGGGGGTGATGGTGGAAAATGAAAGAAAAGGGTTTAGCCGTGAAGGTGTTTGAATGTATGGGTGTGGTGGTGTTGACGTGTATATATTGTGGGAAGGGGAGTATGGTTGTGTTGAGGAGGAAGTGTAAGCTGTGTAGTCTGTCAGAAAGGGAGTGTGGTGATAATGAGTGGAAAACGGAGGTGTGGATTGAGCCATGTTAAGGGCACGGTTATTAAAAAAAAAAAAAAAAAAAAAAAAAAAAAAAGACGTGTGAATGTGAGGGGAGTGGGATAAAAATTTTAATGTTGGAAGGGACAGGAGTTTGATGTGTTGAAAACAAGAAGCTTTCACAGAGGAGGTGTGTAGGTGTACTGTAAACAAAAACTAAAGGAAGGGGTAGATGTTATATGTATAATTGTGGGGAAAAAGGGGGGGAGGAGAGATGTGTAAAAGCATTTGTTAAAACAGGAAGAACTGAAACAAAGATGTGGGAAGAGACGAAAGATGGAAATGTATGACCGAAAAGTGCAGGGAATAAAATCGATGCTAAGTGTGGAGGTGTAAGTGTTTAAGGTGTAGAAAAAGGGTAGTGTGGCAAAAAAGTTAGTCTATGGGAAAAAGTGTGAATGTTAAGTGTGTAAAATTGGTGCGAAAAAAGGGTGTTGAGAGATGCATAAAATGAAAAATAAATAAATAAATGGGTGAAGAAAAAGTGTGAAAAATGAAGCATAAAGATGTGTGTAAATGATGTGTGTAAAACGAGTACCATGAAAACAACGGGGTGTGGGAAGGGCCGATGTGTATTACGTGTAAAAATAATATGTAGGTGTGGGGAGGTGTAGGTGTATGAGGTGTGGGAAAGAATAACGTGTGGATAACTCAGGCGTAGGAAGGAAGATGTATAACTTGTGAAAAAAAAAAAAAAAAAAACTCGGTGTGGGAAGGTTTTGGTGTACAGGTGTAAAGGCTGGGTGATAAAAGTGTGGGAAAAGGTGTTATAATGTTAGCTGTAGAAAAAGACAATGTAGAAAGAAGACGTGCACGGAACTGAGGCATGGAGAGAGAGAGAGAGAGAGAGAGAGAGAGAGAGAGAGAGAGAGAG
>NC_137049.1:16896398-17025047 GCF_032717465.1 Coenobita brevimanus | reverse complement strand
GAAGCCAAGAGGTGGCTTCAAGCCCCAATGTCTACGACTGGGGTTGAGAAATCCAATTGGTTTGGCTACAGTGGTACTAGACAATACAACTTGTTGATCCACTAACTGGATGGCAATACAGTAATCTTGACAAATGTCATAACCATTAATGGTACTGACAATGCAGAATACTGACTTACGGAAGGGGTCACTTTACCTAGCTTTATTTTATACCGTACTCTGTATAAGACATGTATTGATGTTATCCATTCTCTGTACAAATACACATTTTAAGAATGCTATAAATATCATTCAGACGAATAAATATTCTATTAGGGAGTGCAACACATAACTATTACTGGTGGAATGGCGACAGCTGTTGGAACAAGTCTGCGCTAATAATAATCTTCACAGGAATAATCGCAGTTTTAAGACAGATGGGGACAACGTCTAAGTTCTTTTAATACAAATTTCAGCTATTCTGTGAAAATAAGACTATGTTTGATATAGGTAATGATAACACATTTATTGGTGGTGATGGAAGAAGAGGAAGAAAGTTCAAATTATTTACCTGTATCAAGAGATTTACCTTACTGTACACATGTACAGTTGCGGACATATCAAACAGCAACACCCCATCCATCAGCAAGGTGATGTAAT
The DNA here is from genome assembly GCF_032717465.1 of Coenobita brevimanus. Taxonomy (NCBI): domain Eukaryota; kingdom Metazoa; phylum Arthropoda; class Malacostraca; order Decapoda; family Coenobitidae; genus Coenobita; species Coenobita brevimanus. Next base: position 17,024,408 of record NC_137049.1, on the reverse strand, counting down.
GCTTTCCGCATCTGGTAACACTGATAGGTATGGAACTTAACTGGGATTCGTTCGGTCGCTAAGACGAACCGAACGCGGTGATAATTGCCGCTGTGCGCAGTTACTAGTATGTGCCACCTGGCAATATACTGAAAATAACATCGTTTTGTGATTATGGCAATAAAATAATATCACACCATATATATTCGTATTTTAATCACACTAAACACTAACGTTTCGTAAGTGTGACTTTCGACAAACTTCACAAATCAATCAACAATTACTGACGGCCAGCATTTAAGCAATTATAACATTACCTGCATTCCCGCACCCATCATAATAATCACAAAATTATCGTGACCCCCCTCCTCTCTGACCATGAACCTGAAACTGGTAGACTTCTTTAATCCAAGCAATTTTATAAGAGGTGGCGCCACAGGAGGAGGCAGGGTGGGGCGCCTGGGAGACAGGAGGAGGGATGTGGGTGAGGTGGGGGCAATAGTGGGAGGGGGCTGGTGGGAGGGGGACTCTACAAGAACTGAGTGATGGGGTAGGGGTGTGTGGACTGAGGCAGGAAGCTAGAATGGGATGGATAAATGATACGCTGGTGACATGGTGCCAAACCTGCTATAGTTCAATGTTGATTATCGAATTTGATAGTCAGGCAGTTAAATGTTATGTACGAGTAGACTTTGGCACGTTACGCAGTCTGCCAGCATGTTTTGTTATACCGTCTATAGGACGACCAACTCCCCACTGGGTGGCGCATCACTCAAACCCTGCAATATTGGTGATATATGAAATGTCACACCTATCGGGTTGTCGTAAGAGATTATTCTCCCGGGCTAGACCTTGATAAATCATATGCCCGTGCTTGGTGACACGAGAGCGCTACTTCTCCCAGCAAGGCAGCTACCTGGGCAGGAAGCTAACATCACACCTGTTGTCATTGCGACTGGGGTTATTCTTGTTGCGTTTACGTAGCAACATCATGAATGACGACTGTGATATCGAAAGCAGGGGAGGGGGGGAAAGGAATCTTATCTTGCCACAACAGACAATAGTTAACAGTAGTGATTCGTGCTTATGGTTCTCGTTAATATCTGTATGGCACAGATGTAAACGAAAACGTGATTTACTAGGGGAGGGGGATGAACACTGTTCCAGAACTTAGGATGGGTTAATAGGCGAGTTGAGAGATGCCTTATCAACACGTTCGTTCGTTCGTTTACAGATTCCCTGCACCTATAGTGCAGGCCGGGCCATACACTGGCCCGGTCAGTGGAGTATGGGTTGATTGAAAAATAGTAAGGTGGGAGGACAGGGCCTGGGGATTGTCCAGCACACACGCCCTGTCTCCTGGCTGGCTTTGTGGTGTGTGTGCTTATCAGCTGTATTACATGATCTTTATGTCGAACCACTGCAGACCTCATACTAATAGAGTAAATTGTGGTATGGCGGACGTGTAACTTAAGAAAACTGATTCACCACCTCAGTATCCAGTTCACTGTCCGCCCCTCCCTCTTCCCGACACTGCGTGCATTCAAACATGGTCTCTCAATCTTGGGTACTGACAGGGAGGGGGAGATGGCCGTAATGCTACACCATGAACAGGGGATCACATGTTTATACATCAACGACAGTGGTTCACCAGTCCTCCTTAATGAATTGCAACACACACCCTTACTCAACCAGGACGGCAGCCCCATATTCGGACACTGCTGAGATGTGTGGCTCAATAGTTGCTTTCCATGAACAGGGCAATAGTCCTCGTATTTATCTTTATCCTGTCAATTGCATACAATGTGAACGCTACTTGGTTGTTAAGCATAACCAAAAAACACTCAGATATAATGTGTGTTTGCATTTAATACAAGCGATTTCTGTAACTCATGGCAAATTTGATGTAATATGCACGTGCTCAAACTGGATAACTGCAAACATTACAACTTTGTTCCACCATTTTTGGCGCGAGGATTTTGCTCGAGGATTTGTGAAGGAAGGCTTAGGGCATACGACAGTTGCTCAGTAGGAACCTAAATATAACTAATAACAACAGGCAATGTGTAAAAATCAACAGTCAAACACGGCATACAGAAAAAGGTAACGTAAACCTGGGTTAAGTAAATCCACCTTTATTTGAATTCGGTATCATAGATATTAATGAGAACCATAGGGGCCATCATTACTGTCAGACTGTTTATATTTATTGGTAATAAAGGAAAACTCTACATTGGTCTATCCCTACTCTGTTTACGATATTAGTCGTCTATCATCATACTACGTAACAGGCTACAAGAGTCATTCCCAATCACTATGACAACATCTGCAACATCTGACGAACTGTAGGGACATGCCATATATCTGCACATTAACAAATAGTCACCATACTCAAAATACACGAGTACTGAGCCACCCAGTGGAAAGTGTGTCGTGAACTGTCACAAACCATGACGGTCAGTTACAACATGTGGCAACGTCAACAAAACGTTTCATAATCTGACTAAAAGTCCATATTCTCCAAGAAATAATTATATGGCCCAGTCATCACCTTGCAATCTATCCCTCCCACTATAGCTTCTGTCGTCTACCAAAGTCCACCGTCCCCTACCCCATCACCCCTCTCCTCCAGCCCCCAGTTCGACCATTACTGTCCCCATCCTCACACACCTCCCTCCTCCTGTCTCCCACCCCCACCCTGCAGCCTCCTGTGGCGCCACCTCCTGTATGCAGTGAACTTGCTTCGATTTCAGAGGTCTACCAACGTCAGGTTCATGGTAGGGAGGATGGGCGTCACGATAATTCACTGTTCAGTGATACTTGTGGGACAGCTATTAACTATGACTTATATATATGATGAATTGTTAACTGTTGCATGGTTCGTGACTCAAAACTAACCCACTCAAGAAATCCGTTTCATTTATAATAACTGCCATTATCTTGTGTGATATAATTTTTAAAATCTTACCATAATCATGACATGCTATAACAAGTATATTTTCTGGCGGGACATTGCTTATTTACCACCAATAACTGCGCGCAGCGGCAACGATCATAACGTTCGGTTCGTCCAATCGACCACACGAAACCAGGTGAAGTTCCGTACCTGTCAGTGTTACCAGATGCGTACACCATTACACCACCTCGATGGTGGACGGGGTGCTTCTGTTTTAAATGTCCGCAACTGTACCGGTACCTAACATCACTCGTTCACTCCCTCAGTCACTCATTCCCTCAGAAAATACACTACTGTATGTGTGTAACATTTGTGGCAACTCATTTCCAGAGTACCCGGTATACAATGCTCTCATCAGCACTGCACTGTTGCATTTCCCAGTGGCTAATTATCTCAAAGCTAATGTCACTTTACATCTGCAGATAAAAACACGCAGCCGGCCGGGGTAGGACGAGTTTAGAGGACTGGTTGGAATTTGGGGATGGTCGGACGTGGGATATGGGTGTGGCTAGACATAGTTGGGATTTGGGGCGACATTAGACGTGGGATATGGGTGTGGCTAGGACTAGTTGGGATTGGGCGGGGCTGGATGTGGGATACTGGTATGGCTAGAACAGGATGGGATTTGAGTGTGGCTGGACGTGGGATATGGACGTGGCTAGAACTGGGTTGGAATTGGGCGTGTCTAGGTGTAGGATTTGGCTCTGGCTGGGCCTGAGAGTTGAATGTGGCTGAGCTTGTGGCTGGGCGTGAGATCTGGGTGCGGCGGGAAGGGGAATTTGGGTGAGGCGGGGCAGAGGATGTGGGTGAGGCGGGGCAAGGGATTTGGGTGAGGCGGGGCAAGGGATTTGGGTGGGGCGGGGCAAAGGATGTGAGTGAGGTGGGGCAAGAGATTTGGGTGGGGCGGGGCGAGGGATTTGGGTGGGGCAGGGAGGGGATTTGGGTAGGGCGGGGAGGGGGATTTGGGTGAGGTGGGGCGAGGGATTTGGGTGGGGCGGGGCATGGGATTTGGGTGGGGAGGGGTATGGGATCTGGCTATGGTTGTGCTTGGTAATTGCGTGTGGGATCTGGGCGTGGTTGGGAGGCTGGTTGAGGACTAGACAGGATTCAGGTAGGGCAGAGTGGGATTTGGGCGTGTTTGGGAATGGGATTTGGGCGTGTTTGGGAATGGGATTTAGGCGTGGGATCTAAGACAGACGGGGGTTTGGGGGGATTTGGGGGTTGTTGGAATGGAATTTGGCCGTTGTTGAATGCGGAGAGGTGTGGCTGCTGGGACTTGGGCTGGAGGCTGGAGAGATGTTGTGGAGTGAGGTCTGGTGGGGTGGGGTATACTGATGAAATCTGGTATGGTGTGGTGTTATGTGGTGGGCTGGTGAGACGTGTAGTGTGATGGGATGTCGTGTGGTACCGTATGTGGTGTTATGTGGTGTGCCGTGCTGTGATGCGCTGTGAGATGTACTATTATAAAGAATGGGGGTATATGAGGCTGCTGTAAGGAATGGTGTGGTCTAAAGCGTGGTGTTGTGGTGGGCTGTGGTGTGGTGGGGCCATTTTTATTTTGTGGTGTGGAGGGGTGTTGTGTAACGACGAGTGGCGTGGAGGGAAAGGTAGTGTAATCCTATAGTGTTAGGCGTGGTGTGGTGCGGTGCAGTGTGGTGTGGTGTGGAGGGGAAGGTAGTGTAATCCTTTGGTGTTAGGTGTGATGTGGTGTGGAGGGAAAGGAAGTGTAATCCTATAGTGTTAGGCGTGGTGTGGTGCGGTGCAGTGTGGTGTGGTGTGGAGGGAAGGTAGTGTAATCCTTTGGTGTTAGGTGTGATGTGGTGTGGAGGGGAAGGTACTGTAATCCTTTGGTGTTTGTGTGGTGTGGTGTGGTGTGGAGGGGAAGGTAGTGTAATCATTTGGTGTTTGTGTGGTGTGGTGTGGTGTGGTGTGGAGGGGAAGGTAGTGTAATCCTTTGGTGTTTGTGTGGTGTGATGTGGTGTGGTGTGGTGTGGAGGGGAAGGTAGTGTAATCCTTTGGTGCTTGTGTGGTGTGGTGTGGTGTGGTATGGAGGGGAAGGTAGTGTAATCCTTTGGTGTTTGTGTGGTGTGGTGTGGTGTGGTGTGGAGGGGAAGGTAGTGTAATCCTTTGGTGTTTGTGTGGTGTGGTGTGGTGTGGAGGGGAAGGTAGTGTAATCCTTTGGTGTTTGTGTGGTGTGGTGTGGTGTGGAGGGGAAGGTAGTGTAATCCCTTGGTGTTTGTGTGGTGTGGTGTGAAGGGGAAGGTAGTGTAATCCTTCAGTGCAGTGGTTCATAAATCTTTTAGACCCGATACCCCAAAATTCAACTGCGAGTCAACCCGATACTCCCTCTCTAATACTGCTACTCCTTCCACTTTCAGTTTCCTGGGGGGGGGGGGAAGAACGGCTATGAACAAACAGTTGAATTCTATAGATTCGTTTATTTATATTTTCAACAAAATAACGTTCATACACAGATTAGTTAGTAGTTACCATACACGATTTTTTTTTTTTTTTTCAGGATACCTTTCTGGATACCCCCAAGAAGCCATTTCGATACCCCCTGGGGGTATCGAGGCACTACTTTAAGAACACCTGCTTTAGTGTTAGGAAAAATGTATAATGCCGTGGTGAGGATGTGTGGTTGGTTAAGGTGCTGCAAACAGATACACAGATCACACAGACCCTTATGGCAGTGTGGAATGTGACGACGTGAGGTGGAATTTGTGGTAGGCAGAGTGACAGGAAGCTTGGTAGGGGGGTAGAAGGGACCAGGACCAGGCTAGGTGGGGTTGGTTGGGGTGGAGCCAGCCAAGTTATAAGAGGCTGTCGTGAGGTGGAACGGGATTATAGTGGATGGTGGTGAGGTGGAGTGGGGTTATAGGGATAGTGGTGAGGTGGAGTGGGGTTATAGGGATTGTGGTGAGGTAGAGTGGTGTTACAAGGATTGTGGTGAGGTGGATTGGGGTTATAGTGATTGTGGTGAGATGGATTGGGGTTATAGGGATTGTGGTGAGGTGGAGTGGTGTTACAGGGATTGTGGTGAGGTGGAGTGGTGTTACAGGGATTGTGGTGAGGTGGAGTGAGGTTACAGGGATTGTGGTGAGGTGGAGTAAGGTTATAGGGATTGTGGTGAGGTGGAGTGAGGTTATAGGTATTGTGGTGAGGTGGAGTAGGGTTATAGGTATTGTGGTGAGGTGGAGTGGTGTTACAGGGATTGTGGTGAGGTGGAGTGGGGTTATAGGTATTGTGGTGAGATGGAGTGGGGTTTTAGGGATTGTGGTGAGGTGGAGTGGTGTTACAGGGATTGTGGTGAGGTGGAGTGAGGTTATAGGGATTGTGGTGAGGTGGAGTGAGGTTATAGGGATTGTGGTGAGGTGGAGTGAGGTTATAGGGATTGTGGTGAGGTGGAGTGGGGTTACAGGGATTGTGGTGAGGTGGAGTGGGGTTATAGGGATTGTGGTGAGATGGAGTGGGGTTTAAGGGATTGAAGTGTGTGGTGAGGTGGAGTTGAGTTACAGAGGATTGTGGATGGCATTAGGTTGTGGTGGGGTGAAGTGGAGCTAAATTAAGTTGCAAATTACTGAAGTACTAGGTAAATTGTGGTAAGATGGAGTCAGGTTGGCAGTGGAGTAATACTGGCAAATGTGTGGTACGGTGGACTTAATAGTGTGGTAAGATGGAGTCAGGTTGGCAGTGGAGTAATACTGGCAAATGTGTGGTACGGTGGACTTAATAGTGTGGTAAGATGGAGTCAGGTTGGCAGTGGAGTAATACTGGCAAATGTGTGGTACGGTGGAGTTAATAGTGTGGTAAGATGGAGTCAGGTTGGCTGTGGAGTAATACTGGCAAATGTGTGGTACGGTGGACTTAATAGTGTGGTAAGATGGAGTCAGGTTGGCAGTGGAGTAATACTGGCAAATGTGTGGTACGGTGGACTTAATAGTGTGGTAAGACAGGGCTCTTGTTTGGCGAGCCACAGCTCGCAAATGCCAATATTTTTCCCTTCTGCGAACAAGTTTTACATCCAAGTCGCCTTTCGGCGAGGAGAAAATACATCCACTTCAAACCCAGAAAACTACAAAATAAGTAAATCGCACTTAAATGAATAAAAAAGCACGTTGTGATCGATTATTAAGTCTTTCCTTGTCGCCATTCTGAATGTATATAAACAGACCGACGAATGTTGCCGAGCGTACCCGAACTAAAGCCCGAACGTTCCAGAGATGGTTTGTTTACAAATATTGCGGCTCGTAGTCAGTTTGGCCACTAAAAACTTATTTGGCTCGTAAATCTGAAACCTTAGGAGCCAAGTGGCTCGAAACCATCTGCAGTTAGCAAGAGCCCTGTAAGATGGAGTGAGGTAATAGCATGTGATGAGGTGTAGCCAGATTATATGGAGAGTTATGAACCACAACGGAGAGTTATGAAGCAGTGTATTTTATGACTGGCTACAATGACAATATAGCACAACGGCACGTATGATGAGTGCCATAGCAGGCTTCGTGGCTCCTTTGCCTTAGCGATTTACCTTGCGTGGGACACCTTCACATTCCCTTGTATAGTATGTTTCCATTTATATCGATATAAGAGTTGTTTGCATCAACAACATAAAAAGGAACCTTAAGGTGCAATGTGCGGAATAAATCGGATAATAAGGGGTGTTGCGAAATCCCCAAAGGTACTCAGAGTGTGACTGGTCATGTGGCAATGGAGAGGACCTGCTGTATATGAGGGCGGTGGCATGGAGTGGAGGTAACACAGTATGAAGTCTACGGTACACCAGGGTAGCAAGAATAGACTGGTGTTGTGCTGTATAGTGTGGCATTGTGCTGTATTCCTTGGCGTGGTGTTGCGTTGTGTTAAACGAAGAAATAAAGAAGAATTAGCACCAAGTCAACACGGCCTTATGTACACACACACACACACACACACACACACACACACATACACTATCTATGTATCTATACAGTAGCCCGACGCCCCAATCCCGCAAAGGGTGGCCGCAGACAAAACGCCTCCAAGTCTCTGTCACCCACCATTTGACTGCCTTCCCCCCGCCCTCATATACCTCTCAACTCCATCTCTCCACCTCATCCCCGGTCTACCCCTTCCTCTCCCTCCCTCCACTTCACCTACAACACCCTCTCAGTCAGCGCTTCATTCTCCATTCACTCCACATGTCCAAACCACATCAGTGTATTTCTCCTAATTTTCTCAACCATATCCACATCCACCCCACAACGCTCCTTCACTTCTTCATTTATCAACCTGTCCCTCCATGTCACTCTACATCCTCCTCTCAAGTAACTCATTTCCACTGCTCTCACTCTTGACTTGTTCCCTTCTAGCAAGGTCCATGCCTCACTTCCATACGTCAGGGTAGGGATCACAATACTATCATGCAGTGATTTCTTAACCTCCACATGGTACTCACCTCCCTATTTCTCATCACTGCTTTCAGTAAACCAACAACCTTCCTTCCCTGCTCTACTCTTTCAAGAAATTCATTCCCCAAAGTTCCATCCTTACTCATCACACTACCCAAGTACTTGAATGCACTCACATTCTCCATATCCTCACCATCCAACCTCACCGTGCATTCTTTGACTTCATTTCTCTCAAACACCATAACTTTACTCTTGATTACATTCACTTTCAGTTTCCTCTTCCTACACACTGTCCCAAATTCATTCACCAAACCTTGCAACTTCCATTCATCTTCACTCAACAATACTGTGTCATCAGCAAACAGCTACACCGGAATCTTCCACATCTCACCCTCATTCATTAGAGCCACCTCCACATACACTGCCCTACCTTGCACCTCCTTTACAACCCCATCCATGTATATATTAAACAGCCATGGAGACATCACACATTCCTGTTTCAGTCCCACATTTAGATCAGAGAACTCTGCTCACCATCTACTCGCACCGTAACCCTTGCTCCGTCGTACATACTCTTCACAGCACTCAACGACTTCCCTCCACTCCATATATTCTTAATACCTTCCACATACCTTGCCTATCTAGGCTATTCTGTCAGAAGCTTTCTCCAAGTCCATGAAGGCAGCATACACTTTCTTTCCCTTCTCTAAATACTTGTAAACTAAACATTTTAGAACAAATATCTGATCTACACATCCTTTTCCCTTCCTAAATCCCCCCTGTTCTTCTCCAACTAGCTCGTCTGTTATATGCCTAACCCTATGAATGAGTATTCTACCAAATATTTTTCCAATCACACTAAGAAGGCAAATACCCATATGGTTACCACATACTTCTCTCTCTCCCCCTTTCCTTTGTACAGTGGAACAATAATACCTGATTTCTAGTCCTCTGGAACCCTTCCCTCTTCCCAAGCAAATCTACACAACTTCCATATCCACTCCACAACAATCTCACCCCCATACTTCAGCATATCACCACACACTCCATTAATTCCTGGGGCTTGTATACCTACTTTCATCCTCACCCATACAATCCTTGCACCCACTTTTCCAAACTCTTTTATAGTCTTCTTCCACTTCTTACTTATCATCAGATATACCCCCTCTCTTGCCCTTTCATTCTTATTAACTCCCGCACATACAGTATTCCTAAACCGTGTTCCCATGCTCTCACCTTACTATTTTGTCAATCCACATAGATCCACTCCTGCATCCTCAAGCATCTGAACAATCTCTCTTTCACTTCATCATTCACTCCCCTCACATTCCATGTCCCCACCCTTACAATGTCCTTTGTCCGTTCCTTAGTCGTCAACGTATGGTCCGTCCTGGTCCGAGACGCTTTGTTTGCTTATTTAGTTCGTTCTTTTTACGGGTTGGGGCACTAACCCACCACCAACCCTTTTAGTCGCCTCATACGACAAGTAGGGATACTGGGGGAGTATTCTTGAAACCCCCCTACCCTCAGAGGGGGTGTTATCATGATGCACGGGTTAGCGTTAACCTCTATCTCTACGATACATATATACAAGGTGCTACACAAAAGTTCCAATAATTTGAGCAGAGGGAGCCAACTGTTTGCAGTTTTGCCTTTTGCCACCAGGAGGAGTCAGCAGCACCCCTTGTGCGTCAGTGTGGCCCCGGCCGTGTCTGTGAGCGGATGCGTTGTTGAGCTGCGCTTACTACTGTAACGTGGTGTGTAGGTGGCTTGACGATTTTGCAATGGAGGACCAATGGCGCAGCAATGTCAAGTCGATGTTGATCGTTTTCTTAAATATCCAAGGATTGTTCACAAGGAATTCGTCCCACCCGGTCAATCTGTCAGCGGAAAGTTTTACTGTGAAGTTTTGCTGCGTCTGAGGGAGAACATCCACCACAAACGTCCAGAACAGTGGAAGAACAAGGACTGGGCCCTGCATCATGACAACGCCCCCGCCCACACATCAATTGTTGTCCTGCAGTTCCTGGCTTCCACTAACACGGTAGTCATTCCCCACCCACCCTATTTGCCTGACCTTGCCCCCTGTGACTTTTTCCTGTTTCCCAAGCTGAAATTACGACTGAAAGGGCATCGATTTGACTCGATTGAAGAGATCCAGAAAGAATCACAGGAGGTGCTCAAGACCATCATGCCTGAAGCCTTCCAGGGATGCACAGACTCGTGGAAAAAACGATGGGACCACTGTATACATGCCCAAGGACACTACGTCGAAGGCAACTGTAAGAACTGGGAGGTTGTTACTTTTTTCCTACAATATTCAAATTACTGGAACTTTTGGGTGGCACCTCGTGTGTATGTGTGTGTGTGTTATATTATATATATATATATATCTATATATATATATATATATATATATATTATATATATATATATATATATATATATATATTATATATATCGTAGAGGTAAAGGTTAAACACTAACTCATGCATCATAATACCTTTTTACCACCAGTATAACGAGCAGGTAATTACTTTACTCGCCTCTATACACGTGATAGTTTATGTGTCTGTCTCTCCGTCTGTTCTACTAACTATGAAAAAGCCTTGATGGACGAACTTAACCTTCTGCACAGTAGGTTGGTACCCACTGACCCTATCTAGGTCAAGTTCCTGTCGTAAAGTCATTAGGTCAAAGTTCAACGTTGAGATAAGACATCTATTTCTACCAGATGGTTGTCCTTACATTATATTTTTATTCTTCCTCATCAGTTTTATTGTGATTTGCAAGGGTTGATCGGACTGAAGGGATTTCAAAGATCTTAGAAAGTGAACGGAGTTAATTGAGAGAGAGAGAGAGAGAGAGAGAGAGAGAGAGAGAGAGAGAGAGAGAGAGCACATAAGTACGATGGCTGGGCTGTAGACAAAGCAATTAAGGATGGTTTGGGGGTGATGGTGGAAAATGAAAGAAAAAGCTTTAGCCGTGAAGGTGTTTGAATGTATGGGTGTGATGGGAAGGCGAATGTGGTGGTGTTAAGGTGTAACTTGTGGGAGAAGAAGTAAAAGTGTAAGGGGTGAAGTTTGTGAGAAAAGGTGGTGTGGTGAGTAGGTGACAATGAATGGAAAACGGAAGTGTGGGCAGAGACATGTTAAAGGTTTTTTTTTTTTGGGGGGGGGGATGGAGGGGGGGGTGGGGGGTTAATGTGTGGGGAGTGGGATAAAAGATGTTGGAAGGGATTGGAGTTTGATGTGAGGAAAACAAGAGGCTTTCACAGAGGAGATGTCTAGGTGTAAAATGTGTAAACAAAAAGTGTGGGAAAAGCTACAAGTTAGATGTACGGTGGGGGAACAAAAAAAGAGGTAGGGAGAAAAGATGTAAAGGAAGAAGGTGTTAAAACAGGAGGAACTGAAAGATGCAGGATGAGATGAAAGATGGAAATGTAGGCTATGACCCGAAAGGTACAGGGGAAAAAAATCGATGTTAAGTGTGGAGGCATAAGTGTTTGAGGTGCAGAAAAAGGGTTGGTGGAGCAGAAAAGAGCTAATCTATGGACAAAAAAAATAATAATAATAAAATAAAACTGTTGGAAAAAACTGTGAGGAGAGATGAATGTGAAAAGAAAAAAAAAGGAAAAAAGATGTGTAAGGTGTGTACAAATGAAGCATAAAAATGTGTATCTGTTATAATATTAGCTGCAAAAAAAGACGGTGTAGAAAAAAGACGTGCATGGAACTGGGAGAGAGAGAGAGACAGACAGAGAGACAGAGAATCAAAACCTCTCGATAGGCTATGCGAGCCACCCAGTGACTGGACAACGATAATAATGACTGGTATATATATATTTTTTAGGGGGGAGGGGGAGGACGAAGAGGAAAAACAAACTTAACAAAATAAAAACCCACAGCTACACCAGATTACAGGTGTCCTCCTTTCATAAACTGTAACAGCTGGACTTGAAGAACTGCTGGACGCTGAAGTTTGGGGGAAAACTATTCTGGGGAAGAGAATTCCAGGGAGATGCAGTTCGGGGAATAAAAGAATTTTGACAAGCATAAGTTCTGCAATATGGCAATGTGACAGTCAAGAGCGATACCAGATGCCCATGTAACACGGGGGAAGGCGTGGAGAGGTGGCACAATGGATGCAACTTCGTCTAAGCATTTGCCATAAAAGTATCTGTAAAATATTGCAAGGGAGGCAACATTCCTTCTTTCTTGTAGGGGAGGAAGTTCATTTGTAACTGCAGGGTTAATAATAATCCTTCCAGCTTTGTCCATAATTTTGTCCAGTTGTTTTAGTGCAACCTCTGCAACCACTGCACTTAACATCCAGCTGTTTATCACGGCTACAAAATGGCAATCCTTAAGGGGACATACGACCAACTCATCTTGCAGTTTTGTCTTTACCATAGTTTTCCGTGGGATTCTATTTCATGATTACGTTCTCAAGTTTATAAAATATTTAAAATTCTTTAAAAAAGTGGGGAAGAGTTTTTAAAGCGGTTTGTTTACAGTTCCTACCGACACCGAAGTCAGACGGACGCCATTTTGTGGGGTCAGAAGTCAGACAGACGCCATCTTGTATGGCGAGAACACAGACGGACGCCATCTTGTGGGGCAAGACAGACGGACGCCATCTTGTGGGGCAAGACAGACGGACGCCATCTTGTGGGGCAAGACAGACGGACGCCATCTTGTGGGGCAAGACAGACGGACGCCATCTTGTGGGGCAAGAACGCCATCTTGTGGGGCAAGACAGACGGACGCCATCTTGTGGGGCGGGAACAAACGGACGCCATCTTGTGGGGCAAGACAGACGGACGCCATCTTGTGGGGCAAGACAGACGGACGCCATCTTGTGGGGCGAGAACAGACGGACGCCATCTTAGAACGTTGTCATTTTTTAAGGAAATTACCCTTATCGGTGTCAATTTATCCAAACAACCTAAATTTTCGTAAAATCCAATCTTACTTATCCTACCCTAACCTAACCTATCCCTTATGTAATCATACATTTTGTTTATTGATGGATCCCATTCGTACTCGAAAAAGCACTTTTGTACATCTTTACCAAGTCACTGATTTAGTTCAAAAACAGAAAAACAAAGGGGGGGGAGGGGGGCTGATTTTTAAAAAGTGGTCCTGTCTCCTTAAGGATTACCTACAAAATAACGCTTGACACAGTAAAGAAAGTGTTTATCATCACGGTAAACATTCAGTTTAGTTTTGGTCACGGAAATACTTTACTGATTCCCTTCCTCCTCTCCCAGGTTGTTTTCTGTATTTTTCTGATGACTTTTATGATAGTAAATGATTTACTGCTGATTTTGTTTCCCTGTTGTTTTTGTCAATGCTCATTCTCTCAGGCGTAATGGCAGACTTTCTAAAACGTACTCTTATCAAATGAAATTTATTTTACAGATGTTGCAGCTTAACCCTCTATATTCACAGCTTATCCTTAATCTCCTTAAATAATCTAACCCAAGAAAACATCCTAACCTTACCTAACCTAACCTAACTCAACCTAGCCTAAACTATCCAACGGTAATAACCATACCAAATTTATTTCGATAAAACTGCGTAGCGTTTAGTGTGTCCGCCATTACGCCCAGGAAACATCACGCGTTGGGGAAGCAAATTATGGATAATAAAAACAATCGGGAAACAAATTCACCACCATAAAGAAAAAAATACTGAGCAAACCAACAATAAGAAGTGAACTGTTCAGGTTTCTGTTGATTAAACTACATTTACCATCATCATAACAGACGCTCTCAGTATCTGGATAATCGGTCGCCCAAGTGACTGCATATTTCATAACTTCGTTTATTATTTATTCTGTCCATTACATTATCAATATGCTCCTGTATGTTATAATGTAAAGTATATCGATATTCAAACAACATAAATGGCATAAAACAGGACGCTTACGTGAAATACGCAAAATGAATCATCAATAAACAAGTGCTGTAACGCCTCCAATGCCACCCAGAACATGGACGAATGATAAAAATGGCTGACCTTCCTTGCAGATGGCGTAGGGGGAAGCCGGTCAGTCTACCACCTGACCCTTCGTTTGACCCAGCCTCCTGTACACCTCGAGACGGACACCACCACCAGGCCACAAACATCCACTCAATCGTAGTTTCGAAGATCACACGAACGCAGAGGAAAAAAAAAAAAAATGCTATTTTCCCCACACCACCAACCCCATTGCTCTGACCTCGAGACTGGCAGCCGCAGCGTGGCAGTGACGGCAGCGTGAGATCCTGCCGATGATGGGAAAAGCAGGGGTGACAACCATCCCGTGCCAGGGCGTCAAAAACCACACCGAAAACTTTCTAAGCGTCTATAAATCAGTCACGCCTAGTACTAGTTAATTACTACACGCTGGGTTTACTGTTATATAATTTCTTCATGCCTAAGCGACTAATCTGCTGGAGTACAATGGAAGCAATAATCATCCTTGATTTATTAGACCATCCGAAATATTGGTACTCTTGATCTGTTGGACATGCGCGGCGCAGCATCTCATATTGCCACCGCGGGTCTATTTAAACATGCATCACGGGTTAGTTGTGTATATATTTTACATACTGTATTTTGTACGTTGTTATAACACCGAGTCAGTTAAATAAAGAAACAATACGATATTTCCTGTCTATTAAGGAAATATATGAC
Organism: Coenobita brevimanus; assembly: GCF_032717465.1. Classification (NCBI taxonomy): domain Eukaryota; kingdom Metazoa; phylum Arthropoda; class Malacostraca; order Decapoda; family Coenobitidae; genus Coenobita; species Coenobita brevimanus. The sequence continues at coordinate 17,009,403 of NC_137049.1, read as the reverse complement.
ACTTCTGACTTCACATTTTGAAACTGAACGATGCTTTTGAAAATAATATCCAGCAACATTTCACGTACGTCCTTGCCCCCCCCCTGCCTCTTTTTTTTTTTTTTTTTTTTTTTTACAGTATGAAAAGAAATTCAGTACATAAAATACTCTCCAGAACTATTTACCTTTGGAAAACTGCGAGCAGCAACAACGCTCATTGTACAACCATCGATCACCTGGTTGAAACGATGTTACTAACTTGATCGAGTGATATTTATACTATGCAACAGCAAGTCTTCACACTCCGGCCCAACAAAAATAGTTGTGTGGTTAGATATGTGCTTGTGTGTGTGGTTAGATTCTTGTTTGTGTGGTTGATGCGTTGTGTTGTGAATAGGTAGGCCTAAGTAGCTGCGTAGTCACATGCTTGTTTGTGTGGTTTGACGTGTGGTGCTGTCAGCAGATAAGTAGTTATGTGATCAGATGCTTGTTTCCGTGGTTTGATGCATGGTGTTGTGAGCAGGTAAGAATTTGTAATTCACCGGGTCGGTCAGAATCATTGATGGTCGTGATCGTCAGCTTTTACCCTCCCGGAAGGGAGCTGAGAGCTCATATAGTCCGATCTAAGGGCAAGGCTATGACCTGCACACACTCACACACCCGTCCCCTTGCTCTAGGGGGACAGTAACCGCCCACTTCGTCAGTGAAACTTTTCGCAGCCTGAGCGAGGCGCGAACTCCCGTCTGCCAGATGGCAAGCGAGAACGCTACCACTGAGCCAGCGAGCGGTGTGGTCATATGCATGCTTGTGTTGTTAAACGATCAGTGGTGTGGTTAGATGTGTTGTTGGATGCAAGGTTGCGTGGTTAGATGCCTGACTGTGTGGCTATAGACGAGGTTGGGCTGAAGTTGAACGAATATTCTGATTGCAAAAGGTCTCATGTCAAAACTTGGCACACACTTCCTGTTGGATGTGGTGATGGAAGGCGCTACATGAAATACAGGATGGGACATTTATATCTACAGCATTTCTTAGTGTTGAAATATAAAGTTGTGGTGATGGAAAGCGCTACATGAAATACAGGATGGGATATTTATATCTAAAGCATTTCTTAGTGTTGAAATATAAAGTTGTGGTGATGGAAGGCGCTACATGAAATACAGGATGGGACATTTATATCTAAAGGATTTCTTAGCGATGAAATATAAAGTTCTGGTGATGGAAAGCGTTACAGGAAATACAGGATGGGACATTTATATCTAAAGCATTTCTTAGTGTTGAAATATAAAGTTAGTTCACAACACATTTACTGTGCATAGTACATGGATGAAAACATGTCAAAGACGAAGTAGTCACGTGACAGTTAAGTTTTAAAAATTACATCTGGCAAATGGGTGTCACTGGAGTTTTTGTATTCACGACAGTGAAACAGCATACTGCTTATTACTGTATGCAATGTTGCTTTATCAACAGTGTGACAGCGTATTAGCATACTGCTTATTACTGCATGCAATGTTGCTTTATCAACAGTGTGACAGCGAATTAGCATACTGCTTATTACTGTATGCAATGTTGCTTTATCAACAGTGTGACAGCGAATTAGCATACTGCTTATTACTGCATGCAATGTTGCATTATCGTGTCAATAACTGCAAGGATCTTTGTCATACACGCCCAACACTCAGGCCTTAAATGTACTATATTATGCCAGCCCCGCCTCGGGTGCCAACACCACTACGGGGGTGATATGCCACTGGCTGTTATCGTTATCTGTGCCCCGCCTCGGGTGCCAACACCACTACGGGGGTGATATGCCACTGGCTGTTATCGTTATCTGTGCCCCGCCTCGGGTGCCAACACCACTACGGGGGTGATATGCCACTGGCTGTTATCGTTATCTGTGCCCCGCCTCTCACCTACAGTACAGTCTACAAACGCAATGGGTTGTATTCTCCTTCTCTTAGCAACTTTCCCATCACCTATTCATAATCTATTTATTTTGCCCATTACGTACTTATATTCTCTTGTATGTACTGATGCAAACACTGGAATTACAAAGATAAATAGAATACAAACTTATACTGAGTCGTAATTTGCGACCTAAATCGCTCAGGAAGATGTGTAACGACGTTTCCAATACAAAGCATCTGCGCCTCAAAGTCTTCCGTACACAGGCTCAGCAGTAGCCAAGAAGAGGGAAAGAAAAAAAAATAAAGAACGAAATAAAGAAGAAGCAGAAGAAAAAAAGAAAGAAAGAAAGAAGGTGATGATGAATGATCTTAATCATAATAATCATCATCATCAACTTCAGCCAAATATCATCCTCATCATGATACTGGCGTCCTTCTGGCCATGACAAACAGACCAGACAGGCTGCAGAACCCGGGCCAGTAAAACACAGCAGCAGGATAAACTGCCATCAAAGTAGCCAGTGAAATGCGCCACACGGACACAAGGCAAACAAACTATACCAGCATTTGTACACCTGGCAGCCCAGCAGGGGTTTTTACCTGCTTCTCAACACGCTACAGAAATGACAGCAATGACTTTTTTTTTTTTTACACCTCATGTTTATGAAGAAAATATTGAAATAATCCTATACTGTTGTCAAAACATTAATGCCAAAACGGCCATTTTCATTGTGTATACTGTCTTGGCCTCTCCCCACCCCCACAATTCTACCTCATCCCACCAACTTCATCTACCACGCCCGTTTCTTTATCCCCCCCCCCTCGTCTTTCATTTTTGCAGGAATCTTTGACATTAATCTTGGCTGCACTGCAACCAGTAATCCTGCCACAGCCATTTCCACAGGGTACACTCTCCTGCCCCAGCCCCACCGCCCACCAACATTCCAGTCCGTCCCACCCACTGCTTTGCTCACCAAGGCCAGTACTCTGCCCGCTCTTTGATGGGTTCATGGGGCGACGCAGGTCACCAGATCAACCAACGCCCTGGCTCATTTCCTGTTCCCTCTCTCTAGACAAGTTTACTCAGCACAGTAGCGACCTTTTCTAATGGAGGGGTTAGATATAAGCTTCATTATCTCCTTCACCACTTACAGCATCTCCTTAGTTGACTGAAATCGTCTGCTTGCATCAAGGATAAAATAAATCTTGTGTCCTCGGGTGTAAGCGATTAACACGCACCCGCTTACCAAACTATATTATGATCCGATTTATGTATGTTTGTTGGTTTGTTTGTTACCGTAACACAGCAAAAACGGCGCAACGTAGCGCAAGTTGTGTTAGAGCAAGGTACCGTTAAAATGCCCTAACTTGGAGAATAAAACAATTTCCAGTCCAGTCGGGCAACGGTCCCCGAGTTATGACTCATTTCTGGCCTTTTGACATCGAGCGGAGGCCCCCGAAGGCTGCCTTTAAGCGAGTAAGTACAGAAGCATCAATCACCTGGATGCCATCGTCCCTATAGTTCATTCACCTCAACTTGGCCCAGAGGTTCGTCCTTATGAAGCATGTTTCCCGTAGCTCACTGGCAGGATAAGACAATACTACGGCTCTACATTCCTTCCACAGCACTTTTTCGTGACGAGCATCATATCCAAGTGTTAGTCTCTTACCACAGCTCAGCATTCATGATGGATAGATGGTAAATTTAGGCCAAGTTAAAGTAAACAGGGTATAGTATTCAGTACTGATATTTTACTAATGATAATCCTATTGGAAAAACAAATACCAGGTACAGTCGATCACAAAAGTATGGGTGCACACTCAGCACGAAGTAATTTGACACCATGGACGACGGATACTGGAAAATACCTAATGCTTATTCACAACGCTGGCAATTTTTTTTTTTTTTTTACAAAAACCACATATATCACCTGCCTTGGACAAATCACCAGTTTTTATTATCATACATACTCAGGTGATAAGCAATTAATCTTCTTGAGACTGTATGAGAGTAATGTGGAGGGGGGAGAGGGAGGGGGAGATCGAGGATGAAGTGAAGGGATGGAATGGAGAGGGATTGTCCAGTAGAGAAAGGGGGGTGTAAGTTGGGGACAGGGCAGCGAAATGGCAAGGGACAGGGGGGCATGGAGGCGATTTGTTTGTGGCCATCCCTTGAGGGATTAAGGCGTCTGGTTATAGATAGATAGACAGACAAACAGAATTCACAAGCTATATCGAACAGTTTGGATATCATCGCACCCATCCTGCTCGATTTTTTGTTAATCAACCGTACATTTGTAGCTGATAATATCGCTCAAATTTTCAGTTGAACAATTATTAAACGTGTATACCGTATAATATTCTGAAAAGTTAGTTAGACTTGAAAGATCAAATCACTGGGTTTCAGATAAATATAAAGCAGGTCGATCAATATTTTTGTCCGCAACTGTACACAAACCATAACAGATTCCTAACAAATGAGAGGCGAAAAAAGACAATGGTTTATGCAAGTGTTGGAAGGCAGAACAGACGTGACCTGGTGTGGGTGTTGGTGTTTGGTGAATATATGTGAATCAGTGAATAGTAATTGTGTGGGTGTTGGTGTTTGGTGAATATATGTGAATCAGTGAATAGTAATTGTGTGGGTGTTGGTGTTTGGTGAATATATGTGAATCAGTGAATAGTAATTGTGTGGGTGTTGGTGTTTGGTGAATATATGTGAATCAGTGAATAATAATTGTGTGGGTGTTGGTGTTTGGTGAATATATGTGAATCAGTGAATAGTAATTGTATGGGTGTTGGTGTTTGGTGAATATATGTGAATCACTTAATAGTAATTGTGTGGGTGTTGGGGTTTGGTGAGTATATGTGAATCACTTAATAGTAATTGTGTGGGTGTTGGTGTTTGGTGAATATATGTGAATCACTTAATAGTAATTGTGTGGGTGTTGGTGAATATTGTAAATCAGCAATTAAAAATTGTGTGTGTGTTAACAGTACTTAGTGAATGAGTCACTGAATAACAGTTGTGTGAGTGTTGGTATGGTTTGTGAAGAGGCTTTACTGAATAACAGGTATCAGTGTGTGTGTGTGTGTGTGTGTGTGTGTGTGTGTGTTACTGAACAGCTTTTATAAGAGTATAATAATCTCCTGGTTTTCCCTCTTCCTTTTAAGTTCTGGATCAAACACAGTGCCCATCACTTATATAGCAGGGGGGAAAGGATGATGATGATGATTACGGTGGTGATGATGACCTTTGTGCAAGTAATGATGATGATTATGATGGTAATGTCGACCTATATGCATGTACAGATGATGATTATGGTGGTAATGATAATGACTTTTGTGCATGTAATGATGATGATGATCAGCAAATGAGGCAGCATCTAGAGTTGGACGTCGATGGCTTCGTTGCAGCGACCTCTCGTAGCTTGTGATGCTGTACTATAGTGAAAACAAAGGAAAAAGAAAGAAATAAAGGGCGAAAGAAAGACAAGGAGAAAGAAAGTGAGAAATGTGCAAAATAAAGAGAAATGAAGTAAAATGTGAAAGAGAAGAGGAATAAAAGTAGACGGTCAGACCAAAGAGTTGGCCTGGGTACAGGTGTAGTAGTGTGCCAGGCCGCTCCACCTTACTGCATCTTGTGTCCTACCTCTGTCCTAGCTTGTGATGGCGTTATATAGTGGTGGCTTTGATCTAATGTAGCCAGTGGTGGTGGTGCTGAGAGTTACCATGATGATGATGATGATGGTGGAGGTGTTAGTGGTGGTGATTATAACTACAGACTAAAATATAGTAGTGATGGCGTTATATAGTGGTGGCTTTGATCTAATGTAGCAAGTGGTGGTGGTGCTGAGAGTTACCATGATGATGATGATGATGATGATGATGATCGTGGAGGTGGTGGTGGTGCTGAGAGTTACCATCATGATGATGATTGATGATGATGACGACGATGAAATGACGATGACGATGAAATGACAATGACGACGAAATGACGATGACGATGAAATGACGATGACGATGAAATGATCATGGTGGTGGTGGTGGTTAAAACTATAAATTAAAATATAGTAGTACATAGGAAGAACAGATAACAGGAGGCCTACTGGCTTCTAACCAGGTTATCTGTTGGGGAAAAAGAGAAACGTATAGACCAGGAAAAGACGTTCCCTTGCCCACCACACCCTCCGACCACAAGGCAGGAGAAAGAAAAGTACCCTGTTCGTTGGGGAAAAAAAAAAAAAAAAAAAAAAAGTTTGTTTAGAAGACAGAAAATGAAATACTGTACAGTATGAAATCTGTAATCTACAGCTGTTAAAATAAGACCACACACAATGTCAGAATACTGTCACAGATAAGTAGGGTAAGGCCTTGTGTTTTATGGGGGTTACGTTACATGCACACCCACGAGAAACTAATTTCCGCCAAGTAATGACACCTTTATAAAATGTCTGCCACAGCCATAATTTACTACGTAATGGCCTAAAATCCTTTGTAGTGGCCGGAAACATCACCAGACATTACTATATACTTCTTTAAAGTGTATTTTGAGATGATTTACCAACACGCACTTGCTAAATTCTGCCAAAATACAGCTTAAACTTGTGCATTTGTGATGGTTTACTCACCCAGGAAAAACCGGAGCCGGCAAAGTGGAGTACCGCGAAAGACGAGGCTGACTGTACTCGTGTGACTGTCGTCAGGATACACGTCAGCCTGGAAATAAACACACGCTATTACTTATTGACTAGAGTCTACAAATATTTATCCCAGCCAGGTTTGTAATGTATCTATAGTTCTTGCACTAACCACTGTTGCTGTAGTATATTCCATTGCATTAAACACACGCCATTACTTATTGACTATACAAATATTTATCCTGACAAGTTTGTAGTGTAGCCATACTCCTTGCACTGCTGCTGTAGTTTATTAGACTGTTCATCTACAGGTACAGCAGTTTTTCCCTATATTAATATTCCACTTCTTACCATAAATTGTAGTCGTAGTGTCGTTCTGCATATCAAACAAAATATTCACCACAGCAGTCCACCAGGGTCATGTTAAGGCTGGGGATACAAATATTAAGCTACTACTATCATTCTTTTTATTTATCATATTCTTTTAATTATATCTATTTTCATCATATACTTTATAATACCTTACGTAATATACTCATGATACTTTCTCTTACTCTGTTTCTCTCAGCCATTCTGTCTGTATATTATACTGTGTCTATTTTACTTTCCAGTATTGTATTCCAGCTGCCGCCAAACGATTGTATTCAGTTCAAAGTGAGTCATGGCATCCTGAGAAGCAACGTAAATTGGACAACATACTAATGCCACGAAAATGAGCAAGAAAGAAGACGAGATAGGATATGAGCAAGAACAAAAAAAATGCAGTATGTAAGTAGAAATGGATGAAAAATAGCAAGAAAAGGCGAGATCTGGTAGGAAGGGTGAAGGTGTGAACTGGGTACAGGTGTAGTAGAGTGCCAGGCCGCTCCACCTTACTGCATCTCGCCTCCTGCCTCTCTTGTTGCTTGTGGTGATAATATTGTAGCCTAGATATCTTGTAACTATGGTGGTGCTGGTGGTGATAACGACAGATAAACAGATAGATGGATGGATTAGATGGACAGATAAATAGAGAGAAAGGGAAACAATGAACATTAGAAAAAAAAAAAACTTGTAAGTGGAAAATGAACAAATTAATAAAGGAAATAAAGAATGGAAGACAGAAGGAAAATTAAATGAAAAGATAAAATGAAATGACAAAAATTACAAAGAAAGGATTAAAAAACAACTGAGAAGAAAACGAAAGAGAAGAACAGCAAACAAAGCGAAGAAAAACGGAAAACAAGAAAGAAAAAAGGAAATGAGAAAGAAAACCTAGGAGGAGCGCAGCAGTAGTGATGGTTGGAACTGAAGACACCTTTATAAGAGTCCCAGATCACTGCACCTTACTTCACCTTGGCTCCTACTTCACTTGTTGCTTTATTGATGTAAAAAATATAGTAAAGAAAGAAAGGAGAGAAAGACGATGAAGGGAAAAATATAATGAAAGGAAAAAACAACATAGGAAATGAAAAGAAAAATGGAGGAAAAGAAAAACAAACAAAAAGGATATAAAGATAATGAAAAAGGGAAAAGGATGACAAAAATGAAGCCAAACGTGAAATAAAGGCAGGAAAGGGTAAAGAAATAAAATGCGTTATAAATGGTAAAGGTGTTAACTCAGTACAGGTGTAGTAGACTCCCAGGCCGCTGCACCTGACTTCGTTTCGCTCCTGCCTCATTTATAGCTTCTGATGTTCTAATATAGTAAAGAAAGAGACAAGAAACGATAAAAAAGAATGAGAAAAAGAAAGAGGGAAGAGACAGGAGGAAAGAAGTGAGAAATACAGAAAAAAAAGAAAGGGAAATAGTCGAAGAGAAAGGAAGGAAGGAACGAAAGAGACTGAGTGGCGTGGCATAGGGTTGAACTGGGTACACCTGTGGTAGTCTCAGGCCGCTACACCTTACTCCATCTTGTCTCCTACCACTCTTGTACCTTGTGATGCCCTGATATACTGCTGCATGTCATCTGATATATCTAATGAGGATGATGATAATGATGATTATGGTATTAGTCAAGAGAGTTAAGTCGATTTCTTAACTGAATGAAGGATGAAAATAATAGTGATGATGATGATGACGATAATGGTGTTAGTAAAGATGATTAGGCCGATTTGATGCTAACTGACTGGAGGATGATGATGGTGGTGGTGGTTGTGATGATGACATTGGTATTAGTGAAGAAGATTAAGCTGACTTTGATGTTAATAATAATTATTTGGAGGACAATAATGATAATGGTGATGATGTGAGAATTACTGTGATTATGATGGTGATATAATTAGCTTTGATGATAACCTAACTTCATCTTGCCTCTTGACTCTCTTATTAGCGAAGAAAGGAAGGAAGGAAAGACAAAGTAAAGGAAAAATAATAAGAAAAAATAATGTGTAAACAGAAGAGAGAAAATGTGTGAAAAACAAAATGAAAAGGAAGGGAGACAATGAAAACGAATAAGAAAGACTGAGAGAGACAAGAAGGAACATGAAATCTTTAGTAATAAAAAGAAAAAAGAACGACTGACCGACGACAGAAAAAAAAAAAAAAAGTCAAAAGCTTGAACTTGTTACACCTGTAGAAGTGTGCCAGGCCGCTCCACCTAATTTCATCTCGCCTCCTGCCTTTCTTGTAGCTTGCGATGCTATCATTTATTGCCTTAGTATTTGTAGATGATGATGATGACAAAGTGACTGTGATGGTGGATACGATAAAAGGGATAGTGATCCCAGCGATGATGATGACAATAACTGTGATGGTGGCTATGATGATAAAAGGGATAGTGATCCCAGCGATGATGATGACAATAACTGTGATGGTGGATATGATGATAAAAGGGATAATGATCCCAGCGATGATGATGACAGTGACTGTGATGGTGGATACGATCAAAGGGATAGTGATCCCAGCGATGATGATGACAGTGACTGTGATGGTGGATATGATGATAAAAAGGATAGTGATCCCGGCGATGATGATGACAGTGACTGTGATGGTGGATACGATAAAAGGGATAGTGATCCCAGCGATGATGATGACAGTGCCTGTGATGGTGGATATGATGATAAAAGGGATAATGATCCCAGCGATGATGATGACAATAACTGTGATGGTGGATATGATGATAAAAGGGATAATGATCCCAGCGATGATGATGACAATAACTGTGATGGTGGGTATGATGATAAAAGGGATAGTGATCCCAGCGATGATGATAACAATAACTGTGATGGTGGATATGATGATAAAAGGGATAGTGATCCCAGCGATGATGATGACAATAACTGTGATGGTGGATATGATAATAAAAGGGATAGTGATCCCAGCGATGATGATGACAATGACGATGGTAGTGATGGTATCGCTGGTATAGTTTAGTACTAATGATAATTTTACTTCCTATCGCCTCCCACCTCTCGTAGTTTGTGATGATGTTTTACTACGCAGAAAGGATGAAAATACTTTATAAAAAGAACTGAATGCAAGAAAGAAAAGGAAATGAAGATAAAATAGAAAAATATAGACAACAGGAAAAAAAAGAAATACAAAGAAAAAGATGTAATATACAAATAGTGCGATGAAATGAAGACAGGAAGAAGAAAAAAAGAACAATGAGAAAGAGATAAAGAACAAACAATGACGCATAACCTGAGAGAGAGAGAGAGAGAGAGAGAGAGAGAGAGAGAGAGAGAGAGAGAGAAATGAAGTCAGAACTAATGAAGGGGAGAGAATGAATGGAGAAACAGAAAGATGAGCAAGAAAGAGGAAGACAAAATTGATAGTTAGAAGAAAAGACAAAATGAAACAAAATATGTAAAAAGAAAGGTGTAAAGAATTAAACTGAAGTATGAATGGTAAAGGTGTTAACTGGGTACAGGTGTAGTAGAGTGCCAGGCCGCTCCACCTTACATCTCATCTCCTGCCTTTTGTAGCCTGTAATGATGTAAAATACTGCCCAGATCAAAGTACCTGACCATGGTGGTGAGAGTGGCTATAATGATGATGATGATGATGATTGAAAAACTGAGGTTGATTTAGATTAGCACTGTTGAGAATATTGCTAATTTCATGGATATTAATGGTGGTTATGATAATGATAGTGGTGGTGATGATAGTGGTGGTTGTGATGTATATCAGTTTAGCTGTAACGACAACCTTACATTATATCGCCTCTTAACTCTCTTGTAGGCTGTGATGTAATATAATGGTTACTATGAAAAAGGATGAATAAGAAAAACGGAAGTGTCTAAAATGAGAAACAAACAGAAAAGAACAACTTAAGGAGGAAGAAAGAGAAATTATGAAGAAAAAAGAAGCAAAAGGGGAAGCGAATAAGCATATAAAAGACAAAGGAACAAGTAGGAAAGAAGAAATAAAGAAAAAATGATATGGCAAACGAACGCTATCGAGTGTAACAGGAAACATTACAAGAGTAACATGAAAAAGAATAAAAGAAAACAAAGAAGGGAACCAAAGAGAGGCAAGAACAAAAAACAGTAATGAGAGAATTCAAAGTGTGAAACCAGAAAGGAAGAAGAGAACAAGTAAAAAGTCAACAGTTATAAGTGGTGGCAGGAGGTGTGGGCGGCGTAGATGGCAGGTAGGACACGTGTAATAGTGTCAGCCGCTCTACCTTCCTCCATATCGCCTCCTACCCATCTTGCTGTTTATAATGCTTTAATACTCTGTACATTTTATCTTGGCACAACACTGCCATCTCTCCATCTTGAATGCTGAGCTGTAACAAACGAGTCTAGAATATAGTGATAGTCATGAAGAAGTGCTATGGACAGGATGTACAGCAATAGTAGTCTTATTATACCATTGAACGCCAAGAAATTTTATGCAACATGACGGAAATGATAATGATGATGATAACCTCACTTCATCTCACCTCCTGCTGCCAGTGTGGCACGTTATGACAGAATGTGATGGAGGGAAAAAAAAAAAGAAAGGAGGAAAAGAAAATGACAAAAAAAAATAAATAAATAAAATAAAATGATGACAAAACGAGGAGAACAAAATTAAGAAAAATAATGCGAAAGAAGCAACGAAAAATGTAAATAAAGATAAAAAGATCAAAAAGAGAAAGAAAGGAGGAAAAGGAGAAAACGCGTGTAAGAAGAGTAAGATATAAACACTGATTAAACAAAAACGAAAAAAGGAGAAAGGACGTGTGAATGACAAAAGAAATGACCGAAACAGGGTTGAACTCGGTACAGGTTTAGTTGAGTGCCAGGCCGCTACACCTTACTTCATCTCGCCTCCTGCCTCTCTTGTTGCTTGTGATGATGTACTACAGTATAATGGAGAGGCAAAGACAACCACAACAAAAGAAAATGATGATAATGATGATTGTGATGGTGATAGTGATGCTGGTTATTTTGTTACTGTGGTGAAAACAGTTATATAGAAAATGATGAAGATGATGATAAAAACTTGGTTCTTTACAAATGATATGGACAATGGTGATAATGATATTGAATCATGACATGGGTTGGCTTTGATGATCATGGTAATGATGAAAAAAGGAAATAACCGCACTGTCTCTACTCTGGCACCGTTGCAGAGCAAGGCCGTTGGACTGTGGCCAGTCTTGGCCTGGGTTGCAGAGCCAGGCCGTTGGACTGTGGCCAGTCTTGGCCTGGGTTGCAGAGCCAGGCCGTTGGACTGTGGCCAGTCTTGGCCTGGGTTGCAGAGCCAGGCCGTTGGACTGTGGCCAGTCTTGGCCTGGGTTGCAGAGCCAGGCCGTTGGACTGTGGCCAGTCTTATCCGCCCCCAAACTCTGGTGGTGGACCTCCCCTCAGGTCCACCACTTGGTAGCGGGGGCAGTGTTTTCCGGCTGCATGCCCTTGCTGGTGCTAACCCATGTATGTTGTGGGGTACGTTGTGTGGCATGTATAGTGCATATAGAGTTGAGTAGTGCATGAGACAGTTTGAGAAATGGATGGTGGGAGTTATGTTCACATACCCTCCACGTTAGTACCACACTGAAAAAGGTCAGCAAAGGAAGATGGTCAGGATATCCTGGTGGCTGGTGAAACAGGGGCTCCAGCTGTCCCTCACCAGCAATCCCATCCCCCTTGAGAGTACCACCCTGATCGGCTGGTGCTACAGCCTACTCCCTACAGAAGTAGGGCGTAGGCTGTAGAAGTAATATATAGCTGGCGCAACCCGAGGATCGTTTCAGCGTGAACCTGGTGGACTTCAGAGTGAAGCTGCTCTCTTCCTGCAGCTCACCATCCTCCTTTCAGGATCAGGGGAGTTGTGGGACATGTGTGTACTCAAGCAACAGACCAGCTTAGTTATATCAGTGCCACCACATGAAGGCATCCCTCTCGAACACCAACCATACCCTGTCCTGACATTCATTCACGTTGCTGACCTGGGAAATTTCATAACATCTCTCCCTCAGTGATTTATTTTGCCCATCACACCTCCATATCCTATTGTATAATACTCCTGTAAACCATGTTGATAACAGTAGGATATAAACAATGAATTAGAAATACCTGTAATATGTTCTATGCAAGGGAAACTGTTAGGGAAGAAATGTCACAAACTCTCTTCTGTCAACGAGAATATAGCAGGCCAACCCGCTGACTGCACAAAGCATTGTAATTCCTATACTTCTTCACAGCACCTTCCTTGGTACAAGCAGTTACAACCTCACCATCCACAATCAGCAACTCCCAGGGCAACTCAGATATAATATCCCATGGCAGTTCTCCATGCACCATGATAAACAGAATGGAACCACAGACAGACCACAGACGTGCACCAATTCTTAACATAATGACCTATACTCCGTCCACTTTAACTTGGCCTAAAATTGCCATCTAAAGCAATCTTAAATGCTGAGCTATCACACGAGATTAATGCTACAATATGGTGACATTCAGGAAGAAGTCCTATGGAAAAGATTCAAAACATACAATTTTGCAAATTATGTAAGTTCAGTGCCATCAATTCTCTTTGTTTCTCAATTTGTATGATTTCAGTAACCTGTTTCTTTATATAATACTTTTATATTTAACATTATATAACATCTTCCATGTAATACAATTCTGAAACTGTTCTCTACCTCTTTCAACCTCTGGCAAGTGGGTATTTTCCTCTTCATCTACTTATTCCTTTTACTGTCACTGTTTAACTGAACTTTGGAATTTAAGTGAAGTCTTTTCCTTATCCTTAGTTTAGTTATCTAATCATTTTGTTGATTTGCCTTAACATGGAATCACTTGGGTACATCAGCTTCTCTCTCACTTAAAGCTTGAAACATGTTATTTGAGACATTATTATATAGTACTAACTGTAGCACCAGAGATCACAGCAGCTGTCGCTCCTTCTTGCACTTGGGTAAAAACAATAACAGTTTACACAGGAGCATCTCCCTCTAGCTGCACTAGCTGCTCCCCCACCATCCTTTTATACCATATTTTATTCTATTTGGTTATTTCTATACTGTAACTTGGGTTAAAGATGCTATATACATTTGAACTTTTCACTGCACAACCCTGGTATTTGGACTGTTGTCAATTTAAGCATATTAACTTATTGCTGCCTTAAGCTTTTCAACATCAGAATCTCTTCATTTGTATTCTGGAAGCTACTGGTAATGTTTACCACTACTCCTTAATGCCTGTGTCTTGGTTGAGGTCACTGGTGTGAGTGTGTAGTATACTGCTGGATCACACTGGCATCTGCCAAATGTCCAGAAAATTTATCAAACAAAATATTTTTGATGAGGGATTTGCTCAACTGATTTAATTATGTGTAGTATTAACACAAAACATCTTCCAGAACTGCAAACTACAATGTCCTGAGAGATATGAAGACAATCTTGGTTAAATATCCTGGTTGGTTCTGAATCATTTTGGATGACAAAAACTGCACCTTGGTTTGACTGAACATGATTTTCAATCCCATCCATCAGCATGGAAGAAAAATTACATTTTTAAATATACTGTAGTACGATACTGAACCGACAGCACCATTTTGTTGTATGCTGGACACTTTTTTACCTACACTACAACACAGTGTTAGTCTATACTATGTCTGTTGGTGCTGTGTTGGAGTAACTCACATTTTGGTGTTGTGTACAGTAGGCTATATGGCATACGAGTGTACTGATTCCCCACCTAACCTAACAAACCAGGTTCACCACCACAGGACACAGTTCAACTGATCCACTGTGGTTGCTGGTGTGGTGCTTGAGCAATTCACAAAACATAAACATGACTGAATAGCAAATATTATCACAAACTATGGCTGTCTCTTAATGGCAAAAAAAAATAAAATAAATAAAATAAAAATCAATACTTTGCCACACGGGCACGACCTTTCCATATTTCCTACTGAAATTAATCCTTCACAGGTGACTTATGTTTCATAGGTTATCATAGTTACAGGGCGTTTTTTAATAATGTTATCTGTGAAATATGTAAAGACATGTTTATGTCACACATTCCATCACCCACATAAAGGTACCACCAAGAGGCAAACCTTGCTGACAAACTCTACAAATGCATGTCTTACTTTTGGCATAAGTAAATTCCCAACTGATATGTTAGGTTTGGAGAATTTCAATTGATTAAATTACTGTAGGATTAGCTAGGTTGAGATGGGCTTGGATTGGTTGTGTGAATAGGTTAGGTTATGACAGATTAGATTTATTGTTAGGACTCAAGACTGGGATTTGGCCTGACAGATACTCAAGGGGTCTCTAAGCTACGTGGCAATCCAAGGTGATTAAAATCACGGGGGGTGGGGCAAAGACCCCAGTTAGAATAGGTTAGGCCTCCTCTCATCCTGTTTCTCCCATCTTTCTTGTCACTTTTTATTACTTTTCTTTCCTCCAGGTGGCTTTACATTGATATGGTAGGTGGGGGCGCTCACCATCCACTCACTCGATGTAGTGTTGCTCTTGGATGTCTGCCCTTTCCTCTCCTCTCTCCATTCCTTCCCCTACGGGTGACTTTACACTCCCTCCTTTCTCTTTCCTTCATTCTTTCCTCTTCCTTGTGCCTATGGGTCTCTACACTAAGTGACAAGCCTAATGGTTTCCTGTACACCAGGAAATCATTTACTACGCTGGGTGGTAACCATATAACGAAATTATGACGCCTGGTGGTTAAGTGGGTAATTACAGCGCTCCAGTCGGATTGAGCCGGTGAAGGTTTATATACAAGGGGTGGTTTGGGTTATTGCTCATGTAATGCCACTCAGGGATGAGTGAGGCTGGTCACTCTCATCTTAAATGTCAGGACCAAATTACCTAGCCCCGGGCTTCTACGTTCCTCATGGGGCAACGTAGAATTGGATGATGGATGGATGGATGGCTTTACATTCAGTGACCAGCCTAACGGGTTCCTATAAGCCTGGAAACCATTTACAACGGTGGGTGGTAACCATATAACCAACCCATACGTGTTCCTTAAATGTCACCAAGTGGGACGGTAGAGGGTTAGTGCTCCTCCCGGCAAAACAATCTTCTCAAGACAAAAGGCCACCCCTTACGGGATTATGGCGTCTGGCTATAGATAGATAAGATACGTTAGGTTTGACTGGATCCTTTGGTTTCGTATAGAGCTCAATGTTTGATGCACCTACGTGTCCTGTTGGCAAGATAGTAATCAACGTATCCAGTCAGTAAACAGGCTGACACAGCCAAACTGGCGGCTTCCTTAAATACTCCAAACAGTATATTTTATTTTTCATCTACACTTTTTGCAGTTTAAAATAACCAGATAACTATCTATGTTGCATATGGTAATAAAATTACTTTCCTGAAGATCATGAGATTGTAAGAAGACAGTTGCAATCACCACAACCATTTGCGATATCAAAATATTAAAAAACATAAAATGAAAGTTCGTCCATTAAAAAAAGGTTATAACATATTAAGGAAACTTAGAACATAGGAAGAAATATAGGTAAATAAAGAGAGCAAAGTGTATTTTTCCCCCTTTGGAGCAGAGGGGCCTAAGGCTGGGCTGGTGTAGTGCAGAACACTTAAGGACAGGAGGCTGACCTACGCCCCTGGTAATGTCTACAAGACAGAAATACTTATGGGACTCCAACCACAGTGCACAGCCACAGGCCACTGTGCATTCTGACCCAAAAGCTCTACTACCACACCACCATTAAAAAGGTAACAAAAGTGGTAACAAAGTAACAAATAACTCAGCACACAAAGTATACTCCCTCTGGCTACCTCTGGGACTTGAACCACAGCACATTTTGACCCGAGGGCTCTACCTCCACGCCACCATTAAAAAAAGTAACAAAGTGGGTAAAAAAGTGAGTAACAAGTAACATCAAAGAAAGTAAATGTCCCTCCAATAAGACAGAGTAAACTGAGAGTAACAAATAACATCAGAGAGTAATGTCTGTCCACAGAGATAATTCTCAGCACTAAGCAAAAAGACCAAACAAAATGTAGATTCCATTAAAGTAAAACAAAAACTTATAAGATGAATCAAATCACACCAGGTGTGGGGGTGGGGCCTGCCGCTGTGTGGGGTGGTGGTAAATCACACCAGGTGTGGGGGTGGGGCCTGCCGCTGTGTGGGGTGGTGGTAGCGGTGGTTCAGGTACAGGGCCGAGACACTGACCAACAGTTTGACCACAAACCACGCCACCACCCCCACCCAAGCCCCATTCCACACCTCCCACACCTCTATCACCCCAACTATGGCCTCCAGGGGGTGAAGCAGCTGGGCACAATAGATGGCACTCAGTGCCAGCTGCCAACTCAGCATACTGACACCCAGAATTACACTCAGCACCAACAGCACAACCTGAAACACGTCATTTTTGACAAACCAAAAGCCAACCCAAGTGGTGAGGAACCAACAGTGATAAACAATAAGCCAAGTTAGACCCGCGTTGAGCTCATACCGCAATTGTGAAGATATTACCATCCCGGTCAATTCAGACAACATTAGCCTACCGGGATAGTGACTATATTGTTCTCCTAATGACTTAATTGCCCAGTTAAGCCTTGATGGCTCAATATTATGGCGCAAAATTGTGTCTACAGGAACACCATTCTCAACAAATTTGGAAATAATATCAGAAATATCCTTACGGAAATAGGCAACACATGTTTTGACAAAAATGGTGAAACCTAAATCAGTAAGTGACACAATTACGAACCAACAAGTTATGAGTACGAACAATATCTTTTTGAGGAGGGGCCGAATCCCGTTAGTGTTGACGGGGATAGTGGTGGGGCGGTAGACCCCGTTGTCCATGTGTACAACTGTGTGGGACATTTTGGGATGAGCTTACCAAAACTTAATCGTAAGCTATATCACAATCCAATATCGTACTACACAGTACGATTAATTTTAACCTTACTAACCGTTATAAAATTACAAGTCACAATGAAAATGCGAGAGCGCGGACAACACACCCTGTCGCTAACTCGTCCACTAGAGTCGCTCACGCAGGTGCTCACCTTTTATAGCCCCAAGACGCCGGAAGTGGATATTATGAATACTTCGCGCTGCCAATATTTCGTTATTTTTCTGCCATAATTACCTCAGTGCCATTCAAACCCTTTACAATTACACATTTTAAGAAAAAAACAAAATCCTTATTCTTAACTTTAATAAATTATGATTGACTTAGTGTTACAATCGCATAATAAGAAAGGTCAAGTAGGCAATATTTTCAAAACTGCCTTTTTTCGGTCGTATCAATTTAAATTCAAATCGGCGTTTGTATTTTTCAATGCACCACAGCAAGGGCAACACACACTAGCCATATTGCTTTGTGAATGTTATTGTTTCCTTTTTCATTTCCTAACTATTGTTTCTTCAAAGAAGACAGAAATAAAAAACGTTTCACAAAGACTTCTCCAACCTCCTTGGAAAATATCATGCATAGTTATGACACCTACCACAATACTAACCTACTGGCCTGTGACTCCATATCCTTTCCATAGCACCTCTTCGTGACTAGCACCATAGTCTATGTTAGTGCTAATCTCTTATTACAGCACAACACTGAAGATGGTTAGATGGCAATTTTACGCCAAGTTAAAGTAAACAGAGTTTAGTATCGTCACTATTAACTTTCCTCTAACTTCTAAAGGCCTTACTTTGATCAGCTGGAATGGTGATAATTACAGTATAAGGGAAAAACATTCAAGCACCAGATTCTGTGGCTACTAATGGTGCTTTTAATAACAAAATCAAACAATTTATGGATGCTGTGAACTCTCTTCAGCTACAATTAGGGTGAGGTGGGGGTGAACCCTACTATTAGTGGCAAAATATTACACCAAACATTCAGATAAAGGTTTTATTATGAAATGTAAATATCAAAAGAAGCTTCAGGAATAGGGCTATCTTTGGTATGGTTATCACTTCTTTTGAAATATGATAAGTTATCTTAAAAGTGTTTTTTTCAAAAAGGTAGCCATGTGTATAGATAGTGGGGGTGAAGCCTACATCCTATTTGACAACACTTTAATGTGGTACCAAAGTAAATCTAAGTTTATATATGAAGTAGGTAATGTAAGAATTCAGAGCAGAGACATTTATCTACTCCATGACTTTCACATTGCCTTACAAGCAACACAAAAATTTAATATTCCATTATTAAATGTTTAACCTGGCTGAATACTGAAATGTGGTGCTAAATTATTGTAAAAGTAAAGGACATATGCTGTCCCAGTACAAAAATGTTGGCCACATGTTACAGAAATATATATGCCATGAATGAAGAAAAACAGGCCAGGTTAAGACGTAGGACTGTTATTATTTAAAAAAGATATATGCTATAACAGTACATAAATAAAGGTGAAGGTACACACTGCACTCTTTAATCTACCTCGGGTGTTATGCCAGCATGTTAACCTGATGTTACAAGTCTACTTCATATTGTACTGAGTTAGAGCCACATTGAATTTAATTATTCTGGCAAGCCTCTGTTTTACCTCCCCCCATTTGCAAGGCATGTTGATATACCTGTGAAAGACATATTACGTGAGTTCTTCACACACAAATCACCTTACTAATACTGTATTTTGTAATTTGTGGTGGACCGTAGTGAAATTAATTGGTATTGTACGCCCTACAACTAGTGGTAAAAATAAAATGACACAATATCTTTATTGGGTTATAGGCCAAATAATTCAATCTGCAAGGCTCAACTGCATATCCCATATCAACAAAACTATACATATATCCCTGCAACAAAATCGTACCGTATATGACTGAAAATCATGTTGCACCAAACACATGTACATAATTTCATGCTGGATTGCTGGCAGTAATGTTCTGTGAGTATCCAGGTACCTTCTAGGTATTTATTTTGTATGATGTGTCCACTACCCACGCCATAATATTTATAAATTCGACACAGGCCTCGGGATTCGATGGTCATCAATTTCTTCATATATATTATAGCAGCTAAGTAGACAGACTCTAATTACGAAAGAATGCCCTACCATCAGAATCTACCAGTATTCATTGTCGATATACGTTGTATCAGCAGTGCTAAATGTTATACCAGACATCCAAAAAACTGTAAACTCACCTCCCACATCCAGCTTTCCACATGTAAACATGGCGCTACCAGGCGGCGCAGCTGTCCTGCCGCGTTTTCTTCTTCTTAAGCGGTAACTATTCTAGGCCCAATAGGGAGTAAAGGAAAGCGTCTGTACCACTCCCTAGTACGGTTATACCATCTCACCCTACCCTAGAGCGTCTGTACCACCACCTAGAACGGTTTTTGCCCACCTCACTTACCCAAGAGCGTCTGTACCACTCCCTGGCAAGGCTTATACCCACCTCACCCAACCAGAGTGCCTGTACCGTACCCTGGACTATGCATGCGACTAATGCCACGCGTGAAGAATATTAAGGTTAAAATCTGGTGGCATGAAATATATTACATACTAATTATTCCAACACCATGTTAAAACACCACAAGATATTCGCCTGCGTGGATATACACGTATAAATACTTTTCTACTTCAGAGAGTGCACGATTAACCTATACCTATTCATCGCAAACATTCATATTTACTTGAATTCAATAACAAGATCATTTTATAAATACGTTTGACAATTATATAACACCGTGTGTGAATGTTATTGTTGTAGTGCGTATACTATATTCTTTTACAGTAACTGTACAGATAAACTGGTATACACCACTATTATGTGATTAAACTGTGTACTATGCATTACGACTAGCCATTCAACATACCATGCAATGCTATCTGCAGCTGTGGTAGTCCATCTCTGTTCACTTCCAGGAGAGTTTCACCATGCAGTGTCTTCTCCAGCTGTGGTACTCTATCTCTGTCCTCTTCCACGGGAGTCTGACCATCAGGGTGGAAGGAATGGATGCTGCCATCTGTGTAATGTCATAAATAGTTTGGGATCAACGAGACATACCTAACCAATAGTGTTGTTATATGTGTGCAATATGGACACCATCAGTATAAGGAGAGTGCATTGATAAAAAGACAGTTTACAAGCATTATCTTCACCATAATCACTGGGACAGGGGAGACTGCCTAACTCATAGTGCAGCTACTCTGTAATGTCCTCATCACAAATTGGTTATGCTATCATATTTTGTATATAAGGCTATATGATACTTGTATATTATTACTATATGCCATAATGTGTTCTGTATTATAACATGTTATGGACATCCATACATCGAACCAGAGGAAACGTCTGTCAACCATTTGTGCCCCTTTTACAAAATTAGTCATTGCCATCAAGTTGCATGTGTTACATACACAGAGTTATACATATAGAGTGCGCCACCCTGGTTTGAAAGTGACGCAACCGGAAGTGGCTCAGCGGCCATATTGGGATGCCCAGTCTCACGCTCAATTCAAAACAGGTAAGATGTTCTCGTTTCTGGCATCACGGATGATTCCTCCCCTGTGGCTACTGAAGCACTTGTTTTCATGGTTGTATGTGTAAATGGTTCATGGAAACTCCCTGTTGGCTACTTTTTAATTCACGGGCTGGCTGGATCTGAGCGAGCAAACCTCATTCGTCAATGTATTCACATGCTAGCAGATGTAGGGGTCAAGGTTATTTCTTTGACATGTGATGGGCCATCCAGTCACATGACCATGTTAAAAGAACTAGGAGCCTCCATGAACCCAGAGAATTTAGACCCAAGTTTTCCACATCCTTCATTACCTCAAGAAAGAGTTTATGTGCTGCTTGACGTTTGTCATATGCTCAAGCTTTTGCGCAACACTTTTGCTGTTTGTGGGTGCATGAAAGATGGATCAGGAAATAAAATAGAATGGAAATATATTCAAGCACCGCATCAACTTCAAGAAGAGGAGGGCCTTCATTTAGGAAATAAACTCAGGGATATCCATCTTTCATGGCACACTCAAAAGATGAAAGTAAAACTTGCTGCGCAAACACCGAGTTCTAGTGTAGCTGATGCATTAATCTTCTGTCGGGATTCATTACATCTCCCACAGTTTAAGGATTGTCAGGGTATAGTTAAATTTCTGCAAATGGCTGATAAACTTTTTGATGTACTGAACTCGAGAAACAAATTTGCTAGAGGAATGAAAGCAGCACTTCAACCTGAGACAGAAGTAGTTTCAATGTCATTCTTATATCAAGCATTTGCTTATCTAATGACTATCACTAATTCTGATGACATCCTCATGTACAAAACTTCTAGAAAGACACCTTTCATTGTTTTTTTGGCTGCCATTAAGAGTGTTCAGGCACTTTATAAACAGTTTGTAGGTGTAAATAAGCCACTCCAGTACTTTCTAACTTATAAGCTGTCACAGGATCACTTAGAACTCTTTTTCTGTGCAATTCGAGCATCTGGTGGCTTTCGAAATAACCCTTCTGCGTTAAACCTCATGGCAGCATACAAGAGACTCCTTCTGAGGCATGAAATAAAAACGTCAAACGGGAATGTCTCTGCACAAGACCTCACTGAAGTGCTCACATCTGCAACATCTAGCAGTGTCATGAAGAAAGCTTTAGAGGATAAAACTGAAGATATTATGATGGCAAGAAAATATGATATCATTCCTCGTAGTCCTGCCCAAGAAAATCATGATTATGTAGACTGTCCAAACTTTACAGATGTGTCAGATTATAAGGAAGCTGCAGTAGGTTACATTGCCGGATATGCAGTTAAAATGGTAAAGAGAAATATTTCATGTCCAGACTGCTTGTCTGCACTTACAGCAACAGAAATTAAGAACAATGATAAAAGTTGTGCATTGATACTGGTTAAGGACAAAGGCGGCTTGATAAAGCCCTCTATGAGTGCTGTGTCTGTCTGCAGATCCACAGAGAAAATATTTCAGAAAATGTTGAAAAGTCATGACAAAGAGCTACGTAACATTCCCAGAATTTCCTCTCTAGTTGCATATTCTGTATTGAAAGAGACTGGTAGCACTGCATTTAAAACACATAATTCCCATATGTTTGAATGTTCACCTGATAATAATCACATTTTTTCTCTTATTAAAGCAGTGGTGCTTGCATATTGCAAGATACGTTTGCATCATCTTGCAAAAGCAACCACTGCTAAAGTAAGAGGCTGTTATGTTAGGAAAACACTAAGTTAGTATTATTTAAGAACCAGTAAGTGAGGGCACTCACCATCCACTCAATTAATGTAATGCTATTAATAAATTGGTATATGTTCGCCTCTAATCGTTGATTTTTGTGTATCCAAAGTAAAATGGTGCGTAGAGACAAGGTAAGGGGACCGGGAATAACTTTCCTTCTCACTTCATTCAGAGCGCAATAGTAATGGAGAAAAGGCTTAAAATAGCTAAAGTAATTATATTGATAACTGCTCTATCTATTTACATCAGGATATAATGCAAAAAACACTCGGGAAAGGTTAGTATTTGTGAATTATGATGAGCTGTACGGGAAGGTCGGGACTCGGTAGAGTGGGCATCCTAAGATGGCCGCCGCGCCGGGCCCGCTGGCTTCACTTATCGCCCATACCACAACACAGGGACGCGCGCTCTATATGTATAACTCTGTGGTTACATATAATCATTATACAATCCTGGAGGAGGAATGGGTGAATATCTACCATAGTCTGCTGGTGTCAACTAATGATGTACAACAGCATCTGGATGGACGTTGATGGAAGGACAATCTTCAGCACTTGTAGCGGGATGTACTGGTGGATCCTCGATTGACATATCCCCTGTGGAGGTGGAGCCAATCAATACAAACTATACTGTTACTCATAATACATAATTGGAACAGTAGGTAATATGTGCAACATTTATCCATACATGAAGTACAGTACATAAATGTTTGGCAATGTAGCTTTGTTCTGTCTGCAACTGTTATGCAGGTTATTAATATAAAAATCACCACTTTATGATATGCGGATGGCGGTGGCTGAATCGGTATAGAGGCGGCCTGCAGTCCTAATGGACCCAGGTTCGAATCCCAGCTAGGGCTGGGAACAGTTTAAGGATTTGAATTTCATAAAAAGCAGACTTTTCTGATCAACCAGAGACCCGCCGACATGTCATAAAAGTACCCCCGCTAATACTAGTGCACCAGTCTTGTATGAGACAGCCATAGCATGTATTCAATATGGATGGTGTGTTAGCGCCGAAGTGGTGACATGTGGAGATGTAGGAGGCCTACTGGGACTTAGGAATATATATATATATATATATATTACAATAACAGCATGTCAACTATAATTTTCATTTTTTTGGAGGGTGGGGTGGGTTGTGGGGATGGGGTTTGGGGTGGGACAGCTCCAGCAGCCCAAGTCATCAGCATCACCTGGAATTTCCTAGTTGAAGTAACATGTATTAATCGGTCACGCCTGGGTAAGCTGAAATTAAGCCAGGTCTGTATGTGGGGCAATATCACGCTGATCACATTATACAGACTGGGGTCAGACATGGGGCCGAAGCCGGCTTAGGCTTCAAGACGCCATGGTTTTTAGGTCTTGGCTTTGGCTTCATGAAGTCATGGTTCTTGGTCGCGGCTTAGGCATCATGAAGCCATGGTTTTTAGGTCGTGGCTTCGGCTTCATGAAGCCATGGTTTTTAGGTCGTGGCTTTGGCTTCATGAATCCATGGTTTTTGGTCGCGGCTTCGGCTTCATGAAGCAATGGTTTTTAGGTCGTGGCTTCGGCTTCGAAGCCAAGGGCATGGCTTCAGCCCCAACTGCTGGCTAAAGCACCAGACCCAGAAAATTCGTTACAGGAACAGAATATGCATAAAAACTGCCTGATTTTCATATTTTCAAGTCCTTTCTTTTGCATCCACTTCAGCTCAATAATAACATCAAATATTATATACAGAATCCTTTATTTCCAGACTGACGATTCCTAGGGTCAACATTTGTATGTAAGAGATAATGGTACTGTACCTATTTGCCCCTAGGTAAGATGCAAGGTATTATGCACTCACTCACTTGCAAGGACTCACTACGTTTGAAGTTATGATTTTCTTACTGGCTGGTTACAACTGGGATACTGTTACACGAAGCTGATTACTGGCTTCATAAAATTCTCACAGCTTCGGCTGTGTCTCTGTGAATGTTTACCTGGCTTTGGCTTCAGCTTCACGACATTCCAAGGCCGCCGGCTTCGGCTTCATGACTTTTGAAGGGCTTGGGCTTCGAAGCCAAAGAGGTGGCTTCAGCCCTATGTCTGACTGGGGTTGAGAAATCCATTGGTTGGGTACAGTGGTATGACAATACAAGTTGTTGATCCACTAACTGGATGGTAATACATAATTATTGACAAATGTCACAACATTAATGGTACTGACATGCAAATATGACTTACGGAAGGGGTCACTTTACTACTTTATTCTTTGTATAGGACATGTATTGATGTTATCCATTCTCTGTACAAATACACAATTTAAGAATGCTATAAATATCATTCAGACGAGTAAATATTCGATTAGGGAGTGCAACACATAACTATTACTGGTGGAATAGCGACAGCTGTTGGAACAAGTCTGCGCTAATAATATTCTTCACAGAAATGATCGCAGCTTTAAGACAGGTGGGGACAACATATATGTTCTTTTAATACAAATTTCAGCTATTCTGTGAGAATAAGACTATGTTTGATACAGGTAATGATAACATATTTATTGCTGGGTATGGTAGTAGTGGAAGCACAAAATATTTACCTGTATCAAGAGACTTGCCTTTCTGTACACATGTACCTAACATCACTCGTTCACTCCCTCATTCATTCCCTCAGAAAATACACTGTATGTGTGTGCGTACAGGACTAACATTTGTGGCAACTCATTTATTCCAGAGTACCCGGTATGCAATGCTGTCATCAGCACTGCACTGTTGCATTTCCCAGTGGCTAATTATCTCAAAGCTAATGTCACTTTACATCTGCAGATAAAAACACGCAGCCGGCCGAGTTTAGAGGACTGGTTGGAATTTGGGCGTGGTCGGACGTGAGATATGGGTGTTGCTAGACATAGTTGGGATTTGGGGCGACATTAGACGTGGGATATGGGTGTGGCTAGGACTAGTTGGGATTGGGCGGAGCTGGATGTGGGATACTGGTATGGCTAGAACAGGATGGGATTTGAGTGTGGCTGGACGTGGGATATGGGCGTGGCTAGAACTGGTTGGAATTGGGCGTGTCCAAGTGTAGGATTTGGCTCTGGCTGGGCGTGAGAGTTGAATGTGGCTGAGCTTGTGGCTGGGCGTGAGATCTGGGTGCGGCGGGGAGGGGGATTTGGGTGAGCTGGGGCGAGGGATTTGGGTGAGGCGGGGCGAGGGATTTGGGTGAGGTGGGGCGAGGGATTTGGATGAGGCGGGGTAAGGGATTTGGGTGAGGCGGGGCAAGGGATTTGGGTGGGGCGGGGAGGGGCATTTGGGTGAGGTGGGACGGGGAGGGGCATTTGGGTGGGGCGGGGTGAGGGATTTGGGTGGGACGGGGAATGAGATTTGGCTATGGTTGTGCTTGGTAATTGCGCGTGGGATCTGGGCGTGGTTGGGAGGCTGGATGAGGACTAGACAGGATTCAGGTAGGGCTGAGTGGGATTTGGGCGTGTTTGGGAATGGGATTTAGGCGTGCGATCTAAGACAGACGGGGGTTTGGGGGGATTTGGGAGTGGTTGGAATGGAATTTGGCCGTTGTTGAATGCGGAGAGGTGTGGCTGCTGGGACTTGGGCTGGATGTTGGAGAGAGGTGCTGGAGTGAGGTCTGGTGGGGTATACTGATGAAATCTGGTACGGTGTGGTGTTATGTGGTGGGCTGGTGAGATGTATGGTGTGATGGGATGTCGTGTGGTATGTGGTGTGCCGTGCTGTGATGCGTTGTGAGATGTACTATTATAAAGAATAGGGGTATATGAGGCTGCTGTAAAGGATGGTGTGGTCTAAAGCGTGGTGTTGTGGTGGGTTGTGGTGTAGTGGGGCCAGTTTTATTGTGTGGTGTGGTTTACTGTGGTGTGCAGTGGTGGTGTGTAACGACGAGTGGCGTGGAGGGAAAGGTAGTGTAATCCTAGTGTTAGGCGTGGTGTTGTGCGGTGCAGTGTGGTGTGGTGTGGAGGGGAAGGTTCTGTAATCCATTAGTGTTAGGTGAGGTGTTTTGTGGTGTAGAAGGGAAGGTAGTGTAATCCTTTAGTGTTACATGTGGTGTGGTGTGGTGTCGAGGGGAAGGTAATGTAATCATTTGGTATTAAGTGTGGTGTGGTGTGGTGTGGAGGGTAAGGTAGTGTAATCCATTAGTGTCAGGTGTGATGTGATGTCGTGTGGAATCCTTTGGTGTTAGGTGTGGTGTGGTGTGGAGGGGAAGGTAGTGTAATCCTTCAGTGCAGTGGCTCTTAAATTTTTCAGACCCGACATCCCAAAATTCAACTGCGAGTCAACCCGATACTCCCTCTCTAATACTGTTACTCCATCCACTTTCAGTTTCCCGTAAAAAAGAGAGAGAGAGAGAGAGAGAGAGAGAGAGAGAGAGAGAGAGAGAGAGAGAGAGAGAGAGAGAGAGAGAGAGAGAGTGTTAATGTCATTATGATGGTGATGCTGAGTGTTACTGTCATTATGATGATGATGCTGAGTGTTACTGTGATGATGATGGTGATGCTGAGTGTTACTGTGATGATGATGGTGATGCTGAGTGTTACTGTGATGATGATGGTGATGCTGAGTGTTACTGTGATGATGATGGTGATGCTGAGTGTTACTGTGATGATGATGATGATGCTGAGTGTTACTGTCATTATGATGATGATGCTGAGTGTTACTGTGATGATGATGGTGATGCTGAGTGTTACTGTGATGATGATGGTGATGCTGAGTGTTACTGTGATGATGATGATGATGATGAGTGTTACTGTGATGATGATGGTGATGCTGAGTGTTACTGTCATTATGATGCTGAGTGTTACTGTCAGTATGATGCTGAGTGTTACTGTCATTATGATGGTGATGCTGAGTGTTACTGTCATTATGATGCTGAGTGTTACTGTCAGTATGATGCTGAGTGTTACTGTCATTATGATGCTGAGTGTTACTGTCATTATGATGGTGATGCTGAGTGTTACTGTCAGTATGATGCTGAGTGTTACTGTCAGTATGATGCTGAGTGTTACTGTCATTATGATGCTGAGTGTTACTGTCAGTATGATGCTGAGTGTTACTGTCAGTATGATGCTGAGTGTTACTGTCATTATGATGCTGAGTGTTACTGTCAGTATGATGCTGAGTGTTACTGTCAGTATGATGCTGAGTGTTACTGTCATTATGATGCTGAGTGTTACTGTCAGTATGATGCTGAGTGTTACTGTCATTATGATGCTGAGTGTTACTGTCATTATGGTGCTGAGTGTTACTGTCAGTATGATGCTGAGTGTTACTGTCATTATGATGGTGATGCTGAGTGTTACTGTCAGTATGATGCTGAGTGTTACTGTCAGTATGATGCTGAGTGTTACTGTCATTATGATGCTGAGTGTTACTGTCAGTATGATGGTGATGCTGAGTGTTACTGTCATTATGATGATGATGATGATGATGGTGATGACAGTGACGGTGATGATGTATACGATGATGATGATGATGATGATGATGATAGTGGATAGATGATAAAAGTGATGATAATGATGATGATGATGACAGTGAATGGATACGATGATAAAAGTGATGATGATGATGATGACAGTGATTGTGGGTACGATGATAAAAGTGATGATGATGATGATGATGACATTGATGGTGGATACGATGATAAAGTGTTGGTGATGATGATGATGACAGTGATGGTGGATACGATGATAAAGTGTTGATGATGATGATGGTGATGATGATGATGATGTCAGTGATGGTGGATACGATGATAAAAGTGATGATAATGATGAGGATGATGATGACGATGACAGTGATGGTGGATACGATGATAAAGTGTTGATGATGATGATGGTGATGATGATGATGATGTCAGTGATGGTGGATACGATGATAAAAGTGATGATAATGATGATGATGATGATGACGATGACAGTGATGGTGGATACGATGATAAAGTGATGATGATGATGATGATGATGACAGTGATAGTGGATGCGATAATAAAAGTGGTGGTGATCGTGGCGATAATGATGATGATGATGGTGGTGGTGGATTCGATGATAAAAGTGATGATGATGGTGGTGATGATGATGCCTGCGGTGGTGATGGTAGCGCTGGTAAAGTTGGTTAGTATTGATGATGATAATTTTATTTCCTATCGCCTCCCACCTCTCTTGTAGTTTGTGGTGTATTTCAACGCAGAAAGAAAGGATGAAAAAACTGAAAGAATTGCGTGAAAGATAAGGAGAAAGAGATAATATAAAAATAAAGATACAATATGAGCGAAAACAAAACAGTAAAACGAGAGCTAATATAGAAAATAGAGAATGGGAGACAGAAAGTAGGAATTTAAAGGAAAATGCGATGAAAAGATAGGAAGATAAATATTAAAGAGGAGAAAGAAAAATGAGGAGAGAATGAACAAAAATGAAGCAGAGAGAGAGAATGACAATATCACATAATTATAGTTGCCAGCAGTGTACTAACCATATGGTGGTACTACAACCGCCAGTATACCCAAACATTCATCAGCCAAGATAAGTACAGTACCCGTTAATTACCACTGGCCAGTAGGTAGGCAGGGCTAACTTAGGGGATACGCGTCCCTCTCCAACACCAAAGCTAAATGTCAAACAATATTAATTCTGGTATGGAGACTTGTTAATCCTGCAGCTGGGTTAAAATCCTTTGTGAAATAGTTATTCCTCAGATAGCTTACTTATTTAGGGCATTACAAGGATATAGGCTACCAGTAGTCCACTAATCCTAACTATATTCCTCTAACTTGGCCGACAATTGCAATCTCCCCGTCATCATTGCTGAACTGTAACAAGTCAACCTTAGACTGTGATTAAAGAACTGCTATGGAAAGGCTGTAGAGCTGTAGCATTGTCCGTTTTTGCAGCGGAGCTAAGTTAATGAAAATTAGAGTCGACAGTCTGGATCAGGTTATTGTAAAAGAAGTATAACAAAATCTAGTCATTTCAAAATTAACGAAGTAAAAAAAAAAAAAAAAAAGTAATCACTATTCCACGCTTCCATCGTAGTTATCGAATTAGGATAAAAAATATATACTAGTTATTATTTAAATTTTAAAGTTTTACATAAATTAGGGAATTAATTATAATAGCGATACTAATGAATAAATTTGCCCTGAATTTGTGATTTGTTTGCAATGAAGAAAATTATTGACAACACAAATAGTTTTTTTTTTTAATTTTAGCAGAATCCGTGTTTTTCTTGCTTTAGCTTCCCATATAATGCAACAAATCAGGTCTAATTTAAAGAAGCAAGAACATACATATGACGGGCGGTAAATTTTAAACTGAGTAGTAACCCTGGACTGGCCAGTATAAAATAATGTGATAGAAAACGATGCTTCAGTTGGAGTGGAATTGTGATCAGAGAAGGAGGTTGTTGGTGAGTTCTCCTGATTCCCTCCGCTTTCATAGCTTTTCCTTGCTTATCGGGTGTATTATTGTCTGAAACCTTTATCGTTGTACAGAATGTCTGGCAGGGGATTAGTAAGGGGTGTAAACAGCTGGGTGCCGGAGCTGGATAAGGTAAGGCTGTTGTACAAAGATGAAGTTGT
This sequence comes from Coenobita brevimanus, assembly GCF_032717465.1. Classification (NCBI taxonomy): domain Eukaryota; kingdom Metazoa; phylum Arthropoda; class Malacostraca; order Decapoda; family Coenobitidae; genus Coenobita; species Coenobita brevimanus. The sequence goes on along the minus strand of NC_137049.1, from coordinate 16,978,727 downwards.
TCTGCTGTTAACTTGGCATCGTTTTGAGGGACGGTTCTGCTGGGTGGAGGAGTGGCATCTTCACGAGTATGTTCTGGATCGGTGTTGTGGGTTTATTCTGATACTGGATGTGTGTGAGAGTTGGACACATGCAGTGGTTCTCTACAGAGATCAATGTGATGGCTTTTACTATTTTGACAGTGAAGGTAATCCACCACCATTACAAGTTATTCAATATCTTGTTAACTATTGCCCCCCTGATCGGCTTGTTTGTAACTCCATTTAGCTGCAGAGTAATCATTACGGTACTTGTGTATATCACAGTCTCAATGTGGCCATGTACATCAGCAATAGATGGGATTGGACCTGTGAGCAAATTGCCAAAACATATAGGACTGATCCGGAGTCCTATGATGAAGTGCGTGTGGTTGGCAATGTTAGGGAGTTGGCAGAAGAATTTCACCAGTATATTTCTCCAGTAATACAGCCCGGCCTTGACAGTTAGCATTTGGTGCCATACTGATTATATACACCACACGTGTTTCTGTCCATCTTTCATTTTAATACATCTTCACTATTGGGCCCGTTATTGTCACTTTATTGTTCGGTTTATTACTTAGTGTTTTGCTTCCATGGGTTTTAAAATTTGCTGAGAAAACTAATGTACTACGGTGTATCTCAGCCCAACCCAGGCTAGACAACACATGGCATTTCGTGGTCCAGTCCTTTGGCATTTGTTGGATTCTGTGGCATTTTTCAGTACTAACCTTGGCATCTCTCACTCCTAACCTTTGGCATTTCTCGAGTTCTAAGTTATCATTTGGCGTATTTAATTGTAATCTTTGGCATTTTAGGGGTGACCCTTGTGCATTTCCAGAGTTTTAACTTTTCGTATATCTGCATTCTGACATTTGGAATTTGTTAGTCCTAACTATGGCAGCTTTCAATCCTAACTTTAGCATTTTTCAGTTGTAACTTTTGGCATTTTCATTCCTAACTATTGGCATTTTTTAGTTTTAACTTTTTTTTTATGAAACTGCCTTTTTTTTTTTTTTTTTTTTTTTTTTCCCCGTTCAAACCTTTTGTGGCCATTTTAGTCCCAACATTGGCATCTTTCAGTCCTACCTGTTGGCGTTTTCCATTCCTTACCTTTGGCATTTTTTGATGTGTTACTTTGCTATTTCGTAAGTTCTAACCTTTGGCATTGTTTAGTCTTAACCATTGCCACTTTAGTGACATTTAGGGTCCTAACTTTTGGCAAATGTGAGTCCTAACCTTGGCATCTTTGTCCTAACTTTGGCATTTGGGGTTATAACAATGGCATCCTTCAGTTCTAACCTTTGCCTTTTTAAAATCCTGACTTTGGCATGTTTTGGCCCCAACTTTGACATTTTTCAGTCGTCACCCAAGCATCACACTAGCGAGGTGGTTGTTGTGGCTCCAGACTCACCAGAACATGAACCCAGTGGACTGCAGACTGAAGTTGCCCTTATTTACAGGCATTACACAAGCCAGATCTATTACCTTAACCCTTCCAAAAAATTAAGGTCCTGAGTGATGATCTTTTCTGTATACTGTATTGATCGATTATGCAGCAAATCCTTCATGTGAAGTTGAGCCCAGTGGACTGCAGACTGAAATTGTTTTTATTATGGGAATTACACAAACCTAACGTAACTTAACCCATCCAATATAAAGGTTCCAAGTGATGTATCTTTTCTGTATATTGGCCGTTTTACCCGAGGATGCCTTCATGTGGTGGCATTGATATAACTTAGCTGCTCCTCTGCTGTTATACAAAATTAATGTCCCCCATCTCCCCATCCCCCAAAAGGAGGATGGTGGACTGCAGGAGGAGGGCATCTTCATTGAGCCTGAGGTTGCAAGTACTACTGCTGCCCAGCCAGTCCTGCATCCTCAAGGCTGCATAATGGACTCTACCCAGCCAGTCCTGCATCATCAGGGCTGCATAATGGACTCTACCCAGCCAGTCCTGCATCATCAAGGCTGCATAATGGACTCAGGTTGGTTGCAAATTCTCTAGCTAAACCATCCACTCACAGAACAGATTTGGGTTTATATTAAAATGAGTAGCCATCAGAAATTGTTATGCTGCCAGTTTGAGTTATCTGGGCTTCATAATGGACTGAAATTGGGATCAGTTATTGGTAATTTGTCCACAGACATTCACATAAATGGATGGATTTGATTGGGTATTAATACGAATGACAACTTTGGACATTCCGTTAACCTTTTCTTTGCTTTGTGCTCTCTGATTCAGGCAACTTCTGTATCCAAGAGCAGTATTTCAGGTAAAGTTTGTTCAGCTGCATTAGTTTTATTTGTTTTTTCTGGTACATGAATTACAAGGGATTATGTGATGTAGCCATACAGCTTTACTCTTGTGTGGCTTTGGTCACCCTCCCCCAGGAAAATGTCCAGTCATACTCATTACACACCTACAGCAGCGAAGAGCCACAGCAGAATTCAGATATCACTCAGTAATGCATATGTTATACGGGGTTATCACAAATGGCCATAGATGGTTACCTCCCGCCAAGTACAGAGCCAGTCATAATACACATTACAGCAGCATAATAACTTCAGATGATACCGGTAATCACTTTAATACATGAGTTGCATGGGGCTGTGTCCAGTGGTCATAGTTCTCATGTGCCACTCCAAGTTTATGTCTAGACATAATATACTCTGCACACACAGCTGCACAATACCTGCAACTGCATTTGAATAACACTTAGTAATAAATGGGTTATATGGGGTTACGTGGTTACAAAGGGTTACTCCCAAGTAAACCTAAATACTGAAACACTGAATGGGTTTGGTTGCAAAAAGTACAATCCAGGAAAAGTCTCTGAGGAGTTGGCTGTGCGTATCTCCATATCAAGTGGTTTGTGTAGATGAAGATTTTATTTTTTGAGGGGCAGGATATTGGTAAAGAGGAATATTGATTTGGGTGAAGAGTTTTGGTGCATAAAACAGCAATCCAGATAGGCAAAGCTTGGATTTTAGTCATTTATATACTGAGGTTGATTTTTTTTTTTTTTTCCAGATAACACCATAAGATATTATGCCATATTAAAGTGGACAGAGTATAGTGCAGATGTGTTGTTGGTCATGGAGTGTGGTTATGGATGACAGCAGTGGCACAAGGTTATGTGCACTGATTTCTGGCTGGCTTAGATGAATTGTTCCTTAAGAGAGGGAGGTGTGGAGGTTTGAAGTCCATGTTGTGGATTTTTTTAACTTACATTTTTGAACCCCACTTCGTAAGTGTCGTTTCATTTTATAACCAACATTCCAATAAATTTTTTTATAAAATAGTTTAGATAGCGTCTACATATTTAAAACTATGTGACTAGACCACTGGAAAGAAAATAAAATTTCATTATGCACCCCTGTAAGAAATACCATTGGATAAAATTGTATAGACAAAGTTGAACAAAAACCAGGATTAGGTAACATCTGGTGTGACTGAAACAATCATATCTTCCCTCTAAGTTTTCCAGGGGAAGGCCACTGAACACAGCAGGAGCAGGTCGAATGTTCCTGTTGGGAGTTACCTGGGAGGGTAAGAGTCACTGTCTCCATGGAGGCTTACACAGAGGTACCTTTGTATACTTTGTACCAAAAGGTGAGTGAGGCTGTGCCACTTTGGCTTTTGTCTTGAGTGAGTGATTGAACTGCCAGTGGTTCTTTTGTTGGATAATATCAGTGGGATGTAGTGTAAGAAATCACATGCAATAGCAAAGTCGTTCAGTCTGGTGCCATGGGCTAGATACAGGCAGGCATCCATATTTGCAGGTTTGCTATTTGTGAATTGGACTGTTTGTAGTTTAACAAGCCATCAATAATAAACTTGTTTAAATTTTTATCTCAATGTTGGATTGAAACAGGGATGTGTCATGTCCCCATGGTTGTTCAATTTGTATATGTATGGGGTTATAAAAGTGATACAAGGCAGGGCAGTGGATGTTGGAGCGACCCTAATGAGAGAGGGCAGTGTTTGGAAACTCCCTGTAATGTTGTTTGCAGATGATAGTGTATTGTTAAGTGAAGACGAGAGGGAGCTGCAAGGCTTGGTGAATGAGTTTGGGAGAGTGGAAGAAACGTCATCTAAAGGTGAACGTAGGGAAGAGTAAAGTTATGGTCTTTGAGGGAAATGGAGCCACTGAATGTACAGTGACGCTAGATGAGGAGGAAATGGAAAATGTGAGCGTGTTTAAGTACTTGGGTAGTGTGATGAGTAAGGATGGAAGTTTAGAGGATGAAGTGCTTGAAAGAGTACAACAAGGAAGAAAAGTTGCTGGTTCTTTGAAAACAGTGATAAGGAACAGGGAAGTGCGCATGGAAGTAAAAAAGTCGCTGGATGACAGTACAGGTATTGTGATACCAACTCAAACGTATGGAAGTGAAGCTTGGACCTTGATGGAGGGACACAAGTCGAGAGTGAGAGCAGTGGAAATGAGTTATTCGAGAGGAGCATGTGGAGTTACATGAGAGACAGACTAACAAATGAGTAAGTAAAAGAGCGTTGTGTTGTGGATGTGGACGTGATAGAAAGCTTTAAAGGATGTACACTAAGGTGGTTTGGCCATGTGGAGAGGATGGAGAGCGAGAGACTAGCGAGGAGAGTGTATGCGACTGAGGTGGAAGGGGGAAGAGGGAACGGGAGGCCGAGGATGAGATGGAGGGGATGGAGTGGAGAGGAACATGAGAGAGGGGGGTGTAAGCTGGGAACGGGGCAGTGGAATTGGACAGGGCAATGTGGAGGCAGTTTGTTTGTGGCCACCCCTTACGGAATTATGGCGTCTGGCAGTAGATAGATAAATAAAAACTGTATTTTATTGTTGATCAACCCCAGTCTGGCGGAGCAGACCATTGTATTGTGAAGTGGTGTAACAACCTTTGGTAAGCCATCTTAAAGCACACTATAAACAAGTATGTTAGATTCTAACATTTGATGATCATGAGGATGTTTTGTGGTACTGAAAGGTATTTTTAGGCAATCACGTGGTTAATTACAACAGCAGTGGCCACTATAGGTAGGATTTCAGTTATGTATATGGATTTTTGTCACAAACAGGTCTGTAATGTACCCTACAAACATGGAGAGCCAACTGTACGGAATTAAAGCTTGCTTCATTATATAGCTGTCAGGAACAGCACAGACTTCTGTCTCGACGGGCACGAGTTTCACTGAGAAGGGACAAGGAGAGGTATGTCAGGGAAATCGCTGAGGAGGTGGAAGGCAGTTTTCATGCATATGACCTTTGACCCGCCTACCGAGCCCTGAAGAAACCACCCCAGACCCACCTCTCAAGTTAACTCTGTTCGGACAGCAGATGGATGGCTCGTGTCGGGGGCAAGTGAGTATAGAGCACGTTGGGCGAGGAGCAGGTGTGCGAGTACATGGTTGAACCTCCCAGTGGAGAGCTTCCATCGGCTGATGTACGTACAACCACTGACTGCTGTCCCGCAGTTTGATGAAGCCGTGCCTTCTCTGGATGAAATCAGGAAGGCTGTGGCTAGCTTGAAAAATGGTAGAGCAGCCGGTCTTTGTGGCCTGCGTGACTGTAGTAACTACCGTGATATTACAGTGCTTAGTGTGCTGGGCAAGGTTCTTGGTCACATTTTCTTGATGTGTATCAGAGGACATTTGCTAAAGTCTCAGAGGCCTGAGCAATCCGGATTCACGCCCAGGAAGTCTACTGTTGACCGTATCCTATCTCTTTGAGTTCTTGTGGAATGCTATCATGAGTTTCGACAAGGTCTGCAAGCAGATTCTCAAAAAGGCATTTGACTCAGTAAACTGGGAGGTACCATGGGAACTCCTGCGACTCCATGGGATCCCCGCAGGGATAATCAGATAATCCGACTGATTGCTGGCTTGTACTTAACCAAGTGTTGGGGGGGGAGGGGACATCTGACTTCTTCCCAGTAAGTTCTGGTGTAAGACAGGAATGTGTCCTTGCCCCTACACTTTTCAACACATACGGATTGGGTACTGGACCGGGCTGAGAGTCGAAGTCATTTTGGGGTATCAACTGGCAGTTTCAGAGTTACTGACCTTGACTTTGCTGATGATGCTGTTATCCTAGCAGAGCCTCTGGAAACACTACTGATTGCCCTTGAGGAATTTCACGAGAATACGAAGCCATTGGGATTAAAGGTCTGTTGGGTCAAGACCGAGGTCCAGGCATTTGGTGGCTTGTTGGCTGCAGCAGTTCAGTCTGTGTAAGCATGTGGTGAGGATATATATCGTCACCCTCATAAAGAAACTGCCAAAGTCATTATTCGGGGAAAAAAAAAAAAATAATAATAATTTTCAATGACATAGGCAGAAACTTGAGGCGCATTTTAGACCACTTACACCCTAGACCGGGCAAAGACAGCTATACCAATAGGTGCGCCACGTGATGAAGAATTGATATAGGCAAAAATTAAGAAACCGCTGAAAAATGACTTAGGCAGTCTTTATGAGGGTGACAATATATCAGTCTTGGAAAGATTCACTTATCCTCCAAGTGTGGTCCATAACAACAGTAGATCAGACAGATCTCTCGTCGCATTGATCTGGCCTACGGGAATAGGGATTCACTCAGTTCGGGTATTTGGTGCTCTCGTTATTTGTATAAAAGGACGAAAGTTCGCATCTTGAAGACACTTGCACCTTCATACTTTATGGCTGTGAGACAGGGACACTAAACAGTGACTTGAAGTGGCGAATTGACTCCTTTGGTACTAAGTGTCTTTGCATGATCATGGGATATCGCTGGTACAACCGGCTATGTAATGAGCAACTACTCGGTGAGACTGAATCAAGGCCTGTTACCCACACAATGCGTCAACGCTAACTCCAGCCATATGGGCACGTGGCCTGCTTTCCTGAGGCTGATCCTGCTCACAGGGTGATCTCTGAACGAGTTAACCCAGGGTGGAGGAGGCCAAGGGGAAGGCCACATAACTCATGGCTGGAGCAGGTCGATCACTCCTGTCGGAAGATACTTAGAGGAGGAAGAGTCACTGCCTGGAGGGTTGCACAAAGGGACCCGCGTGGGTGGAGTTGGAGGGTGAGTGAGGCTATGCACCCCGCATCATTTACCCTTGCTGTCTTGATTGATTGATTTGCAATTTTTTGTAAACCTCTCTCACAGTTCTGGTGTTTGTCATTATTTTTTCTGGTTCAGGTGGACTTAACCCAGTGCTGTACTGGAACCAGACGTTTGAACCAAATGCTCCCAGAGATATTTTTTGTAACTGATGTTATGATAGTGCAGTGTTGAAGAAACTTGTAAGTATAGTCCCAACTCTCTGATGTAAGTGTTAGCTGGTACTCTTATTACATGTACACAACTGGTTAACTGTGGAAGTCTTTTTCCCTCCCTAGGGCCTCCAGTCTTTTACCCTTTCAGGCCAGGTTACCTCCTTTTTAGTTTACAGCTGTTGCTGCCACACAGTTATATTCAGCATCGGAAGGGCTGGATCTAACCCACCCAGGTCATGAATATTGAAGGTTTTTATTGAAGCCAAGATCTTGCCCATCCAATTCATAAATGTGGATTTTTTTTTGAAAGGCTGTATCTAACCCCTCCACCTCATTGGGTCGATATTAAGGTGAATATTGAAGGGGTTTATTAAGCCTGTCTCTAAGCCCTCCACTTCATTGGGTCAATATTAAGGTGAATATTGAAGGGGTTTATTAAGCCTGTCTCTAAGCCCGCTACTTCATTGGGTCAGTATTAATGTAAATAATATCATCTAAGAGAGCAAAAATGAAATATTAAAAGAGGTGCTTTGGGGCAAAATGCTATGTGCCCAGGCGTCTCAAAATGTATTGAGCTTTATTTATTTGTTTATTTTAATTGTGTTTTGATATTTAAGTGACATGCTATACTGCCTCTGTTTTAGATTCTCTTTGCTTTTAGTGTTAGAGAGAGAGAGAGAGAAATGTTGACATCTGGTAGGACTGCCTCATAAGTTTAGATCTACCATAATCCCTTTAACATGTTCAGTTGATTTATACTTGCTGCCCCCAGATGAAATTAATTTGGCGTCAAATCCCAGAGGTGGAGCATTTACCTTCAAATCAGCTTGGCCATAGTACAGCTGTAAAAATGAAGTTCGGTTGATTGAGCAGTTGTTTCTAAGTCTGCCATTACGCTTGAGAAACCATCATGAATGATTCAGAATGAGCATTGGCAAAAACAACAGGGAAAAAATAAATAAGTTTACCACCATAAAAACTTTTATTAAAAATGTAGAAAACAACCTGGGAGAAGTGAATCGGTAAGGTATTTCTGGTGCTTAGACTAAAGGGTATGTTGAGCGTAGCACTCACCTTCCTGTGTCAAGCCTTATTTTGAAGCAAATCATTAAGGAGACAGGACCACTTTAAGAAAATTATCCTTTGAACTGATTCAGCAGCTTTGTAAAGGTGTGCAGTACTTACCGGTAAGTGCTTTTTGGAGTATGAAGATCTATCAATAAACAAGGAAAATATGATTACTGTACATAGGGTAGGATAGGATAATTAAGGTTGGGTTTTAAAATTAGGTTTGGAAAAGGACGCACCGATAATTGTAGTTTCGTTCAAAAATACCGTTCTAAGATGGCGTCCGTCTCTCCTTGCGATCCACAAGATGGCGTCCGTCTCTCCTTGCGATCCACAAGATGGCGTCCGTCTCCTCGCGCCCCACAAGATGGCGTCCGTCTCCTCGCGCCCCACAAGATGGCGTCCGTCTCCTCGCGACCCACAAGATGGCGTTCGTCTCCTCGCGACCCACAAGATGGCGTCCGTCTCTCCTTGCGATCCACAAGATGGCGTCCGTCTCCTCGCATCCCACAAGATGACGTCCGTCTCCTCGCATCCCACAAGATGACGTCCGTCTCCTCGCATCCCACAAGATGGCGTCCGTCTCCTCGCATCCCACAAGATGACGTCCGTCTCCTCGCGCCACACAAGATGGCGTCCGTCTCCTCGCATCCCACAAGATGGCGTCCGTCTCCTCGCGCCACACAAGATGGCGTCCGTCTCCTCGCATCCCACAAGATGGTGTCTTGTCTTTGGCACTGTTTGGAACTGTAAACAAACCGCTTTTTATACACTTTTCATCATTAAAAAAAAACTAAACTAAACGAAAATGCGGTCAGAAAATACTCAGTACTTAATCTCATGGCAAATGAAGGTTAAAAAAAAAAAAATGCAAAATACAATAGGATGGTCGTGTCTTATAAAGATTACCATTTTGTAAATGTGATACATACGCCAGTCATTGTTGTTGTCCAGTCACTGACTGCGAGTCGCAGTGCGAGAGGTGTATTGATTGATTCCCCTCCCCCCTTCTCTCTCTCTCTCTCTCTCTCTCCCTCATTTAGCTCCATTCTCTTTCTGTGAGGAACCCAATCCTATTGAAATTTCATCAGTCTCAACAACCCTTGCAAATCACAAGAACGTTGGTGAGGAATAGTACAGTGTAATGTAAGGACAGCCATCCACTAGAAATAGATTTTTTCTTTTAACCTTATACTGACCTAGATAGGGTCAGTGGGCACCAGCCTACAAAAGGTTAGGTTAGCCGATCAAGGCTTTCCGTAGTTCTATCCGACATAGTCTTGTGGAAGACGAATGAATCCGGATTTGAGACATATTCAGTGTTTTATTGCTGTTTCTGGTAGATCTGACCCTACCGATCATAAATCAGTGGAGTGCAAAGTTCACACTCTTGAGGAAATTTTTTTTATTACCGAAATTCAAAATGGCCGCTTTCGACACACATTTGAGACCATAACTCGGTCTATTTTTTTCTTAGAGTTCTGATTTTGGTGTCATTTTCTGTTTTCAGGGGCTAGGAATCGATTGAAGCATATATCATAAACATCCAGTAACATTTTACTAGCCTTCTCTTCAACTGGCTAATATAAAGTTGTCGTTGGAATACATTTTTGGTTACAAGAGCCACCAGTTGACTTAGAGATCTCTTATGTACATATCCTCAAATAACTTCTAGAGATGTTCTTTCTAAATGCATAGTATTCCATTATAAACAAAACAAATTAAATTTAAAATATCATGGGGAACATAAACATTGATAAAATACCATAAGATTTAGAATGTTTCATAACTATCCATTTGTCATGATATACTCTCACTAGTTTCTAGTCACTCAAGAATCTACTCAAAATCCTCATTATCATCATTATTAGTGAGATTGCAGTAATTGTTCTCTGGTGTCTGCATTCATCACCACCACAACACGCACATAAGAGGGAGCATGGTAAATGGGCTGAGGCACAGCTACATCGGGATGTTGAAGAGGGTTGTGAGGAAGAACATCCACATTCGATCAGCTTCAGCGCCTCTACTGGAGCGGGGGACACATCAGATGGTATAGCTATATGTGAAAGCAAATTACTTGGTGCATCATACGTCCATCCGTAATGGACTGGATTTAAATCTGGTGGATCCGGATTGAGAGCACACCTCTAGATAGCTGCCTGTAAGTGAGCTCTACAGACATGCTTTTCGAATGTTTCTGTAATCGGTGGAAGAACTTTTATATCCGGTGCTGAGTTGAGCTTGTTGTTAGACATCTTACTGGACCAAACCACATATCAGAGTAATGTCATATTCTCCTCAAGTGGGAATCCACAGCATGCAGCAATGAATTTGATGGCCTCACACACTTCGTTTGGTGTTTGTTCTTCAATGTTGCCCAACCTACTAAGAGTTGTTTAGATTTCAGAATATTGACCACGGTATATTTGCCAACAAATTAAAGTCAATGACATTCCTGTATTTGACACATCACTAACATACTTGTGGGTACTGGGCTTGCAAAAGGCGAGGGACAACCTGAAGGATGTGCTCTCATATGAGTAGGCAGGGATACCACCATCAGTGTTTGATGCGAGGTCAGGTGAGATGCTCATACAATCATCAATATCTACTCTGAAGAAAAAGCTGCAAGGTGAGGTGAGTAACCCTACATCATCTCCAGCTAATGGTATAGTTCTAGATGGATGTGCTGTTGTCTGAGTTATTGCCTGGGCAGATCGTGGTGTTGTAGATTTCATTAGAAATGTAGTGACCTACTTTACTGGGTGCCTCCAGACTGCTAACACTCACCTATAGTATTGATAGATATTACAGCAAAAGCATCAAGCACATCACACGAACTGCTCGAACAGGAAAAGATGCCTGCCGTCATCACCACCTATCTCTTGACACCTCACTACCACCTGATAAGGTGCGCCTCACAGAACCAAAGAACAAGGTCCAGTTTATTTCTGTCATATGTGATTACCTCAGCGATAAACATCATCTGCTGCCACATAATGGAAGGGGACTGGTAGTTACAGGAGCAGAGCCAACACCAGTAGAAATATGTAATGGGGACATGGCAGAGAGACCAGATCTTTGCACCACACATGAAGAGGCTGACGTGATTATCATCCAACAGGTTGTTCATATGACTGAGACAGGAAAGAAGACCATCAACGTTACTGCGGTTGATACCGATGTGTTTATTTGTTGGCTCACTTTTACGAGTATATGGAAAAAACTATACCGTACCATCAGCTGGAGATGATGTAGGGTTACTCACCTCACCTTGCAGCTTTTTCTTCAGAGTAGATATTGATGATGGTATGCGCATCTCACCTGACCTCGCATCAAACACTGATGGTGGTATCCCTGCCTACTCATATGAGAGCACATCCTTCAGGTTGTCCCTCGCCTTTTGCAAGCCTAGTACCCACAAGTATGTTAGTGATGTGTCAAATACAGGAATGTCATTGACTTTAATTTGTTGGCAAATATACCGTGGTCAATATTCTGAAATCTAAACAACTCTTAGTAGGTTGGGCAACATTGAAGAACAAACACCGAACGAAGTGTGTGAGGCCATCAAATTCATTGCTGCATGCTGTGGATTCCCACTTGAGGAGAATATGACATTACTCTGATATGTGGTTTGGTCCAGTAAGATGTCTAACAACAAGCTCAACTCAGCACCGGATATAAAAGTTCTTCCACCGATTACAGAAACATTCGAAAAGCATGTCTGTAGAGCTCACTTACTGGCAGCTATCTAGAGGTGTGCTCTCAATCCAGATCCACCAGATTTAAATCCAGTCCATTACGGATGGACGTATGATGCACCAAGTAAGTTGCTTTCACATACAGCTATACCATCTGATGTGTCCCCTGATCCTTACTTCACCACATCTCTCCAACCTCCAGCCCAAATCCCAGCAGCCACACCTCTCCGCATTCAACAACGACCAAAGTCCACACCAACCACGCCCAAATCCCTCCCAACCTCCGTCCATCTTAGATCCCACGCATAAGTCCTATTCCCAAACACGCCCAGATCCCACCCAGCCCTACCTGAATCCTGCCTAGTCCTCATCCAGCCTCCCAGCCACGCCCAGATCCCACACGCAGTTACCAGGCACAACCATGGCCAAATCCCATACCCCACCCCACCCAAATCCCTTGCCCCGCCCCACCCAAATCCCTCGCCCCGCCCCACCCAAATCCCCCTCCCCCCGCCCCACCCGCATCTCACGCCCAACCACAAGCTCAGCCACATTCAACTCTCAGGCCCAGCCAGTGCCAAATCCTACACCTAGACACGCCCAGTCCCAACCAGTTCTAGCCACGCCCATATCCCACGTCCAGCCACACTCAAATCCCATCCAGTTCTAGCGATACCAGTATCCCACGTCCAGCCACGCCCAATCCCAACTAGTCCTAGCCACACCCATATCCCACGTTTAATGTCCCCCAAATCCCAACCATTCCTAGCCACACCCATATCCCACGTCCGACCATGCCCAAATTCCAACCAGTCCTCCAAACCCGTCCGACCCCGGCCGGTTGCGTGTTTTATCTGCAGATGTAAAGTGGCATTAGCTTTGAGATAATTTGCCACTGGGAAATGCAACAGTGCAGTGCTGATGACAGCATTGCATACCGGGTACTCTGGAATAAATGAGTTGCCACAAATGTTATTCCTGTGTGCACACACATACAGTGTATTTTCTGAGTGAATGAGTGAGTTAGGGAGTGAATGAGTGATGTGAGGTACATGTGTACAGTAAGGCAAGTCTTTTGATACAAGTAATTAATTTGAACTTTCTTCCTCTACTACCATCACCACCAATAAATGTGTTATCATTACCTATATCAAACATGGTCTTATTTTCACAGAATAGCTGAAATTTGTATTACAAAGAACATATAGGTTGTGCCCATCTGTCTTAAAGCTGCGATCATTTCCGTGAAGAATATTACTTTATTAGCGCAGACTTGTTCCAACAGCTGTCGCCATTCCACCAGTAATAGTTGTGTGTTGCACTCCCTAATAGAATATTTACTCGTCTGAATGAATTTTATGGCATTCTTAAATTGTGTATTTGTACAGAGAATGGATAACATCAATACATGGCTTATACAAAATATAAATTAAGTAGTAAAGTGACCCCTTCCGTAAGTCATATTTGCATGTCAGACAGTACCATTAATGTTATGACATTTGTCAATAATTATGTATTGCCATCCAGTTAGTGGATCAACAACTTGTATTGTCATACCACTGTACCCAACCAATAGATTTCTCAACCCCAGACCCCAGTCTGTATAATGTGATGAGCGTGATATTGCCCCACATAAAGACCTGGCTTAATTTCAGCTTACCCAGAAGTGACCGATTAATACATGTTACTTCAACTAGGAAATTGTAGGTGATGCTGATAACTTGGGCTGCTTGAGCTGTCCCCCAACCCCCCAAAGAGGTGAAAATTATAGTTGACATGCTTTTACTGTAATATATATGATAAAGTGGAGATTTGTATATTATTAACCTGCATAACAGTTGCAGACAGAACAAAGCTACATTGCCAAACATTTATGTACTGTACTTCATGTATGGATAAATGTTGCACATATTACCTGCTATTCCCCTTATGTATTAGGACAAACGGTATAGTTTGTATTAATTGGCTCCACCTCCACAGGGGATATGTCAATCGAGGATCCACCAGTACATCCCGCTACAAGTGCTGAAGATTGTCCTTCCATCGACGTCCATCCAGATGCTGTTGTACATCATCAGTTGACACCAGCAGACTATGGTAGATATTCACCCATTCCTCCTCCAGGATTGTATAATGATTATATGTAACACATGCAACTTGATGGCAATGACTAATTTTGTAAAAGGGGCACAAATGGTTGACAGACGTTTCCTCTGGTACGATGTATGGATGTCCGTAACATGTTATAATATAGAACACATTATGGGATATAGTCATAATATACAAGTGTCATATAGTTTTATATACAAAATATGATAGCATAGCCAATTTGTGATGACATTACAGAGTAGCTGCACTATGAGTTAGGCAGTCTCCCCTGTCCCAGTGATTATGGTGAAGATAATGCTTGTAAACTGTCTTTTTATCAATGCACTCTCCTTATACTGATGGTGTCCATATTGCACACATATAACAACACTATTGGTTAGGTATGTCACAGTGATCCCAAACTATTTATGACATTACACAGATGGCAGCATCCATTCCTTCCACCCGGATGGTCAGACTCCCGTGGAAGAGGACAGAGATAGAGTACCACAGCTGGAGAAGACACTGCATGGTGAAACACTCCTGGAAGTGAACAGAGATGGACTACCACAGCTGCAGATAGCATTGCATGGTATGTTGAATGGCTAGTCGTAATGCATATTACACACTTGAATCACATAAAAGTGGTGTATACCAGTTTATCTGTACAGTTACTGTAAAAGAATATACTGTAAGCACTACAACAACAACATTCAGCCACGGTGTTATGTATGTATAATTGTCAAACGTATTTATACAATGATCTTGGTATACATGGAATTCCAGTAAATATGAATGTTTGCGAAGAATAGGTATAGGATAATTGTGCACTCTCTGAAGTAGAAAAGTATTTATACGTGTATATGCACGTAGGCGAATATCTTGTGGTATTTTAGCATCCTGCTGTGTAATTAGTATGTAATATATTTGATGCCACCAGATTTTAACCATAATATTCTTTACGTGTGGCATTAATGACATGCATAGTCGAGGGTACAGTACAGACTCTCTTTGTTTGGGTGAGGTTGGTATAAACGTACTATGGGGTGGTACAAACGCTCTAGGGTAGGGTGAGGTTGGCATAAACCGTACAAGCGGGTGGTTCAGCGCTCTCATATACTCCCTATTCATCCTAGAATTGTTATCGCTTAAGAAGAAGAAAACGCGGCAGGACAGCTGGGCCGCCTGGTGGCGCCATGTTTACATCTGGAAAGCTGGATGTGGGAGGTGAGTTTTCAGTTTTTTGGATATCTGGTATAACATTTAGCACTGCTGATACAATGTATATCGACAATGAATACTGGTAGACTCTGATGGTAGGGCATTCTATCGTAATTAGAGTCTGTCTACTTAGCTACTATATGAAGAAATTGATGATCATCGAAGCCCGAGGCCTGTGTCTAATTTACAAATATTTTGGCGTGGGTAGTGGACACATCATACAAAATAAATACCTAGAAAGTACCTGGATACTCACAGAACATTACTGCTAGCAATCCAGCATGAAATTATGTACATGTGTTTGGTGCAACATGATTTTCAGTCATATACGGTACGATTTTGTTGCAGGGATATATGTATAATTTTGTTAATATGGGATATGCAGTTGAGCCATGCAGATTGAATTATTTGGCCTATAACCCAATAAAGATATTGTGTCATTTTATTTTTACCAATAGTTGTAGGGCGTACAATACCAATTAATTTCTCTACGTTCCACCACAAATTGCAAAATACAGTATTAGTAAGGTGATTTGTGTGTGAAAAACTCACGTAATATGTCTTTCACAGGTTTATCAACATGCCTTGCAAATGGGGGGGAGGTAAAACAGAGGCTTGCCAGAATAATTAAATTCAGTGTGGCTCTAACTCAGTACAATATGAAGTAGACTAGTATCATCAGGTTAACACGCTGGATAACACCCGAGGTAGATTAAAGAGTGCAGTGTGTACCTTCACCTTTATTTATGTACTGTTATAGCATATATCTTTTTTAAATAATAACTAGGAGGGTTAGGTGTGGCAGGGAGGTTTTGAAAGTGAGTGAGTTGGATAAAAGAGAGAAAAAGATAGAGTATCAGGAGAAATTGAAAGATGAGTGGAACGCAGTGAAAGATCGGGAAAATGGCAGCGTGGAGGAGGAATGGCAGTTGTTTAAGAGTGCTGTGGTGGAGCATGCAGAAGAGGTGTGTGGTGTGAGACGTGTGGGTGGTGGTGTAAGAAAAGGAAGTGAATGGTGGTGCGAGGAAGTAAGTATGGCTGTGGCTGAGAAGAGACGTGCATATGAAGTGTGGCTGCAGAGGAAGGATGAGATGTCATATGAAAGGTATAAGGAAAAGAGGAATAGAGCGAGAAGGGCTGTGCGTGATGCTAAAGTGGCAGCAGATGAGAGGTGGGGTAGGCGGCTGACAGAGAATTTTCAACAGAATAAGAAAATGTTTTGGAAGGAGGTGAAAAGGGTGCGAAAGGGAGAGTCTGGGAAGGAAGAACGAGTAAAAGCAGAGGATGGAAGGATGTTAATTGAGATGGATGCAGTAAGGAAGAGATGGGCAGAGTATTTTGAAAGATTGTTAAATGTAGAGGAGGAAAGGGTGGCTGAGATTGTGGCAGATAGAAGGGTGCAAGGAATAAATGTGTTGGGAGAGTTGAATGATTCTTTGATCACGAAGGAGGAAGTGGAGAAGGCAGTAAAGGAGATGAAAACAGGGAAAGCTGCAGGTATGGATGGGTGTGCTGTGGAATGCCTGAAGGGTGGTGGAGTGACTATTGTTGACTGGTTAGTAAGATTATTGAATGTGTGCTTTGAGAAAGGTATGGTGCCAATTGACTGGGCAAGTGCTTGTGTGGTCCCGTTGTATAAAGGCAAGGGTGATAAGTATGAATGTACTAGCTTTAGGGGTATAAGTCTGTTGAGTGTTGTAGGTAAAGTGTATGGTAGAGTGTTAATTATGAGAGTTAGAGAGGGTACAGAGGGAGTGATTAGTGATGAGCAGTGTGGCTTTAGGAGAGGGAGGGGATGCGTTGATCAGGTGTTTGCTGTGAGACAAGTGTGTGAAAAGTATTTAGCGAAAGGCAAGGATGTGTTTTGGGCATTTATGGATTTAGGGAAAGCGTATGATAGAATTGATAGGGAGGCTTTGTGGACTGTTTTAAGATTGTATGGACTTGATGGTAGGTTACTAAAAGGGGTGAAAAGTTTTTATGTAAATAGTAGAGCGTGTGTAAGAGTGGGAAATGCTGTGAGTGATTGGTTTCCCGTGAGAGTGGGGCTGCGACAGGGATGTGTGATGTCGCCTTGGTTGTTTAATATTTACATGGATGGTGTTGTAAGGGAGGTGAATGCAAGAGTTTTAGGTGGTCTGAGTCTGGTAAATGTTGATGGAGGAGAGTGGAATCTGAAGCAACTGCTGTTTGCAGATGATACTGCATTGGTGACCGATTCAGAGGAGAAATTGAGACAGTTGGTAGAGGAGTTTGGAAGGGTGTGTGAAAGGAGGAAATTGAAAGTAAATGAGAATAAGAGTAAAGTGATGAAGTGTACGAGGTTGATAGATGGTAGGGGGATGAATATAGTTTTGAATGGTGAGTTGCTTGAGGAGGTAGATTGTTTTAAATATCTAGGGTCACATGTTGCTTTGGATGGAAGAATAGATGCAGAAGTGAAGTTTAGAATTAATGAAGTAGGAAAGGTGCTGGGAGGAATGAAAAAAGTGTTTAAATGTCGTTCGCTTAGAATGGATGTAAAGAGAAGGCTGTATGAGGGTGTTGTGGTACCGACTGCGTTATATGGGGCTGAAACATGGAATATGGGTGTAGCAGAGAGGAAAAGTTTGAATGTAATGGAGATGAGATGTCTGAGGAGTATGTGTGGAGTGACGCGTATGGATCGAGTGCGAAATGATGAAGTGCGAAGGAGAACTGGAGTTGTTCGGGAGATGGCTGGTAGAGTTGAGCAGAGGGTGTTGCAATGGTTTGGGCATATGGAGAGAATGGATAATGAGCGATTGGTGAAAAAGATAACTAGATCTGATGTGAGAGGTGTAAGACTGAGAGGAAGACCACGAATAGGATGGATGGACAGTGTGAAGAGAGCGCTGGATGCGAGAGGGATGTCTGTTGAGCAAGGAAGAGTGGCTGTGCGTGACAGAAATAAATGGAGAGAAATTGTGAATGAATAAGTGATGACGCAGCCCTGAGGGGATATTCTCCCGCATTTGGTCTGATCAGCTAGTCAGGTCAGGTGCGGGTAAGGGGATGGGTCTGTTATGATGTGGCAGGGGTAAACCAGTTCTGCTGTCGGGCCCTGCTGTGGATGTCACTGCTTGCATTGCGCAGTTGACCCTTGTGCGGTGTGATGCGGTGAGGATCTGTCCGTTCTCCCCTTTGGGGCTAAGATGCGAATGAATGTGTTTGAATGGATGAGTAAATGGAGAGTGAGTCGTCCTGTCTCGGCTACCTCTCTTTCCTTGGGGGAAGCAGCCTAGGTATATAGATATATAGATAGAACAGTCCTACGTCTTAACCTGGCCTGTTTTTCTTCATTTACGGCATATATATTTCTGTAACATGTGGCCAACATTTTTGTACTGGGACAGCATATGTCCTTTATTTGTACAATAATTTAGCACCACATTTCAGTATTCAGCCAGGTTAAACAGTTGATAATGGAATATTAAATTTTTGTGTTGCTTGTAAGGCAATATGAAAGTCATGGAGTACAGTAGATACCGGTAAATGTCTTTGCTGTGAGTTCTTACATTGTCTACTGTACTTCGTATATAAACTTAGATTTACTTTGGTAACACATTAAAGTGTTGTCAAATAGGATGTAGGCTTCACCCCCACTGTCTATACACATGGCTACCTTTTTGAAAATACACTTTCAAGTTAAGTTATCTTTTTTCAAAGGAAGTGATAACCATACCAAAGATAGCCCTATTCCTAAATTTTCTTTTGATATTTACATTTCATAATAAAACCTTTATCTGAATGTTTGGTGAATATTTTGCCACTAATAGTACGGTTGACCCCCACCTCACCCTAATTGTTGCTGAAGAGAGTTCACAGCATCCATAAATTGTTTGATTTTGCTATTAAAAGCACCATTAGTAGCCACAGAATCTGGTGCTTGAATGTTTTTCCCTTATACTGTAATTATCACCAATCCAGCTGATCAAAGTAAGGCCTTTAGGAGAAATTAGAGGAAAGTAAATAGTGACGATACTAAACTCTGTTTACTTTAACTTGGCGTAAAATTGCCATCTAACCATCTTCTGTGTTGTGCTGTAATAAGAGATTAGCACTAACATAGACTATCGTGCTAGTCACGAAGAGGTGCTATGGAAAGGATATGGAGTCACAGGCCAGTAGGTTAGTATTGTGGTAGGTGTCATAACTATGCATGATATTTTCCAAGGGGGTTGGAGAAGTCTTTGTGAAAAGTTATTTATTTCTGTCTTCTTTGAAGAAACAATAGTTTGGAAATGAAAAAGGAAACAATGAATATTCACAAATCAATATAGCGTAGTTTATGTTGCCTTTGCTGTGGTGCATTCAAAAATACAAACGCAGATTTGAATTTAAGTTTATATGACCGATAAAAAGGCAGTCTCGAAAATATTGCCTACTTCACTTTTCTTAACATGCGATTTTAACACTAAATCAGTCTTCTATCTATCTATCTATTGCCAGGCGCCTCAATCCGTTTGGGGTGGCCACAAACAAATCGCCTCCAAGTTGCCCTGTCCCCCGCCATTTCACTGCCCTGCTCCCAACTCACACCCCTCTCTCTCATATACCTCTTCACCCCATCCCTCCATCTCATCTTCGGCCTCCCCCTCCCTCTTCCCCCCTCCACCTCACTCACATACACTCTCTTCATCAGTCTTTCACCCTCCATCCTCTCCACATGGCCAAACCATCTCAGTGTGTTCCTCATAACGCCTCCTATCACATCCACATCCACACCACAACGCTCTTTTATATCCTCATTCGTCAGCCTGTCTCTCCATGTGACTCCACAGGCTCCTCTTAAATAACTCATTTCCACTGCTCTCACTCTTGACTTGTGTCCTTCCAACAACGTCCAAGCTTCACTTCCATACGTTAGAGTTGGTATCACAATACTGTCATGTAGTAACTTTTTCACTTCCATGCTCACTTCCCTGTTTCTTATCACTGCTTTCAAAGAACCAGCAACCTTTCTTCCCTGCTGTACCCTTTCAAGCACTTCACCCTCCAAACCTCCATCCTTACTTATCACACTACCTAAGTACTTAAACGTATTCACATTTTCCAATTCCTCACCATCCAACCTCGCTGTAGATTCACTGACTTCACCTCTCTCAAAGACCATCACTTTACTCTTCCCTACATTCACCTTTAGATTCCGTTTCTTACACACTCTCCCAAACTCATCCACCAAGCCTTGCAGCTCCCCTTCGTCTTCACTCAACAACACAGTATCATCTGCAAACAACAGTACAGGGAGTTTCCAAACACTATCCTCTCTCACCAGGGCCACTCCAACATCCACTACCCTACCTTGTACCACCTCTTTTATTACCCCATCCATGTACAGATTGAACAACTATGGAGACATGACACATCCCTGTTTCAACCCAACTTTCAAAGAGAAAAATTCACTTAGTTCACCATACACACGCACTGCAGCCTTCGCACCATCGTACATACTCTTCACAGCATTCAACAACTTCCCATCTACTCCATATATTCTTAACACTTTCCACAATCCTTGTCTATCCACCCTGTCATATGCTTTCTCCAAATCCATGAAAGCCGCATACAACTTCTTTCCCTTCTCTAGAAACTTTTCCACTAAAGATCTAAGAGTGAATATCTGATCTACACAACCTCTTCCCTTCCTAAAGCCTCCCTGTTCTTCTCCAACTAATTTCTCTGTTCTTTCTCTAACTCTGTCAATAAGTATCCTACCATACACTTTTCCTATTATACTAAGAAGACAAATGCCCCTATGATTACCACACACTTCTTTTTCCCCTTTTCCTTTGTACAAGGGAAAAATTATACCTGACTTCCAATCCTCCGGGACTCTACCTTCCTCCCAGGCCAATCTGCACATCTTCCACATCCATTCTACTACTATCTCTCCCCCATGCTTCAGCATTTCACCACACACTCCATCAATTCCTGGGGCTTTCCCAGATTTAACTTTCTTCATTGCTTCCACAACTTCTATCCTACTGATTTCTTCCTGTCTTCTCACCTCCCTCCTTCTCTCAGCCACTTATACTCGCATTACTTCCAACCTCTATGTTCAACAATTCCTTAAAGTGTTCTCTCCATCTGCTCACTTTTTCTCCCTTCTCAACTAGTAATCTACCATTTTTATCTTTCACTCCCATGCTAACTTCACTTCCACCCTGTCTTACTCTTTTCACCTCTTTCCAGAACATTTTCTTACAGTCCCTCCACTTTACACTCAAATTCCTTCCAAATTCCTCATCCACTCTCTTCTTACTCTCTCTTACTAATCTTTTCACCTCTCTCTTTCTTTCTACATATAACTCTCTCTTCCGCCTCTCAACTTCTTCCACGCCCCTATTTCTCATCCATTCATTGTATGCTTTCTTCTTTTGTGCCACAGCCTGTCTCACCTCTTCAGTCCACCACGCTGTTCCTTGCACCCCCCTCCGTCTTGTCTTCCACACACCACATCACATGCTGCACATATTTCTTCTGTAAATATCCTGCACACACCTTCCACGTCTCCCATCTGCTCCAATTCATATTTGCCCAATCGTTCCTCCACTTCTCTATGATACTCTGCCTTTTTCTCATCCTCTTGTAACCTTTCCACTCTCCTTGCAACTACTACTTCCTCTCGTCATTCCCTTCTTCTATTCCTCCATCTTACTTGCATCCTAATTCTGGCCACCACCAAGTAGTGGTCAGAAAGTCCACTCCCCCACCCTCTATAAGCTCTTGCATCCATTACACATCTTCGCATCCTTTCATCCACACACACATAATCAATCATTGCCTTCCTTTCATTCAGTTCACCACCCACCCTTCTCATCACTCGCCATGTATACCTGTGGATCATTTTATGCCTGAAGAGCGTATTGGCTATCACCAACCCCCTCCCAGCACAAATGTCCACTAACGCACTCCCATTCTTATCTATCTCAGCAGGCACACCCCACTCACCAACTATTCCATCCACCTTCACATTCCCAACTTTACCATTCATATCACCGATCAAAAACACTCTCTCATTCCTTCCAAACTTTTCCATGCACACTTCTACATTTGTCCAGAACTCTTCTCTCACTCTTCTAGCACAATCTTGCGTTGGCGCATACACACACACAATCGCCCACATTTGTATTCCAACTTTCAACTTTACCCACACAATCCTTGACCCAACTGATCCATACTGTCTTATGCTCTTCTTCCATCTTTTACTCACAACTATACTACTCCTTCCTTTGCCCTCTCATTCTCACCTACTCCTGCACATATACCCCATCCATACTCCCATTCTCTCACACTTTCTCCTCTCCATTTTATTTCAGTTATTCCACATACATCCACTTTCGCACCCTCAAGCGCCTGTGTAAGTTTAAAGGGTTTGAATGGCACTGAGGTAATTATGGAAGAAAAATAAGGACATATTCGCAGTGCGAAGTATTTATAATATCCACTTCCGGCGTCTTGGGGCTATAAAAGGTGAGCACCTGCGTGAGCGACTGTAGTGGACGAGTTAGCGAGAGGGTGTGTTGTCCGCGCTCTCGCATTTTCATTGTGACTCGTAATTTTATAACGGTTAGTAAGGTTAAAATTAATCGTACTGTGTAGTACGATATTGGATTGTGATATAGCATACGATTAAGTTTTGCTAAGCTCATCCCAAAATGTCCCACACAGTTGTACACATGGACAACGGGGTCTACCGCCCCACCACTATCCCCGTCAACACTAACGGGATTCGGCCCCTCCTCAAAAAGATATTGTTCGTACTCATAACTTGTTGGTTCGTAATTTTGTCACTTACTGATTTAGGTTTCACCATTTTTGTCAAAACATGTGTTCCCTATTTCCGTAATGATATTTCTGATATTGTTGACAAATTTGTTCAGAATGGTGTTCCTTTAAACACAATTTTGCGACAATATTGAGCCATCAAGGCTTAACTGGGCAATTAAGTCATTAGGAGAACAATATAGTCACTATCCCGGCAGGCTAATGTTGTCTGAATTGACCGGGATGGTAATTTCTTCACAATTGCGGTATGAGCTCAACGCGGGTCTAACTTGGCTTATTGTTTATCACTGTTGGTTCCTCACCACTTGGGTTGGCTTTTGGTTTGTCAAAAATGACGTGTTTCAGGTTGTCCTGTTGGTGCTGAGTGTAATTCTGGGTGTCAGTATGCTGAGTTGGCAGCTGGCACTGAGTGCCATCTATTGTGTCCAGCTGCTTCACCCCCTGGAGGCCATAGTTGGGGTGATAGAGGTGTGGGAGGTGTGGAATGGGGCTGGGGTGGGGGTGGTGGCGTGGTTTGTGGTCAAACTGTTGGTCAGTGTCTCGGCACTGTACCTGAACCATCGCTACCACCACCCCACACAGCGGCAGGCCCCACCCCCACACCTGGTGTGATTTACCATCACCGCACACAGCGGCAGACCCCACCCCCACACCTGGTGTGATTTACCACCACCCCACACAGCGGGAGACCCCACCCCCACACCTGGTGTGATTTACCACCACCCCGAACAGAGGCAGGCCCCACCCCCACACCTGGTGTGATTTGATTCATCTTATAAGTTTTTGGTTTACTTTAATGGAATCTACATTTTGTTTTGTCTTTTTGCTTAGTGCTGAGAATTATCTCTATGGACAGACATTACTCTCTGATGTTATTTGTTACTCTCAGTTTACTCTGTCTTATTGGAGGGACATTTACTTTCTTTGATGTTACATGTTACTCACTTTTTTACCCACTTTGTTACTTTTTTTAATGGTGTCGTGGAGGTAGAGCCCTCGGGTCAAAATGTGCTGTGGTTCAAGTCCCAGAGGTAGCCAGAGGGAGTATACTTTGTGTGCTGAGTTATTTGTTACTTTGTTACCACTTTTGTTACCTTTTTAATGGTGGTGTGGTAGTAGAGCTCTTGGGTCAGAATGCACAGTGGCCTGTGGCTGTGCACTGTGGTTGGAGTCCCACAGGTATTTCTGTCTTGTACACACTACCAGGGACGTAGGTCAGCCTCCTGTCCTTAAGTGTTCTGCACTACACCAGCCCAGCCTCAGGCCCCTCTGCTCCAAAGGGGAAAAGGGAGATGTTCCCCCAAGCTATAATTTATTAGATCATATAGCCCTGCTAGGTGACAGGAGGGCACTACCCCTCCCGTCATGGCACCAGCCCTTGGTCCCGAGTCCGACGCTCTACCACTGAGCCACTCTGCCCCCTGCTCTAAATGAGAAAAAAGTCTTTGCTCTCTTTATATACCTACATTTCCTCCTGTGTTGTTACTTTTCTCAGTACAACTTCTTTTATTGGGCAGACTCATTTTGTTTTCTTTCATTATTTTTTATTCTGTGAAATGGGTGCGGCGATTGCAACTGTCTTCTTACAATCTCATGATCTTCAGGAAAGTATTTTTATTTCCATATGCAATATAGATGGCTATCTGATTATTTTAGACTGCAAAAAGTGTAAAGGAAAAAAAAATACACTTTAGGGTTATTAAGGAAGCCGCCAATTTGCCTGTGGCAGCCTGTTTACTGACGATGCGTTGATTACTGACTGTCTTGCCGACGGGACGTGTTAGTGCATCAGACATTCAAATTTATAGGATGCCTAATGATCCAGCCTAACCTAACCCATCCTTAGCTAGAGTATCCTAACTGGGGCCTTCACCCCCTCACCCCTCTGATTTTATGCACCTAGGATTGCCATTTAACCTTACCTAGACACCCCTCAGATACCTGTCAGTCCAAATCCCAAGCTTGAGTCTTAATAAACCTAATCTAATCTGTCATAACCTAACTTATTCCAACAGCCAATCCAATCCTATCCTATCCTAACCAATCCTTTCCTAATATAACCAGTCCTACCTTAATCAACTGAAATTATCCAAACCAAACATATCAGTTGGGAATTTCAAATTAAGCCCAAAGTAAGACATACATTTGGAGAGTTTGGCATTGCTGGTACCTTCATGGGCGTGACGGAATGTATGATGTTTATATAAACAAGTCTGTATGTATTTCACAGATGTCATTTTAAAAAATCCCTGTAACTATGGTAATTTAGGAAGTATAACAAGTAACCCGTGAAAGACAAGTTTCAATAGGAAATATGGAAAGGCTGTGTCCTTGTGGCAAAGTATTAATCTTTTTTTCTTATACCTTTAAGGGACAGCCATAGTTTGTGATAATTTCTGTTACTCAATAGTATTTATGTTTTGTGAATGTGCTAAACCAAATATAATTTTGTGGTCACATCACCACTACCTGAATTAGGCCAACAACACACAAGCAGCAACAGTTGGTAAGTGATGATGATAAAACTAGGTGGTAAAAGACAGGGCATGTGGAAAGCAAGAAGATTGACAGTCATGTGTACAATAATTACCGTATGTGCAACGCCAACACTTAACTACCCAAGCACCACACCCGCAACCACAGTGGATCAGATGAACTGTGTTCTGTTGTGGTGAACTTGGTTAGTTAGGTTAGGTGGGGAACCGGTACACTCGTGTACCGTATACTGTACACAACGCCAAAATGTGAGTTACTCCAACACAGCACCAGCAGCCATAGTGAATCTGCTGTATAGACTAAATCCCCGTCCACACTAGGGGTCACGCTCTGTTGCAAGTCATGTTGCCCAACTCGGGTTTTCGTGCCGCGGAGGGTCTGTGCTGCATACTTCGGGCAAATCTGGACGAGGGACATTTCATGGTGACAGCGCGCTACAATGCCCTCACAGTAGCTGTCTGGCTTCCGTTACCGCCCTTTTTGATCTGCAGTACGACACAGTGTCAGAAGAAAGTACTGGTATTGAATGGTCAAGGGGCAACGCCCTACATATTATAGAACTGCTGAAGATGCATCCATGTATCTGGCAGATGAAAAACAAGCATTACAAGGACAAGGACTTAAGAACTGCAAATTTAAAACAATGTCGAGACATCTATTGCTTGCACCACATCTTGTTTTCATATTCTTTTTCTTTTTGGCACAACATACAGTAGTACCACAATGCTCCACATCACAGTCTCTTGAATTGCTGTAGTGTTGGTATCCATCATCATCCTCTTGCAACTCAACGGTAACTGGTGTGTGCTGCCGATTGTAGTACTAGTATGGACATCAGTGGCATCAGCAACATGAGTTGGGCAACATGACGCGGAACAGCACGCTGCATGACCCTAGTGTAGACGGGGCTTAACTGTGCAGTGGTGTAGGTAAAAAAAAAAGAAATGTCAAGCACACAACAAAATGGTCCTGTTGGTTCAGTATCGTCTATATATCTGTAGCCTGACGCCAAAATCCCATAAGGGGTGGCCTTTTTTCTTTGAGTTAGTTGTTTAACGGGGAGGGGCACTAGCCATCCTCCAGCCCACATGGTGACACTTAGTGAACACGTGTGGGTAGGTTATATGGATACCACCCAGCATTGTAAATTGTTTCCTGGCTTACAGGAAACCATTAGGGATGCCACTCAATGTAAAGCCACATGGAAAGGAAAGAAGAGTAATAAAAAGTGACAGGAAAGATGGGAGAAACAGGATGAGAGGACGACAGACACATAAAGATTGATAAAGGTGAAGGGAGAAGTAAGCGACAGTACATCAAGTGAGTGGATTGAGAATTGAACTGTAGCCTATAAAAAAATATAATTTGTTTTCCAGGCGCATGGATCAGATTGAAAGCCACCTTCAGTAAAACCAAGCTGCATTTTTTAAAATCCAAAATGATGCAAAACCAACCAGGATATTTAACGAAGATTTCATATCTCAGGACATACTGTAATTTGCACTTCTAGAAAATGTTTTATGGTTAATATTACACAATTAAATCATTAGTTAAGTACCTCTGCAGAATGTTAATTTAGGGTTACTGTTGTTGTTTGGGGCCAGTAGCTTTGAGAAATTTTCTGGACATTTCTCTTGGCAGATGCCAGTGTGATCCAGCAGTATACTACACACTCACACCAGTGACCTCAACCAAGACACAGGCATTAACCCCTACACCGCGGGCATGTTTACCAATGTTTTGCGTGTCCCGCGGGGTTATTCGGGCTCCGACAGACTCTCAAAAAATATTTGCCAAAAATCAGTTATTAGACCTAGAATATTTAAATTACATTTGATTATGGCACATACCTTCAGCTTTCTCCTGGAATGATTGTTGAGCCTTCGTCGGTTACCGTAGGACTTGTGGAGACCTCTGAAGTTGGGTAACGAAGTCTCCACTTTACACTTCCTGACAACCCGTAATATGATTACCACAGCCAGATATAAACACTATAAACACTACTCTATGATTTTCAAATAGTTTGGGATCCATACTCCAAAAAAAACCCACTGTGAAAGCAATGGAAATTACTAGCGCGTCTGATCGTCGCACTTGCGCTAGTTCACTCTTGGTACTCTATCATTTATTATTCATAAAACCCCTCACACTTTATATTTCTATTACTATATCACACTTATATATATCTGGAGTCTTTCTCCATAAGTTTCCTTCAGTAGTATTAGTTTATTGTCACTGAAGTCATTCAATTTTTCATTCAGTAAAATACGTAGAGAGCCACGGATTCACTTTCACTGTTATAACATAAATTATTTGTACTCATATTCTTATATTACTAATTACTTACGTGACTATTTACATTTTCTATTCTGTTTTCAATATTTACCCTTCTATTTTACTTACACTATGTTATTCACTGTCACTTTCAGTAAGATAAAACTATAATACACTGTTCAATCATATGTACTGAACATCCATTGCTTTCACTTGCTATTTACACATAATTTCCAAATTATTCTCCTTTCACACTTGCACTGTTAGAACTGCTTCTGGCTGTGGTAATCGAAGAAGCAGGTAATACAGAGGGGAACCTGGCACTCAGCGCACTGCCAAGAGGTGCGTTTGTGCTCAGGTGTGCGGCGGGTGGTATGTGCACACACCTGACACCTGTGAATCTCAGCCTTCCTTTTCCCTGTGGCAGGCATAAGCTCAAGTCTGTGCCGATCCATATACGCCCTCTGCTCAAGTCAGTCGGGAAGTGTTGCTGGATGGCGCCTTGGAGTTGCTGCTGTCACCCTACCATATCTTTCCAGCAGCTGCTGGACACAAGTCCTAGCGAACAACCTCAGGGAGAAGGACTTGGGTGGCTTGACCTTCATCTTGTACAGGATGAAGGCGTTCAGCATCGTCATATCTATGAGATGCAGAAAAACTTTCCTGTACCACCTAGTATTCTTCCTGAGGCAGTCGATCTCACCAATCATCATGTCGGACTTGTCCACCAGCCGCATGTTGATATTGTAGTCCAACACAGCATCAGGTTTCATCACAGGTTCACCTGTCCTACGGTCGACCTTCCCACTGTCTGTCATCTCCCCCTTATGTACGGTGGTGAGCATGTGCACGACCCTCTTGTCATGCCACCGTATTGCCAGCATCTTCTCAGACTTGCGTAGGTGCACGTCTCCTCGCTGCGAGGTTCCTGCCTCTGTGAATTTGGGGAAGTGGGCATGATTACTTTTGACAGTGCCGCAGGAGCCAATGCCGTGCTCAGAAAGGTATTTGGCAAGTTTCGGTGCTGTATAGTAGTTGTCTGTATACAGCACATGATTCCCACCAAAATACTTTTCTAGGAGCATTTTCACTACACAGCTGAGAAGCCAAGGGGGTGTGTTTTATCCAGATCGACAGTGCTGGCAGAATAAATGACAAAGTCAAGGATGTACCCCGTCTTACAGTCGCACAGTACAAAGAACTTAATTCCAAAGCGATGGCGTTTGCTTAGAATGTACTGAACAAACCGAAGACGTCCTCTGAACAAAACCAAGGATTCGTCAATGACAACCTTCTGAAAGGGGTGGAAGAATGACATAAACTTATCCTTCATTCTGCTCAGAATCTCCCGGATCTTCCAGAGTGGGTCGGTTTGGGAAGGTACATCGTTGTCGGCAAAGTGCAGGTTTCCCATGATGTTCCGGAAGCGATCTCTGGCCATGTACTTATTGAAGGTGGGTGAGGGTAGTAAGGGGTCCATGGACCAGTATTCTTCCAACTCATGCTTCTTGGAGTGTGGCATGAGAAGCATGAGGGCAGAGAACACATACAGCTCCTGCACTCCCAGCATGGACCACTGTTGCATCTTGGCTGCACCTGTACCACTTGCAGCACGTTGTGATTCATACCTGTTGGTCTCATCACATATGTGCTGCATGACTTCATCATTTAGGAAGGCCAAAAGGTAGTCCACACACTCAGCATTTTCGTCAATAATGAAGGCAGGCTGAACTCCTGAGGAGCTCTCATCAAATACTAAATTTTCAGGCACAAAATCTGACCCTTCCGTCCACGCGAAGGCGTCCAGGATTCCCTGTCATCGCGGTATAGGGCGGGTGGTGGTGGTGGTGGTGGTGGAGGTTGGCTGTGAGGCAGATTTATCTCGTTCAAGGTCACTCGCACTGACCCTGGGTTGCCGTACAGCACTAGCAGCCCTTACCCTACTAACAACACTACTTTTCACAGTCCTTGATTTACTCTTCCTCTACGGCCTGCCTTCACTGTTAATGCTGGTGGTGACTCCGACGACGAAGACTCCGGAGATAACTCAGCCAACGATGAGGAAGAAATGAGTGAAGTGGGGCTTGGGGAACGGGGAGGTGAATGCACTCGGGACTCATGGCGGGCTGGGTCACGCGAGGGCATTGTTCTGGGGCTAACACGCCGCCTTTTCACTCCCTTCCCAAATTCCTTGCCTTGCTGCACTAACGGCTCCTTTCCCTTGGAGCTAGAGACTACTTCTGACACTGAAGCACTCGTTGTAGCAGTTTCTGGCACGATAACCTCACCCGGCTCATCACACGATTCACCCGAATCATCAAAATCACTGTCCATCATCACCATGGACAATTCTGCAAGTTCACGTGCCACTGCAGAGTCACTAAGGCCTTTCCTGCTTCCCTCACTACTTTTCTTAGGGGTAGAGGTCACGGGGCCCTTTGCAATGGGCGCAGAAGCGGCAGGAATGGCGGGGCGCGAGTGCGACATGATTTCACTACAGTGGAAGACAAGGAACTAAATGCTGCAGCTTATCTGGGAAGGGAAGGGTTGACAATGTCACTGAGGCTGACTGCTGCTAACATACATGCTAATTTTTTATAGGTAGAAAATATCGGCAATACATAAAGAAATAGGTAGTTCCAGGTGAATGTAAATGTCACTTAGGCTTCTCCCTTCCTTTCTGATATATATTTTTATTACAGACATCATTTACATGGCCAACGGCCATACCACGTTGAGTACACTGCTTCCTGTCCCATCAGCGAAGTTAAGCAACGTTGGGTCTGGTTAGTACTTGGATGGGTGACCGCCTGGGAACACCAGATGCTGTTGGCATCCCTACGTGTCAAGTGGGGTTGGTGGAGGATTAGTGCCCCTCCCTGTAAAACAATTACCTCTAAGCCCTTGGCCACCCCGTCTGGGATACATGGCGTCTGGCAATGAATGAATGAAAAAATTCAAAGGGGAAATTACCATGGTAATGTAGCGAATGAATGCACGTGAGGTGTTGTCAGGTGATAATTAGCCAATTCCTGGTGTATAACACTATCACATACCTGATTTTTTTTGGGTATACTGTATATTATTTTGTATAAGTATAGGGCATAGGGCTTATTTCAATGGATGAAATCTGTGGAAAAATCCGGGGGAAATTTGCGTAGCACAGCTCGGCATGGGAGGTGAGAGGACAGGGTAATGGAGGGCAGGTAGGGAGGGGAGTCACGAAGGGGGTAAAATCGCTAAAATGTCAACAATGGATGGGAGTACAGATGAGATTTGGAGTGCTGACTAGTGTTGGACATTGGCAGTACTGATAGATGATACAAGCCACCACTTGAGAGCCCGGGATAATTCAAAATAACACAGAATCACAAAAGTGACGCCCCGCGGTTAAGGGGTTAAGGAGTAGTGGTAAACATTACCAGTAGCTTCCAGAATAAAAAATGAAAACATTCTGATGTTGAAAAGTTTAAGGCTTCATTGTCCATTAGATGTATGCTATTCTGAAATAATATCTTAGTTCCAGTGGCCATTAGGTGAATGTTATTCTGAAATAATATCGTAATTCCAGTGTCCATTAGGTGGATATTACAGTATTCTGAAATTTCATTCATTCATTGCCAGATGCCATGTATCCCAAACGGGGTGGTCAAGGCTTAGAGTTAATTGTTTTACAGGGAAGGGCACTAATCCTCCACCAACCCCACTTGACACGTAGGGAGAACGTTATATCTTAATTCCAATGTCCATTAGGTGGATGTTATTCTGAAATAGTATATTAATTCCAGTGTCTATGAGATGGATGTTATTCTGAAATAATATATTAATTCCAGTGTCCATTAGATGGATGTTGTTCTGAAATGATATATTAATTCCAGTGTCCATTAGATGGATGTTATTTTGAAATAATATATTAATTCCAGTGTCCAGAAGATGCATGTTATTCTGAAATAATATATTAATTCTAGTGTCCATTAGATGGATATTGTTCTGAAATAATATATTAATTCCAGTGTCCAGAAGATGGATGTTATTCTGAAATAATATATTAATTCTAGTGTCCATTAGATGGATGTTATTCTGAAATAATACCCTTAGTGGTTAGCATAATTTCATATACAGTATAGCTAGTGTAAACCATATTTGGAATTTAAATGTTCTTTTTTCTTGCATGCACCTGTTAAACCTAAATACTGTACATAATTATATGATCATGTATTGACATTGTCAAATTATGTTTTCAGAGGCGTAGGTCATCTAACAGTAGAGGAAGTGACATTTAATACATTCTCAGCATAAAGGATAATGTCATTCAACCAGCCAACAACCAAGGATGCCACCTGCTCTACTGCTGTCAAAAGTCATTCTGGTATGTAAACTTGCTGTCTGTATGCCTCATCATTAGTTCAGATGATATATGAAAAAAAATATATAAATTCTCAGAAATAACCTCATTAATAATTAATTGTATGTTGATCTCAATTACTCCCTGATGTCTAAGGCTTCAGAGGAACCTTAAGTTTTTTTAAAATTTGTCGCAATAGACCAGAGATACACTTATAATGAAAATATCTTGCAAAGCAGGTTTTGAGGAATCAAGCTCCAAAGTACAGCTTTTTCATACACATTCAAGACTGTTGTACAGAAATGTCTATTTTAAAAACATTTAGAGATTTTCATTTTGGTTCTGTTGCTTCTTGCAATTTAAAAATCAGTTTACAAATATTAGTTCTGATAATTCTGTTGGAACTGTTTGGTGACATTTTCTTGTTGCAGTAAGTGACCATAACAAGTCATAAATACTGTACTTTAAAAACACTATGCCCACAGAAATCTACAGATCTCTGAACTAATTTTCGAAGTTCCTTTTCACTCTTGGCAAGCAACACAGCATCATCTGTACACATCTTGTTTAAGTTAGTACCATTCACTGTTCACTATCAGTCCCATCTCACACTCCATGACTCAAGTTTTAGCCTCACTCATAACATCTTTCACACACACAATAAATAGTCATGGTGACAACACTCACTCCAGCACTGATACTGAAATACTGTATCTACCCAGACAGCCACCTACTTCTACTCATGCTTTGTCACCATCGTAGAAGACGAAAATTAGATCATTCAACAGCTTTCCATTCATGCAACACAATAGCTTGTACAGTTGTCCACTGTCACCTTGTTTACCCTGCCATACAGTTTTTTCCTGGTCCATTAATGCCATGAAATGTGTACAGCCTTTCTCACGTTCATTGTCCCTGCAAATATTTGACCACACATCCACATCCACGCCTAAGACTTCATATTAAACCACTAACCACTTAGGATTAATGAATTGGAAGCAAATGGCTTTGGAAAACTAGTGGAGTGCATACAGAGAGTGTTTGGTTGGGAATTCTCAAGTTGTGTATGGTGTAGTGAGGGTGGCATCCATCAATCCATCATCCAACTCATTTTTTTTTACTCTTCAGGAGTGTAAGGGCTTGGGGCTAGGCAACTTATTCTTATCATTAAGCACAAGAGCGACCAGTTGCTCTTCCCAGAGTGGGATTTTGTGAGTAAGAAACTCCAACTAGCCCATAGCTGTAAGCACTGATAAGCCACATCCAACTGGAGTACCTTAACCACTAGACCACTAGGCATCATAAAGAAAAAATGAGAGAGAGAGGGAGAGCAGTTGGGTTGGACCGAATCATGATACATGTACACATGCCAATGCTGTTCTGATAACAGGTTGTTGTTAGACACTCAGTGTTTTCTAGATATGTGAAAGATGATGTAGTTTTTTTTTTTTTTTTTTTTTTTATGCGAGGAAGAAGGAACCAAAGGCCATGAGCCCGCAGTAACAGTTCCCTCCAAGAGAAAAACAAAATACAATAGAGAGCCAAATTCAAGATCCGATCATTTTGAGATGCCTGGACACACTACGTTTGAAAGACTGGAGATCATAGGCAGCAGGAAATACAGACAGAGGGAGACAGTTCCAGAGCTGACCTGTTGCATAAATGAAAGACTGGGAGTAACGGTTAACTCTTGCATTAGAGAGTTGGACAGAAAAGGGATGAGAGTTTGCTGCCAGACGGGTGCTACGCGCCCGTCGTAGAGGTGTAGGAATGCAAGCAGACAGTTCAGAGGAGCAGTGACCATTAAAGTAGCGATAGAAAAGAGATAAAGATGCAACAGTGCGGCGAAGAGAGAGAGGTTGAAGGGAGTCAGTAAGAGGAGGAGAGTTAATGAGACGAAAAGCCTTTGACTCCACCCTATTGAGAAGAGCTGTATGTGGGGAGCCTCCCCACACATGAGAGTTGTACTCCAGGTAGGGGCGGATAAAACCCCTGTATAGAGTCAACAATTGTGCAGGGGTAAAGAAAGAGTGGAGTCGGCTTAACACACCCAATCTCTTGGAAGCAGATTTTACAAGAGATGTAATATGATCTTTCCAAGAGAAGTCCCGAGTAAGCATGTTCAAGGATGATGCAGGATTAAGCTGAGTATTATTAAACATTAGTGGGTATACCTGTGGAAGATTTTGTCGGGTTGATAGGTGTAAGAACTGAGTCTTAGATGCATTAAAGACAACCATATTATTCTTACCCCAGTCAGAGATATGAACCAAGTCAGACATTAGGTGTGCCATAGCCTCATCCCTTGTTTCTTGAAGTAACTGTTGAGATGGGTGTTGCGGGAACCGAATGGAAAGGTGAAGGGTGGAGTCATCAGCGTATGAGTGGATAGGGTTAGATGTACAGCTTAGATCATTGATGAATAAAAGGAAGAGAGTTGGTGATAGGACAGAGCCCTGAGGAACACCACTGTTGATAGATCTAGTAGAAGAACGATGGCCGTCTACAACAGCGGCTATAGAACGACCAGAAAGGAAGCTAGCGATGAAGGTACAGATAGAAGGATAGAAGCCGTAGGAGGGCAGTTTGGAAAATAAAGATTTATGCCAGACTCGATCGAAAGCCTTTGAGATGTCAAGTGCAATGGCAAAGCTTTCGCCAAAGTCCCGAAAGGAGGATGACCAGGAGTCTGAAAGGTAGGTGAGAAGATCGCCAGTGGAGCGTCCCTGACGGAACCCATACTGACGATCGGAAAGAAGGTTGTGATAGGAAAGATGCCTTAAAATTTTTCTATTAAGAATTGACTCGAAAACTTTTAAAATACAGGACGTTAAAGCAATTGGACGATAGTTGGAGGGTTGGGAGTGGTCACCCTTCTTTGAGACTGGCTGAATGAGAGCAAACTTCCAGCAAGAAGGAAAGGTACAAGTTGACAGACAAAGGCGAAATAGTTTGCCCAAGCAGGGTGTAAGCACAGAAGCACAGTTCTTGAGAACAACAGGAGGGACCCCATCAGGCCCATATGCCTTGTTAGTACTGAGGCCATTGATGGTAGAAAATACATCAACTGAAGAAATTTTAATGTCAGCCATGAGGAAGTCAGAGGGGGGAAGTGATGGAGGAACAGCACCGGAATCATCTAAGGTGGAATTGGAGGAGAAAGTCTGTGCGAAGAGAACTGCTTTATCAGTAGAAGAAATAGCTACAGAACCATCAGAGTAGAAAAGAGGAGGGAAGGATGATTAGGTAAAGTTGTTAGAAAGATTTTTAGCAAGGTGCCAGAAGGAGCGGGAAGAATTTGAGTTGGAGAGTTGAGAGCATTTAGTATGGATGAAATTATTTTTAGTAGAGCAAAGAACAGACTTAGCACGATTCCGGGCAGAAACGTAAAGATTATGTGATTCAGGGGTGGGTTGGCTCCGGTACCTTTTGTAGGCCTTCTCCTTGTTGCGGACAGCATTAGAACAAGCGTGATTAAACCAAGGCTTTCTTGCGTTAGTCAAAGGATATGAGAAAGGAATGTATGCTTCCATGCCCGAGAGAATAACCTCCGTAATGCGCAAGGCATACTCAGATGGCTCACGGCCATGGAAGCAATAATCATTCCAGGGAAAATCAAAGAAGTACTGCCTGAGGGCCTCCCAGTCCGCGGCTCCAAAATGCCACAGACAACGCTTCCCTGGAGGGTCCACAGGCCGTACCGGAGTGATAGGACAGGTTAAGGTAATAAGGTTGTGATTGGAGGAGCCCAACGTAGAGAAAAGATTAACAGTGTAAGCAGAAGGATTAGTTGTGAGGAAGAGGTCAAGTATGTTGGAGCTCTCTCCAAGGCGGTCAGGGATACGGGTAGGGTGCTGTACAAGCTGCTCTAGGTCATTAAGGATAGAAAAGATGTAGGCTTGTTCACCAGGTGGATCCGTGAAAGGAGAGGAGAGCCAAAGGTGGTGGTGAACATTGAAATCTCCAAGAATGGAGATTTCAGAGAAAGGAGAAATGGACAGAATGTGTTCCATCGTAGAAGTAAGATAGTCGAAGAATTTTTGATAGTCAGTAGAATTAGGGGATAAGTAAACAGCACAGATATATTTAGTCAGAGAATGACAGGAAAGCCGAAGCCAGAGTGTGGAGAATTCAGAAGAATCAAGTTCAGGAACACGAGAGCAAGATAAGTCGTTGCGTATGTATACACAACAGCCACCTTTGACTTTGAAATGAGTATAGAGAAAGTAGGAGGATACAGAAAAGGGTTTGCTGTCAGTTGCCTCAGACAGCTGAGTCTCCGTTAGAAAAAGAAGGTGAGGTTTAGAGGAGGAGAGGTGGTGCTCAACAGAGCGAAAGTTAAATGAAAGGCCGCGAATGTTGCAGAAATGAAGAAGAAGAGAGTCAGACAGTGGTTCCAGGCACCTCGAGTCGTCACCGGGAGAGGGGCAGATGGCGGGGGCATTTATGGTCCCCCCCCTGGGGACTCCGAGGCTGGATGAATTGACGCCATTTTTGGTGAATTTTGAATAGGAAGTGTAGTGTGTACTGTGCATGTAGTTTGGTGAAGATAGTTAGAGAAATTTGTACTGGAGAGCATGCTGGCCTACTCTCTGTGTAACTGAGACACTGAAAAAGTTCAGCAAAGGGGGATGGTCAAGAACTAGTCCTGAGGGCTGATGAAACGGGAGCTCCAGCACTCCCTGTCATCAGTTTTCCATCCGCCTCGGGAGTACTGCCCTGCTCGACTGGTGCTACAGTCTACTCCTCTCAAGACATAGCAGCAGGAATCATGATCATGAATTTGACAATATTGATTTTTTATTTAAAAGAGTAGACTCGGCGTCCCAAGTATGAGCCTGAAGGGAGATCAGCATCATGCTCTGACCGTCCTGCTGTGTCTACAAATTGACAAACCGGGGCTTTGTTCACCCCCGCCGATCATTTTAGCTTTGTCAGCATATCAGCGAAGTGGTGCTTGTTAGGCCAGGGTGAGCAGCAGCGATTACTCCCGTCACACCACCTGCTGTAGAAACAAAAGCAGTCAAAATACTGTATGTTATGTATGGTGTTGACTAACAATGATTGCTGAGTTGTAGTAAATGACAACACCGTTATGGACTCTGTTGTCCACGTTAAACGGCCTCGTACAGAACTTCTGTCGTGTCTGAAAAATAGTTTGAAATTCTAGTTTAGGGCCTGTACGTGGTGTTGACAATAACCTTGTTTTTCTTATCTCTTTTGCTAAGAGCCTCTAATGCTTTCATTTTACGGTAAATAAAACTAAATATCACCAAGAGAATCTACCAAAACATAAGTTTCAGCAATGATGAATGATTTTCCATTTGTGACGAAAGCTATGTTATGAAGGCAGCATTGTCATGATATCTTTTCACATCCCAGTATGATTGTTTTGCTGGCATGTGGACTGATAGTGGAACAACCATGATTGCTACACAGAAGGCAAACAATGCATTTACCATTGGTGATGATAGCTTGCTAGGGTAATGTGAATGCAGCCCAGGACAGGATGTGGATGATTAAAATAAGCAAGCATAATCTATATTACTAAAATTGTTTGCATTGGATATCACTGCATATAAATTCTCATTGTATTATTTGTAATTTATTGGAAGTAATAAGTTAGTTGTTTACTCTCAGATCTTGTGAACTAGTAACCGAGCTTCAGGTCCAAACAACTTGATATTGTTGCCTTAGACTCATCTGAATGTGATTGTGGTGAACTAGGCTGAAGTTGCCTTTCTCCTGCAGTCTGTCATCCTCTTGTCAGGGGATAGGAAGAGAGTCAAGGGACATTTGTTCAATCCATGCTGGTGGCAGCACATGAAGGCATATCTCTCAGCAGCCCGAAGGGGCACTGTATATGGGAATGGCTGCTATGTCTTCCCCAAATTTATATCACTATCTTACACACTGGTAAGGACTAAGATAATATAGTATCTGAAACAATGTTTTCTCCTCAAATATACAGTATGCTGGGTAATCAGCCCAGTGCAGATATGATATTGGAATAAGTATACCAGCAGTTGTAAGGTTGTTTTTGGAGATACAACACTTTAAGTCCCTTAATCTCTATCCCTGCACCTGAAGAGACTGCAAGTCATGCCATAACTTCTCCCCAGTAAAGTTTATCCCGGTAAGTTTTTTTTTTTTTTCCATTGCGAGTATAATTCTTTCATGATGATGATTCCAGAAAAAAGTGTTAACAGAGAGTGTAAAAAGGTGGAGTTAAAGGAAGACTGAGGAGAGGAAAATATGAATGTGGTGGAGAGTTACCATGGAGGAATATTTGAGAGAAGGTGGCATGATGGAATGGTGATGTGATGTGATAGTCTTGGTGGTATTGGAGGAGTGTATGAGAAGTGGCATGATGGAATGGTGATGTGCTGTGATAGTCTTGGTGGTATTGGAGGAGTGTATGAGAAGTGGTATGATGGAATGGTGATGTGTTGTGATAGCCTTGGTGGTATTGGAGGAGTGTATGAGAAGTGGCATGATGGAATGTTGATGTGATGTGATAGCCTTGGTGGTATTGGAGGAGTGTATGAAAAGTTGTACGAAGTGGCATGATGGAATGGTGATGTGATAGCCTTGGTGGTATTGGAGGAGTGCATGAGGGACGGTGGCTTTAATTGGCATGATGTTGTGATAGTCTTGACAGTAATTTTGTTTAAGCTATCTTGCATGAACTATGGGTTAGGCATCTGGCATTAGAAAGAAAGGTAGATATCCTTAGTAAACACTGAATGTACAGCAGTTCATCCATATAAATCAGGGGTGTGCTCAGAATAGCACACCTTTTTACATAGCTACTACTAGTATAGGAACTGTGAATTGGGAGAAACTAGCATATCAGCTTTTTAGGTGGCTAGTAGTGGAGATTTATAGCATAAAAGGCAACATATAAGTGAATTGCTGTATGGCATAATAAGCTTACTCTTTATACACAGGCCTGTGAAAATCATCCATTTGGTGAACAAGGGACCATTGAGGAAGGCATGTTGCAGATAGGCCAGGACAAGGTGCAGTTGGAGTGTGGTGTCACTGGGCTAGTTTGTACTGTACTCTACTTTCTTTCCGTTTACTAGTAGGTAAAAGAATTTAATGCCTACAATGTTTTGCTTCTGTTCATTGCCTAAATTAGGATTCCCTATCTCCTAATCACTGTGGTCAAAATCACATTGATAACATCACCCAGACACTTAAAATACCCTTGGAGTGAACACTGCCACTCAATCTAGACTTACCAGTGCAACTTGCATGTCAGCTGCTGCTGAATCTGTTCATCCCTAGTTAATTGTAGAATGTGGATTCATAATTTCGGGAAAATTTCTTTCGGAGAAATATTTTCATTCTGTGGAGGTTGTTTTGTGTATTGTGACAAAAAATGAAAAAGGAAAATTCTTTTGAACATTTGCTCAAAACGAGAAACTTCCGTCTGTCCTGTGTTGTGAGTCAGCATCATAAACATGTGTAGTAAGACTTTGTAACACTGAGGAGTTTGTAATGGTGCTTGAGTTGTTAGGTATAGTACCAGTGCCATGGAGTCCGTCAGCCGGGGGACCTGCCTGGCTATTTATACCCCTTAACTCCCCTTAATTTCCTCCTCATCCACCAAACAGAGGATGGTGGACTGCAGGATGATGACAGTGAGAGTTTTGTTTGTATTCTTTCTCTTTTCATACATTCTTGGTCTCTCATTTTCACACACTTCTTGCACTCTCATTTTCACACCCTTTTCTTGCTTTCTCAAAGTTCATCTCCATACACACCATCTCTCTCTCTCTCTCTCTCTCTCTCTCTCTCTCTCTCTCTCCCTTCACAGGTTTTGGTCTCTCCAAATTTCTTTCTACGCACACTGTCAATTTTTTACTAATACAGTACTCAGAACAGTAATAATAATATAAGGCCTAACGCCTCATGAGCTGTTTAAGGATGTTTAAGCAAGATCTATAACCCATAACCACCCTGGGAGCCAAAGACTAAATCAGACACACACAGGCTTTAAGGTACAGGAACTTTTCAATTTAAAGCTCTATGTAACTACAGCTTCCGATTCGAGTTCTGTCTCTCAGCCACAATAAATCACAATAGGACAGGTGTTAGGGAGCATAAGGGTAAGGGTTATAAATCTTCCAATAGATACACAGATACGATCAAGTTTCGTAAATTATAGACATAGGGTAAAATTCTGCTCTCTCCATTCTCACCTCTCTCTTCTCTCTTTCTCCTCTCTCCACTTTTTCTGGCTGGGGTGACGAAGTTGCAACTTCCTTGTGCTTTCTTTACACTGTTGGCTGGGGTGACGAAGTTGCAACTTCCTTGTGCTTTCTTTACACTGTTGGCTGGGGTGACGAAGTTGCAACTTCCTTGTGCTTTCTTTACACTGTTGGCTGGGGTGACGGAGATGCAGCTTCCTTGTGCTCTACTTACACTGTTGGCTGGGTGAGGAAGGTGCAACTTCCTTGTGCTTTCTTTACACTGTTGGCTGGGGTGAGGAAGTTGCAACTTCCTTGTGCTTTCCTTACACTGTTGGCTGGGGTGAGGAAGGTGCAACTTCCTTGTGCTTTCTTTAGACTGTTCGCTGGGGTGACGGAGATGCAGCTTCCTTGTGTTTTCTTTACACTGTTGGCTGGGGTGACGAAGAAGCAACTTCCTTGTGCTTTCTTTACACTGTTCGCTGGGGTGAAGGATAAAATACTCCAAACGAAGGAGAGGATCTAAACTACTACGAGCTTTTCGATATCCAAACTGTAATGGGGAAAGAAGACAACGGGATTCAAGGTGCCGCATAAGTCGACGATTGATCATACGCTCAGGCAGTTTGCATAAACCGCTGGAAAGACAATGGGACGGTAATCTTGAGGAAGACGACCTGTTTTACAGGGTTTGGGAAAAGGTAGAATGACCACCACACGCCCAGCAGGAGGAAAGAAATCCCTAGACCAAGTCCAGTTGTAAAGGGCCGAAAGAGGAGACAGGGCAC
Source organism: Coenobita brevimanus (assembly GCF_032717465.1). Taxonomy (NCBI): domain Eukaryota; kingdom Metazoa; phylum Arthropoda; class Malacostraca; order Decapoda; family Coenobitidae; genus Coenobita; species Coenobita brevimanus. The sequence continues at coordinate 16,937,472 of NC_137049.1, read as the reverse complement.
TGGAAGAGATGTTTCAACATACTATAATGAATACCATCAAGACCTGCACTGGAGTCCTTACACGGCTGAAGAGCGGACGACAATTCACGGAGAGAGAAAGGAGCATTGATAGCTCCCTCAGCAGATAAAGTAAAAGAAATCGGGACAGATTCTGAAAGAGACTTAGTACGGTGAAAGTCTGGAGGAAGGTGGGACCCTGTACTTACAAGACAAAAATAACTACCTAAAGCTTCAGCAGCCAAGGACGCACCAGCTATAGAACGACCATCTAAGGAAACAACAGGGGCTTGAGGCGGGATGTGTTGACCAGAGACTCTATGGATACGCGACCAAAGTGCTGCAAAGGGAGTGCCCGCCGAGGATTGAAAGAATTGGAGAGACAGAAATCATGGCTTTAGGGACGAAGGTGCAACTTCCTTGTGCTTTCCTTACACTGTTGGCTGGGTGAGGAAAGTGCAACTTCCTTGTGCTTTCTTTACACTGTTGGCTGGGTGAGGAAGGTGCAACTTCCTTGTGCTTTCTTTACACTGTTGGCTGGGTGAGGAAGGTGCAACTTCCTTGTGCTTTCTTTACACTGTTGGCTGGGGTGAGGAAGGTGCAACTTCCTTGTGCTTTCTTTACACTGTTGGCTGGGGTGAGGAAGGTGCAACTTCCTTGTGCTTTCTTTACACTGTTGGCTGGGTGAGGAAGGTGCAACTTCCTTGTGCTTTCTGTACACTGTTGGCTGGGTGAGGAAGGTGCAACGTCCTCGTGCTTTCTTTGTTACCATTGTTGGCTCTAGCTGACTCGTACTCTAGTTGACTATTACTATTCCTGGATCTTAGCGTCAATTGGTCATTGGGATCGAGGCGTCTGTGTTCAGTTAATACTCTCTTTCTGCTCTTTCTGCTCTCTCCCCTTTTTTTTGGATCTGAAAAAAAATATATATATATATATATATATATATATATATATATATATATATATATATATATATATATATATATATATATATATATATCGTGGCCACGGCAGAAAATTGATAGTATATTTCCCAATAGATAATAATAAATCCATTTAAACATTACTTAATTTCTGAGCATATGTAAACATTTATAAATATCTATAAACGTATTTAAACATTAGCCAACATTTAAACATTACTAAACATATTTAGACATGTAAACATTATTAAAACTTATATAAACATCTCATGAGGTATATAAAAAAAATAGTAATACACCCAGGATCATTTTTCCCTCCCCCCTTAACCCTCCAATGCATATTTGGCTCCCGTATAATTAAAAAAATATATATATATATCAAGGAGAAACTTTAACTCAAAATTCTTCAAGGAGAACATTTATCCCCTAACATCATTCAAGAAACAACTTTATCTCAACATTCTTCAAGGAGAACATTTATCCCCTAACATCATTCAAGAAACAACTTTATCTCAGCATTCTTCAAGGAGAACATTTATCCCCTAACATCATTCAGGAAACAACTTTATCTCAATATTCTTCAAGGAGAACATTTATCCCGTAATATCATTCAAGAAAGAACTTTATCTCAACATTCTTCAAGGAGATCACTTATCCCTTAACATCATTAAAGCAGAAATTTAACTCATTATTCAGGGAGAAACTTTCTCAATATTATTCAAGAACACTTATCCCCTAACATCATTCAAGAAACAACTTAACTTAAGAAATTTTATATACTGTATACAGTAAATGCTTAACGAACCCCGATATTCCGAATTTCGGATTTAACGAACGGCCAAATCAGGACCGAACTTCCCTGGATTTTGCAATCAGAGGTTGCTATATGTAGCGGAAGTTTGCAAACACGCCATCTTTCACGAGACGGCCAAATCAGGACTGAACATCCCCTGGATTTTGTGATCAGAGGTCGTTAAATGCGCGGATGTTCATGAACCTGCCGGCTTTCACGTAACCTGTTGTTTAGGGAGCAGCGCGTTGATGAGTCACATAGTCTAGCCTGCGTGTGGTGTGCCTCACCCCTTCCCTTGCAGCCTCGCTCTCAGTCTGTGCCTGGTGCTTGCCGTGTGCGTTTCTCTCCCCCCGTACCTCTAACCATCGTGTTACCTCTTGCCCCACGTGATACCTACCTACCTATCTGCGATCAACACGGGCATCAAAGTCTGCTATCCTGTCTACCTCAGGCAAAGGGAAGAGGAAGATTCCATCAAGGAAAAATATGCAATTATTCAAGATTTTGAGAAGGGGGCAACAAGGGGTCAATTAATGGAGAAGAATGGCCTCAGAAAATGACAATTGATGACCTCATCAAGGCAAGAGATAAGGTTAAGGAGGCCATAAAGGGAATGGAGAGCAGCAAGACAACCAAAGTGTACCATAAGTGAAGACTTCCCCACGAAAATCTTGATGAAGCCATCTATGAGTGGTACATTCAGGAGAGAGCCGAGGGTGTTCTTGTACGAGGGGTGGATATCCAGCATGCAGCACAGAGGCTTACGAGTCACGTAGGCTACGATGACTTCAAGTGCAGTGATGGCTGGCTGTGGAGGTTTAAGTGACGTCATGGCATCATGAACAAAGCCATCACGGGGGAGCTGCTCAGCGCCATTGCCAATGCCATGGACCTGATTATAGACCAGTTTCTTGAGCTGAAAGAGAAGGAGGGCCTGCACGGTTTCCAGATTTAGAGTGCTGATGAAGCTGGTCTGTTTTGGAAATCTTTACCTACCAACACTCAGGTCTCTAAGGAGATGAGCAAGATTCTAGGGAGGAAGAGTGCAAAGGAGCGCATGTCCTTGTTGGCCTGCGCCAACGCTGACGGGTCACACCGCCTGAAGCCGGTCGTGGTAGGAAAAAGTAGAAAGCCTAGGGCACTGAAGGATATAATGGACAAGCTTCCTACTGAATATTATAACAACCTTTCCACCTGGTTCACCCAAGAGATTGTGCATGACTGGTTTCACAATACGTTCGACCCATCTCATCGGCAGCACCACTTCTGGTATGGAGTACAGGAGGAGGATGTAAAGGCTATCTCCTCCTTGACAACGCCCCAGCCCACCCTTCCACTACTAAATTCTGCAGCAAGGATGGCAAGATCAAGGCCATGTTTCTGCCACCCAACACCAGTCCTAGTTCAGCCCATGGATCAGGGGGTGATAGAGAGTGCCAGGCAACATTACCAGAACTTGTACCTCCAGCAGTGTTTAGTGGTGACAGAGGATGGGATGGAGGAGGAGGGATATGTTGACACCAGGGGGAGGAAAACACTGGAAAACTTCAAGAAGTTCACCATCAAGGATGCCATACTGAACTGGGCAGAGGCTTGGAAACAAGTGCCAGTCACCACATTCCGTAACGTGTGGTGCAAGCTCTTCCTCACCCCCAAAGCTCCAGTCCAAAAGACAGACTTTGAGGGGTTCGAGCCACCGAGGGCAGCAGAGCTGTTGGCTGCAGCCGTCCAAGGCTCAGTCCCTCAAGAGGAGGTGGAGGAGTGGCTGGATGAGGATGGTGGTCTGCTAGGGTACCACCACCAGACGGAGGAGATAGTGCAGGAGCTGATCTCACCAGAACCACCTGTGGAGGAGGAAAAGGAGACGACATCTGGCCCATCTATGTCTGCTGGCATTGATGTTGCAGACACACTGCTGGCCCTGACGGACAAAATTGGAGAATCTTTCGGCCAGAACTATGAGATGCTCAGAATGATCAGACTGGACCAGATGCGACAAAACCAGGCCACTCAGGTTCAGCAGAAAATTTTAGACTTTTTCAAACCATTGCCCTCGCCTGTTGGGAAAAAGCAGAGGACAGTGTCTGAAACTTCCAGTGTGTCTGTGGCGTCAACCTCGTCGGCGAGCCTACCGAGTTTGGCATCAGGCAGCAGCACACCATCCTCACTGGCAGTAGAGACACAAGAGCCACCAGAAGTTCTTTTCGCGGAGTCTGACGAGGACTAGTGTTCAATACAGTGTCGTGTTGTGTAGTGTTAAGTGTAAAGTTTAGTGTTAAGTACATACTATACAGTGTATATTATTGCTATCTTAACTTTGTACAGTACTGTTCAGTGCCCTAGTAGTCATGTAATACTGTACATTTCTGGTGTGTATATTGTGGTGTGCTTTGGTGTACAGGTGTACAGTGTACTGTGCTCTGGTGTACAGGATTACAGTGTGGTGTGCTCTGGTGTACAGGTGTATAGTGTGGTGTGCTCAGGTGTACAGGTATAGTGTGGTGCCAGCATCTAACCTCTTCAGAATTCCTCCCCCTGCCTCCCATTTCCTTCCACGGTGACAACATTATCCCTTCCTGGCATGGTAAGTTTACTGTAACAGTACTATATTATACTGTGTTCTTATTATAGGTGTTGTATTAATATGTACAACTTCATACAGTATTGTATTTACAACTTCGTGCAGTATTGTATTTTTTTTATGCGTGGAAGAAGGAACCAAAGGCCATGAACCCGCAATAACAGTTCCCTCCAAGAGAAAAACAAAATACAATAGAGAGCCAAATTCAAGATCCGATCATTTCGAGATGCCTGGACACACTGCGTTTGAGAGACTGGAGATCATAGGCAGCAGGAAAGGCAGACAGAGGGAGACAGTTCCAGAGTTGACCTGTTGCATAAATGAAGGCCTGGGAGTAACGGTTAACTCTTGCATTAGAGAGTTGGACAGAAAAGAGATGAGAGTTTGCTGCCAGACGGGTGCTGCCCGCCCGTCGTAGAGGTGGAGGAATGCAAGCAGACAGTTCAAAGGAGCAATGACCATTAAAGTAGCGATAGAAAAGAGATAAAGATGCAACAGTGCGGCGAAGAGAGAGAGGTTGAAGGGAGTCAGTAAGCAGAGGAGAGTTAATGAGACAAAAAGCCTTTGACTCCACCCTATTGAGAAGAGCTGTATGTGGGGAGCCTCCCCACACATGAGAGTTGTGCTCCACACAGGGGCGGATAAAACCCCTGTATAGTCAACAATTGTGCAGGGGTAAAGAAAGAATGGAGTCGGCTTAGCACACCTAATCTCTTGGAAGCAGATTTTACAAGAGGTGTAATATGATCTTTCCGAGATAAGACTCGAGTAAATGAAACCCCAAGCATGTAAAGGATGATGCAAGATTAAGCTGAATATTATTAAACATTAGTGGGTATACCTGTGGAAGATTTTGTCGGGTTGATAGGTATAAGAACTGAGTCTTAGATGCATTAAAAACAACCAGATTATTTTTACCCCAGTCAGAGATATGAGCCAAGTCAGACATTAGGTGTGCCATAGCCTCATCTCTTGTTTGTTGAAGTAACTGCTGAGATGGGCGTTGCGGGAACCGAATGGAAAGGTGAAGGGTGGAGTCATCAGCATATGAGTGGATAGGGTTAGATGTACAGCTTCTCCATGTGGAACCTCATTTAGTTAAGGTTATGTGTGAGCACTTAGGACCGAATGACTCGCCTTATATAGCGACCTGAGTACGGTAATCCCTCGGGAATACCGACCCCATCGTATATAGCAAACTTTTGGATATACCAACTGACCCCTTCCCCCAATTAGTTCGTTATATCGAGGCGTTAGGGATCTCTTTGGTTATTTGACATGTCTAACTACTTTACCATCAGCTAAGCTGAAAAGGGTTAGGGATCTCCTTGGTTACTAGTCATGTGTAGCTGTATTTTGCCATCACCAAAGCTGAAGGGTTAGGAATCTCCTTGGTTACTAGTCAAATGTCTTGCTGTACTTTATCAAAGCTGAAAGGGTTAGGAATCTCCTTAGTTACTAGTCAAATGTCTTGCTATACTATATCAAAGCTGAAAGGGTTAGGGATCTCATTGGTTACTATTCATGTCCAGCTGTACTTTGCCATCAGCTAAGCTAAGAGGTGTTATGGATTTCCATGGTTGTTAGTCATATCTAGCTACACAGTTATTTAGAGTCAGCTAAGTTAGGGATCTCCTTGGTAACTAGTCAGAAGTATGTTTATATTTTGCCATCAACTAATCTGAAGGTGTTAGGGATCTGTGTCAGGTCAGAACAGATGCTCTATAGGCGGCTATAATCACATTGGGAACTCTCCCCCTACATTCAGTTTGTCATCTGAAGGAACTGGTCCACTCACACACCATGAATTCTAAGTACTGGTTGCTTAGAATGCGTCATATTCTAAGGTAGGAATGAATCTCCATGATTACTAGTCCTATTTACCCTCCGTCCAACTACACTTGGCCATCATCTGGGCTGCAAGGGGTGAGGAATGTTAGGATAGAATAAACGCTCTTTAGGTAGTTTTGATCACCTTAGGAGCCCCATTTAGCCAGTCTGGTGTCATCTGAATCTCCTTGGTTACTAGTCTTATCACCTGTAGGCAGTTTTGATCACAGAAGTCCTCTTGAGTCAATGTTTTCATCTGAGTCTCCTTAGTTACTAGTCTTATCACCTGTCTAGTCTGGCCTCACTTGAAAGGGGAGATATGTCAGACTAGGACAAAAACACTATAGGCATTTTTGACCACATTAGGAGTCTCCTTTAGGCAGTCTGTTTTGCGCCGAATCTCCTTCGTTACTAGTCTTGACTGTACATTGTGGCTACACTTGAGAGAGGTCTGTCAGGCCGGCATATATATACATATACAGTATACTGTATATATATATATATATATGTGTGTGTGTGTGTGTGTGTGTGTGCGTGTAATTCACCGGGTCGGTCAGGATCACTTGATGGTCTCGATCGTCAGCTTTTACCCTCCCGGAAGGGAGCTGAGAGCTCATATAGTCCGATCTAAGGGCAAGGCTGTGACCTTCACACACCCGTCCCCTTGCTCAAGGGGGACAGTAACCACCCACTTCGTCAGTGAAACTTTTCGCAACCTGAGCGAGGCGCGAACTCCCGTCCACCAGTTGGCAGGCGAGAGCGTTACCACTGCACCAGCTAGCGGTGTAATCGGATTGAGCCGGTGAAGGTATGTATCTTTAACCACCACAGGAGTATATATCCATCCATCCATCATCCATTCCTACGTTGCCCCATGAGGAGCGTAGGAGCCCGGGGCTAGGCAAGTTGGTCCTGACATTTAAGATGAGAGTGACCGCCCTCACTCATACAGGAGTGGTATTACGTGAGCATTACATCCAAACCTTCCCTTGGATATAAACCTTCACCGGCTCAATCCGATTGGAGTGCCGTAATTACCCAACCACCAGGCGCCATAATTTGGTTATATGGTTACCACCCAGCATAGTAAATGGTTTCCTGGTGTACAGGAAACCATTTGCCTTGTCACTCAGTGTACAGTAGAGTCACCCACAGGCAGAAGGAAGAGGAAAGCAAGACAGAAGAGGGAGTGTAAAGTCACCCGCAGGCAGAAGGACGAGGAAAGAATGAAGTAAAGAACTACAGAAGAGGAAGGAAAGAAAGAAGGAAGGAGCAAAGGAAAGGACAGACACCCGAGAGCATCAGTACATCGAGTGAGTGGATGGTGAGCGCCCCCACCTACCACAAGGAGCATATATATATACAGTATATATATATATATATATATATATATATATATATATATATATATATATATATATATATATATATATATATATATATATATATATATATATATATATATATATATATATATATATAAAGTATAGGCAGTTTTAACCGCCATAGGAGTCTCCCTCTGCCAGTGTCTTCCTCTGAGTCTCCTTGGTTACCATTCTTAAATGTCCGTTCTAGTTAGAGATGTCAGAAAAAAAAAAAAAAAAAAAAAGTTGTAATCATGTCAGGAGTGCCATTTAGCCAGTGTGGTGTGCTGTGAATCTTGTTGGTTACTAGTCTTCACTGTCCATTTACACTGACAAAACAGGGCCAGTAAGCAAGTTTATAATGACCTTGGACAGATTATCCAAGTAGCAAAGGGTTGACAAGGCCTTTAACCTTTCCTGTTCATGTACTTTCTCCCAAACTGAATAAAATGTCTTTGAAATTGCAAGATTAAAAATGTCATTAGTTACAAGGTGGAAAATGTACAAAGACCCATAGATTACATAGTATCTTGTCTTGCAGTTTGAACCACCTCACTCCTGTTATGTACTTTTGATTTCATTCTTGCTTCCTTCACATGATATTCAGCATGGGAGAGACTTTTCAAAATGGAGGGGCTATAGACAGCCATCATTATCCTGTTCAGTAGGGATGAAACAATGAAAGTTGCTTGGAGAGAGTGAACTGGAGGGGTTAGAGGCAGCCTTCATGTGTCCTGTCTCGCTGCCTTTAAATGGTGTTATTCAGCATGGGAGAGACTTTTCACACCTGTAGCCTTCATTAACCTGGTCAGTACGAGAGACCTAAGTTGAATAAAATCATTTGAAGGCAACAGCAATACACTTTACTAAAAACATCACCATATTGAAGGGGATGATTCTGTGTGTGATAGTGTATCAGTGTGAACATATGAGGTTGTTTATATCTTGTACTTACACTTTCAGTCGGAATGTGTTTGTAATCAGAGTAGGAATATACGAGCTTGTTCATATTTTGTACTTACTCTTTCAGTCAGAATTTGTGTGTATGTAACAGGAAGTGTATCGGAATAGGAATATATACGATCTTATTCAAAGCTTGTACTTACACTTTCAATCAGAATTCATACAATAGGAGGTGTATTAAAATGTAATTATATGAGCTTGTTCATATCTTGTACTTACACTTGCAATCAGTCTGTACCTTTCCCATTTTTTAACTTTACAGAATGATTCAGACAGGTCATGACTACACATTATGTTATCTAAGAGTTCACCTGTGTATCACTGTAGATGGCTCACCTTAATTTGGCAAATTTTAGTCCTTCTGTAGCATATTTCTCATACCTCAGTGGCAGAATAAGACAGTACAGTACTGTAGCTCTGCATTCTTCTCATAGCACTTCTTTGTGACTAGCGTGATATACTTGTAGCTTTGATCTCTTGTAATAGTGTGATATTCTAGTCATAATCTCAAGTAACAGCTCAGCATTCAAGATGGAAAGATGCCCGTTCTCAGCCAAGTTAGGATGAACGTGATAGGCTTTGGCTTAACATATTTAAATCGTAAACTCAGTCAGCTACCCATTCTTCTATTTTTAATCAGTACAATTGATATACTTTCATTCTCAAAATTGTCACAAAAGGTATGACACTGGGTATTGTTTTCCTGTGTAGTGTATATTGTGTATTTTATAAGTAAAGGTCCATTAAAGAATTTGTATCATATATGTGTAGTTTGTGTGCCACTGATGTGATCTGTGAAATTTAAGTCCTGCCATTGGATTATTTTATTGCTTGCATCATTTGTAAGTGCTCCGACATCCTTGCATGCGTCGGCCTTGGTCACCTAATGGCGGCTCTCCATGCTGCTCGATCTCTGGCAGCCTCCCTATAAGGTTGTGTTAATTCTCTGTGATATTAATTTTATGTATGTTATGCTGTGTATTGTCTGAATATTTTATTTAACTTAGATGAGGCTTCATGTCATCTGTGCCTTGCTTACTGTGCCACTATAATGTTATCATTTTTTTGTCTTTCGTTTTGTTCACCATGTCATTAGTTTCTGTACATCTTATCCTTCTACTCCCTCTTACCGTTTTTCTACATCTGTCTTCTAGTCTCTCTCTCTTACTATTTTTCTGCGTCTTCTGTCTTCTGCTCGCTCTGTTTCCCTGTCTTTCTGCTCAGTCTTTCTCAGGGTCGTCAGTTTTCTACTCACTGTCTTACTGTTTCTCTATGTCTTCTGTTGTCTACTCCCTCTCTCTCATACTTTACCTCTACTTCTGTCTTCTACTCTCTCTCTCTCTCTCTCTCTCTCTCTCTCTCTCTCTCTCCACCTATTTTCTACTTTCTAACTACTGGCCAAGTGAAAATCCTAAGTACATCAATACAGTTTTATTGACAGTAATAAATACTGTACATGTACAATTGTGCTCACTCAGTGCAATGTTTATGTGACATACAGGTGTAATATAGATAGATAGGTAGATATATAATGTATTACCTGTGGTGTAGTCCTTTGAATGCAGAATCTGTAAAAAAAGAGGTATTATTTAACCTGTAGTAAAAATAGCTGTTAATAACCTGTAATGAAATTGTAATATTAATAATAGAAAGACTCATTCACATAGATGTGCAGGGGTGGATGCCGTGGCTAGTTCCAGCTGCACCTCCACCAGGGTGTCTGGCCCAGTCACTCACCCCAGGCATCAAGATGGAGCCCAGTGAGTGGAGGATGTGGCAGCAGCAGCCACCACGCCCTCCAATCACCAAGTCCACCACAGCAGTGAGGGTGGTGGTGGTGGTGGTGGTGGTAGGGTGCAGTGTGTGTGTGGGGCAAGACATTAGTTTCCAGACACACTGCACCCTACCACCACCAACACCACCACAACCACTGAGGGTGGTGGTGGTGCTGATGGTGGGAGTGTGTTGTGTACACATGTATGTATGTATGCATGTTTGTGGCAGAACTAAGTCTCTACACACACACACACACACACACACACACACACACACACACACACACACACACACACACACACACACACACATAACACACTCCCACCACCACCACCATCCTGGCTGGTGTGAGGGACTAGTATGACACCTGATGCAAGTGTAGGTGGAGGGGGGGGGGACCCACTGGAGCTGGCCAGGTGGGGGAAGGGAAAGGCGATAAAGCTGGGAGGAGGAGGGAGGAATGATGAGTTGGGGCCAGTATAGGGAAACAGGTTGCCCCGCCGGCAGGCCAACCCATATAATCCCGACTGGGGATTGGTAATCTGGCCCTGTCTAAACCCCTGCCCTCCCCTCCTCTCCCCCCCCTCCCAGCCCTTCCCCTTCTCCCACCAACCCTGCACATCATGGCTTATATTCCCACTGGTTAAGGACACTCCCTACCACCTCCCTCTTGCTATGATTGACACCTAAGTATTTCTAGGTGTAATAGGCAAAATATATTTGAGTAGTGGTGCCAGTGAGACCCTTAACCAATAAGAATACAAGCCACACATACACACACTCACACAGAAGGAGAGAAAGTGGGAAGATAGAGGGAAGGTTTGTGGGCTGTCACTCCTGGGGTGCTGCGTCGGCCCACATCGTAAAGGGGGATGAGAGGTTGAGAGAGGGAGGAAGAAGGTAAGGATAAAGGAGGGAAGGACAAATGGAGGGGATGAAGTCAGCAGCCACCTAAAATGAGAAACTGTCAGTATAAATGTTGAAAAAAGTGGAAGTGATTCTAAACCTAGCAAAAATAAAGTCCTGCCTACTTACCCCTTCAGCCTAAGTGTCATTTTGTTTTAAATTCTTTCTATCCATTCATTTAATTCTGGTTTGGGGATACTTCTCAAACTGCAGGAGTCTATCAAGATACAGAATTTATGAACTGCCCCATTATAGTCTCCCAAAGTTAAATCATCTTGTGGCACCTGAAAATAAGGCTGTAAGTTGAAGGGGGTAACTGAGGCGTAATACGCTGTATAAATTGGTAAGAATAAAGTGTTAAAACCTCCACAAAGGCACTCAGAATATTACCTACAGTCCTATGGTTTGACTCGTGACATGACTCAGAGGAGATTGGGAAATGCTGGAGAGATGAGGGAAGAGAGAATAATAGGGAGGGAGAGAAAGAGAATATACGAGAATGAAGCCGTTGGGAGAATGACAAGGGGAAGATGTCTGGTGGTGTACTAGAGCTCGGGTCAGAATGGACTGTGACTTACATGATATAGTTAAAAGCCTAGAGAAGACTGGAGCCTTTTTAATCAAATAAAATGCTACCACGGGGCATAGGTTAGTCTCCTACCCTTAGATATTGTGGACTATAATACCTTAACCACAAAACATTATGATTTGAACGAGGTAATTCAGGACTGGCAGTTGTTTATACCACCTTACCAGCCTAACTATACACCTATACTGTAACTTAGCCTAAAACTGCCGTCATTCCATCTTGAATGCTGAGTTGTAGCAGGAGATTAACACAAGAATCTGAGTCTAATCATGAAGTACTGTGGAAAAAATTGGGGGCCATAGCAATGTCTTTTTCTGCCACTGAGGTATGTGAAATAAGCTGGAGGAGGACAAAAATCTGGCCAAGTAAAGGTGAGAGAACTACAACTCTGATATCCCATCCTACTCACTCGTTGCTGCCCATCCCACACACACTTTTCCTCCCTCACCTCTGAACCTGCACATTACTGGCCTACCTACAACACTCATCTCCACAGCACATATTCTCTTCCCTCATCTCTCCATATCATTATCTTCCCTCATCTCTTCATATCATTATCTTCCCTCATCTCTCCATATCATTATCTTCCCTTATCTCTCCTTATCATTCTTCTCATCCCTGATGATGGAACAATACAGAGTTAAATAATGGATGGACAACCTAACCTCGGTATATACTTTCCCTGGTACAGCCCACCTCCCACAGCCTAGCCTCAGCCACCTACACTCCTGATGGGGCAGTAAAGGACTGGATGGATGGCAGCAAGAATAAAACAAAACTGATGTCCTTACTGAATAGCCTACCATTCTGATGGGGTAATAAAGGGTTTGATTGTAGATGGAGAGCCTAACCTCAGCCCCCTACACTCCTGATGGGGCAGATGATGGATGAACAGTGGAAAACTAAAATAGAAATGACATTCCCAGGTTGAAGAGGTTAATGGCTATCCCTATCCCTATCTACAGCCATAAACTGTGATGAGTAAATCCTCATAAATCTTGACAGTATCCAACGTCTGCACAGACGCAAGTGACACCTAAGATGGGTGCTCAACCTTTTTAGCAAAATGGCCTGATTATACTCAGACTTGGTGGTAACTTTATATTCAAACAGGGTTAACAAACTGCACTCTTCCTCCATCAACTTTATATATAAAACTGTATTTAAAGGGACTGAATAGGGAAGCTGCCAGAGATCAAGCAGCGTGAAGAGTCGTCATTAGGTGACGAAGGGTGACGCACGCAAGCAAGCTGGAGCCTTTCTTAACAATGTGAAAGGTGCTGGAGAGAGACGACTCCTCATGGGGGTATGTATAAAATCATGCAGTTCTTATGTCTGGTTATACGAATGACTCTAAAGGCTTTAAAGATAAGTGGCGGACTGTTGATGGAGGACAACTTTAGCCTTAAGTTCACTGGGTTTATGTTCAGATAAGCCTGGGGTCACAACAACAACAACGCCAATACTGATATTACTAATTAAAACGTATGTCTCAGAGCCAATAAGTAATGCAGCAATTTTCACTTAAAGGAGGTTCCAGTATATTCTGCCAATGGGTCCAATGGGACTAGTTGAGCACCCCTATTGTAAGTACTAAAGGGCTCTATCAAGGCTGTATCTAAGGCCTGTGGTACCAAAGGGCTCTATCAAGGCTGTATCTAAGGCCTGTGGTATTAAAGGGCTCAAGCAAAGCTGTGTATTAGGCCTGTGGTACTAAAGGGCTCTATCAAGGCTGTATCTAAGGCCTGTGGTACTAAAGGGCTCTATCAAGGCTGTATCTAAGGTCTGTGGTACTAAAGGTCTCTATCAAGACTGTATCTAAGGCCTGTGGTACTAAAGGGCTCTATCAGGGCTGTATCTAAGGCCTGTGGTACTAAAGGGCTCACAAAGGCTCTTTCTAACTCATATATACCTGGTTTTATCTGAAAGAACTGGGTCAATCTCACTCCTTTCATTGTAAGTGGTGGTTGTGTGAAATCTGAACTTTAGTTATGGGGTAGAAATAAGTCTCTTTGGTTGCTAGTCAAATTTATCCTCCAATCTGTCTACACCTGGCCATCAACAGAGCTAAAAAGAGGGTATGGGTCCTGGGCAACTGAAAACACGCTAATATCACTGAAAAAAGCCTGCCCTATGCTGAATAAAGGAAGTGCAGGGATGGCGGGAATAAAATGAAAAAGACCTAAGCAAGTTCGAATTCTTGTTGGTTCAGGAAGCTCCCGAACACCTTTTTCTAAGTGATTTATGCTGTTTATTACACCTTACTGTCAACCAAAAGCAAACTAATAATACTGAAAACAGCCTGTCCTGGACTGAATAAAAGAAACGCAGCGATGGCAGGAATAAAAAAAAAAAAAAATGTATGCAGCTCCATATTCTTACTGGCTGAAGGAGCTCCCAAACACCTTTTTCTAAGCAATTTATTTTGTTCATGACACCTTACTGTCCTTTTCTGTGTTACAAAATCCATCCACTATGGCCATACTCTGCATAATGTGAAAAGGGATATTAACCAGCCACATCCAGAAATAAATAAAGAAGAGGTGTTAGGAGGTTCAATAAATCACTAAGGAAGAGGTGTTAGGAGGTTCAATAAATCACTAAGGAAGAGGTGTTAGAAGGTTCAATAAATCACTAAGAAAGTGGTGTTAGGAGGTTCAATAAATCACTAAGGAAGCGGTGTTAGGAGGTTCAATAAATCACTAAGGAAGAGGTGTTAGGGAGCCTCCTTACCCAACAAGAATACAAGCCAGAGTCACTGGGTTAAAACTTAATATTAAAACAACAGCAATTAGGGTCTTACCTGTATGCCACATCAACACAGCATAAACATGAGCTGAAACGTGGCCACATATTACAGTACATGTTGACCCCATAACAACATACTAATAATACTGAAATAATAATAATGCCACTCACTTTAACCCAAACAATGAATGGCTACTGAATTTAAGCATCGATCAATGATGGTATGCTTTTTAAGGGGTTACATAAACTATACAGAGTTACATTTCACAAACACTCAAGTCCTCATTATAACACAGGGATAGGTTCAAATATATTATACCTTTGTGCATGTAACTGGCTAGGTATTGTAAATAATGGGAAAACTGGAAAAAAATATTGTAACTTTGTGCATGAAACTGGCTAGATATTTTAAATTAGGGGGAGGGGGAAGGCCAGAGGTTGATGGAGGGAGGAGGAGAAGGGGTGTGGGTGGGAGGGAGGGGGGAGAGGAGAGAGAGGGGGGGAAGGAACTGGCCATAATATTGTAACTGACTAGATATTATAAATTATGGAAAACTGGCCAGAATATTGTAACTTTGTGCATGTAAATGGCTGGATATTGTAAATTAGGGGGAGGGAGGAGGGCCAGAGGTGGGAGGGGGAAGGAGGTAAGGAAACTCACCAAAATATTGTAACTTTATCCACACAACTGTTACTGTAAATATCGTAAGTCAAGGATATCGTGAAAAATATCAGAAAAATATCATAAAATTTTCCATATATCTGGTAGGCTGAATTTTTGGAAACTGTCAAACAGGTTTTATAAGTAGCAATGGATTCCGAAAAGGCAATATTTTTCAAAATAAATGTGGGCTTAATGGTAGAAAAAGTGTATTATAAAGATAGGGGGGCTTAATTAATATTTATCCATCTAAAAATATGTTTTATAATCATCATCATCATCATCATCCGGACCTCCTTTCACACCCTAGGGCGGGGTGAGGAGTAGCAGCGTCCAAACAGCCAAAGTTTGTCCAGTTCAGTGGGTCACGTTTCCACTAACTCATCATTCAAGCCCATGGAATCTTGGCTCCAGCTGATGGGCCAAAAGGTTTCACCATGTCCTATTGCTTCATATCTACCTGTCTTTTTAATGCAAGGAAGAAGGAACTAAAGGCCAGGGGTCTGCAAATTACTCCCACCAAGAAGAAAAACAAAAACATGATAACAGAGCCAAATTCAAGATCCATTCATTTCGAGATGCCTGGACACACTGCGTTTAAAAGACTGTAGATTGTAGGCAGTAGGAAAAACAGACAGAGGGAGGACCTGGAGCGGTGGCGTCTTCGTTATGAGTCCATCCCCCAGAGGCTGTCGAAGCGGAGGAGGAGGAGGACAGCATGGGGGCCAAACCACCGCAATCCTCCCCCCCGGCCCCTCACGGGGCCCGAGAACCTGGGAGTGGTTTCGGTCGTCCGGGCAAGTACCACATCTCTCAACACAACACACACATCAACACTGTTTTTTCTACACCGAGAAATGACTCTCCGGCGGTCATTTCTCGAAGACTTCTTCAAGTCGGTGACATTAAGAGCAATCCAGGACCCATTAACAAATACACATGTCCAACATGCACAAAACCCATCACTTCGAGTCGACAAACAAAGGGTACACTTTACTGCAATTCGTGCAAGAACTGGACCCATTTCATCTGCACAACACTTGCATCCAGAGAACATTACACAAACACCTGGACCTGCTCCTTATGCTCCTTCCCCCAACCCTCAAAACCCCCCCACCAGCCCCTCTCCTACTTCCCCCACACCTCCTCAACCTAACCCATCGATCCTTCCCACATCATCCAATCCCCCAACCCCTCCCATTCCATCCCAATCTAAGTCACCCCAACCCTTATCTCTGTCATAACCTTCTCCTACCCACTCTCCTCCACCCACACCCCCACCTCCCTCCCGTGCTGCACCACCCACTACACATCACACACGCAACATTAACATTCTTCATATAAGCACAGATGGCATAAACACCAAAATACAAGAACTCACACAATTCATCAAACAACAATCATATACATTGTCATCTTACAAGAAACAAAACTACGCACAACACAAAAAACACCTACATTTCATAATTTCACCACCATTATACAAGACCAAGACCGGGCCAACGGCGGTGGCGGTGGACTCATCACCCTGGTACACAAATCCATCAACTTTCCAGATACCAGTTCACAGACAGAGTCACTTCTCCCCCCACATGACACCACAACAGAAATACAATAAATTAAAATACGCACTGGCAACAAATCACATACAACAATCGCCAACACGTACATTCCCCCCCCCCCCTCCAGTCATCCCTCACAGTACCACGCAATTACTTTCCACAAATGCACCACATCACTAACATACCCAGCATCATCCTGGGTGGTGATTTCAGCACCAAGGCATCGGCCTGGCATGTCAAGAACCCTGACACAGACAGAGGGCTGGTACTACAATCCCAAACAGATAATCTTTTCATCCCCAACAATTTCCATCAACATACAAATATCCCACACCAAGCCCTCTTCCTCCCATCATCCCCAGACATCACTTTCTGCTCCCCAAGTCTCGTCCCCACAACATCTTGGAGAGTGGCCAAAACCCTTGGCTCTGACCACCTCCCAGTCATCATCACTACCAAAACCAGAATCACCCCAGCTGGCCACAGACACACATACACTAATTATAACAGAGCCAACTGGGAGGCCTTCACAACTGAAACAGAACATTTCGAAACATTAAACAGTACATCCATCATAAACATCAACACCGCTGTGCACACTTTCAATACATTCAAAATGCATACAAAAGACACATCCCTAGCGGCAACAGAAAGAGACACAATCCCAACTTCACACCAGAAATTCAAGGCCTCATCAGTCAACGGGACACACTACAACACTCCCCAACATCCCATACACAAGACACCGTACAACAAATACAAGAATTCAACACTCAAATAACAATCAAATATCACAGCAGCAAACACTAAACTCGAATAATCATCTCCAGAATCGGTAGGGAGGTGGCCTGCAGTCCTAATGGGCCCAGGTTCAAATCCCGGCTGGGGCAGGGAACAGTTTAGGATTTGAATTTAATAAAAAGTAGACTTTTCTGATCTACCAGATGACCCACCGACATGTCATAAAGTACCCCCGCTAATACCAGTACACCCGTCCTGTCCCTAGCATGAATTCAATATGGATGGTGGGTGTTAGCGCCGAAGTGGTGACATGTGGAGATGTAGGAGGACTACTGGGCCCCAAGGAGGACTACTGGGACTTGGAGATAGGTCCTAAAGCTTTTGCCCAGTCATACATGTTAAAAAAAAAAAAAAAAAAACTACAAATCACTAAACAGCATCACACCCTCCAACAGCAACACAACCTAGTCACATGCTGCCATCACAACAACTGACACCATACCCTCAAACAAACAACAGGCAAACACTCTCATCAATCACTTTTCACACGTCAGCCATCTAAATCCCCATCGCGATGACCGACATGTCACCCAACGCAAGAGACAGTTCCCCACAGACTTTGCACCCTTCGCTTACGACCAGACGAAGCACATCACTAGCAACCTTAAGCACTCATCTGCCTGTGGCCCAGACAACATAAGCAACATACACCTTACACACCTTGGACCACAAGGCATCCAAGCACTCACCAACATATCAAACTATACCTACTGACACAGCATAATACCCAATATCTGGAATCATGGTACTATCATCACTATCCCCAAACCCAACAAAGACCCAACGTTACCTTCCACACACCGCCCCATCACACTCCTCAGCACCCCATCCAAAGCCACTGAACAACTGGTATTACAATCAGTTACACCTCACATTCCCCTAGCCCTATCACAACATGGTTTTAGGCCACTACACTCCACAAACACCCTTCTTACAGACCTTACACAGAGAGTTTTTGATGGCATCAATTCAGCCAGGCCACCACACGGAACACTCCTAGTCACACAAGACATTAGCAAAGCTTTTGATGCCATCCCCTGCCACAACCTTACAAACAAAATATTCAACACAAACATGCACAATAACACAAAAAGATTGCTGGCAAACTATTTAGGAAGCAGATGTGCACATGTAACATTTGCCGGTCAGTCATCGAACATCAGAAAATTCACAAATGGCGTCCCCCAAGGATCTCTTTTGTCCCTTACACTCTTTAACCTACACATGCATGACATACCCACACCCCACACACCACAAAAACACATAGCTTCCTGTGTAGACAACATAACATTTACATGTACACAACAAAATGCAAATGCAGCCACACACATCCTCCAACCTTAGCTCAACACACTACACGCATGGTTCACCACAAACAGACCCTTCTCACAAACTAGACAGCAGAACACAGTCACATTCCAC
Source organism: Coenobita brevimanus (assembly GCF_032717465.1). Classification (NCBI taxonomy): domain Eukaryota; kingdom Metazoa; phylum Arthropoda; class Malacostraca; order Decapoda; family Coenobitidae; genus Coenobita; species Coenobita brevimanus. Next base: position 16,918,553 of record NC_137049.1, on the reverse strand, counting down.
ACCACAACTCACCATAAACAACACCCCCCTACCACACACACAAACACCCAAAATCCTTAGTATAACATACAATACATCAATGCCATTTAAACAACACATCACAAACATAAAAACAAATTAACACTAAGACTCAACACCCTAAGGTCACTTGCCCACACGACATTTGGACATAACCAAGAAGCCCTGCTTGGGCTTCTAACCACACTAAAACACACTACATTACTCTACAGGCCATACAGAACAAGGCCCTAAAAATAATCACAGGCTGCACAGCTCCTACACCTACGGGCCGCCTACACCAAGAAACCAAAGTCCTCAAAGTCAAAGATCATCCAAACATGAGAGGCACACAAATTCTGACTGCAGCTTACACAAACGTACACCATCCGCTACACTACACGGGAGCACATCCACACACACCAAAGAATATCAAAATGACACCCAGCACACGATATCATACACAAATACTGTCATCTCTCCCCCGTCGTCCACCTCAAACCAGCTTCCAGAAGCATATCGATGCTCAAATCACTCGCCATTCCATCCAGTCAGTCAAAGACAACACAGCTACATGCACGGCCTCCTGATATCCACCCTTCTAAATTCTACCTCCTTCGTAAGGACAGAGTCCACCTGGCCAGGCTGAGATGTGGGCATCATCCAGTCCTCTTCAGTTATCAGAAGAGGCTGGATGACTCCGTCGCTGATGCCTGTCAAGAATGCAACACAGCACTCCATACTATTAAGCACAATATGGAAGACTGCACTGCACACAGTCTTCGGTGCCAACAACACATTATACTCCTTGAGAACTCTGTGGGAAAGCCCGACCTCAACCGTGGCCTACCTTAGGGACCCGGGGCTGTTTGGTCAGACTGCCTAGGGAACAACCACTACTACTACAGAAAAAGACAGTTCCACAGTTGACATGTCGCATACATGAAGGACTGGAAGTAGCGGTTAACTCTTGTATTAGAGAGTTGGAAAGAAAAAGGATGAGAGTTTGTTGCTTGACGAGTGGAATGCCCTGCCGCAGTGGTGGAGGGATGCAATCAGATAGTTCAGAGGAGCAGTGACCACCGAGGTAGCGACAGACACGGGATAAAGATGCAACAGTGAGGCGAAAGGACAAAGGTTGATGGGAACCTGACTGAGTCAATCCATATACTGCCACGTTAAAAAAAGTCCCAAATCCCTGGCCATGTGCTTCTCTGCACAAAATTCATCCAGCCACCTCGATCTCTTGTCAGTCCCTTAGCCTCACAAACTTCCATATCTCTCCTCCTCACACACTCATCCACCATATCTCTCCACCTTCTTCTTGGCCTACCTCACCTCGTCCTTCCATCAAATTCGCTCCTTTTTCACCACTCTGTTATCATCCATTCTCTCCACAAGACCATACCATCTCAGTACACTCCCATCGATTCTGGTGTCCACAGACTTCCTCATTCTGCATCTTTCATGAATCGCATTATTCCGCATCCTATCTAGTCTCCGTACTCCACATACATTCCTCAACAGTCCCATCTCCACTGCTTTTAATCCTGAATTTTCATTCTCATGCCACACCATAGTCTCACATCCATATGTTAAAGCTGGCACTAACACTCCTTCATGTACCGGTAAGCCTCGTGTAGCTGCAACACTCAAGCCTCTGTTTCTTATCAAGGCTTTCATTGCACCAGCTACTTTCCTTCCTTGTGTCACTCTGCTTTCCACTTATTTTGCACATTTTCCTCTCTTTTCTACCTCTGTGCCCAGGTTTTTGAACTCTCTCACCAATTCCAGTCTCTCTCCATTCACTGTAACATCACACTGGGAGCCACCTTCTCTCTCGATTACCATCATTTTACTCTTAAGCCTCTGTTTCTTATCAAGGCTTTCATTGCACCAGCTACTTTCCTTCCTTGTGTCACTCTACTTTCCACTTATTTTGCACATTTTCCTCTCTTTTCTACCTCTGTGCCCAGGTTTTTGAACTCTCTCACCAATTCCAGTCTCTCTCCATTCACTGTAACATCGCACTGGGAGCCACCTTCTCTCTCAATTACCATCACTTTACTCTTTTCTGCATTTACTCTCAAGGCACGACGCTCACACACATCAGCAAAACTCTGCACTTGGGTAGCAAGCTCTTGTCCAGTATTTGCAAGTAGTACTGCACCATTAGCATACAACAAATGAGATATTCCATCCATCACCATTCATAATTATCAATGCCATCCATCTCTCCATTAATCGTGATTTTACGTCTCTCTTCACCCCATCCATATATATAAAGAACAACCATGGGGATATCATCCAACCTTGTCGCACTCCCTCAGATCTGTTCATTCAGAGGCCCATTTACACATGCCTCACTACCATCATAAAAACTTTAACGGCAACTTGCAGCTTACCATCTACATTGTACATACGCACGACTTTCCACAATACATTTCCCTCTACCTCGTCGTATGCTTTTTCCAGATCCATAAATGCCATAAACACCTTATAGTCCTTCTCACAAGCTTTCTCCACTGTCACACTGCAAAAATATATTTCATTCCACATGCTTTGCCACTCCTAAAGCCGCCCTGTTCATCACTACCTATGCCTCCCGTTCTCTCTCTTACTTTCTCTATAATAATTCTTTCACATACCTTCACTACAGAACTCAGTATACTGTACTTATGCCACAATAATTCGTGCACTCACTTCGCTCACCCTTATTTCTGTACAGGGGTACAATCACATGCTTTTTCCACTTTACTGGAACAATTTCATCCACCCATGCCTTCTTACATTATCTCCAACAAGCACTTCATTCTGCTCTCTTCACTACGTTTAATCATCTGTACATACACCTCATCAACACAAGCTGTTTTCCCGTTTTTCAGCCGTTTCACAGTGTTCTTCACTTCAGCCAGTGTCACGTTTCCTGGCACTGCATTCCTTCTCTGCACACCCCCAAAACCAATCATGTTCACAGTGGCTCTGCTTTCTCTAGTCCCATTCATCATACTTTCAAAATATTCATTCCATCTGGACCTTACTTCATCCCCATGGGTTAATAATCTACCACTTACATCCTTCACACTTTCACACTTCCTTCCACTGTTACTTCTACATTTCCGCACCTCTTTCCAGAATAGCTTCATATTTTCAGAGTAATTTGCATTCATTTTTTTTCTTAAATCATCATTTACCTCTTTCCTCTTCACTAGTCTCTTTGCGTGCTTCTTGCCCTCAGTATATTCAGTTCTATCCATCCATTTATCATCCAGTACTATGTTGCCCCATGAGAAGCGTAAGAACCCGGGGTTTGGCAAGTTGGTCCTGACATTTAAGATGAGAGTGACCAGCCTCACTCATCCCTGAGTGGCATTACGTGAGCAATAAACCGCAACCATCCCCTGGATGTAAACCTACACAGGCTCAATCAGATTGGAGCACCTTAATTACCCATTAACCACCAGGCGCCATAATTTAGTTATATGGTTACCACCCAGCGTAGTAAATGGTTTCCTGGTGTACAGGAAACCATTTGGCTTGTCACTCAGTGTAGAGTTACCCATAGGCAGAAGGAAGAGGAAAGAATGAAGGAAAGAAAGACAGAAGAGGGAGTTCTTTCAATTAAACCCCTGTCCTGTATCCACTCTAGCCACTGCTTCCTCTTTTCCTCCACTGCTCTCTTAACCTCTTCATCCCACCAGGCCGTCCCTTTCTTCTTCGTTGTTACTCTTGCCACACCACACACTGCTTTAACATTCCTAACTAAGCAATCCCTATATGCATTCCACAGGCCGTCCAGATCCATTTCACTGATTCAGCTCCTCCTCTACTTTGGCCCTGTATTCATCGGTCATTTCAACTTTCAGTCTCTCTTCCTGACCGCTCCTCTCTCTCTCCTGGTCCACCTCACTCCTCTCAGCTTGATCTTGCACACCACAATCATGATCTAACAAACCTCCACATCTTCCTCTCACTGCCCTCATATCAGCAACCATTCCCAGCATCAGTTTCTTTATGAACATGCAATCAATCCGGCTTCTTTCAACACGATCTCCATTCCCTCTACCATGTACTGTACATTTATGTGCATCTTTATGCCTGAAGTGGGCGTTACAAACGCACAACCTCCTTTCCTGACACGTCCTTCAGTCGCTTTCCATTATCATTCTCTCCTGGCACTTCATTACTACCCATTATATCATTCACAGGATTTAATGATGGATGGATGGATTAATATTATCTTATTATGAAGGCCGCATACAACGTCATTCCCTTCTCTAGAAACTTTTCCACTAAAGATCCAAGAATTAATATCTGATCTACACAACCTCTTCCCTTCCTAAAACCTCCCTGTTCTTCTCCAACTAATTCCTCTGTTATTCCCCTAACTGTCAATAGGTATCCTACCATATACTTTTCCTGTTACACTAATAGTACGAGAGCATTAGGGTTTGGGTGGAAAAAAATATAGAAAGCTGAATTTTTCAGGAAACATCCCTGATCACATATCTGACGGGTCTCCAAAAATCCTCTTTGGGCATTTTGCATAATTAACCTAATTTGCATATTAATGAGCAAATGCCCCAAAAGTCAGAGAATGGACCAAACAGTTTATAGTATCATCAACCATTACCTTGAACTGATTAAAAACACTCGAGTTTAATCATATTTTATTAAAACTTTTTCTATTCCTGGGACTTACAGGCCAATCAGAACAGTGCAAAAACCTCCTAATTTGCATTATTTGCATGCAAAATGGTCGAAATCAGACAAATTGTATACTATTGCTATTGAAGCATGTAAAATATTTTACTACAGTATGGTATGTAATAAGGTTTTTATTTGGTAAACACTGCCATAAACAAACCAGATAGTGGACATATACAACTATTGAATAATTAGACTGACTTGCATAATAATGAGGTTATTGACCCAAATCATCAGCTGTGTCAAACTACACAATGAAGATAACAGATTTTCGGGGAAATGTGGGGGGACAGTTTGCCTCTGAGCTTCTACACTGCAATGTGTGCAGGAATGTGAATATTCAAGAATATGATCTGATTAGCATAATTGTGCCATTCAAAAATATTTGATTTAAAGGAAAATGAGAGATGATGATCCACGTCACAAAATAAAATGTTTAACTTGATCATCAAAGCCATATATATCATTTATGGAAACTTAGATATGACTGATTAAAGTTAAATCCTGATAGTGATTGTGCATCTTTATGTACTGTCATCATAATTGACTGGTGTTGAATTTTCATATGTTTGGCCACAACACGATGAACACATTGCAGTGCAGAAGAGTCCAGCTTTCCGACATTTGCATTTTTTCGTGCATGTTGCCTTGCAGCCGCAGCTAACAATCTTCGGCACCCTATCTGGAGCAGCAGCATGATCTGTTGAAATAGGAGACAACACTCCATCAATAAGCTCCCATCTCCAATCTGGGTCTGAAATGTCCAAATTGCCTAGTCAGTCCTGGACAGTGAGGTACGTTCGATAAGAGTGGAACTTGGCTGCGCAGAAGATGGAGGTAGCAATTTTAGCTGAAAGATATCAGAGGTTACCAACTTCTGGCTTACTCTATGCATGTAACTCTGGTGTCTCTGTTTGTCCAGTGTGGTGCCCTTCTTTGCACCACACAGTCTGAGCAGCAACTTTTCACCACCTGCAGCAATCTCATCATGGCTAGCATCTTTCTCCTTGAAAACATTCAATATTGTCCGGTCTTCTTGTGTATCTTTAAGTGCAGAAATTACTTTCTGCTTTCCTTTAAGGTGCTGACACGGTGTCACAACTGGTGATGGCATGTGCCAGAAGGATATGTTGACTTCACATCAGGAGAGAGGGCATCCTGGATGTTGGATATCGAGTAAACAGTATACTGTATATCTGGTTTGGAGGTGGTCTGCATGCCGATGTTCAATTCTTTTGCCACTGAATGAGTCAGGATAACCATCAAGTCTGTATCATTGCCAACAAGAACAACCGGCTGCCTAGTTTGTGCATTTGTCACAGCCACTTGACAGATCATGTAATTAGCATCACCATCACTTTGGTAACACGTGACATGTTTCTGTTCAAAAGCATTCTTGAGGAAAGGGATAAGTTGAGCCTTGTTCTTCCGGTTGTTCAGAGGAGCCGGTTGTTTGACAGTCACTGGTGCATCAAGACTGACAGCAATGTCTGGTGATGTAATACGGGTAGCTCGACGATCTTGCTCTCATGTTTTGGTGTTGGCACTAGCGTCAGTGTAAAGTCAGCGGTGAGCTCTCTGCCACAATACAGGCAATCGGCTGTGATGTCAAATGTTTGAGACCGACGAACAGACATACTGATCTCACCATGATCTTGAGAGTCATCTTGCCTTTTTCGTTTACTGCGTACTGTTGAAGGCTTGGTATAATGTCTTCTGCATGTGGCATGAACAGGAAGTGGTAATGGTATATTGTTAAGTCGATCTGCCGCACCATCGTCGATCTCTTCACTGACCGCAAGAAGTGTTTTTAGCCCCTTCTCATGGATTTCACCACGGTCACAGGAAATTGGTTTTTCACAAATGGTGCAGGACTCCATCACAGTTTACCTGAAAGAAAAGATACACAATTACTAGAAATCTGTAGTTTTTTAATGGTGATTTTGACGAGTCTCATTCACTTCTTCTCACAAGTCATTCATTCCATGCGATGTTCAATGACATTATGGCCTATTTCCGCCAACTGCCTACAAATTATGCAAATTATCTGTAATGTACAACAATCTGATTGGTCCAAAAAAGAAAAATGTAACTGAAACGGATGTATGCATAAATCTTCACTTCTTAGTAAAACTTCAAAACATTTTTAGAAATAATAGTCCCATGAAGGCTGAAAGTGCAATTTACAATTTTTCGTGAATTTCCCAAATTAATATGTAAATCAGGTTAATTATGCAAAATGCCCAAAGAGGATTTTTTGGGACTCATCAGCTATGTCATTAGGGATGAGTCAGGAATGATTCCTGAAAAAAAAATCAGCTTTCTATATTTTTTTTCCACCTCCATATAGGTAAACTGGCTAATGTTCTTGTCCTATAAGATGACAAATGCTCCTTTGATTACCACACACTTCTTTTTCCCCTTTCCTTTTGTACAGGGGAATAATTATACCTGACTTCTAATCCTCTGGGACTCAACCTTCCTCCCAGGCCTTCATGGATTTGGAGAAAGCATATGACAGGGTGGATTGACAAGGATTGTGGAAAGTATTAAGAATACATGGGGTAGATGGGAAGTTGCTGAGTGCCGTGAAGAGTATGTATGAGGGTGGTAAGGCTGCAGCGCGTGTGGATAGTGAACTGAGTGAATTTTTCTATTTAAAGGTTGGGTTGATACAGGGATGTGTCATGTCTCCATGGTTGTTCAATCTGTATACTGATGGGGTTATAAAAGAGATACGAGATAGGATAGTGGATGTTGGAGTGGCCCTAGTGAGAGAGGGCAGTGTTTGGAAACTCCCTGTACTGTTGTTTGCAGATGATACTGTGTTGTTAAGTGAAGACGAAGGGGTGCTGCAAGGCTTGGTGAAGGAGTCTGGGAGAGTGTGAAAGAAACGGAATCTAAAGATGAATGTAGGGAAGACTAAAGTTATGAACTTCGAGAGAAGTGAAGTCAGTGAATGTACAGTAAGGTTGGATGAGGAGGAAATGGAAAATGTAAATGAGTTTAAGTACTTGGGTAGTATGATGAATAAAGATGGAAGTTTGGAGGGTGAAGTGCTTGAAAGGGTATAACAAGGAAGAAAGGTTGCTGGTTCCTTGAAAACAGTGATAAGAAACAGGGAAGTGAGCACGGAAGTCAAAAAGTTACTTCATGACAGTATTGTCATACCAACTCTAACGTATGGAAGTGAAGCTTGAACCTTGTTGGAAGGACACAAGTCAAGAGTGATAACAGTGGAAATGAGTCATTTGAGAGCAGCATGTGGAGTCACATGGCGAGACAGACAGATAAATCAGGAAGTGAAGGAGCGTTGTGGTGTGGATGTGACAAGAAGCATTAGGAGAAACACACTGAGATGGTTTGGCCATGCGGAGAGGATGGAGTGTGAGACTGACAAGGAGAGTGTATGTGAGTGAGGTGGAGGGGGAGGCCAAGGATGAGATGGAGGGATGGGGTGGCGAAATATATGAAGGAAGGGGATGTGAGCTGGAAGCAGGGCAGTGAAATGGCGGGGGACAGGGAGACATGGAGGTGATTTGTCTGTGGCCACCCCTTACGGGATTGAGGCGTCTGGCAATAGGCAGACGTTATTATTATTATTATTAATATGGGTGGGAATGATGTATGGGCTTGTGTAATAACACGTGAAGTCAGGATTCCAGGGGCTTGAATGGTGAATAAATGAGTGTGTGGCGCATTTCACTGGTCATGAGGTGGATTAGTTCTCCCACTATCATATTCTTACCTTTTCCTGCCTTTCTGAATGATGATGCTGATGATAACGATGATGTACACATCATGTCTTTGTTATTACAGTGTGTTTAATCTAACCTAACAAATATCCCTAACCCATTGGCAGCTCAGATGATGGCCAAGTGTAGTCAGATTGGAGAGATGATTTGATTAGTAACCAAGGAGACCCATTACTACTTCATAAGCATTGCATGGACCCTTGACTTAGTATTCAAATTATGGGTTGTGTCAGGTGATAATAAACCAGGTACAATCACCTATAGCAATATGTTTGGGGATGCCTTCATGTGGTGGCACCAGGCAGCAATTATATACATGTTCCTCAACTTCCTCCCTACCCTTGAAAAGGAGGACTGTGGAGTGCAGGAGAAGGACAACTTAAGCCTGCAGTCCACTGGGTTGAAAAGGAGGACTGTGGAGTGCAGGAGGACAACTTAAGCCTGCAGTCCACTGGGTTCACAGTCACATGTAGCCTACACAGGGCCACACCAACAAAAACAATGACTATAACAGCAATAGCAACATCAATACTCTTTTAAATCCAGGGTAAATTACAGAAAAAAAAAATTGTCATAACATTATTCAGTACTTTACTTTTGCCAACACACTCCTTTTACTGTACCGTGGCCTAAAATTGCCATGTTTCCTTCTTGTATTCTGAGCTGACAATATATTTACCCCAGGACATGATGCTAGTCACAAAGAAGTGCCACTGGAAGATGTGCTGCAGCACTGTTCTTCCCTGACACTGATCTATGTGAAGTAAGCTACAAAATAAAAAAAAATCAGGGCCAAGTTAAGATGAACGGACTATACCAGACATTTTACTAAGCCTCTGAAGTGAAGGGGATAATGAAGGCTGTATCTAACACTTCTTGTTGGAAAATCTATCCTAACCTGTATACAATTATCTGGAGGTTGCTGGGTAATGCCTTCATGTGGTGGCACCAATATGGCTAAGGGTTTCACTGCTGGGTGATGCCTTCATGTGGTGGCACCAATATGGCTAAGGGTTTCACTGCTGAGTGATGCCTTCATGTGGTGGCACCAATATGGCTAAGGGTTTCACTGCTGGGTGATGCCTTCATGTGGTGGCACCAATATGGCTAAGGGTTTCACTGCTGGGTGATGCCTTCATGTGGTGGCACCAATATGGCTAAGGGTTTCACTGCTGGGTGATGCCTTCATGTGGTGGCACCAGTATGGCTAAGGGTTTCACTGCTGGGTGATGCCTTCATGTGGTGGCACCAGTATGGCTAAGGGTTTCACTGCTGGGTGATGCCTTCATGTGGTGGCACCAATATGGCTAAGGGTTTCACTGCTGGGTGATGCCTTCATGTGGTGGCACCAATATGGGTAAGGGTTTCACTGCTGGGTGATGCCTTCATGTGGTGGCACCAATATGGCTAAGGGTTTCACTGCCTAGATGTACATTTTTCATCTTAACTTGGCACAGATTTTTGTCCCTTCACAACATTAAATATAGCTCAGTGGCAGGAGAAGACAGTGCTATGGCTCTATATCCTCTCCATAGCACTTTTTCATCACTAGAATCATATTATAATGTCAATCTATTTTTACAGCTCGCATTAAAGACAAAGAGATGGCAGTTTTGGGCCAAGTTAGAGTAAAAAGGGTATAATACAGAAATTAACATGTCTCACCTTCCAAGTGTGCATGTAAGGTTGAGGTAAACTTGTGACAACTGTGGTTTTTATTACAGCTTTCACTCTTGCCTGTTAGCAGTGCTCCACTACTCCTGTGCCTGGTGACTATCTCTTGCTTGTAGTCCTTACCACCACACACACTCCTGCAAAGCATAAAGCAGCATTTAATAGTCTGCTCTGAATTGCTGTTTACCATCATTACCATTGTCATCATCATCTTTGTCATTATCATCATCATCATCATCACTATTATTATTATTATCATCACCACCACCATCCAGACCTATGGATGGGGTGGGGTGGGGTCCAGAAAAGAAAAAAAGGACAAACTAACCAAAAGTCTGCCCAGTGAATTATGAGGTTGGAATGAGTCTCCTTGGTTACCAGTCAAATTTATCCTTCAGCCAGTGAGCTTTGAGGCTGGAATAGTCTCCTTGGTTACTAGTCAGTCACCCAAGGTTGAAAAAAAATAAAATAAAATAATAATAATAATTGAAAAAGCCCAACCCACCTGGTTTTTTTCGTTCCCCCCCCCCCACAAAATACCCCAAAACCCGGGCAAAAGCAGGTTTTTTCAAAGTTTACCTTAAATTTCAATAAAATAATGTTTCCGCTACACATAATTATGAATAGCCCAATAAAATCTTATTTTTCACACAGTTATTTGAGTGAGGGAAATGAACACAATTATGGTTTGACCTGTTTGGCTGTTATCCTTGGGCTGCTGCTACACAGCAAAACAGGCTTCAACATGAGAGGCTTGACAGCACTGCATAACTCATGAGCTGGCAAAGATCAGTCCACACTACACAATAGTAGGAGAAGGAGTCATTTGCCTTGCTACTCTCCTTTCTTTGGTAATTATATACTTGCATTTCTCAATCTTCTAAACAATTATTATTGAAAATTCTGTTGCATATGTGATTTCACACATTATCTTAACAGTAATAATAGCTTTTGGTAACCAAATATCTAAGCCTGTATAATACATCTATTTTGAACAGAAAGCAATGTTTATATTTCTGTAGAATTATTGATATTTGGTAATGATATGACAGCATATAAGTTAACTCCAGTAATGATTAGTTATATAACAATTTACCCCACTCCTTAATAAAACTAAAAACCATATCTATCAAAAACAATTTTACTCTTAATTTTAAAACTTTCAAAATTAGAAACAGGTAGAGCTGGCTGTAAAGTTTGTATTCACCACATTACATGTGGACGTAATAAAAACTGAATCTGCTGAGAAGGAAGCCAATGTAAAAATATTCTTAAGATAAAGAAAACTTTGACCTATTTTTTGAAACTGTGGTAAGGAATAATGTTATTATTTTTCCGGAAATATTTTTATTTCATGTTGGTAAGTCATTTAGCAGTGGTGTCATTTTTATTTTATCAGAGGCAAAGAATTGCATTCTTATTTGGAAAAAAAAAAAAAAAAAAAAAAAAAAAAAAAAAAAAGGGGGGGGGGGTATTTTGTTATATTGGTTGGGTAAAATGACAAGAACCATAATTTACTGTGACACAAAAATATTATCATTTCAAGAGAAAAGGATATTGGTTATAAAAGGTATTAGAAAAATAGAAGTATTATGAACAGGTTTAAAAAAATCAAAGAACATTCATATTTACTTATGTTGGTGATGAGAAATGTAGGCTGTTTTATTTTTTTTTTTAATCACGAAGATTATGCTTCCAAGATATTATATTATAAATACAGTACTTGGCGATGTTGTGTTTTTTTAACCAATGAAACAGAATATGATTAAGTAGCTATTATTTACTTCTGATACTGTGTGCAAAAACATAACCATTTAATCCAATAAAACTGAATTTGTTATTAAATACATTGTTTAAAAAAAAACAGTAATGTGGGTATAATAGTGGTTTTTTTCAAGTGGGTTTTACTGAAAAAACCCGTGTGGGTAAAACCGGGTTACCCACTTTGGTGCCAGCCCTGCTGTCACCTGAGGGAGAAACGTAAGGGGTAAAAGATTCCCAAGCTTTTTCAGCTCTGTTTATGGTCACGTGTAGTTAGATTGGAGGGCTGACTTGACTAGTAACCAAGGAGACTCATCCTACCTTATACCCTCACCAAATTTCATGCAACCACAAATATCGTAAGTACAGCATTCTAGCTATGGCAGTGGCCCAGTCCCCTCACATGAAAACAAATAGATTATACTTATTAATGATCAGTAAGAGCAACGAATAAGATAAATGTTTACTCTATGAGGGAGTTATTTCCTTATCACTTATTAAAAATGGTGAAATATATCAATAGCTATCAATCTGTTAACCATCTACCAATATCTATCTACTTACCTATTTACCCATTAATCTAATTATCCATCTGTTTACCCATCTATCTATCTATTTACCCATCAATCTAATTATGTATTTTCCCATCTAGCTATCTATTTAACTATCTATTTACCCATCAATTATTCATCTTTTTCCCATCTATGTCTATCTACTTACCGTACCTATCTACTTATCTATCCATCTACCTACCTACCTATTTATCCATCTATCTACTTATCTATCTATTTACCCATCTGTCTAACCATCTATCTGTCCATTTACCTATCTATCTATCTATCGATTTACCATCCATGTACTTATCTACCTAGTTTCCCATTTTTCACTCATCTATTATACCTATCTCTCTATTTATCTATCTATCCATATACAGTCAGGGATTTTCATCCCAGAAGGGGTAACCACAAACTGCACAAAGAAACACCGATGTGGGACTTAGTGTGTATTGACGTTTTGCCTCATGGCTTCCTCATTGTATTCTGAGGAAGTCATGAGGCGAAACGTCAATACACACCAAGTCCAACACTGGTGATTCTTTCTGCAATTTGTCTATGCACTGTGAGTCCCCCACAAACTACCTCTATGTCACCCTGCCCTGTGCCATCAGGGTGCCCTCTCTCCAGCTCCATGACTGTACTGTCCTAAAAATTCATCACTACAGCACTCACCTTGCCAGTACCTTAATGCCAAGTCCTGTCCACCATCGGGCTGCCCACAAATGTTCTCAATTAATCTCGACTGCAACAATTTCAGCAGCTATCATCACCACCCTGAAAAAGTACGTACATCAGACTACATAATATAATTTGGAGGTCAGTTTGGTGTTACTTGTGATGGAAAATAATTGCATCGTACTGTATTGTTTATAAATGCTCCAACATGCCTGAAAGCATCAGCCTTGGTCACCCAATGGCGGCCCTCTACACTGCCCAATCTCTGGCAGCCTTCCTATTCAGATCCTTATCGTTGGGGGCTCTCCACCCAGCTCGATCTCTAGCAGCCTCCCTATTCAGATCCTTACCCCAGGAGGCTCTCCATGCAGCGCGATCTCTGGAAGCCTCCCAATTCAGTGCCTTATTCCTGAGGTCACACTCTATAACTTCATCCTAGGCCTTTTTCGGTGTGCCTCACAGCCCTACCAAAGACATTCACACTTACCTTCTGCACCCACCTGCCATCCTCAGTGCTCTCAACATGCCCCAAACATTTTACGTTAACTTGACCTAAAATTTTGCCCTTTTTTCAGCTTATTTCACGTCCTTGCCATTGCACTTCTTCATGACTAGTACAGTATTACTATAATCTGTTACTTAAATGAGTACAATAGCATTTTCTAGCACTAAAAATGTAAACCATACCCATTTCATACTAACTTGGCCCATAATTTCACCCTTTTGTAGCTTACTTCACATCTGTTATAGAGCTTTTTCATGACTAATGCAGCATTACTATAGTTTGCTATTACAAATTAACAAACGTGATGGAGAGAGGGCAATTTTAGACCAAGTTGGAGTAAAACGGGTAGGAAACATGTATTGCCACCCACTGTACCCCATTTAACGGACATTGTTATCGCTGATGGAAGTCTGGTGCCCTTCGTAGTGATTGTTAAATCCGATATCCGGTCTACTGATCTATCTGTCTATCTACAGCCAGACGCAATAATCCGGTAAAGCAGGACCATTTGTCTCTGAGTTGTTTGTTTTACGGCGGAGGGGAACTAACCCTCCGCCAACACATTTGCTGACATGCAGGGAACACGTATGGATGGATTGGTTATATGGTTATCACCCAGCATTGTTAAATGATTTCCTGGCTTACAGGAAACCATTAGGCTTGTCACTCAATGCAAAGCTACCTGAAAAGGAATGGAGAGGACTAAAAAGTGAAAGGAAAGATGGGAGAAATAGGAAGAGAAGAGCACAGACACAGAAAAAGAATGATAAATGTGAAGGAAGAAGTACCTTAGGCTGTAGTACATCAAATGAGTGGACGATGGTGAGAAATAGGAAGAGAGGAGGAAAGGCACAGAGAAACCATGATAAAGGCGAAGGAAGAAGTAGGCAGAACATTAAGTGAATGGATGATGGTGAAAAACAGGAAGAGTGGAGGACAGACACCAAAAAAGAACGATAAAGGGGAAAGAAGTAAGCAACACTACATCGAGTGAGTGGATAAGGGTATAGGAAGATAGGACAGACACAGAAAAAGAATGATAAAGGTTAAGGAAGAAGTAGGCAGAACTTCATCAAGTGAGTGGATGATGGTTAAAAAGATGTGAGGATAGGCATAGAAAAAGAATGATAAAGATGAAGACGAAGTAGGCAGCACTGCATCAAGTGAGTGGATGATGGTGAGAAATAGGAAGAGGAGGACAGGCATAGAAACAGAATGATAAAGGTGAAGGATGAAGTAGCTATCACTACATCAAGTGAATGGATGATGGTGAGAAATAGGAAGAGAGGAGGACAGACAAAGAAGAATTATTTAGGTGATGGAATAAGTAGGCAGCACTACATCAAGTGAGTGGACGATGGTGAGAAATATGAAAACAGGAGGCTAAGCACAGAAAAAAATTATAAAGGCGAAGGTAGGTATCACTGCATAAAGTGAGTGGATGATGGTGAGAAGTAAGAAGGGAGAAGGACAGACAGAAAAAGAACGATAAAAGTGAAGGAAGAAGTAGGCAGCATTACACTGAGTGAGTGGATGATGATGAGAAATACTAAGCAAGGAGGACAGACACAGAAAGAGAACGATAAAGGTGAAAGAAGAAGTAGGTAGCACTACATCAAGTGAGTGGATGCTGGTAAGAATTAGGAAGTGAGGACAGACAGAAAAAGAATGATAAAGGTGAAGGAAGAAGTAGGCAGCACATCAGGTGAGTGGATGAAGGTGAGAAATAGGGAGAGGAGGACAGACACGGAACAAGAATTATAAAGGTGAAAAAATAAGTAGGCAGAACTACAACAGGTGAATGAATGGCGTTGAGAACTAGGAAGAGAGGACAGACACAAAAAATGAATGATAAAGGTAAAAGAAGAAGTAGGCAGCACTACATCAAGTGAGTGGATGATGGTGAGAAATAGGAAGAGAGGAGAACAAACACAGGAAAAGAATGATAAAGGTGAAGGAAGTAATCGGCACTACATCAAGTGAGTTGATGATGATGAGAAATACGGTAGTCAGAAAGGAGGACAGACAGAGAAAAGAATGATAAAGGTGAAAGAAGTAGGCAGCACTACATCATGTGAGTGGATGCTAGTAAGAAATAGGAAGTGAGGACAGATGCAGAAAAAGAATGATAAAGGTGAAGGAAGAAGTAGGCAGCACTACATCAGGCGAGTGGATGAAGGTGAGAAATAGAGAGGAGGACAGACACGAAACAAGAATTATAAAGGTGACGAAATAAGTAAGCAGAACTACAACAGGTGAGTGAATGTCGTTGAGAACTAGGAAGAGAGGACAGACACAAAAAATGAATAATAAAGGTGAAGGAAGAAGTAGGCAGCACTACACCAAGTGAGTGGATGATGGTGAGAAATAGGAAGAGAGGAGACACAGGAAAAGAATGATAAAGGTGAAGGAAGTAATTGGCACTACATCAAGTGAGTTGATGATGATGAGAAATAGTAAGAAAGGAGGACAGACAGACAAAGAAAGATGAAGGTGAAGGAAGAAGTAGGCAGCACTACACCAAGTGTGGAACGTTAAATCAAGGTTTTACTTTAAATATTAATGTCGTGGAACTTAAAAGCGCAAATTTGCTTTGTTTTACTGCCTCACATTATAGGTACCGTACTGTATATGAGAGAGGGGGGTGTAAGTTGGGGGGAGGGCAGCAAAATAGCAGGGGACAGGGTGACATGGAAGTGATTTGTTTGTGGCCACCCCTAACGGGATTAAGGCATCTGGCTATGGATAGGTAGATGGACAGGTAGACAGACAGACAGAAAGACAGAATGAACCTTACATACAGTATAAACTCTACTCCTTTCACCTTAGCTTGGCCCTGATTTGTGCCTTTTTGAGCTGATTTTATGCAAGTCAGTGAGAGAGAAAAAAATCAACTCCAAATACATTCTAGAAAACAACGATCTCAAAAATAATGCCTGATTAAAAAAAGGTTAAATAAAAACCCCGAAAACAGCCTAACTCGATTTAAAAAAAAAAAAAAAAAAAAAATTGCCTAACTCAATATACATTCTGAAAAACCATGATTTATACTCCAAGTAAAAATATATTACAATAAATCGTACCTAACCTAGTCTAAAACCACAATAATCATATACAATACAAGCTTTTATCTGATGAGTCTTAAGGTAAGAATGAGTCTCCTTGGTTACTAGTCAAACATCCTAAAATCTAACTATGCCTGGCCATAATCTGAGCTACAAGACTAGGAATGAGTCTCACTGGTTACTAGTCAAACTTATCCTAAAATCTACTATGCTTGGCTATCAAACTGAGTTACAAGACTAACAGTAGTTATAAGGTAGGAATGAGTCTCCTTGGTTACTAGTCAAACTTGTCCTAAAATCTAACTATGCCTGGCCATCAACTGAGCTACAAGACTACTATTTACAAGGAATGAGTCTCCTTGGTTGTTAGTCAAATATCCTAGAATCTATCTATGCTTGGCCATCAACTGAGCTGAGGCTAATATTTAAAAGGTAGGAATGAGTCTCCATGGTTTCTTCAAACTTCCAAGAATCTAACTATGTTTGGCCATCAGCTGAGCTAAATGGGGTTATGGTTCCCGTTCAAAGATATCACAAATACATAAATAAGGAAGAAATAACGCCCCATGACAATCAAGAAAAAAATCATAATCGCTCAGTTTTTTACCTTATAGTGTGTATTTCCTCAGTTTAACACTACAGATAAAACCACGACCGTATACGTACTCAAAATTCCAACAGATGACACTCAAAACGCCAGAATATATATATATAAGAAATGTCACAGAAAGGATTTCTTGGTTTGGTCGCCATTTTAACGTATGAATAACTCGAAGTGTAAACAAACATTTTCTACTTGATTTTAAGGACATACCGGTATGAGTTTTTCAATTACCAAGAAATTAATTTATGTAAAAAAGGGAGTACATTAGACTCAATATTTAGCCTTCCTTACTGGTAAATTATTTGAATAACTGCAGGATATATAACTTGAATAAAATAACCTGAGTGCACGCTGCGCCATTTAAACTTTTCTCTGACAAAACTTAAAACAGGAATCTACAGAATAAACTCATCTATAAATTTTTTAAATTTTATCTTGGCTGAGATTTGGGTCATCCTTAGTCCCTATCTCGTACCTCAGTGACAGAAGACAATATGATGGCTCTACATCCTTTCAATTGTATTTCTTCGTGACTAGCAGGATATTCTAGGCTTAATATCCTGCCACAGCTCACATAATGCCTCTTGGGGATGTGTGAGCTGGAGCATCCTAGAGACCCTATAGTCCATCCATCCTTTTATCTATATATCCATCAATCGTTTATGTCTCTCCATCCATCCACCAGGCATCAACCCATTCACAAATCCATCCAACAATCCTCTCTCTGGCAAGTGTATTATTACATAAGAAAATAAAAATGAACCATTCAATGCTTGTACAGGCTCTCTATCAATTCATCTATCTGTGTATTTACGAGAGAGAGAGAGAGAGAGAGAGAGAGAGAGAGAGAGAGAGAGAGAGAGAGAGGCCAGATTTGTTATTACTGTTACTGAAACTTGTTATTACTAATATCCTAACAACTACTGCTACTAGTACTGCAGCTGCTACTATTACTATTATTACAACTACAACTCTTACTGCTACTACTATACTACTAAAATAATATTAATAACAATAATAATCATATTTACAATTTAAAGCTCACATACAGCTGCCATCCTTCTGAGCAGAGATATGTTACTCAAACCTACGCAGATGATTCTTTCATCATCTAACCCAGTGTTGCCCCATGAGAAGCGTAGAAGCCCGGGACTAGGTAGGTTGGTCCTGCCATTTAAGCTGAGTGACCAGCCTCACTTATCTCTGAGTGGCATTACATAAACAATAAACCCCAACCACCCCTTGCCTGGGAAGCGCTGTAATTACCCACTAAACCACCAGTCACCATAATTTGGTTCTATGGTTGCCACCCAGCGTAGTAACTGGTTTCCTGGCGTACAGGAAACCATTTAGTCAATTTTTACACGTTGCCCTTATCCGAATTTTTCATCCAACCTGAGTGTTTCCTGTTGTTTTTGGTGTGATTCGATCGATTTTGACCTTCGTTTCTATCGCAAGTCGCTAGTTTTTGTTGAACGCCACTAGCGACTTCCGGTGGAAAGGACCGGTCCAAATGAAACAAAAAACCCCACCAAAAACAACAGAAAACACTCAGGTTGGACACCTATTATCACGTGAAACGTATTTTTTTGCAGTTCTTCCCCCTCCCCCAAGAATACTGGGTGACCTGTGGGAAACCTGGGTGTTGGAGTGTGGGAAAAACGCAAAAGCAGTGATTTCCTACTGGAACTGTTATCAAAATCAAACGAAAAACACTAAAAAACTTCGCAAGAAAATAATAATAATATTCTTAGGTAGTTAGTGTTTCTAACTGGGGGCTTCGCCCCCAGACCCCCATGACATTAACCAAACCTCATCTAACCTAACCTAACCGGGTGTAAATAAGAAATAATGCCTTTACCTAGCAGTTTACAGTTCCTCGTCTGCATCTGAAGAGTCGTCTGTAGCTGTAATGGCAACTGGTGACGGGCGGCAGTGCAACACTTTCTGATCCTCACGTAAAATGAGACTTCTGCCTTGATTTGGGTACTTTGTTCCTGTTGAAGGTAAAACACCATGCGATCACACAAAGGCAACAGTTTTATCTTCTTGCTGGTAGAACTGTGAAATAGCAGTGAAGTAATAATTTTCACAGGCTTCCCAGTCTATGGTTGGAGACGAACTGACTTTCAAATCTTGCGTCTTGCGAGCCCTAGCATGGGGCATTTGAAATTCTACTTTGTGATTGGCTGATTCCTGTGCCACGCATGCGCTTTATCCACCCACACACATAACACGAACCAACGAACACACACAATTGTCCGACCATGGCAGGGAAAATCTCTCATAGAAAATAATGCGTAATAAATTGCATAACTCATCAACGGCTGATTTAAGACGGAAGTGTCATAGAGGAAAAAATGCTTATAATTGCGTAAAGTATAAGGTGAGTTAGCCACTTTTGTTGTCAGTGAGTTGGGTGTAAGTACGAAATAATACAACCTGTGATTGATTGAAAAGTCGAAAATCGGATGAGGGCAACGTGTAAAATTTGACCAACCATTTTGGCTTCTTCTGACCCGTAGTCAGAAGGAAGTGGAATGAAGGTAAGAAAGAAGAGGAAGGAAAGATGTAACGGAGGAAAGGGCAGGCGCCTGAGAGCAGCACTATATACATCGAGTGGGTGGATGGTTAGCGCCGCCACGTACCAAATTAATCAACTTTTGTATTTACTACATTTTTATTCTAACAATTTTGGGGGACGTAAATGATGTTTATAATGCTGACTTTGTTTCTGTTTCTTACGTTTTATTTCACGGGCTGAATGGCGGATTAACTAAAAATGTCTATAATATTGGTTAAGTAAGGTTTGGTTAAATTGCTTGGTAAGGCTGGGTTAAGTTTAGTTTGGGTAGTTTACATTAAAACGTAAATTAGGAAGATATAACAGACGACCCGGCCGCCAACAACAAATTTTGCTGGATTTCTGTACGGTATGTTGTAAGCGTTCGCCATTACACTCGAGAAACAGTTTATACAGCGGAAGGAACATGGCTAAAAACAATAGGGAGAAAAATTTAACGTGAAACGTTCGTATACCACACCTGACATGGCCAGAAAAATAGTGAAGACTACTATCAGGCGGAAGAACTGATTTGGTAAGGTGCTTCTGCTGCCTCAAGTAAAACGTATGTTTACCCCAAAGCATTAACTTGTAAACAAGGCAAGGAAAAGGCTTAAAGTCTTTGATAGTTTTATTTGAAATACGTCACATACTGAACTGTCAGTTTTAATGAATTATGGAATAACGAAATTCAAAGGAAATCCTGCCTGTCAAATAATTCCAAACGGCTGAGTGAAATGTTTATTGTTGGTGTAAATAACTTAGCGGCAGTGGTCCAATACCAACCAGTGAGAATAACTATCAATTCACAGGTTGAAGTGATAGCAATACATCACCGGTTGGTGAAAATAACTAATGTATATAAAGGGAGGCTTCCCACCTGCTGACTCAGTTTAGTCCGAGCGATCAGTGAAACAAGTTCGTTGATCAGTAATCCACTAAAAAAATGGAAAGTTTTCTAGGAAGACTATCGGACCCTGTGTCCCCCGTGGGATCGCTTGGTTATTATTTTACTTGTATATCCTTAGTGTCAAAATTCGTGGTTATAATGTGTATCAAAATTTACTTCAGTATTATCAGTGATTTACACTGTGTAGATCTGTCAAAAGGAAAACCAATTAGCGAAAATTTAAAATATGTTTGCAGAATTAACCAATATTCGTCTGGTTTCGAGGACGACGACGATGTGATTTCCGTTGTGTACCGTTATTTTGATATTTACATTCTTATTTCACTGTGTTTTCTGTTCATCCTCCTTGTCCCAGAGGTAATTTGGGGGGTGGATTCCAGGTTGAAAAAGAAATATTTGAAAAATACATATGGATTAGAGAACACTCGAGATGCACAGATAGGCAATAGTTTACAAGATAATTTGGGAAGTTTCCAAGGTTACTTTAGCAGTATTATTCTTCATATTATTGCAGTAATCTTGGGGATTACTGAGTTGGTTTTCTTGTATGCCATTTCCTCACAAACACTGTTTAAAATCATTCCAAATATCTACTAGCGAGACTTGGATAATTTAAATGATGAAATAACGAAAGCATTTCCTCCATTTGTAAGGTGTAAACTAGATCAAGATGACCACATCTTGGGTCTTACGACGGTGGTCTACGGCTGTTACAACATGGCAACGCCTATATATGAAAAGGCCGCAATCTTTTTCACTGTTCTAACTTTGATGTCCCTCATTTTGAATGTAGGAACGGTGATATGGCTAGTGGCGGTATTACCGTTAGAGTCAACTCGGCTAGGATATATCAGGGCTGGCCTGCCCGCAAACGTACACAAAAAGCTACTTGATCGCCTCACATTTGGAGATTATCTAGTGCTACACTGGTGCTGCACCAGGGTTAGGGGCCGTCATTACATGAATGCTTTAATCAATGTTTACAACCAAGAGTGAGAGCCTAGCCCCGGGCCCCTACGCTCCTGATACATTGGGCTTGAATTGTAAGTATTCACTTCTAACTGAACGATCTTTTTACTCTTTTGTTCTTATTTATTTTGTAAGGAGTTGTTTTCTTTGAATCTAACTGCACAATGGCCTTTTTTTGAAGGAATTAATATTTTGTTTACACTGCACTGCTTGGATGTTACTGTTCAATGGTTGACAAAAATCTTTTTACTTGCTGTTGTTCTTATTTTGTTATTTTGTATGGAGTTGTTTCTTTGCATTTTACTGCACAATGGCGTGATGTTTTAAAGGAATTAAATATTTACACTGCACCGCTTGGATTTTACTGTTCACTGGTTGACTGAACGATCTTTTTACTCACTGTTGTTGTTATT
>NC_137049.1:16680727-16896298 GCF_032717465.1 Coenobita brevimanus | reverse complement strand
ATCAGGTGGCAGGGGGTTGGGAAGAATGACATGATACACCTGCACATACGATGTGGTAATGTAATATTTCAGCCGATGGTGACAACACAGGTTTTTTCTTCAGGTGGCAGCCCCTAGTAGAGCAGGGGTTACCGTAGACGATACCCAACCCCTCCAGTTCCAAAAGTCTACCTTTGCGCTGCATAAAACCGTCTGCAGAGACGAAAAATAACATGACAAATAAGGACATGAGACTGGCCACAGTCCAACGGCATCTGGCTCCATCCAGATCCGCTCCAGCAGCTGCAACGGCATCACTGCAGGAACCTTCGATCCGACACTTTGCTGGGATAGTGGAACTTGGCAATACGATCCCGTAGACTTCATCCCGGCTTGCTACCACATTACTGCACATTACACTGCTTGTCTTATCAGGCAGCTGTTACTGCAGCAAGGCAGGACAGGTGCCTGCTCCCACCCACCTTTCTTTCTTAACCCTCTCCCCACACGCCCCACCCCACCCCCCACAATACCCCACCCCACCCCCCACAATGCCCCATCCCACCTCCCACACAATTACCCATACCTCCAACATGCTACGCACTGTCTCCCCTATCCCTTGATATCTTTACCCAACCAAGCCGTAGGATTTCCTGTCATTCCGCTATCTGCAAACTGAACCCTGAGGGAAGGCCGTTTAGGGCCATCACGAATGGGGTCACAAGGTGACTAGGGAGCCAGGGAGTGGCAGGATGACAAACCGCTGATAATGTTAGGTTCCCCATGAGGGGCAGTCCGGTATATGTGCAGGGGATCCCTCCTCACGAGGCTCTATAGAGAGTGAGGGAGGATAAAACCCAGCATTGAGGACGACCGGCATACGTAGGCCTGGCCAACAACTTTCCCTCCCTCTTTACCGGTACAGCGAGCCAACCAAACCTCGTCCAATGACCAACACTTCTAAAGGAGTCATCCAGAAAATCCCACCCCTGAAGCAGTCGACGAGTAGCAGCGGCAAGCCACCATCCTTCACCAAAGTCTCCAGCACTTCGAAAAAGACCCAGTCCCATAAACCTATTGCTGACCCCAAACGACCAAGAACCCCAGAGACTTCAGAAGGAGAATCTAAGAAACAGAGAGCTGATAACCCTGATGCAGCAAGTCCTCCTGCAGCCTCTGACAAAGACGACCTTTTCCTGCCCTTCCCAAGATAATACACATCTTGACCTGGATATGGACGTCACTCCAGCAATTCTACCAACCTTCGACAGCTGGAATCGAGCCATCTCACAAGCTAACCCCGAAAACCACCTTCCTCACCGAGGTCAAGCCGGTGCATACGCACGCTCCCCTTGCCAAAGAGGAAGAAGATGACTTTGTACTCGTCACAAAGAAAACAAACACAGAGTTTCAGCACCCAGCAAAACATGCCCACTGATGACTCCATCTGCCCTACAGACCCTCAGAACTCGGGACACGAAGCTGCCTCGACCAGACGACCTTGCCAACCCCCTCGCCGTCCCTCACCACGAAGGGCTCCTGCAGAGTCTGTGAGACCCCAGCCTCGCCTGCGGACACCCCCTACTCCAGTCTTCCTGGTCCCAAAACAAGACGCCTTCCCGACGACCACAGAACTGGTGATGGCTCCAGACATTCCCCCTTCCCCCCATCAACACGTGACAATACAGCCCTCCCGACACCTTCTCCAACATTGTCCAGTGAAACACCCGAAGGCTCAAGAATAAACGAACACTACTAGAGAAAGTTGCACATCGAGACAAAGTAGACGCTTTCTCCTCCTCCAAGAGACCTCTCATACCAGCTCATCATTCCTTCATACTCGAGAGCGTTCACCCCTAAATCCCTCCCAATGCTGGCAACGGCCCCCAGACCTGTGCCGATTCTCGTAAAAAATCGTATTCTTGCCACACCAACACGACCCCCTCCTCACTGTGGAGAAGGAACAGAAGTACCTGCAGGGTGTTAGTGTCACACTCAGGGACTTGGAAAACTGCAAGTCTTTAACGTCTACTGCAAGCCAGTGATAGAATTAAACCTCGCAGAGCAATTCACACCTGCCGTTAACTTCGCAACCACCACCCTCACTGGAGGCGATTTTAACCGCATCACCCTTGGCTTTGGGATCCCACAGCCCATGTAAACCAGGCCGGTCGACACATAAACGCGCTCCTGGACGAGACTGACGAGATCACACACCCCTCAACAGAAGCCCCACCCGAACCCACCCACCTACAGGTATGACGCCTCGACTTAACATTCGCCTCCACAACCATACATGCCTCCACTGCTCAATGGAACATACACCCGACCCTCACATCCGATCATCACGACATCTTCATCTCTTCCTCGCCTGAGTAAACCCTCCACCACCAAAACCCCCAGGACCACACCCAATGTAGTAACACAAAGAAGGCAAACTGGATTCTCTTCCATTCCTTCCTCGAAAAAATATTAACCCCACTACAGCCCTCACAACACCTTGACGAACATGAGGCACAAATTACCTCAGCCATTCAGGCTGCAGCAGACATATCCATCCCGCTGACCTCCAACTGTCACCGCCATTACAAGGACCACTGGTTCTATTGTGACAGGGTAAAAGAACTAAATCACCGTCTTAATACCGTAGAGCAAAGATTATACTGAGCCAACTCCACTCCTGAAGGCAGGAAATACCTTCAAGCAGTCGCCAGCCTCACCACCACGGAGAAAAACAGGATAGAAGAAAGTAAATGTTCGAGTGGTGCCGCTCCCTAGTAGCACACACTAAGTTAGGCACACTATGGAAAAAACTCTGAGCAGTTTCGGTCCCCCCCCCCTCGGCCAGGTCCCCCACCCACATTGACCCTCAAGGACAAGCTGAAAGACTAGCAGCAACATTCGCTGCTCACACATCCCCAAGGAATCTGCCACGGACCACCAGAGCACGACAGGATGCCCTACACCAAGGAAGCACCGATTATCACTGCAAAAGCTCAACCTAACACAACAGACCACCCGTTCACCATCCATGAGCTCGAGGAATCTCTCAAATCAGGCACAGACACAGCACCAGGCCTGGACTGAATCACATACTCTATGATACCCAACACTGGCCCCATTGCTCGAGAAGCCAACCTTGGGTTGCTGAACCACTCCTGGAATGAAGGACGGCTCCCCACAGCATGGAAAAAGGCGGCTATGCAACCTATTCCCAAGCCCAAAGACAATAATGCCTATCGACCAATCTCTCTCTTAAGGTGCCTCAGCAAAACTGCAGAACGAATGGTCTTACGCCGCCTTCAGTGGATCACGGGTGCCCCACACGACTACCTCTTAGCATACAACAAAGGGAGAGGTTCCGCAGAGTGCTTCGCCACCTTCCTCACAGAGCTACGAGGAGGACGGGGACTGGCCCTTCGAGCTTGCTTGCCCTGAAGCCATCCTTGCCGCCCTCACTCGCAAAGGAGTGAGTGGACGTCTCCTCTGCTGGCTCGAGGACTTCTTCAAGGACCTGGAGGCGCTAGTCCACTTCCAAGGGCGATCATCCTCCTTCCACAAACACTGGAACGGCACCCCACAGGGCAGCACCATCAGTCCAACCCTCTTCAACACCCTAATGGAGAGCCTCCTGAACTTAAATCTTGGAACATTAATAGAGGGCCTTACCACACCCGAGTACAAACAGCCTCGTCACACCTAGATCAAGATTGTGCTAATCTCGTCAGACCAAAGCCCTTCCATTCGGAATGCCCCCCCCCCACACACACAACGTCTATGCCTTGGTGTCACACCGATTGAATGTGTAGACTCCCATGTATTCCTGGGCAAATGGTTCGACACAAGGTTTACCTTTCTGAAAGAGACCGATCACATAAGAGAAAGAATAAAACTCCGCCTCTGTGCCGTATGAGCATTAGTGGGTAAGGGTAATGGAGTCTCCTACCGGGTACTACGTCTCTTCTACATCCAAGCCATTAGATCCATCATTGAATATTGTGCACCAGCTCTAACCACCATTGATGCTTCCCTCAGCGCCAAGCTCGAAGTCGTCCAAAACGAGGCACTTCGCATCATCACAGGCTCCCCCTCGATAGACCTGCCTCCGCAATCTCCGTATGGAATTCGAGGTCGAATCTCTGCAACACCGTATACTGGCAAGAACCGCTGGGCTGACAGCCACACTGGCGTACAAAGCTTCCCCACTCTCCCCCCTGTATCATATAAAGGCCTCACTCAACAGACACCCTGACCAACTCACAAAAAACTGGTTCCACTGCACCATCCGAGGAATCAGAACCCTCGACATATCCCATCAGATAACCCAAGATCCAGACACAGCCAGCATCGACATACAGGACCCTGCACCATGGACACCGCTCCCCTTCAAATCTGTAGTGCCCAAAGTCACCGGCGAGGGTCACACGCCACCCAACGCCTACGTCTGGTACCCCTGGAAAGAACAGCCACTCTCACAACCCGACTCAGTCTCATACTACACCGATGGCTCAGTGGAACAACCCAGGGCCTGATCAGCCTTTGTATCCGGCGATAGGATATACAGAGCTAGAGAGAGCAATGGAGCCTCAACCCACCAGACAGAACTGGATGCTATCACCAAAGCCCTGGAACATACCATAACAATTGGACAGCAAATACTATCATTATTCAGCCATCTATGTCCTCCGCCATCCAAACCGCCGAGACAACACGAAAATCATTTATGATATACTACACACAGCCTCGTGCATTGCTAACTTAGGCAAATCAATAATTAAACACTGGGTACCCAGCCACGTCGGCATCTACGGCAATAAGCAAGCCGACAGAGCAGCGAAAACAGCCACCGCCCACCCTTGTATTGATATCAATATCCCCATCAGCCTCTCCCAAATCAAACTTGCTATTAATAGACAGAGTACCCACCTAGTCATAGAAGAACACCAAACCTGTGCCTCCAACGAGTCTGCTTCTGGACAGTGGTACGCAGCAGCGACTCAAAATGAACCTATCATGGCCACCAAATACACCCCTAACAGACTCCTCACACGCCTACGTCGCCTCCGACTAGGCTACAACTGCCGCAACACCACAATAAACAACAGCCCCAACGAGACCTGTAACCATTACAACAATGAATCGTCCTTCCCTCTGTTACACTACATTCTTCGTTGTCCCGATACTTTCCGACTGAGGACAGGACACACCTACCCTAACCCAGACCCTGCCCCAGCCGCCCCCTTAGGGGACCTCCGGACCTTGAGCCACTTCTATAATACACCCAACCCCCCTACAAACCCTTCTCCAAGTGGTTGACACCGCCCGCTCACCTACGTAAAAGACAAATCTTTTCTGACCGAACTAACAAAGGGCCCGGTCCCCGACTCTCTGCAACCCAGGCGAAGATAAGGTGGTCATCTTTTTTTTCATTACCATCATCATCATTGTCACCATCATCATCATCATCAATTTCCGTGTAATCATTTTCATCAACATCAGTATTACGAAATAACCAACACAGTTACCATCACAGTCATTACCATCATCACTTAATTGTCAATAATAATTATAATCATCATCATCATCATCATCATCATTTTTTCTTTTGTTGTTCTCCCTTCCTCTGCATTATAATACATCATAACAAGGTACAAGAGAGGCAGGAGGCGAGATGAAGTAAGGTGGAGCGGCCTGGCACGCTGTGACAGGTGTACCGAGTTCAGCCCCATTCAGAGGTATTTCCGCCTTTTCATTCTCATTTTCTTTCTCTTGTTTTTTCTTTCTTTCTGATTCTTTTTTTCTCACCGTTTATTTCTTAATGTCCTTTCACACGTTCTTTTTCCTTTTCATTCTCTCTTACGCCTTTTGGTCTTCCTTTTATCCAGCTTTGTTCTACCTCTCAAATTCTTTCACATTATCTTTCTTATTTCTGTACGTTATTTCTCATTTTATATCATCCGGTTCCTTTTATTAATTTCTTTGCCATTGCTTCTTTCCCATCTTTCTTTCTTTTTCCCTCCATCATATTCCCTAACAAGGTACACGGGCAGCAGGAGGTGAGATGAAGTAAGGTTAACATCATCATTATTATATTCGTCATGTTGCATAAAACTTATTGGCGTTCAATGGTATATTAAGACTACTATTGCTCTACATCCTGTCCATAGCACTTCTTCATGACTTTCACTATATTCTAGACTCGTTTGTTACAGCTCAGCATTCAAGATGGAGAGATGGCAGTGTTGTGCCAAGATAAAATGTACAGAGTATTAAAGCATTATAAACAGCAAGATGGGTAGGAGGCGATATGGAGGAAGGTAGAGCGGCTGACACTACCACACGTGTCCTACCTGCCATCTACGCCGCCCACACCTCCTGCCACCACTTATAACTGTGGACATCTTACTGGTTCTCTTCCTTGCTTTCTGGCTTCTGTCTGTTTGGCTCATTATTGTTCTTAATTCTCCTTTTCTTTATTTCTTTTTTGCCTTCCGTTTTTTTACCTGCATTTCTATTTTCTTCTCTTTCTTTCACAATTGCTTTTTCCTATGTTTTTCCTTTTATTTTCTGTCCCCTTTACTTTTTTTCCCTTTTCGTTCTGTCTCCCTTGTCTTTCTTTCTCCATTGCTTTTTCCTGTCGTTGTCTTTTTCTTTTCTGTCCCCATCACTTTCTTTCTTCCCCCTTTCGTTCTGTCTCCCTTTTCTTTCTTTCACCAACGCTTTTTCCTGTCTTTTTCTTTTCCTTTTCTGTCCCCTACACTTTCGTGTTTCCCTTTTTCGTTGTGTCTGCAACACACTACAGCGTCAGAAGCTACAAGAGAGCTGGGAGGCGAGGTGAAGTACGTTGCAGCGGCTGGCACTCCACTACACCTGTATCCAGTTAACACCTGGACTTATATATATATATATAGGCGTTCACTCTTCTTTATTTCTTTCTCTTTGTCTTTCTTTTTTTCTTTCGTTATTTTTTATTTTGTGTCTCAGTTGATTTGTTCTTCCCCCTTTTGGTTTTTCGTTTTTTCTTTTCGTATCATTTTTATCAACATATCTTTCAGTCTCATTTCTCGTAATTTTCTTTCATCCTTTCTTCCTTTCTGTCTCATTTTATGTTGTTATCTACATTTTTTCCTACTATTTTACAGCATCACAAGCAACAAGAGAGGTAGGAAGGGTGATGAAGTAAGGTGCAGCGGCCTGGCACTCTACTACACCTGTACTGAGCTCACACCTTTACCAATTATACTTTATTTACTTTTTCCAGTTTCTGTCTTTCATTCTCCCATTTTTTCACATTTTGTATGTTTCTCATTCTCCTTTAATTTATTTTTCAGTTTTTTCCTCTTTCTCTCTACGTTCTTTGTCGTTGCGTTTTTTTCATTTTCTCTCATTCATTGTCTGTTTTCCTTGTTTCCTTCTTTGTCCTTTCTCCATTTCGCTCTCACTCCAGTTCTTTATTCCCTTCTCCTGTCTGTCTTTATTGTATTACTGGAATAAAGGAACAAGAGAAGGAGCCAAGGTGAAGTAAAGTGGAGTGACCTGTGACTTATAAGGGTGTAATTCCACCCAGTACCTCTCTCTCTCTCTCTCTCCACTATATTACAGCAATATAACAACAAGCAGGTAGGAGCCAAGGTGAAGTAAGGTGGGGCGGCCTGGGACTCTAATAAAGGTGTCTGATGTTCCACCCTTAGCCTCACACTGGGTTCCTTTTTATTTCCATCTTTATTTCTTCTCTCTCTCTCTCTCTCTCTCTCTCTCTCTCTTGGTTTATGCGTATTTTTTGTTCTTTTGCTTTTCTCTTTTTTCCGTTCATTACCTTTTCTTCATTTAATATTCTTTTCATCACACTGGTTTAATTTCTACTTCCTGTCTCCCTTTCATTATCATTTTCTATATTAGATCTTATTTTTCTTTTTTCTTTGTATTGATTTTTTTTTCCAATTATGTCGAGCTTTGTTTTCCTATTATTTCTTTTTCTTTCACCCAATTCTATCATTTTTTTCATCCTTTCTTTCTGCACTGTACAAGAGAGGTGGCAGGCGATAGGAAATAAGAATATCATCCCCTATTAACCTGCTTTACCAGCACTACCATCATCACCACAAGCATCATCACCACAAGTATCATCATCATCACAAGTATCATCATCATCACAAGTATCATCATCATCATCGTCATCATCGCTACGATCACCATCACTTTTATCGTATTCACCTTCACCGTCATTGTTATAATCATAATCATCATCATCATCATCATCATCATCTACAAACATTTAGGCAATAAATCATAGCATCGCAGCTACAAGAGGGGCAGGAGGCGAGATGAAATAAGGTGGCGCGGCCTGGCACTCTGCTACAAGTGTACTGAGTTCAAACTTTTACCTTTATATCTTTTTTTTTCTCTCTCCTCCTGTCTGTCGTTCTTTTTTCTTCTATTTACGTAAAATTAATGTTTCTCGTCTTTTCCATTCTGTCCGTTTCTTTTCCAATCTTTCTTCGTCTCTTTTCCTTCCTTCTCCATTTTTATCATTTTTCTAAATGCTTGTCTTTCATCTCTTTACACGTTCAGTTCTTTCATGTTTGTTGCCTTTCTTTCCTTTCTTTCTTCGCTACATGAGAGAGGTAGGAGGCAAGACGAAGTTATCATCAATATGAACGTACATCATAATCACACTAATAATCACCGTCATCATCATCACCACCACCAGCACCACCACCACCACCACCACCATCATCATCATCATCATCATCATCATCACATCCTCCTCCAAACAGTTATCATTAATTAATTATATTATCTTTATTAATGTCATCCTCCTCCTCCTCCTCCAACTAGTTAGGATCAGAATCGACTTAATCATCATCATCATCATCATCATCATCATCATCACCATTATCAGTATCACTATCATCATCATCATCACCACTACATTATCATCCTTCAACCAGTTAGGATCAGAATCGACTTAATCGCCTTTTCTAATACAAGTATCATCATCATCATTATCATCCTTCAACCAGTTAGGATAACAATCGACTTAATCACCTTTTCTAATACCAGTATCATCATCATCATTATCAGTATCACTATCATCATCATCATCATCATCATTATCAGTATCACTATCATCATCATCAGCATTATCATCCTTCAACCAGTTAGGATAACAATCGACTTAATCGCCTTTTCTAATACCAGTATCATCATCATCATCATCATCATCATCACTATCATTATCATCATCATCATCATCATCATCACTATCATTATCATCATCATCATCATCATCATCCTTCAACCAGTTAGGATCAGAATCGACTTAATCTCCTTCTCTAATACCAGTATCTTCATTATCATCATCATCATTATCAGTATCACTATGATCATCATCATCACCATTATCACATCCTCCTCCAAAAAGTTATCACTACTGAATTATATTATCTTTAATACCAACATCATCATCATCATCATCATCACCATCACCACCATCACTGTCATCATCTTCCTTCAACCAGTTAGGATCAGAATCGACTCAATCACCTTGACTAATACCAGTATCATCATCATCATCATCACCACATCATCATCATTATTATATCACTATCATCACTATCATTATCATTCACAAAACAGTTAACAAAAATCAACTTTATCATCTTCATTAACACCATCATCATCATTAGATATATTAGATGCCATGCAGCAGTACATCAGGGCATCACAAGGTACAAGAGTGGTAGGAGACAAGATGGAGTAAGGTGTAGCGGCCTGAGACTACCACAGGTGTACCCAGGTCAACCCTATGCCAGACCACGCACACTCTCCTTCCTTTCCATCCTTTCTACTTCACCTTTTACTTTTGTTGCCTTTCTTTATTTTCTGCATTTCTCATTTCTTTCCTTCCGTCTCCTCCCTTTTTCTCTTTCCCTTTCTTTTCTTCGTTTCTCGTGTCTTTCTTTACTATATTAGAACATCAGAAGTTATAAAAGGGGCAAGAGAGGAACGGAGTCAGGTGCAGCGGCCTGGGAATCTACTACACCTGTACTGAGTTAACATTATTACCACCTATAACGCATTTTATTTTTTACCCTTTCCTGTCCTTTATTTCACGTTTTCTTCATTTTCCCCATCATTTTCTTTTGTCTCGTTCTATCATTACTTTTTATCCCTTTCTTTGTTTTCCGTTCTTTCCATTTTCCTTTTCATTTCATTTCTTTTGTCTTTTTCCCTTATTAATGAGACAAAGTAGATAGAAAAGTGTTGTGGAAGGTTTTGCGCATGTACGGTGTAGATGGTAAGCTGCTAGGTGCCGTCAAGAGTTTTCATGGTGGTATAGTGAAGCATATGTAAGGATTAGTGGGCATCTAAGTGAATGGTTCACGATCGGTGCGGGCGTGCGACAAGGTTGTGTGATGTCCCCACGGTTGTTCAATATATATATGGATGGGGTGATGAGAGAAGTAAAAACACCAGTAATGGAGAGAGGGATGGCGTTGGTAATGAATGGTGATGGATGGAATATCTCAAATTTGTTGTTTGCTGATGAAGCAGTACTACTTGCAAATACCGGACAAGAACTTGGTAAACTATACTTTTCTACCACAGGAAGAA
Organism: Coenobita brevimanus; assembly: GCF_032717465.1. Classification (NCBI taxonomy): domain Eukaryota; kingdom Metazoa; phylum Arthropoda; class Malacostraca; order Decapoda; family Coenobitidae; genus Coenobita; species Coenobita brevimanus. Next base: position 16,885,702 of record NC_137049.1, on the reverse strand, counting down.
AGGCAGGCCAGTCATTGTCGTTTGTCAAGGTGACTGACAATTTGTTCCTTTATGCCCTTATGATGTTACACTTTTATGTAATGTTTTATTGGCGAATGAATAGAGGATATGTTTAATGTTATAAGAATCATGTCAGTAAGTATGTTTGGGCAATATCCATTTGTTTTGGGGTGGGGTTGGGGTTAAGTGAGGGTCAGACTTCTACACACTATACAACACAGTAAAGGGTTTAATGGACTGACAGACAAGGTTTGGAGTTACACCTGACATGAGGTTAATATGTAGCCTACCGGCGGCCCTTGTAACTTGAGGGGCGCCACTGTATATAACAATTACTTACCAAACTGGTATTATATTGGAATTACACCAGCTAACAAACACTGCAATTAATATGTTCATTATTCAGTTTTGTGTTTTTAAGCAATTTCTCTTTTCAACACATCTATCGCATCTGGTTAAAATCAGGTTTGGTTAGATTAGGTTAAATCAGGTTAGGTTAGTTTATTTTAACGCTGATGCAATAAAAGACTTAGGAGAATGAGACTCTCCCCTCCTCCTTATTTACTAAGTACAGTACGTACAAAAATATTTACCACGGATGTTTATTATGGCGGCCTTAGGATACTATACACGTGATGCTGTACACACCATACACTACACACGTGATGCTGTACACACCATACACTACACACGTGATGCTGTACACACCATACACTACACACGTGATGCTGTACACACCATACACTACACACGTGATGCTGTACACACCATACACTACACACGTGATGCTGTACACACCATACACTATACACGTGATGCTGTACACACCATACACTACACACGTGATGCTGTACACACCATACACTACACACGTGATGCTGTACACACCATACACTATACACAGGATGCTGTACACACCATACACTATACACGTGATGCTGTACATACCATACACTATACACGTGATGCTGTACATACCATACACTACACACGTGATGCTGTACACACCATACACTATACACGGGATGCTGTACACACCATACACTATACACGGGATGCTGTACACACCATACACTATACACGTGATGCTGTACACACCATACACTCTGGGTAAGATAAACCACTTCTTCCATCCTTGTAGCAGTGTATTTCTATAACTGCATACTGGCCGTAAAACTGAAGAGGCGAGAAATACCCGCAATCAGGACATTTGTAGGTATTTATCAGCTTATATTAGCATCGTAATTTAGCACCAAAGGTTACATATTGCTGAGTATTTGCTATCAAACACTTTATCACACCTAAGTCTAAGATATTACATGCTACACAAATACATTTACTCTATATTTACCTGTACTTCCCCTGTTAAATATCGGAAACTCGTGAACCCCAGCCGCTCACTTTGGTTACTTGGCGCCAGCACTGGTCACAATTGATGCCATGACCACAAGCGGGCAGCATATTTCCGTTCTGTATGGGTATTCGTCTCAGCACCACAGCCAGCCACCTCAGCCAAGCAGCCCTAGTGGCATAGGTAAGGTGTGGGTATAACAAAGCAGTAATTTAGCCTGGGAAACAAATTAGAGGATATTTTAGAGAAAAACCTATGGTTAGTTTTGAAACGACGGAACGAGCGTTGTTCCTGGCTAAGGGAACTTCCTGGTCATGAGATGATTTTTTTTTTTTTTTTAATGTGTCCGACTCTGAGCAAAGGCTTCAGGGCCTATATCTCGAGGGAAGTAGTCTATCCCAAGGCCCGGTAGTCCTCCTACACCTCCACATGTCACCACTTCGGGGCTAACACCCACCGTCCATATTGAATACATGCTAGGGCTGCCTCATACAGGACTGGTGTATTGGTATTAGCGAGGGTACTTTTATGACATGTCGGCGGGTCATCTGGTAGATCAGGAAAGTCCGCTTTTATGACATTCAAATCCTTAACCTGTTCCCTGCCCCAGCCGGGATTCGAACCTGGGTCCATCAGGACAGCAGGCCGCCTCTCTATCGATTCAGCCACCGCCTCCCCCAGGATTACCCATAGGAACGGAAATATGCAAGCGGGAAAGTTATCGAGTCCCACTTAACAGACAAGGAGGCAAGAAATTTAAGCCTAGAAGGTAGAATTCTATTCCCATGTACGAAAAAAAAAAAAAAGTTATTTTAATTTTAAAGGGTCAACTAAACTATTATATTCACATTTATAGAAGAAAAAGAGCTTAGAATTACAAGTTCAGTAATGAGCTTATAATTTTCAGTGGCCGTCAGTTGGGTGTAATTCGGAAAGTTAACCCCAGACTAAACCTAAAAGTGGTAGGCCTTTGGCTGGATTGTACTGCCTTACCACAGTGCTGCACAATCCATCACCCCTGGGGGCTCGCGTAAGGAATTATCATCAGTCTGAGGGTTTTGTTTAGCCAGGGATGGGCCTCTTCCTCAGTCTCCAATTCCTTACAACCCAATTCCTTGGCCAAGAACTTCAAGCAAGAAAAGCAACAGCAAAAAATACTGCAAAACGTATACGATAAAATGAAGTTATTTCTTGTCAAAAACTAAGGTGAGACAGAAAACAATTTAAATCAAAACCAACCGCTCAGGGATAGTGATCATAAAAGAGGTGGTCATTTTTGCCATAGGTAACGGTCAGGAATGGGTTACCTGTTACCACTACCGGTTCTACTTGCCTTAATAATAATAATATACGTTAGGATGAATTAATAATAATAATGATAATAATAATATACGTTTGGATATATTAATAATAATAATAATAATAATACATGTTTGGATGTATTATTAATAATAATATACGTTTGGACGAATAAATAAAAATAATATACGTTTCGATGTATAAATAATAATAATAATATAAGTTTGGATGTATTAATAATAATAATATACGTTCGGATGTATTAATAACAACAATAGACGTTTCGATATATTAATAATAATAATAATAATAATAATAATAATAGACATTTGGATGTATTAATAATAATAATAGACGTTTGGATGAATTAATAATAATAATAATATATGTTTGGATGTATTAATAATAATAATATACGTTTGGATGTATTAATAATAATAATAATATACGTTTGGATGTATTATTAATAATAATATACGTTTGGATGTATTAATAATAATAATATACGTTTGGATGTATTAATAATAATAATATACGTTTGGATGTATTAATAATAATAATATACGTTTGGATGTATTAATAATAATAATATACGTTTGGATGTATTATTAATAATAATAATATACGTTTGGATGTATTAATAATAATAATATACGTTTGGATGTATTAATAATAATAATATACGTTTGGATGTATTATTAATAATAATAATATACGTTTGGATGTATTAATAATAATAATATACGTTTGGATGTATTATTAATAATAATATACGTTTGGATGTATTAATAATAATAATATACGTTTGGATGTATTAATAATAATAATAATAATAATATACGTTTGGATGTATTAATAATAATAATATACGTTTCGATGTATTAATCCTGATAATAATAATAAGATACGTTTGGATGTATTATTAATATTAGTAATATACATTTGGATGCATTAATAATATTAATATGCGTTTGGATGTGTTAATAATAATAATATACGGTACGTTTGTATTAATAACAATAATAATATACGTTTAGATGTATTAATAATAATAATATACGTTTGGAAGTATTAATTATACGCAAATAATATACGTTTGGATGTATTAATAATAGTATACGTTTGGATGTATTAATAATAATAATATGCGTTTCGATGTATTAATAATAATAATGATATACGTTTGGATGTATTAAAAATAATAATAATATACGTTTGGATGTATTAATAATAATAATAATAATATTATTATTATTATTATACGTATGGATGTATTAATAATAATAATAATATACGTTTGGATGTATTATTAATAATAATATACGTTTGGATGTATTAATAATAATAATATACGTTTGGATGTATTAATAATAATAATAATATACGTTTGGATGTATTAATAATAATAATATACGTTTGGATGTATTAATAATAATAATAATATACGTTTGGATGTATTAATAATAATAATATACGTTTGGATGTATTAATAATAATAATATACGTTTGGATGTATTAATAATAATAATATATTATGTATTAATAATAATAATATACGTTTGATGTATTAATAATAATAATATACGTTTGATGTATTAATTATAATAATAATATACGTTTGGATGTATTAATAATAATAATATATAATATACGTTTGGATGTATTAATAATAATACTAATATACGTTTGGATGTATTAATAATAATAATATACGTTTGGATGTATTAATAATAATAATATACGTTTGGATGTATTAATAATAATAATATACGTTTGGATGTATTAATAATAATAATAATATACGTTTGGATGTATTAATAATAATAATATACGTTTGGATGTATTAATAATAATAATATACGTTTGGATGTAGTAATAATAATAATATACGTTTGGATGTATTAAAAATAATAATATACGTTTGGATGTATTAATAATAATAATATACGTTTGGATGTATTAATAATAATAATATACGTTTGGATGTATTAATAATAATAATATACGTTTGGATGTATTAATAATAATAATATACGTTTGGATGTATTAATAATAATAATATACGTTTGGATGTATTAATAATAATAATATACGTTTGGATGTATTAATAATAATAATAATATACTTTTGGATGTATTAATAATAATAATAATATACGTTTGGATGTATTAATAATAATAATATACGTTTGGATGTATTAATAATGATAATATACGTTTGGATGTATTAATAATAATAATATACGTTTGGATGTATTAATAATAATAATATACGTTTTGATGTATTAATAATAATAATATAAGGTTGGATGTATTAATAATAATAATATACGTTTGAATGTATTATTAATAATAATAATATGTTTGGATGTGTTATTAATAATAATAAATATACGTTTGGATGTATTAATAATAATAATAATATCATTATTATTATTATTATTATTATTATTATTTGTTTGGATGTATTAATAATAATAATATACGTTTGGATATATTATTAATAATAATAATATATGTTTGGATGTATTAATAATAATAATAATATATGTTTGGATGTATTATTAATACTAATAGTATAAGTTTGGATGTATTAATAATAATATTATACGTTTGGATGTATTAATAATAATATACGTTTAGATTTATTAATAATAATAATATACGTTTCGATGTATTAATAATAATAAGAATATACGTTCGGATATATTAATAATAATAATATATGTTTGGATGTATTAATGATAATCATAAATATACGTTTGGATGTATTAATAATAATAATACTATACGTTTGGATGTATTAATAATAATAATATACGTTTCGATGTATTAATAATAATAATAATAATAATAATAATAATAATATACGTTTGGATGTATCAATAATAATAATATACGTTTGGATGTATTATTAATAATAATATGTTTGGATGTATTAATAATAATAATATACGTTTGGATGTATTAATAATAATAATATACGTTTCGATGTATTAATAATAATAATATACGTTTCGATGTATTAATAATAATAATATACGTTTGGATGTATTATTAATAATAATAATATACATTTCGATGTATTAATAATAATAATATGCGTTTGGATGTATTAATATTAATAATGATATACGTTTGGATGTATTAAAAATAATAATAATATAGGTTTGGATGTATTAATAATAATAATAATAATAATAATAATAATATACGTTTGGATGTATTAATAATTATAATATACGTTTGGATGTATTAATAATAATAATATACGTTTGGATGTATTAATAATATTAATAATATACGTTTGGATGTATTAATAATAATAATATACGTTTGGATGTATTAATAATATTAATAATATACGTTTCGATGTATTAATAATAATAATAATATACGTTTGGATGTATTAATAAGAATAAGAATATACGTTTGGATGTATTAATAATAATAATAATATACGAATAATAATATACGTTTGGATGTATTGATAATAATAATAATATGTTTGGATGTATTATTAATAATAAATATACGTTTGGATGTATTAATAATAATAATAATATACGTTTGGATGTATTAATAATAATAATAATATACTTTTGGATGTATTAATAATAATAATAATATACGTTTGGATGTATTAATAATAATAATAATATACGTTTGGATGTATTAATAATAATAATATACGTTTGGATGTATTAATAATAATAATATACGTTTGGATGTATTAATAACAATAATAATATACGTTTCGATGTATTAATAATAATAACATACGTTTCGATGTATTAATAATAATAATAATATACGTTTGGATGTATTAATAAGAATAAGAATATACGTTTGGATTGATTAGTAATAATAATATACGTTTGGATGTATTAATAATAATAATATACGTTTGGATGTATTAATAATAATAATATGTTTGGATGTATTAATAATAATAATAATATACGTTTGGTTTTATTAATGATAATAATAATATACGTTTGGATGTATTAATAATAATAATTTACGTTTGGATGTATTAATAATAATCATAAATATACGTTTAGATGTATTAATAATAATAATATACGTTTGGATGTATTAATAATAATAATAATATACGTTTGGTTTTATTAATAATAAGAATATACGTTTAGATGTATTAATAATAATAATAATTTACGTTTGGATGTATTAATAATAATCATAAATATACGTTTAGATGTATTAATAATAATAATATACGTTTAGATGTATTAATAATAATAATAATTTACGTTTGATGTATCAATAATAATAATCTGTTTGGTAGTGTTAATAATAATAATAATAATATACGTTTGGTAGTGTTAATAATAATAATAATCAGTTGGTATATAATTGATAATAAACGTTTAGAATAAATAATAATAATATACGTTTGGACATATGAATAACAGAAATAATAAACGTTTGGTGGTATTAATAATAACTGTTTCGGTGCATTAAGAATAATAAAATTTTGGTGTGATTATTAATAATAATAAACGTTTGGCAATATTAGTAATACGCGTTTGGTATAATTTATAAAATGTACGTTTCGGCGTATTAATAATGGCAGTAATAAACGTTTGGTATTATTAATAATAACAATAATCGTTTGGATGTATTAATAATAGTTTGCTATAATTAATAATATTAATCGTTTGGTATAATCAATAATAATAAACGTTTGGATAAACATTAATAGTAAACATTTGGGAGGATTAATACTAATAATGAACATCTGGCAGTATTAATAATAATGAACGTTTGGTTGTATTAATAGTAAATGTTTGATTTCATTAATACAATAAACGTTTTGACATTAATGATAATAAACGTTTATTATAATAACTAATAATGATAAACGTTTGAATGTATTAATAATAATGATAATAATAATAATAATAATAATAATAATAAACGCGTGGGCAGTGCGGGCCTACTACTGCTACTAACTGGCCTCACATGGCAGCAGGCGGCGTTGTGGGGGCAGGAGGGAGGGCAGCGGCAGGAGGTGACGGAAGGCTGAACGGTGTTGGTGATGGCGGCCACCTTGGCTTCTTGCTGGCTTGGCTTCTTGCTGGCTTGGTCGTCTACGCTGATTTAGTACTGTTTGGTTCCCTGCTGTACACTGGCCGCCATCTTGTTCTTTTTGTGTTGTTTTGCTGCTGGTTTTGTGCTGCTTCTTGGTGGTGGTGTGTTGTGTGGTGGTGTGTTGTGTGGTGGTGGTGTTTGTGGTGTTGGTGGTGTGTTGGAGGGCGGGATCTGCTGCCTCGGCCTGCTGAAACCTGCTGGGCCCCGCCGTGGTTTTATGGCTGCTGCTCGTTGTCGAGGTCGTGGATTATTTTTTTTCCCTTCACGTAACTCTTCGTCGGTTTCATCAGCATCTTTTCCTTCTTCGACCCCCTGTTTCCCTTGTCGCCCTTGGGGTTCTCCTCTGTGACTTTCTCAGGCGCAAGGAAGGAAGGACTAATGAGGAACTAGCATCAAGCCCTAATAAGGGTATATGGCACTAAGGCTGATGGTGGAGCCACCAGCGGGTGTGCTGGACATGGGTCTTGGTTACTGTGGCGTAGGTGGACGCACTGGTCGTCCTCGTAGTCGCCTTGATGGTTGTTGGAGTAGACGATGGTGGTGGAAGGATGGCGGTTGGTTACAGCTGCCGTCAGTGCCTGTCTCCTGGTGGTGCAGGAAGTACTGACAGCAGAGTGGCACGCACTGCACATACCACACGTCAAAAGTCCACCTCAAACCACATGCAAATGTCCCACACCAGCACATCTTGTGCACGTGGTGGTGTTGTGGGGGCACCACGTGACGCTGTGTTGCTGCCACTGCTGTCTTCCTATGGCATTTGGCGGGTAATAATGGTAGTCACTATTGATGCTGGTGGTGGTGACAGCTTCAGCACGTGGTTGGCAGTCAGTGATATTGGAGGGTAATAATGGCAGTCACAATTGATGCTGGTGGTGGTGACAGCTTCAGCTCGTGGTTGGCAGTCAGTGATATTGGAGGGTAATAATGGCAGTCACTATTGATGCTGGTGGTGGTGACAGCTTCAGCTCGTGGTTGGCAGTCAGTGATATTGGAGGGTAATAATGGTAGTCACTATTGATGCTGGTGGTGGTGACAGCTTCAGCACGTGGTTGGCAGGTTATTGCCTGAAGTTTTTGTGTCCTGCCTCTCTTTCATTGCACTAAGCTCCGGTCTCGAAAGAGGACCCCGCTACACGTTAGGTGCTTTAGGACCGAGGAGTCGGGCCGTTTTCACCTAACATTACAATTATCGTCACCTCCACCATCACAGTTGGTTACATTCATCACAAGCTACAAGAGAGGCAGGGCCGCAGGAGGCGACATAAAGTGTAGATGTCTGGCACTGAGCACCTGTACACAGATAATACTTGGCTCACGTGCGTCCTTTTCTTAGTTTTTTTCTTCCTTTCTTTTTCGTTAATCGTTCTTTAGTCGCATAGGCGCTGCCAGCAGTACGATAACTGCCAACTTAGCACGGATGACAGGAACATGGTATGCCTAACGATGATTTCCCGGTGAAAAGAACTGTAGATATCAGTGATCTAGTCACTTACAAACCTCTCTTGGTTTAGCGTGCGTAATTCACTAAATTTAATATTTAAAAATCGGTGCTACGATAGGGTGATATGGAAGTAGTCGAAGTTTTGTTATATTTACTCGAAAAAAAAAAGAAAAAAAGAAAAAGCTGGCGGGCACAAAAGGCATCTGCGGCGACCAATCAGCTTGCAGCAGAGAAACCAATGAGAGTGCGTCTTTTGGGTCACGTGACACAAACGTCAGTTGCACGTCACACTTCCGTGAGCAGCAACGCCTCCTGATTCGTCCTGAAGTCTGATTTGAAATTAGTTTTAAGGTAGCTGGTGGGAGTGGTGGGTGTAGCAGTATTGGGCGTTGTTCATTAATATTTTCTTTTTTCCCAAGAAGATGCATCTGTTGATATTCTATGAGATCAAGGAGTGTTATCAAGAGCAGTTGACTGTCCTAACTGTAAACTACCGTGTAATTACAGAAAAGACTGTGTGCGACTCTGGGCATAGGCTTTACAAGCTGTTCCCAAGGCCCAGTATTCCTCCCACATACCATACACCTCCACTTGTCACCACTTCGGCGCTAACACCCATCGTCCATCTTGAATACAAGCTAGGGCTGTCACATACAGGACTGGTATATTGGAAATAAGAAGGTACGATTGCAGCATTTTGAAGGTTAGGGTTGAACAAGATATGGTTAATGTTGGGGGGTCTGGGGGGTGAGGCCCCCCGTTAGAATGATTTTTTTTTTTTGTCTGGTGTTTATTGTGACGATCTACTGCCTTTATTTTTATCGCAAAACAAGTAATACAGATGTGGTGGACAGGACTGTCTATAGGTGCTGTTGTGGTGCTGGACAGGACTGTCTATAGGTGCTGTTGTGGTGCTGGACAGGACTGTCTATAGGTGCTGTTGTGGTGCTGGACAGGACTGTCTATAGGTGCTGTTGTGGTGCTGGACAGGACTGTCTATAGGTGCTGTTGTGGTGCTGGACAGGACTATCTATAGGTGCTGTTGTGGTGCTGGACAGGACTGTCTATAGGTGCTGTTGTGGTGCTGGACAGGACTGTCTATAGGTGCTGTTGTGGTGCTGGACAGGACTGTCTATAGGTGCTGTTGTGGTGCTGGACAGGACTGTCTATAGGTGCTGTTGTGCTGGACAGGACTGTCTATAGGTGCTGTTGTGGTGCTGGACAGGACTGTCTATAGGTGCTGTTGTTGTGCTGGACAGGACTGTCTATAGGTGCTGTTGTGGTGCTGGATAGGACTGTCTATAGGTGCTGTTGTTGTGCTGGACAGGACTGTCTATAGGTGCTGTTGTGGTGCTGGACAGGACTATGTATAGGTGCTGTTGTGGTGCTGGACAGGACTATCTATAGGTGCTGTTGTGCTGGACAGGACTATCTATAGGTCCTGTTGTGGTGCTGGACAGGACTATCTATAGGTGCTGTTGTGGTGCTGGACAACTGTTTATAGGTGCTGTTGTGGTGCTGGGCATGACTATCTATAGGTGCTGGACAGGACTATCTATAGGTGCTGTTGTGGTGCTGGGCATGACTATCTATAGGTGCTGTTGTGGTGCTGGACAGGACTATCTATAGGTGCTGTTGTGCTGCTGGACAGGACTATCTATAGGTGCTGTTGTGGTGCTGGGCATGACTATCTATAGGTGCTGTTGTGCTGCTGGACAGGACTAGCTGTAGATGCTGTTGTGGTGCTGGACAGGACTATCTATAGGTGCTGTTGTGCTGCTGGACAGGAAGGTCACCCTCACGTGGTGGCTCCGCTGTTCTGTTATGCTAATGTTCCTCATCTTCCCTATCCCCGGGAAGGATGATGGAGCACTCGAATTCCCGTGCACCAATCAGTGCACAATTATCTTGGCTGTAGGGACTTGTGTGCACCAAAGACACCACGGTGCACAGCCAGCCACACACCACGGTGCACAGCCAGGCACACACCACCGACAAGAGTAAATACGAGTATAAGAAACTAAGCACTAGCATACTTGCACAAACACCCACCGTCAGAGAGCAATGTAATCAAAACAAAGTAAAAAGCTTCTTTGTAATCAGCTTGTGGTATCAGAGAACATCGAGAAGAGAATAATGTCAAGAAAATATGAAGTCCTTTAAAAAACACCACCAGACAATGGTTAGTAGTGGCTGTCTTGGCTGGATTCATTTGGAAGGTAAGCCCAGTGGACTGTGCTGAAGTTGCCCTTACCCCGCAGCCCACCATTCTCCTCTCAGGGGACAGGGAGCGAGTGGAGGGGCGTTTGTCTAACTGGGCAAAGAAGCCGATCCATTTTATGGATGCCACCACGTGAAGGCGTCCCTCCAGCAACCATTGAACAGTAAAATCCAATCAGTGCAGTGTAAACAAAATATTAATTCCTTCAAAACATCACGCCATTGTGCAGTAAAATGCAAAGAAAAAAACTCCTTACAAAATGACAACAACAGTGAGTAAAAAGATCGTTCAGTCAACCAGTGAACAGTAAAATCCAAGCGGTGCAGTGTAAATATTTAATTCCTTTAAAACACCACGCCATTGTGCAGTAAAATGCAAAGAAACAACTCCATACAAAATAACAAAATAAGAACAACAGCAAGTAAAAAGATCGTTGTCAACCATTGAACAGTAAAATCCAATCAGTGCAGTGTAAACAAAATATTAATTCCTTCAAAAAAAGGGCCATTGTGCAGTTAGATTCAAAGAAAACAACTCCTTACAAAATAAATAAGAACAAAAGTGAGTAAAAAGATCGTTCAGTTAGAAGTGAATACTTACAATTCAGGAGCGTAGGGGTCCGGGGCTAGGCTCTCACTCTTGGTTGTAAACATTGATTAAAGCATTCATGTAATGACGGCCCCTAACCCTGGTGCAGCACCAGTGTAGCACTAGATAATCTCCAAATGTGAGGCGATCAAGTAGCTTTTTGTGTACGTTTGCGGGCAGGCCAGCCCTGATATATCCTAGCCGAGTTGACGCTAACGGTAATACCGCCACTAGCCATATCACCGTTCCTACATTCAAAATGAGGGACATCAAAGTTAGAACAGTGAAAAAGATTGCGGCCTTTTCATATATAGGCGTTGCCATGTTGTAACAGCCGTAGACCACCGTCGTAAGACCCAAGATGTGGTCATCTTGATCTATTTTACACCTTACAAATGGAGGAAATGCTTTCGTTATTTCATCATTTAAATTATCCAAGTCTCGCTCGTAGATATTTGGAATGATTTTAAACAGTGTTCGTGAGGAAATGGCATACAAGAAAACCAACTCAGTAATCCCTAAGATTATTGCAATAATATGAAGAATAATACTGCTAAAGTAACCTTGGAAACTTCCCAAATTATCTTGTAAACTATTGCCTATCTGTGCTTCTCGAGTGTTCTCTAATCCATATGTATTTTTCAAATATTTCTTTTTCAACCTGGAATCCACCCCCAAATTACCTCTGGGACAAGGAGGATGAACAGAAAACACAGTGAAATAAGAATGTAAAAATCAAAATAACGGTACACAACGGAAATCACATCGTCGTCGTCCTCGAAACCAGACGAATATTGGTTAATTCTGCAAACATATTTTAAATGTTCGCTTATTAGTTTTCCTTTTGACAGATCTACACAATGTAAATCACTGATAATACTGAAGTAAATTTTGATACACATTATAACCACGAATTTTGACACTAAGGATATACAAGTAAAATAATAACCAAGCGATCCCACGGGGGACACAGGGTCCGATAGTCTTCCTAGAAAACTTTCCATTTTTAGTGGATTACTGATCAACGAACTTGTTTCACTGATCGCTCGGACTAAACTGAGTCAGCAGGTGGGAAGCCTCCCTTTATATACATTAGTTATTTTCACCAACCGGTGATGTATTGATATCACTTCAACCTGTGAATTGATAGTTATTCTCACTGGTTGGTATTGGACCACTGCCGCTAAGTTATTTACACCAACAATAAACATTTCACTCAGCCGTTTGAAATTATTTGACAGGCAGGATTTCCTTTGAATTTCGTTATTCCATAATTCATTAAAACTGACAGTTCAGTATGTGACGTATTTCAAATAAAACTATCAAAGACTTTAAGCCCTTTCCTTGCCTTGTTTACAAGTTAATGCTTTGGGGTAAACATATGTTTTACTTGAGGCAGCAGAAGCACCTTTACCAAATCAGTTCTTCCGCCTGATAGTAGTCTTCACTATTTTTCTGGCCATGTCAGGTGTGGTATACGAACGTTTCACGTTAAATTTTTCTCCCTATTGTTTTTAGCCATGTTCCTTCCGCTGTATAAACTGTTTCTCGAGTGTAATGGCGAACGCTTACAACATACCGTACAGAAATCCAGCAAAATTTGTTGTTGGCGGCCGGGTCACCTGTTATTATATCTTCCTAATTTACGTTTTAATGTAAACTACCCAAACTAAACTTAACCCAGCCTTACCAAGCAATTTAACCAAACCTTACTTAACCAATATTATAGAAATTTTTAGTTAATCCGCCATTCAGCCCGTGAAATAAAACGTAAGAAACAGAAACAAAGTCAGCATTATAAACATCATTTACGTCCCCCAAAATTGTTAGAATAAAAATGTAGTAAATACAAAAGTTGATTAATTTGGTACGTGGCGGCGCTAACCATCCACCCACTCGATGTATATAGTGCTGCTCTCAGGCGCCTGTCCTTTCCTCCGTTACATCTTTCCTTCCTCTTTCTTACCTTCATTCCACTTCCTTCTGACTACGGGTCAGAAGAAGCCAAAATGGTTGGTCAAATTTTACACGTTGCCCTCATCCGATTTTCGACTTTTCATTAACATTTTCTAGTAGAATTGGTCATTCTAAGAATCTTTTCTTCTATGGCATTTCTCTCGCAAATTGATAATAAACGAGTTACACGCGACTTGCGCCAATCAATCACAGGTTGTATTATTTCGTACTTACACCCAACTCACTGACAACAAAAGTGGCTAACTCACCTTATACTTTACGCAATTATAAGCATTTTTTATTCTATGACACCCGTCTTAAATCAACCGTTGATGAGTTATGCAATTTATTACGCATTATTTTCTATGAGAGATTTTCCCTGCCATGGTCGGACAATTGTGTGTGTTCGTTGGTGCGTGTTATGTGTGTGGGTGGATAAAGCGCATGCGTGGCACATGAATCAGCCAATCACAAAGTAGAATTTCAAATGCCCCATGCTAGGGCTCGCAAGACGCAAGATTTGAAAGTCAGTTCGTCTCCAACCATAGACTGGGAAGCTTGTGAAAATTATTACTTCACTGCTATTTCACAGTTCTACCAGCAAGAAGATAAAACTGTTGCCTTTGTGTGATCGCATGTTGTTTTACCTTCAACAGGAACAAAGTACCCAAATCAAGGCAAAAGTCTCATTTTACGTGAGGATCAGAAAGTGTTGCACTGCCGCCCGTCACCAGTTGCCGGTACAGCTACAGACGACTCTTCAGATGCAGACGAGGAACTGTAAACTGCTAGGTAAAGGCATTATTTCTTATTTACACCCGGTTAGATGAGGTTTGGTTAATGTCATGGGGGGTCTGGGGGGCGAAGCCCCCCAGTTAGGAAAACACGAACTCCCTAAGAATCTTAAGATTATTTTCTTCCGAAGGATTTTAGTGTTTTTCGTTTGATTTTAATAACAGTTCCAGTAGGAAATCACTCGCTTTTGCGTTTTTCCCACACCCAACACCCCGGTTTCCCACAGGTCCCCCAGTATTCTTGGGGGGAGGGAAGAACCGCAAAAATACGTTTCACGTGATAATAGGCGTCCAACCTGAGTGTTTTCTGTTGTTTTTGGTGGGATTTTTGTTTCATTTGGACCGGTCCTTTCCACCGGAAGTCGCTAGTGGCGTTCAACAAAAACTAGCGACTTGCGATAGAAACGAAGGTCAAAATCGATCGAATCACACCAAAAACAACAGGAAACACTCAGGTTGGATGAAAAATTCGGATAAGGGCAACGTGTAAAAATTGACTAAATGGTTTCCTGTACGCCAGGAAACCAGTTACTACGCTGGGTGGCAACCATAGAACCAAATTATGGTGACTGGTGGTTTAGTGGGTAATTACAGCGCTTCCCAGCCAAGGGGTGGTTGGGGTTTATTGTTTATGTAATGCCACTCAGAGATACGTGAGGCTGGTCACTCAGCTTAAATGGCAGGACCAACCTACCTAGTCCCGGGCTTCTACGCTTCTCATGGGGAAACACTGGGTTAGATGATGAAAGAATCATCTGCGTAGGTTTGAGTAACATATCTCTTCTCAGAAGGATGGCAGCTGTATGTGAGCTTTATATTGTAAATATGATTATTTTTATTATTAATA
Source organism: Coenobita brevimanus (assembly GCF_032717465.1). Classification (NCBI taxonomy): domain Eukaryota; kingdom Metazoa; phylum Arthropoda; class Malacostraca; order Decapoda; family Coenobitidae; genus Coenobita; species Coenobita brevimanus. The sequence continues at coordinate 16,870,089 of NC_137049.1, read as the reverse complement.
TTATTTAATATTATTTTAGTAGTATAGTAGTAGCCTAGTAGTAGCAGTAAGAGTTGTAGTTGTAATAATAGTAATAGTAGCAGCTGCAGTACTAGTAGCAGTAGTTGTTAGGATATTAGTAATAACAAGTTTCAATAACAGTAATTACAAATCTGGCCTCTCTCTCTCTCTCTCTCTCTCTCTCTCTCTCTCTCTCTCTCTCTCTCTCTCTCTCTCGTAAATACACAGATAGATGAATTGATAGAGAGCCTGTACAAGCATTGAATGGTTCATTTTTATTTTCTTATGTAATAATACACTTGCCAGAGAGAGGATTGTTGGATGGATTTGTGAATGGGTTGATGCCTGGTGGATGGATGGAGAGACATAAACGATTGATGGATATATAGATAAAAGGATGGATGGACTATAGGGTCTCTAGGATGTCCCAGCTCACACATCCCCAAGAGGCATTATGTGAGCTGTGGCAGGATATTAAGCCTAGAATATCCTGCTAGTCACGAAGAAATACAATTGAAAGGATGTAGAGCCATCATATTGTCTTCTGTCACTGAGGTACGAGATAGGGACTAAGGATGACCCAAATCTCAGCCAAGATAAAATTTAAAAAATTTATAGATGAGTTTATTCTGTAGATTCCTGTTTTAAGTTTTGTCAGAGAAAATAGAAGTTTAAATGGCGCAGCGTGCACTCAGGTTATTTTATTCAAGTTATATCTCCTGCAGTTATTCAAATAATTTACCAGTAAGGAAGGCTAAATATTGAGTCTAATGTAATCCCTTTTTTACATAAATTAATTTCTTGGTAATTGAAAAACTCATACCGGTATGTCCTTAAAATCAAGTAGAAAATGTTTGTTTACACTTCGAGTTATACGTTAAAATGGCGACCAAACCAAGAAATCCTTTCTGTGACATTTCTTCTATATATATATTCTGGCGTTTTGAGTGTCATCTGTTGGAATTTTGAGTACGTATACGGTCGTGGTTTTATCTGTAGTGTTAAACTGAGGAAATACACACTATAAGGCAAAAAAACTGAGCGATTATGATTTTTTTCTTGATTGTCATGGGGCGTTATTTCTTCCTTATTTATGTATTTGTGATATCTTTGAACGGGAACCATAACCCCATTTAGCTCAACTGATGGCCAAACATAGTTAGATTCTTGGAAGTTTGAAGAAACCATGGAGACTCATTCCTACCTTTTAAATATTAGCCTCAGCTCAGTTGATGGCCAAGCATAGATAGATTCTAGGATATTTGACTAACAACCAAGGAGACTCATTCCTTGTAAATAGTAGTCTTGTAGCTCAGTTGATGGCCAGGCATAGTTAGATTTTAGGACAAGTTTGACTAGTAACCAAGGAGACTCATTCCTACCTTATAACTACTGTTAGTCTTGTAACTCAGTTTGATAGCCAAGCATAGTAGATTTTAGGATAAGTTTGACTAGTAACCAGTGAGACTCATTCCTAGCTTATATTATTAGTCTTGTAGCTCAGATGATGGCCAGGCATAGTTAGATTTTGGGATGTTTGACTAGTAACCAAGGAGACTCATTCTTACCTTAAGACTCGTCAGATAAAAGCTTGTATTGTATATGATTATTGTGGTTTTAGACTAGGTTAGGTACGATTTATTGTAATATATTTTTACTTGGAGTATAAATCATGGTTTTCCAGAATGTATATTGAGTTAGGCTTTTTTTTTTTTTTTTTTTTTTTTAATCGAGTTAGGCTGTTTTCGGGGTTTTTATTTAACCTTTTTTTAATCAGGCATTATGTTTAAGATCGTTGTTTTCTAGAATGTATTTGGAGTTGATTTTTTTCTCTCACTGACTTGCATAAAATCAGCTCAAAAAGGCACAAATCAGGGCCAAGCTAAGGTGAAAGGAGTAGAGTTTATACTGTATGTAAGGTTCATTCTGTCTTTCTGTCTGTCTGTCTACCTGTCCATCTACCTATCCATAGCCAGATGCCTTAATCCCGTTAGGGGTGGCCACAAACAAATCACTTCCATGTCACCCTGTCCCCTGCCATTTTGCTGCCCTCCCCCCAACTTACACCCCCCTCTCTCATATACAGTACCTATAATGTGAGGCAGTAAAACAAAGCAAATTTGCGCTTTTAAGTTCCACGACATTAATATTTAAAGTAAAACCTTGATTTAACGTTCCACACTTGGTGTAGTGCTGCCTACTTCTTCCTTCACCTTCATCTTTCTTTGTCTGTCTGTCCTCCTTTCTTACTATTTCTCATCATCATCAACTCACTTGATGTAGTGCCGATTACTTCCTTCACCTTTATCATTCTTTTCCTGTGTCTCCTCTCTTCCTATTTCTCACCATCATCCACTCACTTGGTGTAGTGCTGCCTACTTCTTCCTTCACCTTTATTATTCATTTTTTGTGTCTGTCCTCTCTTCCTAGTTCTCAACGACATTCACTCACCTGTTGTAGTTCTGCTTACTTATTTCGTCACCTTTATAATTCTTGTTTCGTGTCTGTCCTCCTCTCTATTTCTCACCTTCATCCACTCGCCTGATTTAGTGCTGCTTACTTCTTTCTTCACCTTTATCATTCTTTTTCTGCATCTGTCCTCACTTCCTATTTCTTACTAGCATCCACTCACATGATGTAGTGCTGCCTACTTCTTTCACCTTTATCATTCTTTTCTCTGTCTGTCCTCCTTTCTGACGACCGTATTTCTCATCATCATCAACTCACTTGATGTAGTGCCGATTACTTCCTTCACCTTTATCATTCTTTTCCTGTGTTTGTTCTCCTCTCTTCCTATTTCTCACCATCATCCACTCACTTGATGTAGTGCTGCCTACTTCTTCTTTTACCTTTATCATTCATTTTTTGTGTCTGTCCTCTCTTCCTAGTTCTCAACGCCATTCATTCACCTGTTGTAGTTCTGCCTACTTATTTTTTCACCTTTATAATTCTTGTTCCGTGTCTGTCCTCCTCTCCCTATTTCTCACCTTCATCCACTCACCTGATGTGCTGCCTACTTCTTCCTTCACCTTTATCATTCTTTTTCTGTCTGTCCTCACTTCCTAATTCTTACCAGCATCCACTCACTTGATGTAGTGCTACCTACTTCTTCTTTCACCTTTATCGTTCTCTTTCTGTGTCTGTCCTCCTTGCTTAGTATTTCTCATCATCATCCACTCACTCAGTGTAATGCTGCCTACTTCTTCCTTCACTTTTATCGTTCTTTTTCTGTCTGTCCTCCTCCCTTCTTACTTCTCACCATCATCCACTCACTTTATGCAGTGATGCCTACCTTCGCCTTTATAATTTTTTTCTGTGCTTAGCCTCCTCTCTTCATATTTCTCACCATCGTCCACTCACTTGATGTAGTGCTGCCTACTTATTCCATCACCTAAATAATTCTTCTGTGTCTGTCCTCCTCTCTTCCTATTTCTCACCATCATCCATTCACTTGATGTAGTGATAGCTACTTCATCCTTCACCTTTATCATTCTGTTTCTATGCCTGTCCTCCTCTTCCTATTTCTCACCATCATCCACTCACTTGATGCAGTGCTGCCTACTTCGTCTTCATCTTTATCATTCTTTTTCTATGCCTATCCTCACATCTTCTTAACCATCATCCACTCACTTGATGAAGTTCTGCCTACTTCTTCCTTAACCTTTATCATTCTTTTTCTGTGTCTGTCCTATCTTCCTATACCCTTATCCACTCACTTGATGTAGTGTTGCTTACTTCTTTCCCCTTTATCGTTCTTTTTTGGTGCCCGTCCTAAACTCTTCCTGTTTTTCACCATCATCCATTCACTTAATGTTGTTCTGCCTACTTCTTCCATCGCCTTTATCATGGTTTCTCTGTGCCTTTCCTCCTCTCTTCCTATTTCTCACCATCGTCCACTCATTTGATGTACTACAGCCTAAGGTACTTCTTCCTTCACATTTATCATTCTTTTTCTGTGTCTGTGCTCTTCTCTTCCTATTTCTCCCATCTTTCCTTTCACTTTTTAGTTCTCTCCATTCCTTTTCAGGTAGCTTTGCATTGAGTGACAAGCCTAATGGTTTCCTGTAAGCCAGGAAATCATTTAACAATGCTGGGTGATAACCATATAACCAATCCATCCATACGTGTTCCCTGCATGTCAGCAAATGTGTTGGCGGAGGGTTAGTTCCCCTCCGCCGTAAAACAAACAACTCAGAGACAAATGGTCCTGCTTTACCGGATTATTGCGTCTGGCTGTAGATAGACAGATAGATCAGTAGACCGGATATCGGATTTAACAATCACTACGAAGGGCACCAGACTTCCATCAGCGATAACAATGTCCGTTAAATGGGGTACAGTGGGTGGCAATACATGTTTCCTACCCGTTTTACTCCAACTTGGTCTAAAATTGCCCTCTCTCCATCACGTTTGTTAATTTGTAATAGCAAACTATAGTAATGCTCCATTAGTCATGAAAAAGCTCTATAACAGATTTGAAGTAAGCTGCAAAAGGGTGAAATTATGGGCCAAGTTAGTATGAAATGGGTATGGTTTACATTTTTAGTGCTAGAAAATGCTATTGTACTCATTTAAGTAACAGATTATAGTAATACTGTACTAGTCATGAAGAAGTGCAATGGCAAGGACGTGAAATAAGCTGAAAAAAGGGCAAAATTTTAGGTCAAGTTAACGTAAAATGTTTGGGGCATGTTGAGAGCACTGAGGATGGCAGGTGGGTGCAGAAGGTAAGTGTGAATGTCTTTGGTAGGGCTGTGAGGCACACCGAAAAAGGCCTAGGATGAGGTTATAGAGTGTGACCTCAGGAATAAGGCACTGAATTGGGAGGCTTCCAGAGATCGCGCTGCATGGAGAGCCTCCTGGGGTAAGGATCTGAATAGGGAGGCTGCTAGAGATCGAGCTGGGTGGAGAGCCCCCAACGATAAGGATCTGAATAGGAAGGCTGCCAGAGATTGGGCAGTGTAGAGGGCCGCCATTGGGTGACCAAGGCTGATGCTTTCAGGCATGTTGGAGCATTTATAAACAATACAGTACGATGCAATTATTTTCCATCACAAGTAACACCAAACTGACCTCCAAATTAAATTATGTAGTCTGATGTACGTATTTTTTCAGGGTGGTGATGATAGCTGCTGAAATTGTTGCAGTCGAGATTAATTGAGAACATTTGTGGGCAGCCCGATGGTGGACAGGACTTGGCATTAAGGTACGGGCAAGGTGAGTGCTGTAGTGATGAATTTTTAGGACAGTACAGTCATGGAGCTGGAGAGAGGGCACCCTGATGGCACAGGGCAGGGTGACATAGAGGTAGTTTGTGGGGGACTCACAGTGCATAGACAAATTGCAGAAAGAATCACCAGTGTTGGACTTGGTGTGTATTGACGTTTCGCCTCATGACTTCCTCAGAATACAATGAGGAAGCCATGAGGCAAAACGTCAATACACACTAAGTCCCACATCGGTGTTTCTTTGTGCAGTTTGTGGTTACCCCTTCTGGGATGAAAATCCCTGACTGTATATGGATAGATAGATAAATAGATAGATAGGTATAATAGATGAGTGAAAAATGGGAAACTAGGTAGATAAGTACATGGATGGTAAATCGATAGATAGGTAAATGGACAGATAGATAGTTAGACAGATGGGTAAATAGATAGATAAGTAGATAGATGGGTAAATAGGTAGGTAGGTAGATGGATAGATAAGTAGATAGGTACGGTAAATAGATAGACAGATAGATGGGAAAAAGATGAATAATTGATGGGTAAATAGATAGTTAAATAGATAGCTAGATGGGAAAATACATAATTAGATTGATGGGACAGGACTTGAGAGGAGCATGTGGAGTGACATGGAGGGACAGGTTGACGAATGAAGAAGTGAAGGAACGTTGTGGGGTAGATGCGGATGTGGTTGAAAAGATTAGGAGAAATACACTGAGGTGGTTTGGACATGTGGAGAGGATGGAGAATGAAAGACTGACTAAGAGGGTGTATGTAGGTGAGGTAGAGGGAGGGGTAGACCGAGGATGAGGTGGAGGGATGGAGTTGAGAGGTATATGAGGGAGGGGGGGGTGAGTTGGGGGGAGGGGAGTCAAATGGTGGGTGACAGAGTGACTTGGAGGCGTTTTGTCTGCGGCCACCCTTTGCGGGATTAGGGCGTCGGGCTATAGATAGATAGATAGATTGATTGATGGGTAAATAGATAGATAGATGGGTAAACAGATGGATAATTAGATTGATGGGTAAATAGGTAAGTAGATAGATATTGGTAGATGGTTAACAGATTGATAGATATTGATATATTTCACCATTTTTAATAAGTGATAAGGAAATAACTCCCTCAAAGAGTAAACATTTATCTTATTCGTTGCTCTTACTGATCATTAATAAGTATAATCTATTTGTTTTCATGTGAGGGGACTGGGCCACTCCCATAGCTAGAATGCTGTACTTACGATATTTGTGGTTGCATGAAATTTGGTGAGGGTATAAGGTAGGATGAGTCTCCTTGGTTACTAGTCAAGTCAGCCCTCCAATCTAACTACACGTGACCATAAACAGAGCTGAAAAGGCTTGGGAATCTTTTACCCCTTACGTTTCTCCCTCAGGTGACAGCAGGGCTGGCACCAAAGTGGGTAACCCGGTTTTACCCACACGGGTTTTTTCAGTAAAACCCACTTGAAAAAAACCACTATTATACCCACATTACTGTTTTTTTTTTTAAATAATGTATTTAATAACAAATTCAGTTTTATTGGATTAAATGGTTATATTTTTGCACACAGTATCAGAAGTAAATAATAGCTACTTAATCATATTCTGTTTCATTGGTTAAAAAAACACAACATCGCCAAGTACTGTATTATAATATAATATCTTGGAAGCATAATCTTAGTGATTTAAAAAAAAAAATAAAACAGCCTACATTTCTCATCACCAACATAAGTAAATATGAATGTTGTTCTTTGATTTTTTTAAACCTGTTCATAATACTTCTATTTTTCTAATACCTTTTATAACCAATATCCTTTTCTCTTGAAATGATAATATTTTTGTGTCACAGTAAATTATGGTTCTTGTCATTTTACCCAACCAATATAACAAAAGACCCCCCCCCCATTTTTTTTTTTTTTTTTTTTTTTTTTTTTTTTTTTCCAAATAAGAATGCAATTCTTTGCCTCTGATAAAATAAAAATGACACCACTGCTAAATGACTTACCAACATGAAATAAAAATATTTCCGGAAAAATAAAAACATTATTCCTTACCTCAGTTTCAAAAAATGTCAAAGTTTTCTTTATCTTAAGAATATTTTTACATTGGTTTCCTTCTCAGCAGATTCAGTTTTTATTACGTCCACATGTAATGTGGTGAATACAAACTTTACAGCCAGCTCTACCTGTCTCTAATTTTGAAAGTTTTAACATTAAGAGTAAAATTGTTTTTGATAGATATGGTTTTTAGTTTTATTAAGGAGTGGGGTAAATTCGTTATATAACTAATCATTACTGGAGTTAACTTATGTGCTGTGTCATATCATTACCAAATATCAATAATTCTACAGAAATATAAACATTGCTTTCTGTTCAAAATAGATGTATTATACAGGCTTAGATATTTGGTTACCAAAAGCTATTATTACTGTTAAGATAATGTTTGAAATCACATATGCAACAGAATTTTCAATAATAATTGTTTAGAAGATTGAGAAATGCAAGTATATAATTACCAAAGAAAGGAGAGTAGCAAGGCAAATGACTCCTTCTCCTACTATTGTGTAGTGTGGACTGATCTTTGCCAGCTCATGAGTTATGCAGTGCTGTCAAGCCTCTCATGTTGAAGCATGTTTTGCTGTGTAGCAGCAGCCCAAGGATAACAGCCAAACAGGTCAAACCATAATTGTGTTCATTTCCCTCACTCAAATAACTGTGTGAAAAATAAGATTTTATTGGGCTATTCATAATTATGTGTAGCGGAAACATTATTTTATTGAAATTTAAGGTAAACTTTGAAAAAACCTGCTTTTGCCCGGGTTTTGGGGTATTTTGTGGGGGGGGGGAAACGAAAAAAACCAGGTGGGTTGGGCTTTTTCAATTATTATTATTATTATTTTTTTTTTCAACCTTGGGTGACTGACTAGTAACCAAGGAGACTATTCCAGCCTCAAAGCTCACTGGCTGAAGGATAAATTTGACTGGTAACCAAGGAGACTCATTCCAACCTCATAATTCACTGGGCAGACTTTTGGTTAGTTTGTCCTTTTTTTCTTTTCTGGACCCCACCCCACCCCATCCATAGGTCTGGATGGTGGTGGTGATGATGATGATAATAATAATAGTGATGATGATGATAATGACAAAGATGATGATGACAATGGTAATGATGGTAAACAGCAATTCAGAGCAGACTATTAAATGCTGCTTTATGCTTTGCAGGAGTGTGTGTGGTGGTATGGACTACAAGCAAGAGATAGTCACCAGGCACAGGAGTAGTGCAGCACTGCTAACAGGCAAGAGTGGAAGTTGTAATAAAAGCCACAGTTGTTACAAGTTTACCTCAACCTTACATGCACAGTTGGAAGGTGAGACATGTTAATTTCTGTATTATACCCTTTTTACTCTAACTTGGCCCAAAACTGCCATCTCTTTGTCTTTAATGCGAGCTGTAAAAATAGATTGACATTATAATATGATTCTAGTGATGAAAAAGTGCTATGGAGAGGATATAGAGCCATAGCACTGTCTTCTCCTGCCACTGAGCTATATTGAATGTTGTGAAGGGACAAAAATCTGTGCCAAGTTAAGATGAAAAATGTACATCTAGGCAGTGAAACCCTTAGCCATATTGGTGCCACCACATGAAGGCATCACCCAGCAGTGAAACCCTTAGCCATATTGGTGCCACCACATGAAGGCATCACCCAGCAGTGAAACCCTTAGCCATATTGGTGCCACCACATGAAGGCATCACCCAGCAGTGAAACCCTTAGCCATATTGGTGCCACCACATGAAGGCATCACCCAGCAGTGAAACCCTTAGCCATATTGGTGCCACCACATGAAGGCATCACCCAGCAGTGAAACCCTTAGCCATATTGGTGCCACCACATGAAGGCATCACCCAGCAACCTCCAGATAATTGTATACAGGTTAGGAGAGATTTTCCAACAAGAAGTGTTAGATACAGCCTTCATTATCCCCTTCACTTCAGAGGCTTAGTAAAATGTCTGGTATAGTCCGTTCATCTTAACTTGGCCCTGATTTTTTTTATTTTGCAGCTTACTTCACATAGATCAGTGTCAGGGAAGAACAGTGCTGCAGCACATCTTCCAGTGGCACTTCTTTGTGACTAGCATCATGTCCTGGGGTAAATATATTGTCAGCTGAGAATACAAGAAGGAAACATGACAATTTTAGGCCACGGTACAGTAAAAGGAGTGTGTTGGCAAAAGTAAAGTACTGTATAATGTTACGACAATTTTTTTTTTTCCTGTAATTTACCCTGGATTGAAAATAATATTGATGTTGCTATTGCTGTTATAGTCATTGTTTTTGTTGGTGTGGCCCTGTGTAGGCTACATGTGACTGTGAACCCAGTAGACTGCAGGCTTAAGTTGTCCTCCTGCACTCCACAGTCCTCCTTTTCAACCCAGTGGACTGCAGGCTTAAGTTGTCCTTCTCCTGCACTCCACAGTCCTCCTTTTCAAGGGTAGGGAGGAAGTTGAGGAACATATATATAATTGCTGCCTGGTGCCACCACATGAAGGCATCCCCAAACATATTGCTATAGGTGATTGTACCTGGTTTATTATCACCTGACACAACCCATAATTTGAATACTAAGTCAAGGGTCCATGCAATGCTTATGAAGTAGTAATGGGTCTCCTTGGTTACTAATCAAATCATCTCTCCAATCTGACTACACTTGGCCATCATCTGAGCTGCCAATGGGTTAGGGATATTTGTTAGGTTAGATTAAACACACTGTAATAACAAAGACATGATGTGTACATCATCGTTATCATCAGCATCATCATTCAGAAAGGCAGGAAAAGGTAAGAATATGATAGTGGGAGAACTAATCCACCTCATGACCAGTGAAATGTGCCACACACTCATTTATTCACCATTCAAGCCCCTGGAATCCTGACTTCACGTGTTATTACACAAGCCCATACATCATTCCCACCCATATTAATAATAATAATAATAACGTCTGCCTATTGCCAGACGCCTCAATCCCGTAAGGGGTGGCCACAGACAAATCACCTCCATGTCTCCCTGTCCCCCGCCATTTCACTGCCCTGCTTCCAGCTCACATCCCCTTCCTTCATATATTTCGCCACCCCATCCCTCCATCTCATCCTTGGCCTCCCCCTCCCTCTCCCCCCCCCTCCACCTCACTCACATACACTCTCCTTGTCAGTCTCACACTCCATCCTCTCCACATGGCCAAACCATCTCAGTGTGTTTCTCCTAATGCTTCTTGTCACATCCACATCACAACGCTCCTTCACTTCCTCATTTATCTGTCTGTCTCGCCATGTGACTCCACATGCTGCTCTCAAATGACTCATTTCCACTGTTATCACTCTTGACTTGTGTCCTTCCAACAAGGTTCAAGCTTCACTTCCATACGTTAGAGTTGGTATGACAATACTGTCATGAGGTAACTTTTTGACTTCCGTGCTCACTTCCCTGTTTCTTATCACTGTTTTCAAGGAACCAGCAACTTTCTTCCTTGTTATACCCTTTCAAGCACTTCACCCTCGAAACTTCCATCTTTATTCATCATACTACCCAAGTACTTAAACTCATTTACTTTTTCCATTTCCTCCTCATCCAACCTTACTGTACATTCACTGACTTCACTTCTCTCGAAGATCATAACTTTAGTCTTCCCTACATTCACCTTTAGATTCCGTTTCTTTCACACTCTCCCAGACTCCTTCACCAAGCCTTGCAGCACCCCTTCGTCTTCACTTAACAACACAGTATCATCTGCAAACAACAGTACAGGGAGTTTCCAAACACTGCCCTCTCTCACTAGGGCCACTCCAACATCCACTATCCTATCTCGTATCTCTTTTATAACCCCATCAGTATACAGATTGAACAACCATGGAGACATGACACATCCCTGTATCAACCCAACCTTTAAATAGAAAAATTCACTCAGTTCACTATCCACACGCGCTGCAGCCTTACCACCCTCATACATACTTTTCACGGCACTCAGCAACTTCCCATCTACCCCATGTATTCTTAATACTTTCCACAATCCTTGTCAATCCACCCTGTCATATGCTTTCTCCAAATCCATGAAGGCCTGGGAGGAAGGTTGAGTCCCAGAGGATTAGAAGTCAGGTATAATTATTCCCCTGTACAAAGGGAAAGGGGAAAAAGAAGTGTGTGGTAATCAGAGGAGCATTTGTCATCTTATAGGACAAGAACATTAGCCAGTTTACCTATATGGGGGTGGAAAAAAAATATAGAAAGCTGATTTTTTTTTTCAGGAAACATTCCTGACTCATCCCTAATGACATAGCTGATGAGTCCCAAAAAATCCTCTTTGGGCATTTTGCATAATTAACCTGATTTACATATTAATTTGGGAATTTCACGAAAAATTGTAAATTGCACTTTCAGCCTTCATGGGACTATTATTTCTAAAAATGTTTTGAAGTTTTACTAAGAAGTGAAGATTTATGCATACATCCGTTTCAGTTACATTTTTCTTTTTTGGACCAATCAGATTGTTGTACATTACAGATAATTTGCATAATTTGTAGGCAGTTGGCGGAAATCGGCCATAATGTCATTGAACATCGCATGGAATGAATGACTTGTGAGAAGAAGTGAATGAGACTCGTCAAAATTACCATTAAAAAACTACAGATTTCTAGTAATTGTGTATCTTTTCTTTCAGGTAAACTGTGATGGAGTCCTGCACCATTTGTGAAAAACCAATTTCCTGTGACCGTGGTGAAATCCATGAGAAGGGGCTAAAAACACTTCTTGCGGTCAGTGAAGAGATCGACGATGGTGTGGCAGATCGACTTACCAATATACCATTACCACTTCCTGTTCATGCCACATGCAGAAGACATTATACCAAGCCTTCAACAGTACGCAGTAAACGAAAAAGGCAAGATGACTCTCAAGATCATGGTGAGATTAGTATGTCTGTTCGTCGGTCTCAAACATTTGACATCACAGCCGATTGCCTGTATTGTGGCAGAGAGCTCATCGCTGACTTTACACTGACGCTAGTGCCAACACCAAAACATGAGAGCAAGATCGTCGAGCTACCCGTATTACATCACCAGACATTGCTGTCAGTCTTGATGCACCAGTGACTGTCAAACAACCGGCTCCTCTGAACAACCGGAAGAACAAGGCTCAACTTATCCCTTTCCTCAAGAATGCTTTTGAACAGAAACATGTCACGTGTTACCAAAGTGATGGTGATGCTAATTACATGATCTGTCAAGTGGCTGTGACAAATGCACAAACTAGGCAGCCGGTTGTTCTTGTTGGCAATGATACAGACTTGATGGTTATCCTGACTCATTCAGTGGCAAAAGAATTGAACATCAGCATGCAGACCACCGCCAAACCAGATATACAGTATACTGTTTACTCGATATCCGACATCCAGGATGCCCTTTCTCCTGATGTGAAGTCAACATATCCTTCTGGCACATGCCATCACCAGTTGTGACACCGTGTAAGCACCTTAAAGGAAAGCAGAAAGTAATTTCTGCACTTAAAGATACACAAGAAGACCGGACCATATTGAATGTTTTCAAGGAGAAAGATGCTAGCCATGATGAGATTGCTGCAGGTGGTGAAAAGTTGCTGCTCAGACTGTGTGGTGCAAAGAAGGGCACCACACTGGACCAACAGAGACACCAGAGTTACATGCATAGAGTAAGCCAGAAGTTGGTAACCTCTGATATCTTTCAGCTAAAATTGCTACCTCCATCTTCTGCGCAGCCAAGTTCCACTCTTATCGAACGTACCTCACTGTCCAGGACTGACTAGGCAATTTGGACATTTCAGACCCAGATTGGAGATGGGAGCTTATTGATGGAGTGTTGTCTCCTATTTCAACAGATCATGCTGCTGCTCCAGATAGGGTGCCGAAGATTGTTAGCTGCGGCTGCAAGGCAACATGCACGAAAAAATGCAAATGTCGGAAAGCTGGACTCTTCTGCACTGCAATGTGTTCATCGTGTTGTGGCCAAACATATGAAAATTCAACACCAGTCAATTATGATGACAGTACATAAAGATGCACAATCACTATCAGGATTTAACTTTAATCAGTCATATCTAAGTTTCCATAAATGATATATATGGCTTTGATGATCAAGTTAAACATTTTATTTTGTGACGTGGATCATCATCTCTCATTTTCCTTTAAATCAAATATTTTTGAATGGCACAATTATGCTAATCAGATCATATTCTTGAATATTCACATTCCTGCACACATTGCAGTGCAGAAGCTCAGAGGCAAACTGTCCCCCCACATTTCCCCGAAAATCTGTTATCTTCATTGTGTAGTTTGACACAGCTGATGATTTGGGTCAATAACCTCATTATTATGCAATTATGCAAGTCAGTCTAATTATTCAATAGTTGTATATGTCCACTATCTGGTTTGTTTATGGCATTGTTTACCAAATAAAAACCTTACTACATACCATACTGTAGTAAAAAATTTTACATGCTTCAATAGCAATAGTATACAATTTGTCTGATTTCGGCCATTTTGCATGCAAATAATGCAAATTAGGAGGTTTTTGCACTGTTCTGATTGGCCTGTAAGTCCCAGGAATAGAAAAAGTTTTAATAAAATATGATTAAACTCGAGTGTTTTTAATCAGTTCAGGGTAATGGTTGATGATACTATAAACTGTTTGGTCCATTCTCTGACTTGGGGCATTTGCTCATTAATATGCAAATTAGGTTAATTATGCAAAATGCCCAAAGAGGATTTTTGGGGACTCGTCAGATATGTGATCAGGGACGTTTCAGGAATGTTTCCTGAAAAATTCAGGTTTCTATATTTTTTCCACCCCAAACCCTAATGCTCTTGTACTATTAGTGTAGTAGGAAAAGTATATGGTAAGATACTGACAGGGGAATAACAGAGGAATTAGTTGGAGAAGAACAGGGAGGTTTTAGGAAGGGAAGAGGTGTAGATCAGATATTAATTCTTAGATCTTTAGTGGAAAAGTTTCTAGAGAAGGAAAAGACGTTGTATACGGCCTTCATAATAATATTAATCCATCCATCATTAAATCCTGTGAATGATGTAATGGGTAGTAATGAAGTACCAGGAGAGAATGATAATGGAAAGCGACTGAAGGACGTGTCAAGAAAGGAGGTTGTGCGTTTGTAATTCCTACTTCAGGCATAAAGATGCACATAAATATACATGGTACAGAGGGAATGGAGATCGTGGTGAAAGGAGCCGGACTGATTACATGCTCATAGAGAAAATGATGCTGGGAATGGTTGCTGATATGAGGGCAGTGAGAGGAAGATGTGGAGGTTTGTCAGATCATGATTGTGGTGTGCAAGATCAAGCTGAGAGGAGTGAGGTAGACCAGGAGAGAGAGAGAGAGGAGCGATCAGGAAGAGAGACTGAAAGTTGAAATGACCGATGAATACAGGGCCAAAGTAGAGGAGGAGCTGAATCAGTGAAATGGATCTGGACGGCCTGTGGAATGCATATAGGGATTGCTTAGTTAGGAATGTTAAAGCAGTGTGTGGTGTGGCAAGAGTAACAACGAAGAAGAAAGGGACGGCCTGGTGGGATGAAGAGGTTAAGAGAGCAGTGGAGGAAAAGAGGAAGCAGTGGCTAGAGTGGATACAGGACAGGGGTTTAATTGAAAGAACTCCCTCATCTGTCTTTCTTTCCTTCATTCTTTCCTCTTCCTTCTGCCTATGGGTAACTCTACACTGAGTGACAAGCCAAATGGTTTCCTGTACACCAGGAAACCATTTACTACGCTGGGTGGTAACCATATAACTAAATTATGGCGCCTGGTGGTTAATGGGTAATTAAGGTGCTCCATTCTGATTGAGCCTGTGTAGGTTTACATCCAGGGGATGGTTGCGGTTTATTGCTCACGTAATGCCACTCAGGGATGAGTGAGGCTGGTCACTCTCATCTTAAATGTCAGGACCAACTTGCCAAACCCCGGGTTCTTACGCTCCTCATGGGGCAACATAGTACTGGATGATAAATGGATGGATAGAACTGAATATACTGAGGGCAAGAAGCACGCAAAGAGACTAGTGAAGAGGAAAAAGAAAGAGGTAAATGATGATTTAGGAAGAAAAATGAATGCAAATTACTCTGAAAATATGAAGCTATTCTGGAAAGAGGTGCGGAAATGTAGAAGTAACAGTGGAAGGAAGTGTGAAAGTGTGAAGGATGTAAGTGGTAGATTATTAACCCATGGGGATAAAGTAAGGTCCAGATGGAAAGAATATTTTGAAAGTATGATGAATGGGACTAGAGAAAGCAGAGCCACTGTGAACATGATTGGTTTTGGGGGTGTGCAGAGAAGGAATGCAGTGCCAGGAAACGTGACACTGGCTGAAGTGAAGAACACTGTGAAACGGCTGAAAAACGGGAAAACAGCTTGTGTTGATGAGGTGTATGTAGAGATGATTAAACGTAGTGAAGAGAGCAGAATGAAGTGCTTGTTGGAGATAATGTAAGAAGGCATGGATGAATGAAACTGTTCCAGTAGAGTGGAAAAAGACTGTGATTCCTCTGTACAGAAATAAGGGTGAGCGAAGTGAGTGCATGAAGTATTGTGCAATAAGTATACTGAGTTCTGTAGTGAAGGTATGTGGAAGAATTATTATAAAGAAAGTAAGAGAGATAACGGGAGGCATAGGGAGTGATGAACAGGGCGGCTTTAGGAGTGGCAAAGCATGTGGAATGAAATATATTTTTGCTGTGTGACAGTGGAGAAAGCTTGTGAGAAGGACTATAAGGTGTTTATGGCATTTATGGATCTGGAAAAAGCATACGACGAGGTAGAGGGAAATGTATTGTGGAAAGTCGTGCGTATGTACAATGTAGATGGTAAGCTGCAAGTTGCCGTTAAAGTTTTTATGATGGTAGTGAGGCATGTGTAAATGGGCCTCTGAATGAACAGATCTGAGGGAGTGCGACAAGGTTGGATGATGTCCCCATGGTTGTTCTTTATATATATGGATGGGGTGAAGAGAGACGTAAAATCACGATTAATGGAGAGATGGATGGCATTGATAATTATGAATGGTGATGGATGGAATGTCTCATTTGTTGTATGCTAATGGTGCAGTACTACTTGCAAATACTGGACAAGAGCTTGCTGCCCAAGTGCAGAGTTTTGCTGATGTGTGTGAGTGTCGTGCCTTGAGAGTAAATGCAGAAAAGAGTAAAGTGATGGTAACTGAGAGAGAAGGTGGCTCCCAGTGCGATGTTACAGTGAATGGAGAGAGACTGGAATTGGTGAGAGAGTTCAAAAACCTGGGCACAGCGGTAGAAAAGAGAGGAAAATGTGCAAAATAAGTGGAAAGTAGAGTGACACAAGGAAGGAAAGTAGCTGGTGCAATGAAAGCCTTGATAAGAAACAGAGGCTTAAGAGTAAAATGATGGTAATCGAGAGAGAAGGTGGCTCCCAGTGTGATGTTACAGTGAATGGAGAGAGACTGGAATTGGTGAGAGAGTTCAAAAACCTGGGCACAGAGGTAGAAAAGAGAGGAAAATGTGCAAAATAAGTGGAAAGCAGAGTGACACAAGGAAGGAAAGTAGCTGGTGCAATGAAAGCCTTGATAAGAAACAGAGGCTTGAGTGTTGCAGCTGCACGAGGCTTACATGAAGGAGTGTTAGTGCCAGCTTTAACATATGGATGTGAGACTATGGTGTGGCATGAGAATGAAAATTCAGGATTAAAAGCAGTGGAGATGGGACTGTTGAGGAATGTATGTGGAGTACGGAGACCAGATAGGATGCGGAATAATGCGATTCGTGAAAGATGCAGAATGAGGAAGTCTGTGGACACCAGAATCGATGGGAGTGTACTGAGATGGTATGGTCTTGTGGAGAGAATGGATGATAACAGAGTGGTGAAAAAGGAGCGAATTTGATGGAAGGACGAGGTGAGGTAGGCCAAGAAGAAGGTGGAGAGATATGGTGGATGAGTGTGTGAGGAGGAGAGATATGGAAGTTTGTGAGGCTAAGGGACTGACAAGAGATCGAGGTGGCTGGATGAATTTTGTGCAGAGAAGCACATGGCCAGGGATTTGGGACTTTTTTTAACGTGGCAGTATATGGATTGACTCAGTCAGGTTCCCATCAACCTTTGTCCTTTCGCCTCACTGTTGCATCTTTATCCCGTGTCTGTCGCTACCTCGGTGGTCACTGCTCCTCTGAACTATCTGATTGCATCCCTCCACCACTGCGGCAGGGCATTCCACTCGTCAAGCAACAAACTCTCATCCTTTTTCTCTCCAACTCTCTAATACAAGAGTTAACCGCTACTTCCAGTCCTTCATGTATGCGACATGTCAACTGTGGAACTGTCTTTTTCTGTAGTAGTAGTAGTTGTTCCCTAGGCAGTCTGACCAAACAGCCCCGGGTCCCTAAGGTAGGCCACGGTTGAGGTCGGGCTTTCCCACAGAGTTCTCAAGGAGTATAATGTTGTGTTGTTGGCACCGAAGACTGTGTGCAGTGCAGTCTTCCATATTGTGCTTAATAGTATGGAGTGCTGTGTTGCATTCTTGACAGGCATCAGCGACGGAGTCATCCAGCCTCTTCTGATAACTGAAGAGGACTGGATGATGCCCACATCTCAGCCTGGCCAGGTGGACTCTGTCCTTACGAAGGAGATAGAATTTAGAAGGGTGGATGTCAGGAGGCCGTGCATGTAGCTGTGTTGTCTTTGACTGACTGGATGGAATGGCGAGTGATTTGAGCATCGATATGCTTCTGGAAGCTGGTTTGAGGTGGACGACGGGGGAGAGATGCCAGTATTTGTGTATGATATCGTGTGCTGGGTGTCATTTTGATATTCTTTGGTGTGTGTGGATGTGCTTCCGTGTAGTGTAGCGGATGGTGTACGTTTGTGTAAGCTGCAGTCAGAATTTGTGTGCCTCTCATGTTTGGATGATCTTTGACTTTGAGGACTTTGGTTTCTTGGTGTAGGCGGCCCGTAGGTGTAGGAGCTGTGCACCCTGTGATTATTTTTAGGGCCTTGTTCTGTATGGCCTGTAGAGTATTGTAGTGTGTTTTAGTGTGGTTAGAAGCCCAAGCAGGGCTTCTTGGTTATGTCCAAATGTCGTGTGGGCAAGTGACCTTAGGGTGTTGAGTCTTAGTGTTAATTTGTTTTTATGTTTGTGATGTGTTGTTTAAATGGCATTGATGTATTGTATGTTATACTAAGGATTTTGGGTGTTTGTGGGGGGGGGGGGCTGTTGTTTATGGTGAGGTGTGGAATGTGACTGTGTCCTGTTGTCCAGTTTGTGAGAAGGGTCTGTTTGTGGTGAACCATTCGTGTAGTGTGTTGAGCTAAGGTTGGAGGATGTGTGTGGCTGCATTTGCATTTTGTTGTGTACATGTAAATGTTATGTTGTCTACACAGGAAGCTATGTGTTTTGTGGTGTGTGGGGTGTGGGTATGTCATGCATGTGTAGGTTAAAGAGTGTAAGGGACAAAAGAGATCCTTGGGGGACGCCATTTGTGAAGTTTCTGATGTTCGATGACTGACCGGCAAATGTTACATGTGCACATCTGCTTCCTAAATAGTTTGCCAGCAATCTTTTTGTGTTATTGTGCATGTTTGTGTTGAATATTTTGTTTGTAAGGTTGTGGCAGGGGATGGCATCAAAAGCTTTGCTAATGTCTTGTGTGACTAGGAGTGTTCCGTGTGGTGGCCTGGCTGAATTGATGCCATCAAAAACTCTCTGTGTAAGGTCTGTAAGAAGGGTGTTTGTGGAGTGTAGTGGCCTAAAACCATGTTGTGATAGGGCTAGGGGAATGTGAGGTGTAACTGATTGTAATACCGGTTGTTCAGTGGCTTTGGATGGGGTGCTGAGGAGTGTGATGGGGCGGTGTGAGGAAGGTAACGTTGGGTCTTTGTTGGGTTTGGGGATAGTGATGATAGTACCATGATTCCAGATATTGGGTATTATGCTGTGTGAGTAGGTATAGTTTGATATGTTGGTGAGTGCTTGGATGCCTTGTGGTCCAAGGTGTGTAAGGTGTATGTTGCTTATGTTGTCTGGGCCACAGGCAGATGAGTGCTTAAGGTTGCTAGTGATGTGCTTCGTCTGGTCGTAAGCGAAGGGTGCAAAGTCTGAGTCTGTGGGGAACTGTCTCTTGCGTTGGGTGACATGTCGGTCATCGCGATGGGGATTTAGATGGCTGACGTGTGAAAAGTGATTGATGAGAGTGTTTGCCTGTTGTTTGTATGAGGGTATGGTGTCAGTTGTTGTGATGGCAGCATGTGACTAGGTTGTGTTGCTGTTGGAGGGTGTGATGCTGTTTAGTGATTTGTAGTTTTTTTTTTTTTTTTTTTAAACATGTATGACTGGGCAAAAGCTTTAGGACCTATCTCCAAGTCCCAGTAGTCCTCCTTGGGGCCCAGTAGTCCTCCTACATCTCCACATGTCACCACTTCGGCGCTAACACCCACCATCCATATTGAATTCATGCTAGGGACAGGACGGGTGTACTGGTATTATCGGGGGTACGTTATGACATGTCGGTGGGTCATCTGGTAGATCAGAAAAGTCTACTTTTTATTAAATTCAAATCCTAAACTGTTCCCTGCCCCAGCCGGGATTTGAACCTGGGCCCATTAGGACTGCAGGCCACCTCCCTACCGATTCTGGAGATGATTATTCGAGTTTAGTGTTTGCTGCTGTGATATTTGATTGTTATTTGAGTGTTGAATTCTTGTATTTGTTGTACGGTGTCTTGTGTATGGGATGTTGGGGAGTGTTGTAGTGTGTCCCGTTGACTGATGAGGCCTTGAATTTCTGGTGTGAAGTTGGGATTGTGTCTCTTTCTGTTGCCGCTAGGGATGTGTCTTTTGTATGCATTTTGAATGTATTGAAAGTGTGCACAGCGGTGTTGATGTTTTTTTTTTTTTTTTTTTTTTTTTTTTTTTTTTACGTGTCCGACTCTGGGCAAAGGCTCAGGGCCTATTTCTTGGGGGCACTCACCTATCCCAAGGCCCAGTAGTCCTCCTACACCTCCACATGTCACCACTTCGGCGCTAACACCCACCGTCCATATTGAATACATGCTAGGGCTGTCTCATACAGGACTGGTGTATTGGTATTAGCGGGGGTATTTTTACGACATGTCGGCGGGTCATCTGGTAGATCAGGAAAGTCTGCCTTGTTAGGAAATTCAAATCCTTAAACGGTTCCCTGCCCCAGCCGGGATTCGATCCTGGGTCCATTAGGACTGCAGGCCGCCTCTCTACCGATTCAGCCACCGCCTATGATGGATGTACTGTTTAATGTTTCGAAATGTTCTGTTTCAGTTGTGAAGGCCTCCCAGTTGGCTCTGTTATAATTAGTGTATGTGTGTCTGTGGCCAGCTGGGGTGATTCTGGTTTTGGTAGTGATGATGACTGGGAGGTGGTCAGAGCCAAGGGTTTTGGCCACTCTCCAGGATGTTGTGGGGACGAGATTTGGGGAGCAGAAAGTGATGTCTGGGGATGATGGGAGGAAGAGGGCTTGGTGTGGGATATTTGTATGTTGATGGAAATTGTTGGGGATGAAAAGATTATCTGTTTGGGATTGTAGTACCAGCCCTCTGTCTGTGTCAGGGCTCTTGACATGCCAGGCCGATGCCTTGGTGCTGAAATCACCACCCAGGATGATGCTGGGTATGTTAGTGATGTGGTGCATTTGTGGAAAGTAATTGTGTGGTACTGTGGGGGATGACTGGAGGGGGGGGGGGAATGTACGTGTTGGCGATTGTTGTATGTGATTTGTTGCCAGTGCGTATTTTAATTTATTGTATTTCTGTTGTGGTGTCATGTGGGGGGAGAAGTGACTCTGTCTGTGAACTGGTATCTGGAAAGTTGATGGATTTGTGTACCAGGGTGATGAGTCCACCGCCACCGCCGTTGGCCCGGTCTTGGTCTTGTATAATGGTGGTGAAATTATGAAATGTAGGTGTTTTTTGTGTTGTGCGTAGTTTTGTTTCTTGTAAGATGACAATGTATATGATTGTTGTTTGATGAATTGTGTGAGTTCTTGTATTTTGGTGTTTATGCCATCTGTGCTTATTTGAAGAATGTTAATGTTGCGTGTGTGATGTGTAGTGGGTGGTGCAGCACGGGAGGGAGGTGGGGGTGTGGGTGGAGGAGAGGGGGTAGGAGAAGGTTATGACAGAGATAAGGGTTGGGGTGACTTAGATTGGGATGGAATGGGAGGGGTTGGGGGATTGGATGATGTGGGAAGGATCGGTGGGTTAGGTTGAGGAGGTGTGGAGGAAATAGGAGAGAGGCTGGTGGAGGGGTTTTGAGGGTTGGGGGAAGGAGCATAAGGAGCAGGTCCAGGTGTTTGTGTAATGTTCTCTGGATGCAAGTGTTGTGCAGATGAAATGGGTCCAGTTCTTGCACGAATTGCAGTAAATTGTACCCTTTGTTTGTCGACTCGAAGTGATGGGTTTTGTGCATGTTGGACATGTGTATTTGTTAATGGGTCCTGGATTGCTCTTAATGTCACCGACTTGAAGAAGTCTTCGAGAAATGACCGCCGGAGAGTCATTTCTCGGTGTAGAAAAAACAGTGTTGATGTGTGTGTTGTGTTGAGAGATGTGGTACTTGCCCGGACGACCGAAACCACTCCCAGGTTCTCGGGCCCCGTGAGGGGCGGGGGGGGGGGAGGATTGCGGTGGTTTGGCCCCCATGGTGTCCTCCTCCTCCTCCGCTTCGACAGCCTCTGGGGGATGGACTCATAACGAAGACGCCACCGCTGCAGGTCCTCCCTCTGTCTGTTTTTCCTACTGCCTACAATCTACAGTCTTTTAAACGCAGTGTGTCCAGGCATCTCGAAATGAATGGACCTTGAATTTGGCTCTGTTATTATGTTTTTGTTTTTCTTCTTGGTGGGAGTAATTTGCAGACCCCTGGCCTTTAGTTCCTTCTTCCTTTCATTAAAAAGACAGGTAGATATGAAGCAATAGGACATGGTGAAACCTTTTGGCCCATCAGCTGGAGCCAAGATTCCATGGGCTTGAATGATGAGTTAGTGGAAACGTGACCCACTGAACTGGACAAACTTTGGCTGTTTGGACGCTGCTACTCCTCACCCCGCTCTAGGGTGTGAAAGGAGGTCCGGATGATGATGATGATGATGATTATAAAACATATTTTTAGATGGATAAATATTAATTAAGCCCCCCTATCTTTATAATATACTTTTTCTACCATTAAGCCCACATTTATTTTGAAAAATATTGCCTTTTCGGAATCCATTGCTACTTATAAAACCTGTTTGACAGTTTCCAAAAAATCAGCCTACCAGATATATGGAAAATTTTATGATATTTTTCTGATATTTTTCACGATATCCTTGACTTACGATATTTACAGTAACAGTTGTGTGGATAAAGTTACAATATTTTGGTGAGTTTCCTTACCTCCTTCCCCCTCCCACCTCCGGCCCTCCTCCCTCCCCCTAATTTACAATATCCAGCCATTTACATGCACAAAGTTACAATATTCTGGCCAGTTTTCCATAATTTATAATATCTAGTCAGTTACAATATTATGGCCAGTTCCTCCCCCCCCCTCTCTCTCCTCTCCCCCCTCCCTCCCACCCACACCCCTTCTCCTCCTCCCTCCATCAACCTCTGGCCTTCCCCCTCCCCCTATTTAAAATATCTAGCCAGTTTCATGCACAAAGTTACAATATTTTTTCCAGTTTTCCCATTATTTACAATACCTAGCCAGTTACATGCACAAAGGTATAATATATTTGAACCTATCCCTGTGTTATAATGAGGACTTGAGTGTTTGTGAAATGTAACTCTGTATAGTTTATGTAACCCCTTAAAAAGCATACGATCATTGACCGATGCTTAAATTCAGTAGCCATTCATTGTTTGGGTTTAAGTGAGTGGCATTATTATTATTTCAGTATTATTAGTATGTTGTTATGGGGTCAACATGTACTGTAATATGTGGCCACGTTTCAGCTCATGTTTATGCTGTGTTGATGTGGCATACAGGTAAGACCCTAATTGTTTTTGTTTTAATATTAAGTATTAACCCAATGACTCTGGCTTGTATTCTTGTTGGGTATAGAGGCTCCCTAACACCTCTTCCTTAGTGATTTATTGAACCTCCTAACACCACTTCTTTAATGATTTATTGAACCTCCTAACACCACTTCCTTAGTGATTTATTGAACCTCCTAACACCACTTCCTTAGTGATTTATTGAACCTCCTAACACCACTTCCTTAGTGATTTATTGAACCTCCTAACACCTCTTCCTTAGTGATTTATTGAACCTCCTAACACCACTTCCTTAGTGATTTATTGAACCTCCTAACACCTCTTCCTTAGTGATTTATTGAACCTCCTAACACCACTTCCTTAGTGATTTATTGAACCTCTTAACACCTCTTCCTTAGTGATTTATTGAACCTCCTAACACCTCTTCGTTAGTGATTTATTTTTGGATGTGGCTGGTTAATACCGTTTTCACATTATGCAGAGTATGGCCATAGCGGAAGGATTTATTAACACAGAAAAGGACAGTAAGGTGTCATGAACAAAATAAATTGCTTAGAAAAAGGTGTTTGGGAGCTCCTTCAGCCAACAAGAATATGGAGCTGCGTACTTTTTTTTTTTTTTTTTTTCATTTTATTCCTGCCATCGCTGCGTTTCTTCTATTCAGTCCAGGACAGGCTGTTATCAGTATTATTAGTTTGCTTTTGGTTGACAGTAAGGTGTAATAAACAGCATTAAGTCACTTAGAAAAAGGTGTTAGGGAGCTTCCTATACGAACTTGCTTAGGTCTTTTTCATTTTACTCCCGCCATCCCTGCACTTCCTTTATTCAGCATAGGGCAGGCTTTTTTCAGTGTTATTAGCGTGTTTTCAGTTGCCCAGGAGCCATACCCTCTTTTTAGCTCTGTTGATGGCCAGGTGTAGACAGATTGGAGGGTAAATTTGACTAGCAACCAAGGAGACTCATTTCTACCCCAAACTAAAGCTCAGATTTAACACAGCCACCACTTACAATGAAAGAAATGAGATTGACCCAGTTCCTTCAGATAAAACCAGGTATATATGAGTTAGATAGAGCCTTTGATGAGCCCTTTAGTACCACAGGCCTTAGATACAGCCTTGATAGAGCCCTTTAGTACCACAGGCCTTAGATACAGCCTTGATAGAGCCCTTTAGCACCACAGGCCTTAGATACAGGCTTGATAGAGCCCTTTAGTACCACAGGCCTAATATACAGCTTTGATTGAGCCCTTTAGTACCGCAGGCCTTATACAGCCTTGATAGAGCCCTTTAGTACCACAGGCCTTATACAGCCTTGATAGAGCCCTTTAGTACCACAGGCCTTAGATACAGCCTTGATAGAGGCCTTTAGTACCGCAGGCCTTTCCTAATCTGCCTATGATAAGCTCTTAGTGGCAAGAATAAGTGAAAAAGAATGTCATCCAGATCCATAGGGTTGAGGGTTGCTTCCACAGTCTATTTTATTTATTTATTTATTTATTGTTTTTATCTGTGAAGGAAAAAGTTCACAAATTTCCCCCAATAAGCTCCATCGGTGAGCTAGAAAACGCACTGCGGATTTCATCGTACATTTTCTTAAAATTTTTGTCTCAGTGATTTGTGTGACCAACAGTCTAGTAAGGTTCATTAGAGAAGTATGGAGCTTTCAAAAGATTTTGTGTTAAACTTTTACAGTAATTCTCATATTAATAGTTCTTGTACTTGCCAATAAACCAAACCTCATTGGAGAGTTTGCAGCTTACAAAGAATTCCAAGATAATTCTTTTGATAATGTTAATGGCAATAGTTATATTGTACATCACTATTCAAAGCCTCTTTGAAGATGTATGGATTTCACTGAGAATTCATCATATTATCTTCCGTAATGGTAACTTGATGCCTAGACACAGGAGTGAGGGTTTTCTTATCAGCGTCTTAACAGCTGGGACTGTGGAAGCAGCTTAATGTTTTGTATTATTTATTGTATTGCTGAGTAAACTTAAAGTACCATATAATCACCTATCTGTCTATCAATAGCCAGACGCCATAATCCCGTAAGAGGTGGCCATTTGTCTTTGGGTTAGTTGTTTTACAAGGAGGGGCACTAACCCTCCGCCAGCCCACTTGTTGACACGTAAGGAACACATGTGATTTGGTTATATGGTTACCACCCAGCATTGTAAATGGTTCCCTGGCTTACAGGAAACCACTGAGCCTGTCACTCAATGTAACGCCACCTGAAAAGGAAAGTCATAACCGTTAGCATTCAGTAGCTGTTTAATGCAGAATAGGATGACTTACAATGGGGGTGCTCAACTAGTCCCATTGGCAGAATATACTGGAACCTCCTTTAAGTGAAAATTGCTGCATTACTCATTGGCTTTGAGACACTGATACGTTTTAATCAGTTATATCAGTGTTGTCGTTGTTGTGGCCCCAGGCTTATCTGAACATAAACCCAGTGAACTTAAGGCTAAAGTTGTCCTCCATCAACAGTCCGCCACTTATCTTTAAAGAAATAGTCATTCGTATAACTAGGCATAAGAACTGCATGATTTTATACGTACCCCCATGAGGAGTCGTCTCTCTCCAGCACCTTTCACATTGTTAAGAAAGGCTCCAGCATGCTTGCGTGCGTCACCCTTGGTCACCTAATGACGACTCTTCACGCTGCTTGATCTCTGGCAGCCTCCCTATTCAGTCCCTTTAAATACAGTTTTATATATAAAGTTGACAGAGGAAGAGTGCAGTTTGTTAAGCCTGTTTGAATATAAAGTTACCACCAAGTCTGTTTGAGTATAGTCAGGCCATTTTGCTAAAAAGGTTGAGCACCCATCTTAGGTGTCACTTGCTTCTGTGCAGACGTTGGATACTGTCAAGATTTATGAGGATTTACTTATCACAGTTTATGGCTGTAAATAGGGTTAGGGATAGCCATTAACCTCTTCAACCTGGGAATGTCATTTCTATTTTAGTTTTCCACTGTTCATCCATCATCTGTCCCATCAGGAGTGTAGGGGACTGAGGTTAGGCTCTCCCTCTACAATCAAACCCTTTATTAACCCATCAGAATGCTAGGCTATTCAGTAAGGACATCAGTTTTGTTTTATTCTTGCTGCCATCCATCCAGTCCTTTACTGTCCCATCAGGAATGTAGGTGGTTGAGGCTAGGCTGTGGGAGGTGGGCTGTACCAGGGAAAGTATATACCGAGGTTAGGTTGTCCATCCATTATTTAACTCTGTATTGTCCCATCAGCAGGGAAGAGAAGAATGATATGGAGAGATAAGGGAAGATAATGATATGGAGAGATGAGGGAAGAGAATATGTGCTGTGGAGATGAGTGTTGTAGGTAGGCCAGTAATGTGCAGGTTCAGAGGTGAGGGAGGAAAAGTGTGTGTGGGATGGGCAGCAACGAGTGAGTAGGATGGGATATCAGAGTTGTAGTTCTCTCATCTTTATTTGGCCAGATTTTTGTCCTCCTCCAGCTTATTTCACATACCTCAGTGGCAGAAAAAGACAATGCTATGGCCCCAAATTTTTTCCACAGTACTTCATGATTAGACTCATATTATTGTGTTAATCTCCTGCTACAACTCAGCATTCAAGATGGAATGACGGCAGTTTTAGGCTAAGTTACTGTATAGGTGTATAGTTAGGCTGGTAAGGGTGGTATAAACAACTGCCAGTCCTGAATTACCTCATTCAAATCATAATGTTTTGTGGTTAAGGTATTATAGTCCATAATGTCTAAGGGTAGGAGACTGACCTATGCCCCGTGGTAGCATTTTATGTGATTAAAAAGGCTCCAGTCTCCTCTAGGCTTTGAACTATATCATGTAAGTCAGTTCATTCTGACCCAAGAGCTCTAGTACACCACCAACCCAGCAAACAGTATTACGTTGCAGCAACGTTACCACAACGTTGTGTTTATGTTGCCATAACGTTATGGCACTACATTGTGACAACGTAATCTTGTATGGTTTTCTTAAAGTTGCCACAACGTTGCAGTATAACGTTTTTTTGCAACGTTCAGGCAACATTGCCACAACTTTATGTAACCTAGTAGCAACCTTTATACGACTTACCAAAACCAACACATACCTGTATATCTGTGAAAAGGAATAAGCAAAGACAGTTTTTTCTACATTATATTGTTATTGTACTGAAATTTCCGAAAAATACAACTGGTAATGAGTCCATTCAATGTTCATACAATCTTGTCATCTTAATAATAACAATAATAATAATAATAATAATAATAATAATCTATCTACCTATTGCCAGACGCCTTAATCCCACAGGGGTGGCCACAAACAAATCGCCTCCATGTCGCCGTCCCCCGCTATTTCACAGCCCTGCTCCCAGCTCACCCCCCCCCCTCTCATATACCTCTCCTCTCCACTACATCCCTCCATCTCATCCTTGGCCTCCCCCTCCCTCTCTCCCCTCCATCTCACTCACATACATTCTCCTCGTCAGTCTCTCATTCGCCATCCTCTCCACATGGCCAAACCACCTTAATGTGTTTCTCCTAACTCTTCCTGTCACATCCACATCCACACCACAACGTTCCTCCACTTCCTCATTTGTCAGAGTGTCTCTCCATGTGACTCCACATGCTCCTCTCAAATAGCTCACTTCCACTCTCTCACTCTTGACTTTTGTCCCTCCAACAAGGACCAAGCTTCACTTCCATACGTTAGAGTTGGTATCACAATACTGTCATGTATTAGCTTTTTCACTTTCATGCTGACTTCCCTGTTTCTTATCACTGCTTTTAGGGAACCAGCAACCTTTCTTCCCTGTTGTACCCTTTCAAGCACTTCAGCCTCTAAACTTCGATCCTTACTCATGACACTGCCCAAGTACTTAAATGCACTCACATTTTCCATTTCCTCCTCATCCAACTTCACTGAACATTCACTGACTTCACTTCTCTCGAAGACCATCACTATACTCCTTCCCTGCATTCACCTTTAGATTCCGTTTCTTACACACTCTCCCAAATCATCCACCAAGCCTTGCTGCTCCCCTTCGTCTTCACTCAACAACACACCATCTGCAAACAACAGTACTGGTAGTTTTCAAACACTGCCCTCTCTCACTAGAGCCGCTCCAACATCCACTGCCCTACCTTGTATCTCTTTTATAACCCCATCCATATGCAGACTGAACAACCACGGAGCCATGTTTCAATCCAACTTTCAAATTTAATAATTCACTCAGTTTACTATCCACACTCACTGCAGCCTTAGCACCCTCACACATAATCTTCACATCCTTCAACACCTTCCTATGTACTCCATGTATTCTTAATACTTTCCACAATCCTTGTCTATCCACCCTGTCATGTGCTATCTCTCAATCCATGAAGGCTGCATACAACTTCTTTCCCTTCTCTAGAAACTTTTCCACTAAAGATTTAAGAATGAATATCTGATACACAACCTCTTCCCTTCCTAAAACCTCCCTGTTCATCTCCAACTAATTCCTCTGTTATTTCCTTTACTCTGTTAATAAGCATCCTACCATATACTTTTCCTATTACACTAAGAAGGCAAATGCCCCCATGATTACCACACACTTCTTTTCCCCCCTTTCCTTTGTACAGGGGAATAATTATACCTGACTCCCAGTCCTTCGGGACTCTACCTTCCTCCCAGGCCAATCTACACATCTTCCACATCCATTTTATTACTATCTCTCCCCCATGCTTAAGCATTTCACCACACACTTCATCAATAATAATAATAATAATAATAATAATAATAGACTCTCATCTTAAATGTCAGGACCAACTTGCCTAACCCCAGGCTCTTCCACTCCTCATGGGACAAAATAGGATTGGATGATGGATGGATGGATGGATAATCAGTTTGGGATTTACACACATAGTGGCATATTAAACATCAAACAAGTGTTTATAAATACCAGCCATGCTCAAAACCAACCAAAGATAACCCAATAAGGCCTCTGCGGCATATTTCCATTGAGGTCCTTTTGGGATCAGGATTAGCTGGGGGCAAGGGGAAGTAGTTAGTGTTATTCTTGAGGTAATCTTAGCTCAAATCAAAATAATTTGCAAGTACATTTTTCTTCCCACTGTCCCCTTTTGTCGATAAGGGCTATGATGTTGTCCCTGGCCAGAGCACTTAAGTCGGGAGTGTGTAGCCCTTTATGAGTGGTTGCCCTTCCTGATGTCTACCAATAACCCTTGGGTGGACTCGAACATCCGACCCTTCAACCAGAGTGGAGCACTTTAACCCACTGAGCCATGGTTGCAACAAAATACAATAAATAAAAAATATTAGTTTGTTGGTAACAGGCTCAAAACTAACACTGACTTTGAAGTGTCTAGTATAATAATAATACATACATACAAGGAGGGCAGAAAGGTTGCAAGGGGATGGAAAAAAGGCAGCATATAGCAGAGAAGTGGAAAGCAATTGGGTAAATATGATCTGGGGCAGATGAGAGAATGGAAGGTGTGTGCAAGATATTCACAGGCTGTTGCATAGAACTGTGTGCCTCTCATAACAAGAGAATCTCTAACTGGTAGGACTTTAGTTTCAAAATGTAGGTGAGCTATGGAGGTGGTTTTGGTGCAGCCAGTGACAATTTGAAAGGCAGTGTTTTGTATGGTTTGTAAGGT
This sequence comes from Coenobita brevimanus, assembly GCF_032717465.1. Taxonomy (NCBI): domain Eukaryota; kingdom Metazoa; phylum Arthropoda; class Malacostraca; order Decapoda; family Coenobitidae; genus Coenobita; species Coenobita brevimanus. The sequence continues at coordinate 16,840,158 of NC_137049.1, read as the reverse complement.
GTTGTAGTGAGTGTTGGAGAGGATGGGGGTCCATGCCGGAGAGGCATAGGATATTACTGTACTGACCTGGACGTGTCCCGCTGGATGGACCTGTCCAGAGTGTGTTTAAGAAACAAACAAATCAATAACATGGCCTAGATTAATACATATAACACTTTCTGAATTGGCAGTTTCCAGAATTATTTTCTAAGACAATAATAGGGACCTTTTGCATATGTAACAAAAAGCACAATGATATGAAACAAAGCTTTTACTTATTTAATGCAGTACACTCTATTCCTGTATATGATACTTCCATATTCCTCATAACATTCTACATTGTTGCATATGATATAGCATTTGCTACCTCCAAACCTCAAGTAGCACTAAAAATTGGTCTTCTCATTACAGTATGTCAACACATAACGTCTTACAGTCCAGTGACAACAGATAATAAAAAGAAACAACTTGTAACATTCTGTGTCTGTGTGCCAAATTAAGTAGTGGTGATAAAATTTTTAAAAATTGTGGAAAAGTGTCCACTGCAGGATATGAAGAGTCGGGCACTCTACTGGCTGACAGGAAACTGATGCAAGGAGTGATTGTTTCTCTGATTAAACAAGTGACTTTGTTATTGTCAGGTCAAGGGTCAGGATTCAGGTTTTGATGGTGTACAAGGTCCTCCCAACACCCAAGATTATCTTTTTGTTGCAAAAATCATACACCCAAGATTATCTTTTTGTTGCAAAAATCAATCAGAAATACCGGTTACAAGAACAGTATTGCATAAATAGTTACAACTGTCCTCACTCCCTGATGTCTGTTTGGACAGGTATCACCATATAAGTTTAGAACATCCACAAACTGTCCAAAAATAAAGAGCCTTTGTGAACAAAAGAATACTACTAAATGAACATGATCACAATGATGCAGAAATCAAAAGGCCTATTTCCTAATGAGTAAACAAATAAATAATTATCACAGGCATGCATAACACAACATACAACCAGTCTATACTGACTTACTTTCATCCACATAAGCTCTGTTTGCACTCCCTCAGTATACTTCCCCTCAGTTGAGGTAACTGGTTCCTGCAGCCTGAGACTGAGGCCTTCCTGCCTCTGGGTCTGACCTATAAGCATCAGTCCTTGTGCTTGAAGACATCTGTGGTTTTCCAAGCAAGCTTCTCTCTTCTAAAAAAAAAAACAAATAAATAAATAAATAAAAAATAAAAAAAGTGTCAAAATTGCAATGCATAACAAATTAGATATAAAATATGCAGAGTTTCTCTTAGTTCCTGGGTTCATCGTATTGGAAACACCTGTATACTTTAAGAAGAACTGGGTTACTTTAATTTTAATTTTGTAAAGTTTGGCTGAAAAGAAAGCTGCCAATGAAAATTGCATGTGACACATTTCACAACTGAAGACTTCATTCTTCAAAAGTAAAGTTCCCTCCTCCAATATATATAACCCTTCAGTAAGTATATATACATCCTTAAGTACTGGTTGGACCTTTGTGACTTACCATCATAGGTTCTGCCTGCCCGTTCCCTCAGGAAAATTGGCAGTAGCTACAGAAGACATTTGGCTTGGGCCAACAATTGGGGATGGTTGTGAGCTCCTCACTCCACGGAACTGCCTAGGCATGTATGAACTGGTGGGGGCCTGTCAATCAAGTCTCGCTCTTCTGTAAGAAAAGCATTTGATAAAAAAAATAAGTGGATTGTTGGAAAAAGAAAGAACCTAACTCTATTTTGACTTGCCAACAAAAAGGCATGCAAGGAGTTTTTCTCTGCTGCAAGAGTTTGGTAATCCGGTCAGGCTAATGTAACAGTCAACTAAAACATTTCACAATTCAGAACTCTTTCCAGTAACATTATGGCTCCTTAATCGTGCAATTATTTAATAAACAGGGACATCATAGGCACTTCTGCCACACACTGTGCTATAAGAAATGTCTTCAGTGTGGACTTATTAGATAGATTCCTGTAACGACTTGGGAACAATAGCCTAAAACAGGGATACACTTTCAAGGAAATCCTTGACTTTTCCCAGAAGTTACATTAGGTAATTATGGTAACTGCTGTTATGACATACCCTTAGTTGAAGGCATAAACTTGACAGTTGAGGCCAAGACCTGGATGGTGTGGCTGATGAAAAGTTGGTCCTGTATTCACCAGGTTCATCTTCAACTGAAGAAGAGAAAATATATAAACAAGATGCTGAAAATGTTTGCATCTTATTAGTAAAGCAGAAGTCACGCTGCTCAGCAAGTTCAGTGTCACACTCGAAAAACTTTTAAAGTGTACAATACTATTTATTCCATTTAAGTTTGTGGACCAACAGTTAAATCATGAAATGTTTACAATGTTTTCTCTTTCAGAGAGAAGAATCTATGATTTATGAATCACCTACCATTTTGGTGTGGTTTGCAGTGTTGAAATTTAGTGGATTTGGAAGGTTAATAGACGCACGCTTCTTATAGCCATAAAAACCATGTCTTCCTGGCTCGGATGATGAGTTTGCTGGAGGTTCTTCTCTTTTACATTGTTATGCTGAGTGTTTTTAGGCCGACTCCTCGTACTAAAGACACTAGCTACTGAGCGGGGTCCTCTTTCCGGACCGGAAGTAATGCACTAACAAGGGAACAGGACATAAAAACTAGGCAGTCCACCTTTAACACATCTATTACCTTAATTACAACACCTTAACAATATTACATAGGATGGTATTATAAACAGAGGATACAGATATACAAAGTTACGTTAGTGTAATATGGGATATTCACACACTCCTTAATTATGCTTTATAATAGGTTAAGAGTCCGTAAGTGGATGGGATTCACTTGTATCAAAGTCCAAAAGGTCTTAGCGTGTCGGGGCAATAGAGATGTCTGGGCTTGATGAGCCGAGGAGGGATTATTACTATAAATTAACAAGGGGGGTAGAGCACTAGAGTTCACTGTTTGGGCTCGGCGCGGCAACTCTCGCCCGCGAGTACACTGACAAGGGGGGAGACTACTCTAGATTGGACTTTGGGATAGCACTGGTCGGATGAACCCGGAACTTATAGTCTTTGCTAGGGGAAGGTATTTACGGACACTTTTTGGTGTAATCCCGCTGGTTCACTCTGTCACTGGATCACTACAGGAAAGGGAAAGTCACTATTCTTGCCCGAGTTTCTGGGGCGATATCACTTTGTCACTGTAAGGTGTAGGTCCTCACTCTGGTCACGGTGCAGGGAGACCCTCTTGCCTGGGGTCTCGACCTGTTGTAGACCCTCCTCTGGTCACGGTGCAGGGAGACCCTCTTGCCTGGGGTCTCGACCTGTTGTGGGTCTTCCTCTGGTCACGGTGCAGGGAGACCCTCTTGCCTGGGGTCTCGACCTGTTGTAGGCCCTCCTCTGGTCACTGTGAAGGGAGGCCTGTCTGTGTTGGCCCTAGGGACTGGGGCCAAACAGGTGTAGCAGACGGGCCTGACGTCGTAGGGTCTGCGGCAGGGGGAGGTCGGTGTCGACGGGTTGCCGGGCTCGCCTAGGGGTCCGAGGACTGCGGAGGTCTACTGGGGGACGCGCCGTCAGGTGTGGGCTGCGGCCTCGTCTCCCGCTGGTACCTGGGGAAGATAAGAATTTCCCGGGGGTAGGAGGTAGGTCCCGACTGGGACCAGGCCTCTGTTCAGGTGACACTTTAGGGGCAACTCCCCCGGGTGGTGTCCGGCTACTCCTGCAGGAGTTAGCTGGCTCTAGAGGACACACGGAGGCCATGGTCTCTCTTGCACTTATGGAGGGTAGCACAGAGGCGACTCTCTCTCTTGTCTTTACAATTGCCGTGGCACCAGGTTGATCGGTCCTGGGACCCACTTGTGGCGGTGTGTGAGGGTCTCTTACCCTTAGAGTGGCTAGGGGCGTGAGCCCCGTACAATCCACTATTGGGCCTCCTGCCCTATTTGTTATAGAGGGCTCTCTTCCCTCGTCAAAGGACCTCCTGTCCTGATTGTGGCAGAGGGTATTACGCCCTCGTGGCTCACGGTGGCAGAGGATACAAGCCCCTCGTGGCTCACCTGGGTTGTTGCGGCAGAGGAAGGTGCTTCCCCGTGGCTCGCGGTGGCAGTAGGTGTAAACACCTCGTGGCTCACCTAGGGACCTCCTGTCCCGTTGGGGTGAAGCTGTGGTCGTCACCACAAGACTACGAGGGACTGACGTATCAGTCCCACCCCACTGCTGTCGATGGTTAACCCGCCGTGTAACTTGTTGCGGGTCTAGGCTCACCTGGTGTTGAGGTAGTTGCGGGAAGAAGGGGCACAGGTCAGTGGTGGTTGGATGACCCTCTTGTCCCGGGTCACTAACCTGACCGTTATCTCCTCCTCGGGTGGTGGGGTGGTGGTGGCCCGGTGGTGGTGTGGGGGGTGGCGGGGCGGAAGGTCCGGTCGCGGGCATTTTATACATGCTTTGTCTTCATCCGAACCAAGTATCAAAGCTGAATAATTGAACTGTATAATCAATCATGCATTCAAGATGTTTCACAGTTTGTACATCTAACTAAAGACAGGTGTCTAAAATATGAGAGCAGCACTTTGACAACTGGGCAGTACAATATGGATATAGCACCAACCAACATAATTTATACTAGGCCATGGTTAGGATTACGGCAGCCGTAAGTATACACTCACAGACCACGATTATGGCAGCCATACTCTAACCTAAAGTAACCTAATCTATTTCTAACCTAACCAAACCACCAAACATAACCACTAAATTCTAACGGCTGAAACTGAATTGCTGCGGTATTAAGCTAACCAAACAACTCTATCATTCATTATATGTATACAAGCTCTGTAAGTGCCATAATCATAGTCCATGAGTGTATGTGTATAATTACGGCTGGTGTAATACTAATCACTTTGTTTATACTAACCATCACCACTGCAGAAGTCCTCCTGCTCATACTTCTGGGGTTTCTTCCTCTCCCTTTGTGGAATGTTGTCATCCATCTCAATGGTGGAAATGTCCTCTGCATCATTTGGCATGGCAAAGAGCCTGTTCATAGGTGTCTGGAACCCAAGTGTAAGGTTCATTAGTTTGGACTGTCCATGAACTCTGGAGTAATTGAAATCTACATGGCTGACATGTAAATGATATTTTACTAATTCTGTAAACCGTACAACCAACATCTAAATAATAATAATGTACCTTACATTTGCTAAAACATCTGGTTAACATCATTAATTTTTTGGTGTCTTTTGGGCCACAGAGTATAACAAAAAATTTCTAGCTCATAGCAATTAAGGAATTGTACATCAAGTATAATGGAGCACTCTTCCTTTTCCAGTGAATCAATGAGCAGCACAAGGAGTCTAGTCATGCACTTCAACACCGTCTACTTGTAAAAGTTCCAGATAGTTTAAAAAAAAAAAAAAAAAAAAAAAAACTATACCTTCAAACATCAAGGAAGTTTTCAGAAGGCATTTATAATTTTCAACATCCAGTACTCACAAACCTTGCTGGAGAATTCAATGTACATAGTCCAAGGAACTTGAAAGTTACCCGGATAGGACAGTATCCTGATTTCATATTTGTTCCACCATTCGTTGTCTGCCAACACTCCAGTCTTCACTGATTTTGTCCAGTAACAACAGTGCCTGAAGCATGCAGAAAATATGAGTTCTATCTTACACAGAGATACTGTTCATAGCAACTGATAACAGTGATGTATAACATACCACAACTAGCCAAGTGGATGAGTGAATAATTACCACCTTTCAAAACCCTGGTTTCCTTACCAACGGGTGATATATTTCTTTACCCAGTTTTACCTAAAAATTTGCTTACTTTTCACCTCAGATATACTAGGTCTTAAATAACATAGGAGAACAATGAAGTTTACTTACCTTTCAATGAGAAAAGATGAGATTTGGAGGGCTTTATACACAGTAACACAACGGAACGTTGACTCAAGTCAAGAAGTTCGAATTTGTTAACAAGTGGTTACCATATGTCGCTTGGCACTGAATACGTGATATTGTTATAAATATACCCTAGTATACAGTCATGATGCAAGAAACATATTCATGAAAACATCAAACCGCTGTTTTATAACATTACGAGTTCATGCAACAAAAAGAACAGCAATAAATTATCAACCATGACAGAACAAATGGCACCTTCGTGTACTCATTTCGTTACCAAACTATTCGGCGTTAAAACGATGTAACATAAACGAAAACTGCTATTGCAAATCGATAGTGGAATATACTCTCCAATATTTCGCTTATTATGGTATATTTAGGCTCATAATTCACAAATGCAAAAAAATTCTCAGAGACGAAAACTCCAAGCACATTTAGACTAAACACACATCGCCACTGAGAGCCAAGCAACACAGCAGATAATATAGTTGCAGGCTCGTGGGAGCGTTGTACTGTACCACAGCTATATGACAGCTCGATCTTCCCTCTCTGTTGCCTGAGGCGGGCCAGCTATCCTGATTTGCTGGGATATTTCTGGCACACCTTAATATTCATATATAAATCAATGTAATATAAACGTTAGAACAATGTAATTATATAACATTACTTAGAAAACGTAGCAGCAACATTTAGACAACGTTTCAGGATAATGTTGCTACGTGGTTGCGAGATAACGTTGCGAGTACACGTTTTTATAACGTTGTTACAACGTTATAACTAATATAACTTATAGACAACTTTTCCACAACGTTGTACGTATATACGTTGTGTGTTTGCTGGGAGACATCTTCCCCTTGTCATTCTCCCAACGGCTTCATTCTCGTATATTCTCTCTTTATCTCTCCCTGTTATTCTTTCTTCTCTCCTCTCTCCAGCATTTCCCAATCTCCTCCGAGTCATGAGTCAAACCATAGGACTGTAGGTAATATTCTGAGTGCCTTTGTGGAGGTTTTAACACTTTATTCTTACCAATTTATACAGCGTATTACGCCTCAGTTACCCCCTTCAACTTACAGCCTTATTTTCAGGTGCCACAAGATGATTTAACTTTGGGAGACTATAATAGGGCAGTTCATAAATTCTGTATCTTGATAGACTCCTGCAGTTTGAGAAGTATCCCCAAACCAGAATTGAATGAATGGATACAAAGAATTTAAAACAAAATGACACTTAGGCTGAAGGGGTAAGTAGGCAGGACTTTATTTTTGCTAGGTTTAGAATCACTTCCACTTTTTTCAACATTTATACTGACAGTTTCTCATTTTGGGTGGCTGCTGACTTCATCCCCTCCCTCTGTCCTTCCCTCCTTTATCCTTACCTTCTTCCTCCCTCTCTCAACCTCTCATCCCCCTTTACGATGTGGGCCGACGCAGCACCCCAGGAGTGGCAGCCCACAAACCTTCCCTCTATCTTCCCACTTTCTCTCCTTCTGTGTGAGTGTGTGTATGTGTGGCTTGTATTCTCATTGGTTAAGGGTCTCACTGGCACCACTACTCAAATATATTTTGCCTATTACACCTAGAAATACTTAGGTGTCAATATGTATAAATAATCTAGCAAGGGGGAGGTGGTAGGGAGTGTCCTTAACCAGTGGGAATATAAGCCATGATGTGCAGGGTTGGTGGGGGAAGGGAAAGGGCTGGGAGGGGGGGAGGGGAGGGGAGGGCAGGGGTTTAGATAGGGCCAGATTACCAATCCCCAGTCGGGATTATATGGGTTGGCCTGCCAGCGGGGCAACCCGTTTCCCTATATTGGCCCCAATTCATCGTTCTTCTCTCCTCCTCCCAGCTTTACCGCCTTTCCCTTCCCCCACCTGACCAGCTCCAGTGGTCCCCCCCCCCTCCACCTACACTTGCATCAGGTGTCATACTAGTCCCTCACACCAGCCAGGATGGTGGTGGTGGTGGGAGTCCGTGTTATGTATGTGTGTGTGTAGAGACTTCGTTCCGCCACAAACATGCATACATACATACATGTGTACACAACACACTCCCAGTATCAGCACCACCACCACCCTCAGTGGTTGTGGTGGTGGTGGTAGGGTGCAGTGTGTCTAGAAATTGTCTTGCCCCACACACACACTGCACCCTACCACCACCACCACCACCCTCAGTGCTGTGGTGGACTTGATGATTGGAGGGCGTGGTGGCTGCTGCTGCCACATCCTCCACTCACTGGGCTTCATCTTGATGCCTGGGGTGAGTGACTGGGCCAGACACCCTGGTGGAGGTGCAGCTGGAACTAGCCACGGCATCCACCCCTGCACATCTATGTGAATGAGTCTTTCTATTATTAAATTACAATTTTATTACAGGTTATTAACAGCTATTTTTATTACAGGTTAAATAATACCTCTTTTCTTACAGATTCTACATTCAAAGGACTACATTACAGGTAATACATTATATATCTATCTATCTATATTACACCTGTGTCACATAAACACTGCATTGAGTGAGCACAATTATTTGTAAATGTACTTATTACCGTCAATAAAACTGTATTGATGTACTTAGGATTTTCACTTGGCCAGTAATTAGAAAGTAGAAAACAGATGTAGAGAGAGAGAGAGAGAGAGAGAGAGAGAGAGAGAGAGAGAGAGTAGAAGACAGAAGTAGAGATAAAGTATGAGAGAGAGGGAGTAGACAACAGAAGACATAGAGAAACAGTAAGACAGTGAGTAGAAGACTGACGACCCTGAGAAAGACTGAGCAAAAAGACAGGGAAACAGAGCGAGCAGAAGACAGAAGACGCAGGAAAATAGTAAGAGAGAGAGACTAGAAGACAGATGTAGAAAAACGGTAAGAGGGAGTAGAAGGCTAAAGATGTACAGAAACTAATGACATGGTGAACGAAAGAAAAAAAAAATGATAACATTATAGTGGCACAGTAAGCAAGGCACAGACGACATGAAGCCTCATCTAAGTTAAATAAAATAGTCAGACAATACACAGCATAACATACATAAAATTAATATCACAGAGAATTAACACAACCTTATAGGGAGGCTGCCTGAGATCGAGCAGCATGGAGAGCCGCCATTAGGTGACCAAGGCCGACGCATGCAAGGATGTCGGAGCACTTACAAATGATGCAAGCAATAAAATAATCCAATGGCAGGACTTAAATTTCACAGACCACATCATCGGCACACAAACTACACATATATGATACAAATTCTTTAATGGAACTTTACTTATAAAATACACAATATACACTACACAGGAAAACAATACCCAGTGTCATACCTTTTGTGACAATTTTGAGAATGAAAGTATATCAATTGTACTGATTAAAAATGGAAGAATGGGTAGCTGACTGAGTTTACGATTTAAATATGTTAAGCCAAAGCCTATCACGTACATCCTAGCCGCGACCAAAAACCATGGCTTCATGAAGCCAAAGCCAAGACCTAAAAACCATGGGGTCATGAAGCCTAAGCCGGCTTGGGCCCCATGTCTGACCCCAGTCTGAATAATGTCATCAGCGTGATATTGCCCCACATAAAGACCTGGCTTAATTTCAGCTTACCCAGGCGTGACCGATTAATACATGTTACTTCAACTAGGAAATTCTAGTTGATGCTGATAACTTGGGCTGCTGGAGCTGTCCCACCCCTTCCCCCATCCCCACAACCCCCCCCACCCACCCCCCAAAAAATGAAAATAAAAGTTGACATGCTCTTATTGTAATACATATACTGTATATACCTGTATATATATTTATTCCCAAGTCCCAGTAGGCCTCCTACATCTCCACATGTCACCACTTCGGCGCTAACACACCATCCATATTGAATACATGCTAGGGCTGTCTCATACAAGACTGGTGTACTGGTATTAGCGGGGGTACTTTTATGACATGTCGGCGGGTCACTGGTAGATAAGAAATGTCTGCTTTTTATGAAATTCAAATCCTTAAACTGTTCCCAGCCCCAGCTGGGATTCGAACCTGGGTCCATTAGGACTGCAGGCCGCCTCTATACCGACTCAGCCACCGCCATCCGCATACCATAAAGTGGATATTTTTATATTAATAACCTGCATAACAGTTGCAGACAGAACAAAGCTACATTGCCAAACATTTATGTACTGTACTTCATGTATGGATAAATGTTGCACCTATTACCTACTGTTCCCCTTATGTATTATGAGTAACAGTATAGTTTGTATTAATTGGCTCCACCTCCACAGGGGATATGTCAATCGAGGATCCACCAGTACATCCCGCTACAAGTGCTGAAGATTGTCCTTCCATCAACGTCCATCCAGATGCTGTTGTACATCATTAGTTGACACCAGCAGACTATGGTAGATATTCACCCATTCCTCCTCCAGGATTGTATAATGATTATATGTAACGCATGCAACTTGATGGCAATGACTAATATTGTAAAAGGGGCACAAATGGTTGACAGACGTTTCCTCTGGTACGATGTATGGATGTCCTTAACATGTTATGATACAGAACACATTATGGCATATAGTCATAATATACAAGTGTCATGTAGTCTTATGCACAAAATATGATAGCATAACCAATTTGTGATGAGGACATTACAGAGTAGCTGCACTGTGTTAAGCAGTCTCCCCTGTCCCAGTGATTATTGTGAAGATAATGCTTGTAAACTGTCTTTTTATCAAGGCACTCTCCTTATACTGATGGTGTCCATATTGCACACATATAGCGACACTATTGGTTAGGTATGTCTCGTTGATCCCAAACTATTTATGATATTACACAGATGGTAGCATCCATTCCTTCCACCCTGATGGTCAGACTCCCGTGGAAGAGGACAGAGATAGAGTACCACAGCTGGAGAAGACACTGCATGGTGAAACTCTCCTGGAAGTGAACAGAGATGGACTACCACAGCTGCAGATAGCATTGCATGGTATGTTGAATGGCTAGTCGTAATGCATAGTACACAGTTTAATCACATAAAAGTGGTGTATACCAGTTTATCTGTACAGTTACTGTAAAAGAATATACTGTACGCACTACAACAATAACATTCACCCACGGTGTTATGCAAGTATAATTGTCAAACGTATTTATAAAATGGTCTTGTTATACGTTGAATTCCAGTAAATATGAATGTTTGCGAAGAACAGATATAGGTTAATTGTGCACTCTCTGAAGTAGAAAAGTATTTATGTGTGTATATCCATGTAGGCGAATATCTTGTGGTGTTTTAACATGTTGTTGGAATAATTAGTATGAAATATATTTGATGCCACCAGATTTGAACCATAATATTCTTTACGCGTGGCATTTGTCACATGCATAATCCAGGGTACAGTACAGACACTCTTGGGTTGAGTGAGGTGGGCATAAGCCGTACTAGGGGGTGGTACAGACGCTCTAGGGTAGGGTGAGGTGGGTATAACCGTACTAGGGAGTGGTACAGACGCTTTTGGGTAGGGTGAGATGGGCATAAGCCGTGCTAGGGAGTGGTACAGACACTCTTGGGTTGAGTGAGGTGGGCATAAGCCGTGCTAGGGGGTGGTACAGACGCTCTAGGGTAGGGTGAGGTGGGTATAACCGTACTAGGGAGTGGTACAGACGCTTTCCTTTACTCCCTATTGGGTCTAGAATAGTAACCGCTTAAGAAGAAGAAAACGCGGCAGGACAGCTGGGCCGCCTGGTAGTGCCATGTTTACATGTGGAAAGCTGGATGTGGGAGGTGAGTTTTCAGTTTTTTGGATGTCTGGTATAACATTTAGCACTGCTGATACATCGTATATCGACAATGAATACTGGTAGATTCTGTTGGTAGGGCATTCTGTCGTAATTAGAGTCTGTCTACTTAGCTGCTATAATATATATGAAGAAATTGATGACCATCGAATCCCGAGGCCTGTGTCGAATTTATAAATATTATGGCGTGGGTAATGGACACATCATACAAAATAAATACCTAGAAGGTACCTGGATACTCACAGAACATTACTGCTAGCAATCCAGCATGAAATTATGTACATGTGTTTGGTGCAACATGATTTTCAGTCATATACGGTACGATTTTATTGCAGGGATATTTGTATAGTTTTGTTGATATGGGATATACAGTTGAGCCTTGCAGATTGAATTATTTGGCCTATAACCCAATAAAGATACTGTGTCATTTTATTTTTACCAATAGTTGTAGGGCGTACAATACCAATTCATTTCTCTACGGTCCACCACAAATTTCAAAATACAGTATTAGTAAGGTGATTTGTGTGTGAAGAACTCACGTAATATGTCTTTCACAGGTTTATCAAGATGCCTTGCAAATGGGGGGGAGGTAAAACAGAGGCTTGCCAGAATAATTAAATTCAATGTGGCTCTAACTCAGTACAATATGAAGTAGACTTGTAACATCAGGTTAACATGCTGGCATAACACCCGAGGTAGATTAAAGAGTGCAGTGTGTACCTTCACCTTTATTTATGTAGTGTTATAGCATATATCTTTTAAATAATAACAGTCCTACGTCTTAACCTGGCCTGTTTTTCTTCATTCATGGCATATATATTTCTGTAACGTGTGGCCAACATTTTTGTACTGGGACAGCATATGTCCTTTACTTTTACAATAATTTAGCACCACATTTCAGTATTCAGCCAGGTTAAACATTTAATAATGGAATATTAAATTTTTGTGTTGCTTGTAAGGCAATATGAAAGTCATGGAGTAGATAAATGTCTCTGCTCTGAATTCTTACATTGCCTACTTCATATATAAACTTAGATTTACTTTGGTACCACATTAAAGTGTTGTCAAATAGGATGTAGGCTTCACCCCCACTATCTATACACATGGCTACCTTTTTGAAAATACACTTTTAAGTCAACTTTTTTTTTTTTTTTTTTTAAGGAAGTGCTAACTATACCAAAGATAGCCCTTTTCCTGAAGCTTCATTTGATAATTACGTTTCATAATAAAACCTTTATCTGAATGATTGGTGAATATTTTGCCACTAATAGTAGGGTTGACCCCCACCTCACCCTAATTGTAGCTGAAGAGAGTTCACAGCATCCATAAATTGTTTGATTTTGTTATTAAAAGCACCATTAGTAGCCACAGAATCTGGTGCTTGAATGTTTTTCCCTTATACTGTAATTATCACCAATCCAGCTGATCAAAGTAAGGCCTTTAGGAGAAGTTAGAGGAAAGTAAATAGTGACGATACTAAACTCTGTTTACTTTAACTTGGCGTAAAATTGCCATCTAACCATCTTCAGTGTTGTGCTGTAATAAGAGATTAGCACTAACATAGACTATGGTGCTAGTCACGAAGAGGTGCTATGGAAAGGATATGGAGTCACAGGCCAGTAGGTTAGTATTGTGGTAGGTGTCATAACTATGCATGATATTTTCCAAGGAGGTTGGAGAAGTCTTTGTGAAACGTTATTTATTTCTGTCTTCTTTGAAGAAATAATAGTTAGGAAATGAAAAAGGAAACAATGAATATTCACAAAACAATATGGCTAGTTTATGTTGCCTTTGCTGTGGTGCATTCAAAAATACAAACGCCGATTTGAATTTAAATTGATACGACCGAAAAAAGGCAGTCTCGAAAATAGTACCTACGTCACGTTTCTTAATATGCGATTTTAACACTAAATCAATCATAATTTACTAAAATTAAGAACACGGATTTTTTTTTCCTTAAAATGTGTAAGTTTAAAGGGTTTGAATGGCACTGAGGTAATTATGGCAGAAAAATAACGAAATATTGGCAGCGCGAAGTATTCATAATATCCACTTCCGGCGTCTTGGGGCTATAAAAGGTGAGCACCTGCGTGAGCGACTCTAGTGGACGAGTTAGCGAGAGGGTGTGTTGTCCGCGCTCTCGCATTTTCATTGTGACTCGTAATTTTATAACGGTTAGTAAGGTTAAAATTAATCGTACTGTGTAGTACGATATTGGATTGTGATATAGCTTACGATTAAGTTTTGGTAAGCTCATCCCAAAATGTCCCACACAGTTGTACACATGGACAACGGGGTCTACCGCCCCACCACTATCCCCGTCAACACTAACGGGATTCGGCCCCTCCTCAAAAAGATATTGTTCGTACTCATAACTTGTTGGTTCGTAATTGTGTCACTTACTGATTTAGGTTTCACCATTTTTGTCAAAACATGTGTTCCCTATTTCCGTAAGGATATTTCTGATATTGTTTCCAAATTTGTTGAGAATGGTGTTCCTGTAGACACAATTTTGCGACATAATATTGAGCCATCAAGGCTTAACTGGGCAATTAAGTCCTTAGGAGAACAATATAGTCACTATCCCGGTAGGCTAATGTTGTCTGAATTGACCGGGATGGTAATTTCTTCACAATTGCGGTATGAGCTCAACGCGGGTCTAACTTGGCTTATTGTTTATCACTGTTGGTTCCTCACCACTTGGGTTGGCTTTTGGTTTGTCAAAAATGACGTGTTTCAGGTTGTGCTGTTGGTGCTGAGTGTAATTCTGGGTGTCAGTATGCTGAGTTGGCAGCTGGCACTGAGTGCCATCTATTGTGCCCAGCTGCTTCACCCCCTGGAGGCCATAGTTGGGGTGATAGAGGTGTGGGAGGTGTGGAATGGGGCTTGGGTGGGGGTGGTGGCGTGGTTTGTGGTCAAACTGTTGGTCAGTGTCTCGGCACTGTACCTGAACCACCGCTACCACCACCCCACACAGCGGCAGGCCCCAGCCCCACATCTGGTGTGATTTACCACCACCCCACACAGCGGCAGGCCCCACCCCCACACCTGGTGTGATTTACCACCACCCCACACAGCGGCAGGCCCCACCCCCACACCTGGTGTGATTTACCACCACCCCACACAGCGGCAGGCCCCACCCCCACACCTGGTGTGATTTACCACCACCCCACACAGCGGCAGGCCCCACCCCCACACCTGGTGTGATTTACCACCACCCCACACAGCGGCAGGCCCCACCCCCACACCTGGTGTGATTTACCACCACCCCACACAGCGGCAGGCCCCACCCCCACACCTGGTGTGATTTACCACCACCCCACACAGCGGCAGGCCCCACCCCCACACCTGGTGTGATTTACCACCACCCCACACAGCGGCAGGCCCCACCCCCACACCTGGTGTGATTTGATTCATCTTATAAGTTTTTGTTTTACTTTAATGGAATCTACATTTTGTTTTGTCTTTTTGCTTAGTGCTGAGAATTATTTCTATGGACAGACATTACTCTCTGATGTTATTTGTTACTCTCAGTTTACTCTGTCTTATTGGAGGGACATTTACTTTCTTTGATGTTACATGTAACTCACTTTTTTACCCACTTTGTTACTTTTTTTAATGGTGGCGTGGAGGTAGAGCCCTCGGGTCAAAATGTGCTGTGGTTCAAGTCCCAGAGGTAGCCAGAGGGAGTATACTTTGTGTGCTGAGTTATTTGTTACTTTGTTACCACTTTTGTTACCTTTTTAATGGTGGTGTGGTAGTAGAGCTTTTGGGTCAGAATGCACAGTGGCCTGTGGCTGTGCACTGTGGTTGGAGTCCCACAAGTATTTCTGTCTTGTAGACATTACCAGGGGCGTAGGTCAGCCTCCTGTCCTTAAGTGTTCTGCACTACACCAGCCCAGCCTCAGGCCCGTCGCCTCCAAAACGGGAATAAGTACACATTTGCTCTTTTTCTTTACCTATATTTCCTCCTGTGTTATAACTTTGCTCAGTATTTTATAACCTTTTTTTTAATCGACGAACTTTTATGTTCTTTAAATTATTGATATCGCATATGGGTGTGGTGATTGCAACTGCCTTCTTACAATCTCATGATCTTTAGGAAAGTAATTTTATAGCCATGTGAAACATAGTTATCTGGTTATTTTGGACTGCAAAAGTGTAGAGAAAAAATAAAATATACTGTTTGGGGTATTTAAGGATGCCGCCAGTTTGGCTGTTGCAACCTGGTTACTGACTGGATACGTTGATTACTATCTTGCCAACAGGACACGTTGGTGCATCAAACATTGAACTCTATACCAAACCAAACGATTCAGTCAAACCTAACGTATCTTATCTATCTATAGCCAGACGCCATAATCCCGTAAGGGGTGGCCTTTTGTCTTGAGAAGATTGTTTTGCCGGGAGGAGCACTAACCCTCTACCGTCCCACTTGGTGACACTTAAGGAACACGTATGGGTTGGTTATATGGTTACCACCCACCGTTGTAAATGGTTTCCAGGCTTATAGGAACCCGTTAGGCTGGTCACTCAATGTAAAGCCATCCATCCATCCATCATCCAATTCTACGTTGCCCCATGAGGAACGTAGAAGCCCGGGGTTATGTAATTCGGTCATGACATTTGAGATGAGAGTGACCAGCCTCACTCATCCCTGAGTGGCATTACATGAGCAATAACCCAAACCACCCCTTGGATATCAACCTTCACTGGCTCAATCCGACTGGAGCGCTGTAATTACCCACTAAACCATCATGCGTCATAATTTGGTTATATGGTTACCACCCAGCGTATTAAATGGTTTCCTGGTGTACAGGAAACCATTAGGCTGGTCACTTAGTGTAGAGTCACCCATAGGCACAAGGAAGAGGAAAGAGTGAAGGAAAGACAAAGGAGGGAGTGTAAAGTCACCCGTAGGCAGAACGACAAGGAAGGAATGGAGAGAGGAGAGGAAAGGGCAGACACCCGAGAGCAACACTACATCGAGTGAGTGGATGGTGAGCCCACCCACCTACCATATCAATGTAAAGCCACCTGGAGGAAAGAAGAATAATAAAAAGTGACAGGAAAGATGGGAGAAACAGGATGAGAGGAGGCCTAACTTATTCTAACAGGGGTCTTTGCCCCACCCCCCGTGATTTTAACCACCTTGGATTGCCACGTAGCTTAGAGACCCCTTGAGTATCTGTCAGGCCAAATCCCAGTCTTGAGTCCTAACAATAAATCTAATCTGTCATAACGTAACCTTTTCACACAACCAATCCAAGCCCATCTCAACCTAGCTAATCCTACAGTAATTTAATCAATTGAAATTCTCCAAACCTAACATATCAGTTGGGAATTTACTTATGCCAAAAGTAAGACATGCATTTGTAGAGTTTGTCAGCAAGGTTTGCCTCTTGGTGGTACCTTTATGTGGGTGATGGAATGTGTGATATAAACATGTCTTTACATATTTCACAGGTAACATTATTACAAAACGCCCTGTAACTATGATAATCTATGAAACATAAGTCACCTGTGAAGGATTAATTTCAATAGGAAATATGGAAAGGTCGTGCCCGTGTGGCAAAGTTTTTTTTTTTTTTTTTTTTTTTTTTTTTAAGGGACAGTCATAGTTCGTGATATTTGCTATTCAGTCATGTTTATGTTTTGTGAATTGCTCAAGCACCACACCAGCAACCACAGTGGATCAGTTGAACTGTGTCCTGTGGTGGTGAACCTGGTTTGTTAGGTTAGGTGGGGAATCAGTACACTCGTATGCCATATAGCCTACTGTACACAACACCAAAATGTGAGTTACTCCAACACAGCACCAACAGACATAGTATAGACTAACACTGTGTTGTAGTGTAGGTAAAAAAGTGTCCAGCATACAACAAAATGGTGCTGTCGGGTCAGTATCGTACTACAGTATATTTAAAAATGTAATTTTTCTTCCATGCTGATGGATCGGATTGAAAATCATGTTCAGTAAAACCAAGCTGCAGTTTTTGTCATCCAAAATGATTCAGAACCAACCAGGATATTTAACCAAGGTTGTCTTCATATCTCTCAGGACATTGTAGTTTGCAGTTCTGGAAGATGTTTTGTGTTAAATACTACACATAATTAAATCAGTTGAGCAAGTTCCTCATCAAAAATATTTTGTTTGATAAATTTTCTGGACATTTGGCAGATGCCAGTGTGATCCAGCAGTATACTACACACTCACACCAGTGACCTCAACCAAGACACAGGCATTAAGGAGTAGTGGTAAACATTACCAGTAGCTTCCAGAATACAAATGAAGAGATTCTGATGTTGAAAAGCTTAAGGCAGCAATAAGTTATTATGCTTAATTTGACAGCAGTCAAAATACCAGGGTCATGCAGTGAAAAGATCAAATGTATATAGTATCTTTAACCCAAGTTACAGTATAGAAATAACCAGATAGAATGAAATATGGTATGAAAGGATGGTGGGGGAGCAGCTAGTGCAGCTAGAGGGAGATGCTCGTGTTTAAACTGTTATTGTTTTTACCCAGCTGCAGGAAGGAGCGACAGCTGCTGTGATCTCTGGTGTCACAGTTAGTACTATATAATAATGTCTCAAATAACATGTTTCAAGCTTTAAGTGAGAGAGAAGCTGATGTACCAAGTGATTCCATGTTAAGGCAAATCAACAAAATGATTAGATAACTAAACTAAGGATAAGGAAAAGACTTCACTTAAATTCCAAAGTTCAGTTAAACAGTGACAGTAAAAGGAATAAGTAGATGAAGAGGAAAATACCCACTTGCCAGAGGTTGAAAGAGGTAGAGAACAGTTTCAGAATTGTATTACATGGGAGATGTTATATGATGTTAAATATAAAAAGTATTATATAAAGAAACAGGTTACTGAAATCATACAAATTGAGAAACAAAGAGAATTGATGGCACTGAACTTACATAATTTGCAAAATTGTATGTTTTGAATCTTTTCCATAGGACTTCTTCCTGAATGTCACCATATTGTAGCATTAATCTCGTGTGATAGCTCAGCATTTAAGATAGCGGTAGATGGCAATTTTAGGCCAAGTTAAAGTGGACGGAGTATAGGTCGTTATGTTAAGAATTGGTGCACATCTGTGGTCTGTCTGTGGTTCCATTCTGTTTATCATGGTGCATGGAGAACTGCCATGGGATATTATATCTGAGTTGCCCTGGGAGTTGCTGATTGCAGATGGTGAGGTTGTAACTGCTTGTACCAAGGAAAGTGCTGTGGAGAAATATAGGAATTACAAGGCTGTGTGCAGTCAGCGGGTTGGCCTGCCATATTCTCGTTGACAGAAGAGAGTTTGTGGCATTTCTTCCCTAGCAGTTTCCCTTGCATAGAACATATTACAGGTATTTCTAATTCATTGTTTATATCCTACTGTTATCAACATGGTTTACAGGAGTATTATACAATAGGATGTGGAGGTGTGATGGGCAAAATAAATCACTGAGGGAGAGATGATATGAAATTTCCCAGGTCAGCAACGTGAATGAATGTCAGGACAGGGTATGGTTGGTGTTGGAGAGGGATGCCCTCATGTGGTGGCACTGATATAACTAAGCTGGTCTGTTGCTTGAGTACACACATGTCCCACAACTCCCCTGATCCTGAAAGGAGGATGGTGAGCTGCAGGAGGAGAGCAGCTTCACTCTGAAGTCCACCAGGTTCACGCTGAAACGATCCTCGGGTTGCGCCAGCTGTATATTACTTCTACAGCCTACGCCCTACTTCTGTAGGGAGTAGGCAGTAGCACCAGCCGATCAGGGTGGTACTCTCAAGGGGGATGGGATTGCTGGTGAGGGACAGCTGGAGCCTCTGTTTCACCAGCCACCAGGATATCCTGACCATCCTTCTTTGCTGACCTTTTTCAGTGTGGTACTAACATGGCGGGTATGTGAACATAACTGCAACATCCATTTCTCAAACTGTCTCATGCACTACTCAACTCTATATGCACTATACATGTCACACAACGTACCCCACAACATACAGGGGTTAGACCAGCAAGTGCATGCAGCCGGAAAACACTGCCCCCGCTACCAAGTGGTGGACCTGAGGGGAGGTCCACCTCCAGAGTTTGGGGGCGGATAAGACTGGCCACAGTCCAACGGCCTGGCTGTGCAACCCAGGCCAAGACTGGCCACAGTCCAACGGCCTGGCTCTGCAACCCAGGCCAAGACTGGCCACAGTCCAACGGCCTGGCTCTGCAACGGTGCCAGAGTAGAGACAGTGCGGTGATTTCCTATTTCAGCAATCGTACCATCATCATCAAAGGCCAAGCCATGTCATGATTCAACATCATTACCACCATTGTCCATATCATTTGTAAAGAACCAAGTTTTTATCATCATCAGTTTCCGTATAATTGTTTTCATCGACATCAATAACACGAAGTGACCAGCATCACTGTCACCATCACAGTCATCATCATCATCATCATTTTCTTTCTTTCACTGTGGTTCTCTTTGCCTCTCCATTATTGTTTTTCATGTTACTCTTGTAATGTTTCTGTTACACTCGATAGCGTTCGTTTGCCATATCATTTTTTCTTTATTTCTTCTTTCCTACTTGTTCCTTTGTCTTTTATATGCTTATTCGCTTCCCCTTTTGCTTCTTTTTTCTTCATAATTTCTCTTTCTTCCTCCTTAAGTTATTGTTCTTTTCTGTTTGTTTCTCATTTTAGACACTTCCGTTTTTCTTATTCATCCTTTTTCATCACCACTATCATCACCACCACCAACATCATAACCACCATTAATATCCATGAAAGCAATATTCTCAACAGTGCTAAACTAAATCAACCTCAGTTTTTCCATCATCATCATCATCATAGCCACTCTCACCACCATGGTCAGGTACTTAGATCTGGGTAGTATATTACATCATTACAAGCTACAAAAGGCAGGAGATGAGATGTAAGGTGGAGCGGCCTGGCACTCTACTACACCTGTACCCAGTTAACACCTTTACCATTCATACTTCAGTTTAATTCTTTACACATTTCTTTCTTTTTCATATTTTGTTTCATTTTGTCTTTTCTTCTAACTATCAATTTTGTCTTCCTCTTTCTTGCTCGTCTTTCTGTTTCTCCATTCATTCTCTCCCCTTCATTAGTTCTGACTTCATTTTTCTTTCTCGGTTTCTTTCTGCTCTCTCTCTCTCTCTCTCTCTCTCTCTCTCGGGGGGCGCGGTAGCACAGTGGTAGCGCACTGAGCTTGTGATCGGGAGGTCGCAAGTTCGAGCCTCGCCCGGGCTATCGTTGCCGGGAGGGGTAGCGCCCTCCTGTAACCCAGCGGGGCTATATGGCCTTAGTTGCCTAGCTCGGGGAATTCATTTCTCTCTCTCTCTCTCTCTCGCTGGTTATGCGTCATTGTTTGATCTTTATCTCTTTCTCGGCTTTTTTTCTCATTGTTCTTTTTTTCTTCTTCCTGTCTTCATTTCATCGCACTATTTGTATATTACATCTTTTCTTTGTATTTCTTGTTTTTCCTGTTGTGTCTATATTTTTCTATTCTATCTTCATTTCCTTTTCTTTCTTGCATTCAGGTCTTTTTATAAAGTATTTTCATCCTTTCTGCGTAGTAAAACATCATCACAAACTACGAGAGGTGGGAGGCGATAGGAAGTAAAATTATCATTAGTAGTAAACAATACCAGCGATACCATCACTACCATCGCCATTGTCATCATCATCGCTGGGATCACTATCCCTTTTATCATCATATCCACCATCACAGTTATTGTCATCATCATCGCTGGGATCACTATCCCTTTTATCATCATAGCCACCATCACAGTTATTGTCATCATCATCGCTGGGATCACTATCCCTTTTATCATCATAGCCACCATCACAGTTATTGTCATCATCATCGCTGGGATCACTATCCCTTTTATCATCATATCCACCATCACAGTTATTGTCATCATCATCGCTGGGATCACTATCCCTTTTATCATCATATACACCATCACAGTTATTGTCATCATCGCTGGAATCACTATCCCTTTTATCATCATAGCCACCATCACAGTCATTGTCATCATCATCGCTGGGATCACTATCCCTTTTAATATCATATCCACCATCACAGTTATTGTTATCATCATCGCTGGGATCACTATCCCTTTTATCATCATATCCACCATCACAGTCATTGTCATCATCATCGCTGGGATCACTATCCCTTTTATCATCATATCCACCATCACAGTTATTGTCATCATCATCGCTGGGATCACTATCCCTTTTATCATCATAGCCACCATCACAGTTACTGTCATCATCATCGCTGGGATCACTATCCCTTTTATCATCATATCCACCATCACAGTGACTGTCATCATCATCGCTGGGATCACTATCCCTTTTATCATCATACCCACCATCACAGTCACTGTCATCATCATCTCTGGGATCACTATCCCTTTTATCATCATACCCACCATCACGGTTATTGTCATCATCATCGCTGGGATCACTATCCCTTTTATCATCATAGCCACCATCACAGTGACTGTAATCATCATCGCTGGGATCACTATCCCTTTTATCATCATACCCACCATCACAGTCACTGTCATCATCATCTCTGGGATCACTATCCCTTTTATCATCATAGCCACCATCACAGTCACTGTCATCATCATCGCTGGGATCACTATCCCTTTTATCGTATCCACCATCACAGTCACTGTCATCATCATCATCTACAAATATTAAGGCAATAAATGATAGCATCGCAAGCTACAAGAAAGGCAGGAGGCGAGATGAAATTAGGTGGAGCGGCCTGGCACACTTCTACAGGTGTAACAAGTTCAAGCTTTTGCCTTTTTTTTTTTTTTCTGTCGTCGGTCAGTCGTTCTTTTTTCTTTTTATTACTAAAGATTTCATGTTCCTTCTTGTCTCTCTCAGTCTTTCTTATTCGTTTTCATTGTCTCCCTTCCTTTTCATTTTGTTTTTCACACATTTTCTCTCTTCTGTTTACACATTATTTTTTCTTATTATTTTTCCTTTACTTTGTCTTTCCTTCCTTTCTTTCTTCGCTAATAAGAGAGTCAGGAGGCAAGATGAAGTTAGGTTATCATCAGAGGTAATTACATCACCATCATAATCACAGTAATTCTCACATCATCATCATCATCATCATTATTGTCCTCCAAACAATTATTATTAACATCAAAGTCAGCTTTATCTTCTTCACTAATACCAATGTCATCATCACAACCACCACCACCATCATCATCCTCCAGTCAGTTAGCATCAAATCGGCCTAATCATCTTTACTAACACCAATATCGTCATCATCATCATCACTATTATTTTCATCCTCCATTCAGTTAAGAAATCGACTTAACTCTCTTGACTAATACCATAATCATCATTATCATCATCCTCATTAGATATATCAGATGACATGCAGCAGTATATCAGGGCATCACAAGGTACAAGAGTGGTAGGAGACAAGATGGAGTAAGGTGTAGCGGCCTGAGACTACCGCAGGTGTACCCAGTTCAACCCTGTGCCACGCCACTCAGTCTCCTTTCGTTCCTTCCTTCCTTTCTCTTCGACTATTTCTCTTTCTTTTTTTTCTGTATTTCTCACTTCTTTCCTCCTGTCTCTTCCCTCTTTCTTTTTCTCATTCTTTTTATCGTTTCTCGTGTCTTTCTTTACTATATTAGAACATCAGAAGCTATAAAAGAGGCAGGAGCGAAACGAAGTCAGGTGCAGCGGCCTGGGAGTCTACTACACCTGTACTGAGTTAACACCTTTACCATTTATAACGCATTTTATTTCTTTACCCTTTCCTGCCTTTATTTCACGTTTGGCTTCATTTTTGTCATCCTTTTCCCTTTTTCATTATCTTTATATCCTTTTTGTTTGTTTTTCTTTTCTTCCATTTTTCTTTTCATTTCCTATGTTGTTTTTTTCTTTCATTATATTTTTCCCTCCATCGTCTTTCTCTCCTTTCTTTCTTTACTATATTTTTTACATCAATAAAGCAACAAGTGAAGTAGGAGCCAAGGTGAAGTAAGGTGCAGTGATCTGGGACTCTTATAAAGGTGTCTTCAGTTCCAACCATCACTACTGCTGCGCTTCTCCTAGGTTTTCTTTCTCATTTCCTTTTTTCTTTCTTGTTTTCCGTTTTTCTTCGCTTTGTTTGCTGTTCTCTCTTTCGTTTTCTTCTCAGTTCTTTTTTAATCTTTTCTTTGTTATTTTTGTCATTTCATTTCATCTTTTCATATAATTTTCCTTCTCTCCCATTCTTTATTTCCTTTATTAATTTTTTCATCTTTCTATTTACAGTTTTTTTTTTTCTGTTCATTGTTTCCCGTTCTCTCTATTTATCTGTCCATCAAATCTATCTGTCTATGTCCATCTATCTACCTATCGTTATCACCACCAGCACCACCATAGTTACAAAATATCTAGGCTACAATATTATCACCACAAGCAACAAGAGAGGCAGGAGGCGAGATGCAGTAAGGTGGAGCGGCCTGGCACTCTACTACACCTGTACCCAGTTCACACCTTCACCCTTCCTACCAGATCTCGCCTTTTCTTGCTATTTTTCACCCATTTCTATTTACATACTGTATTTTTTTTGTTCTTGCTCTTATCCTATCTCGTCTTCTTTCTTGCTCATTTTCGTGGCATTAGTATGTTGTCCAATTTACGTTGCTTCTCAGGATGCCATGACTCACTCTGAACTGAATACAATCGTTTGGCGGCAGCTGGAATACAATACTGGAAAGTAAAATAGACACAGTATAATATACAGACAGAATGGCTGAGAGAAACAGAGTAAGAGAAAGTATCATGAGTATATTACGTAAGGTATTATAAAGTATATGATGAAAATAGGTATAATTAAAAGAATATGATAAATAAAAAGAATGATAGTAGTAGCTTAATATTTGTATCCCCAGCCTTAACATGACCCTGGTGGACTGCTGTGGTGAATATTTTGTTTGATATACAGACCGACACTACGTCTACAATTCATGGTAAGAAGTGGAATATTAATATAGGGAAAAACTGCTTTACCTGTAGATGAACAGTCTAATAAACTACAGCAGCAGTGCAAGGAGTATGGCTACACTACAAACTTGTCAGGATAAATATTTGTATAGTCAATAAGTAATGGCGTGTGTTTAATGCAATGGAATATACTACAGCAACAGTGGTTAGTGCAAGAACTATAGATACATTACAAACCTGGCTGGGATAAATATTTGTAGACTCTAGTCAATAAGTAATGGCGTGTGTTTATTTCCAGGCTGACGTGTATCCTGACGACAGTCACACGAGTACAGTCAGCCTCGTCTTTCGCGGTACTCCACTTTGCCGGCTCCGGTTTTTCCTGGATGAGTAAACCATCACAAATGCACAAGTTTAAGCTGTATTTTGGCAGAATTTAGCAAAGTGTGTTGGTAAATCATCTAAAAATACACTTTAAACAAGTATATAGTAATGTCTGGTGATGTTTCTGGCCACTACAAAGGTTTTTAGGCCATTACATAGTAATTATGGCTGTGGCAGACATTTTATAAAGGTGTCATTACTTGGCGGAAATTAGTTTCTCGTGGGTGTGCATGTAACGTAACCCCCATAAAACACAAGGCCTTACCCTACTTATCTGTGACAGTATTCTGACATTGTGTGTGGTCTTATTTTAACAGCTGTAGATTACAGATTTCATACTGTACAGTATTTCATTTCTGCCTCTCCTAAAGAAACTTTTTTTTTTTTTTTTTTTTTTTTTTCAACGAACAGGGTATTTTTCTTTCTCCTGCCTTTTGTTCGGAGGGTTTGGTGGGCAAGGGAACGTCTTTTACTGTTCTATACGTTTCTCTTTTTCCCCAACAGATAACCTGGATAGAAGCCAGTAGGCCTCCTGTTAGCTATTCTTCCTATGTACTACTATATTTTAATCTATAGTTATAACCACCACCACTAACACCACCACCACCATCATCATCATCATCATCATCATCATGGTAACTCTCAGCACCACCACCACCACCACCATCATCATCATCATCATCATCATCATCATCATGGTAACTCTCTGCACCACCACCATTGGCTACATTAGATCAAAGCCACCATTATATAACGCCATCACAAGCTAGGACAGAGGTAGGACACAAGATGCAGTAAGGTGGAGCGGCCTGGCACACTACTACACCTGTACCCAGGCCAACTCTTTGGTCTGACCGTCTACTTTTATTCCTTCTCTTCTCTTTCACATTTTACTTCATTTCTCTTCATTTTGCACATTTCTCACTTTCTTTCTCCTTGTCTTTCTTTCGCCCTTTATTTCTTTCTTTTTCCTTTGTTTTCACTATAGTACAGCATCACAAGCTACGAGAGGTCGCTGCAACGAAGCCATCGACGTCCAACTCTAGATGCTGCCTCATTTGCTGATCATCATCATCATTACATGCACAAAAGTCATTATCATCACAACCATAATCATCATCTATACATGCATATAGGTCGACATCACCATCATAATCATCATCATTATCATCATTACCTGCACAAAGGTCATCATCATCACCGTAATCATCATCATCGTTAGGTGCACAGAGGTTATCACCACCACCGTAATCATCATCATCATCCTTTCCCCCCTACTATCATCATCATCATCATCATCAACATCATCATCATTACCTGCACAAAGATCATCATCACCACCGTAATCATCATCATCATCCTTTCCCCCCTACTATATAAGCGATGGGCACTGTGTTGGATCCAGAACTTAAAAGGAAGAGGGAAAACCAGGAGATTATTATACTCTTATAAAAGCTGTTCAGTAACACACACACACACACACACACACACACACACACACACACACACACACTGATACCTGTTATTCAGTAAAGCCTCTTCACAAACCATACCAACACTCACACAACTGTTATTCAGTGACTCATTCACTAAGTACTGTTAACACACATAATTTTTAAATGTTGATTTACAATATTCACCAACACCCACACAATTACTATTAAGTGATTCACATATATTCACCAAACACCAACACCCACACAATTACTATTCACTGATTCACATATATTCACCAAACACCAACACCCACACAATTACTATTCACTGATTCACATATATTCACCAAACACCAACACCCACACAATTACTATTCACTGATTCACATATATTCACCAAACACCAACACCCACACAATTACTATTCACTGATTCACATATATTCACCAAACACCGACACCCACACCAGCTCACGTCTGTTCTGCCTCCCAACACTTGCATAAACCATTGTCTTTTTTCGCCTCATTTGTTAGGAATCTGTTATGGTTTGTGTACAGTTGCGGACAAAAATATTGATCCACCTGCTTTATATTTATCTGAAACCCAGTGATTTGATCTTTCAAGTCTAACTAGCCTTTCAGAATATTATACGGTATACACGTTTAATAATTGTTCAACTGAAAATTTGAGCGATATTATCAGCTACAAGTGTACGGTTGATTAACAAAAAATCGAGCAGGATGGGTTTGATGATATCCAAACTGTTCGATATAGCTTGTGAATTCTGTTTGTCTGTCTATCTACCTATAGCCAGACGCCTTAATCCCTCAAGGGATGGCCACAAACAAATCGCCTCCATGCCCCCCTGTCCCCTGCCATTTCGCTGCCCTGTCCCCAACTTACACCCCCCCTCTCTACTGGACAATCCGTCTCCATTCCATCCCTTCACTTCTTCCTCGGTCTCCCCCTCCCTCTCCCCCCTCCACATTCCTCACATACAGTCTCAAGAAGATTAATTGCTTATCACCTGAGTATGTATGATAATAAAAACTGGAGATTTGTCAAAGGCAGGTGATATATGTGGTTTTTGTATTTAAAAAAAAAAAAAAAAAAAAAAAAATGCCAGCGTTGTGAATAAGCATTAGGTATTTTCCAGTATCCGTCGTCCATGGTGTCAAATTACTTCGTGCTGAGTGTGCACCCATACTTTTGTGATCGACTGTACCTGGTATTTGTTTTTCCAATAGGATTATCATTAGTAAAATATCAGTACTGAATACTATACCCTGTTTACTTTAACTTGGCCTAAATTTACCATCTATCCATCATGAATGCTGAGCTGTGGTAAGAGACTAACACTTGGATATGATGCTAGTCACGAAAAAGTGCTGTGGAAGGAATGTAGAGCCGTTGTATTGTCTTATCCTGCCAGTGAGCTACGGGAAACATGCTTCATAAGGACGAACCTCTGGGCCAAGTTGAGGTGAATGAACTATAGGGACGATGGGATCCAGGTGATTGATGCTTTTGTTCTTACTCGCTTAAAGGCAGCCTTCGGTGGCCTCCGCTCGATGTCAAAAGGCCAGAAATGAGTCATAACTCGGGAACCGTTGTCCGACTGGACTGGAAATTGTTTTATTCTCCAAGTTAGGGCATTTTAACGGTACCTTGCTCTAACACAACTTGCGCTACGTTGCGCCGTTTTTGCTGTGTTACGGTAACAAACAAACCAACAAACATACATAAATCGGATCATAATATAGTTTGGTAAGCGGGTGGGTGTTAATCGCTTACACCCGAGGACACAAGATTTATTTTATCCTTGATGCAAGCAGACGATTTCAGTCAACTAAGGAGATGCTGTAAGTGGTGAAGGAGATAATGAAGCTTATATCTAACCCCTCCATTAGAAAAGGTCGCTACTGTGCTGAGTAAACTTGTCTAGAGAGAGGGAACAGGAAGTGAGCCAGGGCGTTGGTTGATATGGTGACCTGCGTCGCCCCATGAAACCATGAAAGAGCGGGCAGAGTACTGGCCTTGGTGAGCAAAGCAGTGGGTGGGACGGACTGGAATGTTGGTGGGCGGTGGGGCTGGGGCAGGAGAGTGTACCCTGTGGAAATGGCTGTGGCAGGATTACTGGTTGCAGTGCAGCCAAGATTAATGCCAAAGATCCCTCGAAAAATGAAAGACGAGGGGGGGAAGATAAAGAAATGGGCGTGGGAGATGAAGTGGGTGGGATGAGGTAGGATTGTGGGGGTGGGGGTGGGGAGAGGCCAAGACAGTATACACAATGAATATGATCGTTTTGGCATGAATGTTTTGACAGCAGTAAAGGATTATTTCAATATTTTCTTCATGAACGTGAGGTAAAAAAAAAAAAAAAAAAAAAAATCATTGCTGTTATTTCTGTAGCGTGTTGAGAAGCAGGTAAAAACCCCTGCTGGGCTGCCAGGTGTACAAATGCTGGTATAGTTTGTTTGCCTTGTGTCCGTGTGGCGCATTTCACTGGCTACTTTGATGGCAGTTTATCCTGCTGCTGTGTTTTACTGGCCCGGGTTCTGCAGCCTGTCTGGTCTGTTTGTCATGGCCAGAAGGACGGCAGTATCATGATGAGGATGATATTTGGCTGAAGTTGATGATGATGATTAATTATGATTGAGATCATTCATCATCATCATCATCTTCTTCTTCTTCTTTCTTTCTTTCTTTTTTCTTCTGCTTCTTTATTTCGTTTTCTTATTTTTTTTCTTTCCCTCCTCTTGGCTGATACAAACAGCTGCTGAGCCTGTGTACGGAATACTTTGAGGCGCAGCTTCTTTGTATGGGACACTTCGTAACGCATCTTTCTGAGTGATTTAGGTCGCAAATTAAACCCCAGTATCCTTTTGTATGCTATTTATCTTTGTAATTCCACAGTGTTTGCATCAGTACATACAAGAGAATATAAGCATGTAATGGGCACAATGAATAGCTTATGAATAGGTGATGGGAAAGTTGTTAAGAGAAGGAGAATACGACCCATTGCGTTTGTAGACTGTACTGTAGGTGAGAGGCGGGGCACAGATAACGATAACAGCCAGTGGCATATCACCCCCGTAGTGGTGTTGGCACCCGAGGCGGGGCTGGCATAATACAGTACATTTAAGGCCTGAGTGTTGGGCCTGTATGACAAAGATCCTTGCAATTATTGACACGATAATGCAACATTGCATGCAGTAATAAGCAGTATGCTATTACGCTGTCACACTGTTGGCAAAGCAATATTGCATACAGTAATAAGCAGTATGCTGTTTCACTGTCGTGAATACAACTCCAGTGACACCCATTTGCCAGATGAAATTTTTAAAACTAAAATCACGTAACTACTTCGTCTTTGACATGTTTTCATCCATGTACTATGCACAGTATATGTGTTGTGAACTAACTATATTTCAACACTAAGAAATGCTTTAGATATAAATGTCCCATCCTGTATTTCATGTAGCGCCTTCCATCACCACATCCAACAGAGAATGTGTGACAAGTTTTGACATGAGACCTTTTGCAATCAGAATACTCGTTCAACTTCAGCCCAACCTCGTCTATAGCCACACAGTCAGGCATCTAACCACGCAACCTTGCATCCAACCACAATTCTGATCATTAACAACACAAGCACCCATCTGACCACACAGCTGCTTACCTGCTCACAACACTACGCATCAAACCACGGAAACAAACATCTAACCACATAACTACTTTTCTGCTGACAAGATAACACGTCAAACCCCAAAACAAGCATGTGACCACACAGCAGCTTACCTGCTCACAACACACACACACACAAGCACATAATATCTAACCACACAACTATTTTTGTTGGGCCGGAGTGTGAACACTTGATATTGCATAGTATAAATATCACTCGATTAAGTAATATTGTTTCAGCCAGGTGATCGCTGGTTGAACAATGAGCGTTGATGCTGCTCGCATGTTTTCCAAAGGTAAATAGTTGTGGAGAGTTTTTTTTATGTTGTATTGAATTCCTTCTTATGCTGTATAAAAAAAAAATAATAATAATAATGATAATAAGGCAAGGACATGCGTGAAAAGTTGCCGGATATTATTTTCAAAAGCATCGTCCTTTGAAAATGTGAAGACGGAAGTGTCATATATTTCATTAATAGACAGGAATTATTGTATTATTTTTCTTTATTTCTTTAACTGGGTGTTATAACAATTTACAAAATATGTAAAATATATACACAACTTAACCGTGATTCATGTTTAAATAGACCCGCGGTGGCAATATGAGTCGCTGCGCCGCGCATGTCCAACAGATCAAGAGTACCAATATTTCGGATGGTCTAATAAATCAAGGATGATTATTGCTTCCACTGTACTCTAGCAGATTAGTCGCTTAGGCATGAAGAAATTATATAACACTGTTAGTAAACCCAGCGTGTAGTAATTAACTAGTACTAGGCGTGACTGATTTATAGACGCTTAGAAAGTTTACGGTGTGGTTTTTGACGCCCTGGCACGGGATGGTTGTCACCCCTGCTTTTCCCTTCATCGGCAGGATCTCGCTGCCAGCATGCCACGCTGCGGCTGCCAGTCTCGAGCTCATTGCAGTTGGGGGTAATGATGGGGGAGTAAAGTATTATGATTTTTTATTTTTTTTCTGTGCGTTCGTGTGATCTTTGAAACTACAAGTGATTGGATGTTTGTGGCCTGGTGGTGGTGTCCGTCTCGAGGTGTACAGGAGACAGGTGAAGGCTGGGTCAAACGAAGGGTCAGGTGGTAGACTGATCGGCTTCCCCCTACGCCATAAACAAGGAAGGTCAGCCATTTTTATCCATTTTTATCATTCGTCCATGTTCTGGGTGGCATTGGAGGCGTTGCAGCACTTGTTTATTGATGATTCATTTTGCGTATTTCACGTAAGCGTCCTGTTTTATGCCATTTATGTAGTTTGAATATCGATATACTTTATAACATACAGGAGCATATTGATAATGTAATGGACAGAATAAATAATAAACGAAGTTATGAAATATGCAGTCACTTGGGCGACCGATTATCCAGATACTAAGAGCGTCTGTTATGATGATGGTAAATGTAGTTTAATCAACAGAAACCTGAACAGTTCACTTCTTATTGTTGGTTTGCTCAGTATTTTTTTCTTTATGGTGGTGAATTTGTTTCCCGATTGTTTTTATTATCCATAATTTGCTTCCCCGACGCGTGATGTTTCCTGGGCGTAATGGCGGACACACTAAACGCTACGCAGTTTTATCGAAATAATTTTGGTGTTCCCTTTCGGTGCGTATGGTCATTACCGTTGGATAGTTAGCTAGGTTGAGTTAGGTAAGGTTAGGATGTTTTGCTGGGTTAGATTTAAGAGTAGATTAAGGATAAGCTGTGAATATATAAGGTCAAGCTGGAACAGCTGTAAAATAAATTTCAGTTGATAAGAGTACGTTTTAAAAAAGCCTGCCAGTACGCCTGAGAAACCAACACGAGTGAGTGAGAATGAGCATTGACAAAAACATCAGGGAAACAAAATCAACAGTAAATCATTTACTATCATAAAAGTCATCAGAAAAATACAGAAAACAACCTGGGAGAGGAGGAAGGGAATTAGGTATTTGTGCGGCCTAAACTAAACCGTATGTTTACCGTGATGATAAACACTTTCTTTACTGTGTCAAGCATTATTTTGTAGGTAATCCTTAAGGAGACAGGACCTCGTTTTAAAAATCAGCCCCCCCCCCCTTTTTTTTTTACCTGTGAAGTAAATCAGTGACTTGGTAAAGATGTACAAAAGTACTTTTTCGAGTACGAATGGGATCCATCAATAAACAAAATGTATCATTACATAAGGGATAGGATAGGGTACGTAAGATTGGGTCTGTACGAAAATTTAGGTTGTTCGGATAAATTGACACCGATAAGGGTAATTTCCTTCAAAAATGACAACGCTCTAAGATGGCGTCCGTCTGTTCTCGCCCCACAAGATGGCGTCCGTCTGTCTTCTCACTCCACAAGATGGCATCCGTCATTCTTGTCGCCCCACAACATGGCGTCTGCATGTCTTCTCTACCCACAACATGGCGTTCTTGCCCCACAACACGGCGTTCTTGCCCCACAACATGGCGTCCGTCTGTCTTCCAGACCCACAAGATGGCGTCTGTCTGACTTCTCACCCCACAAAATGGCGTCCGTCTGACGTCTCACCCCACAAGATGGCGTCCGTCTGACTTCTCACCCCACAAAATGGCGTCCGTCTGACTTCTCACCCCACAATATGGCGTCTGTCTGACTTCTCGCCCCACAACATGGCGTCCGTCTGACTTCGGTTCGTTAGGAACTGTAAACAAACCGCTTTAAAAGCTCTTTCCCACTTTTTAAAGAATTTTAAAATATTTTATGAACTTGAAAACGTAATCATGAAATAGAATCCCATGGAAAACTATGGTAAAGACAAAACTGCAAGATGAGGTGGTCGTATGTCCCCTTAAGGACTGCCATTTTGTAGCCGTGATAAACAGCTGGATGTTAAGTGCAGTGGTTGGAGAGGTTGCACTAAAACAACTGGACAAAATTATGGGCAAAGCTGGAAGGATTATTATTAACCCTGCAGTTACAAATGAACTTCCTCCCCTACAAGAAAGAAGGAATGTTGCCTCCCTTGCATTATTTTACAGATACTTTTATGGCAAATGCTTAGACGAAGTTGCATCCATTGTGCCACCTCTCCACGCCTTCCCCCGTGTTACATGGGCATCTGGTATCGCTCTTGACTGTCACATTGCCATATTGCAGAACTTATGCTAGTCAAAATTCTTTTATTCCCCGAACTGCATCTCTCTGGAATTCTCTTCCCCAGAATAGTTTCCCCCCAAACTTCAGCGTCCAGCAGTTCTTCAAGTCCAGCTGTTACAGTTTATGAAAGGAGGACACCTGTAATCTGGTGTAATTGTGGGTTTTTATTTTATTAAGTTTGTTTTTCCTCTTCGTCCCCCTCCCCCCCAAAAAAAGTACACCAGTCATTATTATCGTTGTCCAGTCACTGGGTGGCTCGCATAGACTATCGAGAGGTTTTGATTCTCTCTCTCTCTCAGTTCCATGCACGTCTTTTTTCTACACCGTCTTTTTCTGCAGCTAATATTAAAACAAATAGACATTTTTATGCTTCATTTGTACACACGTTACACACCTTTTTCTGCATTTTTTTTCTTTTCACATGCATCTGCCCTCCACACATCCTTTTTCCCGACGCTATTTTTTTTTTTTTTTTTTTTTTTTCTCTCCCCCAAAGACTAGCTCTTTTCTGCTCCACCAACCCTTATTCTGCACCTCAAACACTTATGCCTCCACACTTAACATCGATTTTTTTCCCCTGTACCTTTCGGGTCATAGCCTACATTTCCATCTTTCATCTCATCCTGCATCTTTCAGTTCCTCCTGTTTTAACACCTTCTTCCTTTACATCTTTTCTCCCTACCTCTTTTTTTGTTCCCCCACCGTACATCTAACTTGTAGCTCTTCCCACACTTTTTGTTTACACATTTTACACCTACACATCTCCTCTGTGAAAGCCTCTTGTTTTCCTCACATCAAACTCCAATCCCTTCCAACATCTTTTATCCCACTCCCCACACATTCACTTTTTTTTTTCTTTTTTTTTTTTTTTTCCCAAACCGTGCCTTTAACATGTCTCTCCCCACACGTCCGTTTTCCATTCATTGTCACCTACTCACCACACCACCTCTTCTAACAAACTCCACCTCGTACACTTTTACTTTTCCTCTTCTTTCAACAAGTTACACCTTAACACCACCACACTTCCCTTCCCACACTATACGTCAACACTCCATCACACCCATACATTCAAACACCTTCACGGCTAAACCCTTTTCTTTCATTTTCCACCATCACCCCCAAACCACCCTTAATTGCTTTGTCTACAGCCCAGCCATCGTACTTATGTGCTCTCTTTCTCTCTCTCAATTAACTCCGTTCGCTTTCTAAGATCTTTGAAACCCCTCCAGTCCGATCAACCCTTGCAAATCACAATAGAATTGATGAAGAATGGTAAAAATATGATGTAAGGACAACCATCCGGTAGAAATAGGCCTAGATGTCTTATCTCAACCTTGAACTTTGACCTAATGACTTTACGACAGGAACTTGACCTAGAGTCAGTGGGTACCAACCTATTGTACAGAAGATTAAGTTCGTCGATCAAGGCTTTTTCATAGTTAGTAGAACAGACAGACAGACACATAAACTATCACGTGTATAGAGGCGACTTAAGTAATTACCTGCTCGTTATACAGGTGGTAAAAAGGTATTATGATGCATGAGTTAGTGTTTAACCTTTACCTCTACGATATATATATATATATATATATATATATATATATAGTTATATAATATATATATATATATATATATATATATATATATAACAACACACACACATACACACGAGGTGCCACCCAAAAATTCCAGTAATTTGAATATTGTAGGAAAAAAAGTAACCTAACCTCTGTTACGGAACAAAGAAAGATAATGTACACTTTAAGTGAGAATACTAAAAATCACTACTGTCCCGTAAAGTTCCAGGTTCAAAACAAAAGAGTTAGGTAAAATTACAAGTTAAAGTTTAATGCACAAACTAACAACAAAGCATTCAGGACTCATAAGGATAATGTTATGGCAAAAAACAGGTTAAATATATGGTTAACTGCAATAGCCTCTATTAACATGAAATTAGCAAGAGTAAATTTACCTAAGTCAGCCCTGAAAAATGAAAATACACTGGGTAATGCTCAGTTAATGCAAGATAAATTATTACAGATACAAAATAATATTAAAACTGGCTGACAAAATGAATCCTACATAAATCACAAAAAAAACTCACTAGGCCTAAGAATCAACCCTATGCTACACAGCACAAGAAAAAATGCAACAACAGTTATACTCAAATTACACGGCTGCTAGTACTCAAATTACACGGCTGCTAGATGGTTGGAGACTTCCTGAACACTCACAATAATAATAACTGTACAGGGTAGGACAGAGATGTGAGCAAAATGAGGAGCAGATCTAAGTGGCAATGATGCAGAGACTGAGCTCATTATATAGGGGCCAGCAGAGCTTGATACAACTTGTAAGAAGGACGCGCAAATGAAGCCAGGAGGACAAAGAATTGACAATCCCGCACTGAATAACAGAAAGGACGACTTACTCTACTATAACGGTAGAAGGGGGGGACTGAGGCAGAACACGCTCGTGATCAAACAGGCAGCACACTGTACGTTAGAATTACACAAAGGATGATGAAATCATAGGCTATGTAACACCTCCCCACAAAGAAAAAGAAATTTACAAAGGAAATTTATTACTCTAAAACAATCTGTCTAAAGTCTAGATAAGCAATCTGCAATAACATTTTCTTTCCCCTTGACATGTTGTATGTCTAATGAATACTCCTGAAGAAGTAGACTCCATCTTGTCAATCTCTGATTTTTATCTTTAAACTTACTAAGGAATTTCAGTGGGTTATGATCGGTATAAATGACTATGGGGTTAAAACCAGAGCACAAATAAAATGAAAAATGCTGTAAACCCAAAATCATGGCCAAAAGCTTTTTCTCAATAGTTGAGTAGTTCTTTTGAGGTGGAGTGAACTTCTTACTGTAATAAGATACAGGATGTTCAATACCCTGATCATCCTCTTGCAGCAAAACAGCCCTAGCTCCTGTATCACTTGCATCAACAGCCATCTTAAAAGGCTTAGCAAAATTTGGAGTAGCGAGCACTGGCTGACTTAATAGAATAGCTTTAAGTTTGTTGAAAGAGGATTCACAGTTATCGGTCCAGACAAATTTAACTCCTTTTTCAGTAGGTCTGTAAATGGTGATACAAGAATTGAAAAGTTAAGAACAAATCTCCTGTAATAACCTACCATTCCCAAAAATCTTTGTAGCTCTTTCCTACTTTTAGGTCTGGGAAGATCACTTATAACCTGAACCTTAGCTCCTGGTGGTGCAACATATCCATCACCAATTACGTACCCAAGGTACTGAACTTTAGCTTGACCAAACTCACACTTTGATAAATTAGCTACAAGATTAGCCCGAACTAAACGCTCAAAAAATTTACTGACATGGCATAGGTGATCTTTCCAGTTGTCACTGAAGATTAATACATCATCAATATAAACAACACACCCTGCCAAACCCTCTGTTACAACATTCATGAGCTTCTGAAATGTGGCTTGTGCATTCTTCATATCATATGGCATTACCGAACATGCAAAAGTCTTTCCTAGTGTTACAAAACATGAGATCTCCCTAGCACGTTCAGTCATAGGTACTTGCCAGTATCCCTTTAACAAATCAAACTTACTTATGTACCTAGCCTTTCCGATCTTGTCTATGCAATCTTCCACACGAGGGAGAGGGTAAGTGTCTGTTTTGGTTATCTGATTAACACGTCTGTAGTCGATGCAAAGCCGCTGTGACCCACCTGGCTTAGGGACCAGAGTGACAGGAGAACTCCACTTGCTCTGACAGGGCTCAATCATCTTGTGGTCCAACAGGTAGCCAAGCT
The DNA here is from genome assembly GCF_032717465.1 of Coenobita brevimanus. Classification (NCBI taxonomy): domain Eukaryota; kingdom Metazoa; phylum Arthropoda; class Malacostraca; order Decapoda; family Coenobitidae; genus Coenobita; species Coenobita brevimanus. Next base: position 16,803,084 of record NC_137049.1, on the reverse strand, counting down.
CCTTCTGGATGAGAGGAACTTTCACTGGGTTCACACGGTAAGGAGGCAGTTTAATTGGCTTTGCGTCTCCAACATCGACATCATGCATCAACACAGTGGTTCTTCCTGGAGTGGCACGGAACACTTGCGGGTACTCCTGCAGTAATGCCGAAAACTCCTGCATTTCCTCGGGAGGTAGATGAGAAAGCTTAGTCTGGAGATCATTCATGATATCAGGATTCTTCCCCAAACTATCACTCAAGCTCATACTGCATGGGAGAGCTTCACTTGCAGACTCGGGTGGAACAGCTACAGTGCAGACTGGATTATTTTCGTCCCGCCTGTGATATAACTTTAGCATGTTGATGTGACATAGTTGCTTGCTCTTTCTACGATCTGGTGTAGCGATGACATAGTTGACATCACTGAGTTTCTTCTCCACGAAATAAGGACCACTAAACTTGGCTTGAAGAGGTTGCCCATGCACTGGTAGCAGAATCAAAACCTGATCTCCTGGCTGAAAGTGGCGTAACCTGGACTTCTTATCATACCAAGTCTTCATCTTCTTCTGAGCAGCTCCTAAATTCTCTCTCGCCAGCTGTAAAGCAGTGGACAGCCGTTCTTTGAACTTCATCACATACTCCAGCAGGTTGACGTCATCTTCCTCCGACAGCCAGCATTCCTTGAGTAACTTAAGGGGTCCTCTTACTTCATGGCCAAACAGTAGCTCAAAAGGTGAGAAGCTCAGTGATTCATTTGGAGATTCTCTTGCGGCAAACACAACGAATGGAAGACCTTTATCCCAGTCTTTCTGATGTTCCGAACAGTATTTCTTGAGCATCGATTTGAGTGTTTGATGATATCTCTCCAATGCTCCTTGGGTCTGGGGATGGTAAGCTGAAGACGTGATCTGGGTGATGCCCAACTCTTTCAGAGACTGCTAGAAAACGTTTGACATGAAATTACTTCCCCGGTCGGACTGTACCTCCTTGGGCAGACCAAACTTTGTGAAGAACCCTAGCATTTCCTTAACCACGTTCTTTGCTGAGATATTTCTAAGTGGAATGGCTTCAGGATAACGAGTAGCCATATCAATCAGGGTCAACACATAAGAAAATCCTGAAGAAGTCTTAGGAAGAGGGCCCACAATATCCACCAACACACGGGTGAAAGGCGCCTCAAAAGGAGGAATGGGAACTAGAGGTGCAACCTTTTCGGTCTGATTACACTTCCCCACAACTTGACAGGTGTGACAAGACTTACAATACCAGGAAACATCCCTGAAGATACCTGGCCAGTAGAAGTGTTTCAAAATGCGTGCCACAGTCTTCCTCACTCCAAGGTGTCCTGCCAAACTGGAATCATGAGCCACTCTAATGATATCCTGCCTACAAACACGAGGGATGACAACTTGATGTACAACCTCCCATTCACAGTCGGCTGATGCTGTTGGGGGTCTCCACTTCCTCATAAGTACTCCTGACTTTATATAATAACAAGTAGAAGCACCGGCTGACTCTTCCTCACTGCAAGCAGAGTTAGCTAGACCTTTCAACTCAGGGTCAGCAACCTGCAACTCAACCAACTCTTGACGAGACAAGTTATCAACACTACGGGGTACTGCCTCATCTGGTGAGTGGTCCAAATTAGCAAGAAAAGTGTCAGCTAGGATAACATCATCATCATCATTATCCTCTAAATCACCAGTAACTTTAGACTTAGCCCTAGTGACAGCACATGCAGGGAACACATCAGGGACATCACAATCCTGGGATGCAGCCACTGGCTCACTAGACAACTGAGGAGCTGGACACACTTGACTTCCACCAATATCATTTCCAGGTAAGAAAGTTACACCTGACATTGGGAGTGTCTCAACCAACCCAACCATAACAGAACCATTAACAAAACCAGACTCTAAATTCACTCTGCACAGAGGAACAGAGAAGTAATTATTCCCTACACCTTGTAAGATTACAGTTTCATCAGAGGAATTAACATTAGAGCCTAGAACACTGGTCAGCATAAGGGATTGGCAAGCACCTGTATTACGATATATTTTAACTGATTTCCTGTCATTACTGTCCAGAGGACTGACAAAACCATCAGACAGGAAATTAGCACATGAACTCTTGAGAGTGTCACCCACATTACTGCTCAAAAGAGGAGCTCCATCATGAGAATTTAAGTTACCCCTCAAAGCAGGTTCAGTTAACTCAGTTAAAGAATTCTGGGAACTCTCAAGGGTGGACGCTAGACCAATTGACTGAATATTTAAAGACTCCTTTTTGTTCACATCACGCTGTCTCCTGAAACATTTCTCCGTAGTATGACCAAGCTTACTACAATAAGTACATTTACTTTTCTGAAATCTAGAGGTGAAGCTGGTATTTACTTCCTGAGAAACATCATCTTTATTCTCTTTCCTGTTACCTGTACTCTTAGTAGAGGCAACGTACTTACTCTCAGCTTTCCTTTTTTCTCTAGAATATCTCTTGTGAGTGAGAACATATTCATCAGCTAAAACTGCAGCATCAGACAAATTATCTATTCTTCTCTCATCAAGATATAGCCTTACATCTTTACTAATACACCTCTTGAAGTCCTCCAGCAAAATCATCTGCTTAAATTTACCAAAATCAGAATCCACATTCTTAGAATTTAACCACTGCTCTAACAGATCTTCTTTGATTTTTGCACCAGCCCTCAGGACTTGCACCAGCCCTCAGGACTTGATCCTGACCATCTCCCTTTTCTGAACATTTTCAGTGCATTCATTTACACAGAGAGTAGGCCAGCATGCTCTCATGATACCTCTACCTTCAACTGTCTACACCACACTACATGCGCATAACATATCACACCTTCTATTCACATCTTTAGTAATGGCCGCTGCAATCTCACAATCAAATGAGGTGGTATCTCGGATTGCCACCACCGGCAGGGTAGGGCTGGAGGCACAGGGTCCTCCCGGTCGCTATCAAGCGACTGTGCCAGCAGCGACTGTTGCTATTTCCGGGAATGCTCATCGGCAAAGAGGTGACGGTGCGGCCTTATTCTTTACCAACATCCGCGGCCTTACCACAAATTTAAACTCAGTTCATTTTTTCCTTCAGTCCATATCCCCTTTGGCCCTTTTCCTCACAGAACCACAAATCTCACCCTCTACCGATATATCTCCATTTTGTTTTCCAGGTTACCATCTCCTTACAAACTTTCGAAACAAGGGCGGCACCTGTTGTTATATCAAATCCCAATATGCAGTTGACACTATTTTAAACTTCACTTCATCCAGTTTTGATTACTCATTATATAAATTAAATTGCCAAAACATTACCAAATATATCTGTGTAGTTTATCGTTCCCCCAATGCTTCTTCGGAACCCAGTGTATTTGATTCCATATCCACTCAGTTGAGTAACCTTGACCTTGCCCTTGGCAATGAAATTACCATTTTGGGTGATTTTAACATACACAATGTTGAATGGTTGTTGCATTCTGCCCGGACTGACGACGCTGGTCTAGAATGCGAGCTGATTGCGGAATCGTTTAATCTCACCCAGTTGGTAAAGCAACCAACCAGAATACCTGATAATCCTGACCATAATGCCCATCTCTTGGATTTATTCTTGACAAATAATCCAGATCAATACAGGATAGAGGTACTGTCACCACTTGGATCCTCTGACCACAATCTCATCAAAGCCTCATTAGTTAACCCTCCTACATCTCCCCATTCCGAACCTGTCAGGGTGACCCGATGGCACTTTGACAGGGCAGACTGGGATGGATTTAGAAATTATCTTGCTGATGTTCCATGGCAGTCTTTCTTCTCTAGTGATCCCAATTCTACCCAGTCCCACATTTGTGACTTAATACTAGCTGGTATGGATTTATTCATACCAAGTCGGCAGTTCACTGGAAGATCGGGCTCTCCAAAGTGGTTTGATGGCAATTGTGCCGGAGCAACAGCCCAAAAGTCATTAGCGTGTAGCTCTTACTTGGGATCAGAAACACCTGAATCACTCTCCCAATTTGGAATTGCTGGAGGTCATGCAAAAGCTGTATTGGGTCTATCTAAATCAAACTTTCTTCAAAAGCAAGCATCAAAACTACTTAGCAACCCTAATGACAACAGAATATTCTGGTCAACTCTTGATTCTTTCAATAATAACTTTAACAAGTCATCTTCCATTCCCCCACTAAAATCTTCAGATGGCAATATTACAAATGACCCACGTGGGAAAGCAGATATCTTTGCTAGTACCTTTGCAAGAAACTCTACCATAGATGATACCAGCCAGAATGTCTCAGTACTGGAACTTGATTCTCCCGAAATTGCCCCACTTAAAATACAGACAAGATTTGTAAAATCCATCCTAGACAATTTACCTACCAACAAAGCTCCAGGTCCAGATGGAATTCCGCCAATTGTTTTGAAAAAGTGTTCCCCTGAACTTGCCTCTGTCCTAGCTAAATTATTCAGACTATGCATACGTACTTCTTTATTCCCAAATTCATGGAAAGAAGCCAATATCCACCCAGTTCCGAAGAAAGGAAGTTCGTCTGACCTCCAATTACAGACCAATAGCTATCACATCTTCTCTTGGTAAGGTATTTGAAACTTTAATTAATAAGCATATTGTTAAACATCTTGAATCCAACAACTTAATGATAGACAATACGGTTTTCGCCACGAAAGATCCACCATTGACATACTCAATCTCTTAACTCATACCATCCATCAATCAATTGATCTTTTTGGAGAAACTCATGCAGTAGCTCTTGATATCTCTAAAGCTTTCGACAGAGTATGGCACCGTTCCCTGCTGTCCAAACTCCCTTGCTATGGACTAACGTCTTTTGTTCCTTTGATTTCTTCTTATCTTAGTGACAGGAAAATAAGAGTAAAAGTAGATGATGTATATTCGAATTTCCACTCAATTAACGCCGGCGTGCCACAGGGATCAGTTCTGGCGCCAACCCTATTTCTGGTTCATATTAATGATCTCTTATCTGTCACTCACAGTCCCATTCACTCATATGCAGATGACTCAACACTACATAGTTCATTCACACTCAGACATCCATTTACAGAGTCTAATATCTCTACCTCTCAGCTCAGTACAGCCATCTCCATAAATCAAGATCTATCTACAATCAGTGAATGGGGACAAAACAACCTTGTCTCTTTTAATGCTAGTAAAACTAAATATATACAGTTTACTAATAGACAGATATTGCCAGATTCATACATTACCTTCAGTGCTACTAATATTCCCATCTCCAAAAGTATTGAAATTCTTGGTGTCTCACTTAACAGTGCCCTCAGCTGGTCCTCTCATGTCAGATCACTTGCTAAAACCGCCTCAAAGAAACTTGGATTATTGTACAGAGTCCGTAACTTCTTCGCCGATGAGCAGTTAGCTATAATTTATAAGAGTCATGTGCGCTCTCAGCTTGAATATTGCTCACCCTTGTGGAATGGTTGTGGAGAGGTTGCATTAAGACAACTAGACAAAATTCAGAATAAAGCTGTTAGAATCATTAACAACCCTGCCATTACATATAAACTACCTCCCCTGCAAGTAAGAAGGAATGTTGCCTCCCTTGCATTATTTTACAGATATTTTTTTGGCAAATGCTCAGACAAAGTTGCGTCCATGGTGCCACCTCTCCATGCCTTCCCTCGTGCTACACGGGCATCTGGTAACGCTCATGACTGGAATGTCACTCAACCACATTGCAGAACTTCTGCCTATCAGAATTCTTTCATTCCCCGAACTGCATCTCTCTGGAACTCGCTTCCCCAGAGTTGTTTTCCTCCAAATTTCAACCTACAACTGTTCAAGTCTAATTCTTACAGATATTTTATGAACAGAGGACACCAGTAATCTGGTGTATGGATTTTTTTTTTTTCTCCATTTGTTTTTCCTTCCTCCGTTCTGTTATTTAAAAAAAAAAAAAAAAAAAAAAAAGTTGTCCTAAATTTTACTCTGTAGGCTTCAGGAAGCTCATAGGCCTTAAGAATCAAGCTCTTAACTACATCATAATTATCAGATTGATCCTGAGGCAAAGATGCATAAGTTACTTGAGCTTTACCGGTGAGAACAGTTTGAAGGAGTACTGGCCAATACTTTTTTGGCCAATTAAAACCTGTAGCTACCCTCTCAAACAACTGAAAATACTTTGTTAAATCAGATTCATTAAAAGGAGGGACAAGTTTAACATTTTTAGCCACATCAAAATCATCAGAGCTAGATGATCCAGTTCCACCTTGTTTCATGCGATACTCATGGTCTGCCTGAATCCTGGCAAGTTCAACTTGTGCCTGAGCCTGTATCTGTGCCTCCTTAAAGTGAGCCTCCTGCAGGGCTAGCTGTAACTTAGCTAATTCAATCTGCGTTTGCTCATTTGGAGGAGTTACATTAAACAAGCTTTCATTAATCATGTCAACAATTTGATCTTTAGAATGATGAGAGCGAACAGCAATTCCCCAATTCTTGAGCAACAAGCTTAAGTTCATTCTTTGTTCTGTTTTCTACATCACACACTGTTTGCACATTTGACAAAAAATCTTTGGCTTCATCAAGTGTAGAAATAGTAGACATCATGAATAAATCACGGTCACAAAATATCCTGATATGAGGTCGCCAAATTTATGTTACGGAACAGAGAAAGATAACGTACACTTTAAGTGAGAATACTAAAAATCACTACTGTCCCGTAAAGTTCCAGGTTCAAAACAAAAGAGGTAAAATTACAAGTTAAAGTTTAATGCACAAACTAACAACAAAACATTCAGGACTCATAAGGATAATGTTATGGCAAAAAACAGGTTAAATATATGGTTAACTGCAATAGCCTTTATTAACATGAAATTAGCAAGAGTAAATTTACCTAAGTCAGCCCTGAAAAATGAAAATACACTGGGTAATGCTCAGTTAATGCAAGATAAATTATTACAGATACAAAATAATATTAAAACTGGCTGACAAAATGAATCCTACATAAATCACAAAAAAACCTCACTAGGCCTAAGAATCAACCCTATGCTACACAGCACAAGAAAAAATGCAACAACAGTTATACTCAAATTACACAGCTGCTAGATGGTTGGAGACTTCCTGAACACTCACAATAATAATAACTGTACAGGGGAGGACAGAGATGTGAGCAAAATGAGGAGCAGATCTAAGTGGCAATGATGCAGAGACTGAGCCCATTATATAGGGGCCAGCAGAGCTTGATACAACTTGTAAGAAGGACGCGCAAATGAAGCCAGGGGGACAAAGAGTTGACAATCCCGCACTGAATAACAGAAAGGACGACTTACTCTACTATAACGGTAGAAGGGGGGGACTGAGGCAGAACACGCTCGTGATCAAACAGGCAGCACACTGTACATTAGAATTACACACAGGATGATGAAATCATAGGCTATGTAACACCTCACAGTTGCCTTGGAAGTAGTCTCCTTGGGCATGTATACAGTGGTCCCATCGTTTTTTTCCACGAGTCAGTGCATCCCTGGAAGGCTTCAGGCGTGATGGTCTTGAGCACCTCCTGTGATTCTGTCTGGATCTCCTCAATCGAGTCAACTCGATACCCTTTCAGTCGTAATTTCAGCTTGGGAAACAGGAAAAAGTCACAGGTGCCAAGGTCAGGCAAATAGGGTGGGTGGGGAATGACTACCGTGTTAGTGGAAGCCAGGAATTGCTGGACAACAATTGATGTGTGGGCGGGGGCGTTGTCATGATGCAGGGCCCAGTCCTTGTTCTTTCACTCTTCTGGACGTTTCCGGTGGATGTTCTCCCTCAGACGCAGCAAAACTTCACAGTAAAACTTTCCGCTGACAGATTGACCGGGTGGGACGAAATCGTTGTGAACAATCCCTTGGATATTTAAGAAAACGATCAACATCGACTTGACATTGCTGTGCCATTGGTCCGCCATTGCAAAACCGTCAAACCACCTACACACCACGTTACAGTAGTAAGCCCAGCTCAACAACGCATCCACTCACAGACACGGTTGGGGCCACACTGACGCACAAGGGGTGCTGCTGACTCCTAGTGGCAAAAGGCAAAACTGGAAACAGTTGGCTCCCTCTGCACAAATTATATAAACTTTGGTGTAGCACCTCGTAGATACGGTATGTATCGTAGAGATAGCGGTTAACACTGACCCGTGCATCACGATAACTTCCCCTCTGAGGGTAGGGGGGTTTCAAGAATACTCCCCCAGTATCCCTACTTGTCGTATGAGGCGACTAAAAGGGTTGGTGGTGGGTTAGTGCCCCAACCCGTAAAAAGAACGAACTAAATAAGCAAATAAAGTGTCTCGGACCAGGACGGACCATACGCTGACGACTAAGGAACGGACAAAGGACATTCTAAGGGTGGGGATATGGAATGTGAGAGGAGTGAATGATGAAGTGAAAGAGAGATTGTTCAGATGCTTGAGGATGCAGGAGTGGATCTATGTGGATTGACAAACAAAATAGTAAGGTGAGAGCATGGGAATACGGTTTAGGAATACTGTATGTGCGGGAGTTAATAAGAATGAGAGGGCAAGAGAGGGAGTATAACTGATGATAAGTAAGAAGTGGAAGAAGACTATAAAAGAGTTTGGAAAAGTGGGTGCAAGGATTGTATGGGTGTGGATGAAAGTAGGTATACAAGCCCCAGGAATTAATGGAGTGTGTGGTGATTTTTTTTTTTTTTTTTATGCGAGGAAGAAGGAACCAAAGGCCATGAGCCCGCAGTAACAGTTCCCTCCAAGAGAAAAACAAAATACAATAGAGAGCCAAATTCAAGATCCGATCATTTTGAGATGCCTGGACACACTGCGTTTGAAAGACTGGAGATCATAGGCAGCAGGAAATACAGACAGAGGGAGAAGTTCCAGAGCTGATCTGTTGCATGAATGAAAGACTGGGAGTAACGGTTAACTCTTGCATTAGAGAGTTGGACAGAAAAGGGATGAGAGTTTGCTGCCAGACGGGTGCTACGCGCCCGTCGTAGAGGTGGAGGAATGCAAGCAGACAGTTCAGAGGAGCAGTGACCATTAAAGTAGAGATAGAAAAGAGATAAAGATGCAACAGTGCGGCGAAGAGACAGAGGTTGAAGGGAGTCAGTAAGAGGAGGAGAGTTAATGAGACGAAAAGCCTTTGACTCCACCCTATTGAGAAGAGCTGTATGTGGGGAGCCTGCCCACACATGAGAGTTGTACTCCACACAGGGGCGGATAAAACCCCTGTATAGAGTCAACAATTGTGCAGGGGTAAAGAAAGAGCGGAGTCGGCTTAGCACACCCAATCTCTTGGAAGCAGATTTTACAAGAGATGTAATATGATCTTTCCAAGATAAGTCCTGAGTAAATGAAACCCCAAGCATGTTCAAGGATGATGCAGGATTAATCTGAATATTATTAAACATTAGTGGGTATACCTGTGGAAGATTTTGTCGGGTTGATAGGTGTAAGAACTGAGTCTTAGAAGCATTAAAGACAACCATATTATTTTTACCCCAGTCAGAGATATGAGCCAAGTCAGACATTAGGTGTGCCATAGCCTCTTCCCTTGTTTCTTGAAGTAACTGTTGAGATGGGCGTTGCGGGAACCGAATGGAAAGGTGAAGGGTGGAGTCATCAGCGTATGAGTGGATAGGGTTAGATGTACAGCTTAGAAGATCATTGATGAATAAAAGGAAGAGAGTTGGTGATAGGACAGAGCCCTGAGGAACACCACTGTTGATAGATCTAGGAGAAGAACGATGGCCGTCTACGACAGCAGCTATAGAACGACCAGAAAGTAAGCTAGCGATGAAGGTACACATAGAAGGATAGAAACCGTAGGAGGGCAGTTTTGAAATTAAAGATTTATGCCAGACTCGATCGAAAGCCTTTGAGATGTCAAGTGCAATGGCAAAGCTTTCGCCAAAGTCCCGAAAGGAGGATGACCAGGAGTCTGAAAGGTAGGTGAGAAGATCGCCAGTGGAGCGTCCCTGACGGAACCCATACTGACGATCGGAAAGAAGGTTGTGATAGGAAAGATGCCTTAAAATTTTTTTTATTAAGAATTGACTCGAAAACTTTTGAAATACAGGACGTTAAAGCAATTGGACGATAGTTGGAGGGTTGGGAGTGGTCACCCTTCTTTGGGACTGGCTGAATGAGAGCAAACTTCCAGCAAGAAGGAAAGGTACAAGTTGACAGACAAAGGTGAAATAGTTTGCCTAGGCAGGGTTTAAGCACAGAAGCACAGTTTTTGAGAACAACAGGAGGGACCCCATCAGGCCCATATGCCTTGTTAGTACTGAGGCCAGTAATGGCAGAAAATACATCAACTGAAGAAATTTTAATGTCAGCCATGAGGAAGTCAGAGGGGGGAAGTGATGGAGGAACAGCACCGGAGTCGTCTAAGGTGGAATTGGAGGAGAAAGTCTGTGTGAAGAGATCTGCTTTATCAGTAGAAGAAATAGCTACAGAACCATCAGAGTAGAAAAGAGGAGGGAAGGATGATGAGGGAAAGTTGTTAGAAAGATTTTTGGCAAGGTGCCAGAAGGAGCGGGAAGAATTCGAGTTGGAGAGTTGAGAGCATTTAGTATGGATGAAATTATTTTTAGTAGAGCGAAGAACAGACTTAGCACGATTCCGGGCAGAAACGTAAAGATTATGTGATTCAGGGATGGGTTGGCTCCGGTACCTTTTGTAGGCCTTCTCCTTGTTGCGGACAGCATTAGAACAAGCGTGATTAAACCAAGGCTTTCTTGCGTTAGTCAAAGGATATGAGAAAGGAATGTATGCTTCCATGCCCGAGAGAATAACCTTCGTAATGCGCAAGGCACACTCAGATGGCTCACGGCCATGGAAGCAATAATCATTCCAGGGAAAATCAAAGAAGTACTGCCTGAGGGCCTCCCAGTCCGCAGCTCCAAAATGCCAGAGACGACGTTTCCCTGGAGGGTCCGCAGGCCGTACTGGAGCGATAGGACAGGTTAAGGTAATAAGGTTGTGATCGGAGGAGCCCAACGGAGAGAAAAGATTAACAGAGTAAGCAGAAGGATTAGTTGTGAGGAAGAGGTCAAGTATGTTGGAGCTCTCTCCAAGGCGGTCAGGGATACGGGTAGGGTGCTGTACAAGCTGCTCTAGGTCATTAAGGATAGAAAAGATGTAGGCTTGTTCACCAGGTGTTTCCGTGAAAGGAGAAGAGAGCCAAAGGTGGTGGTGAACATTGAAATCTCCAAGAATGGAGATTTCAGAGAAAGGAGAAATGGACAGAATGTGTTCCATCGTAGAAGTAAGATAGTCGAAGAATTTTTGATAGTCAGTAGAATTAGGGGATAAGTAAACAGCACAGATATATTTAGTCAGAGAATGACAGGAAAGCCGAAGCCAGAGAGTGGAGAATTCAGAAGAATCAAGTTCAGGAACACGAGAGCAAGATAAGTCGTTGCGTATGTATACACAACAGCCACCTTTGGCTTTGAAATGAGTATAGAGAAAGTAGGAGGATACAGAAAAGGGTTTGCTGTCAGTTGCCTCAGACAGCTGAGTCTCCGTTAGAAAAAGAAGGTGAGGTTTAGAGGAGGAGAGGTGGTGCTCAACAGAGCGAAAGTTAGATGAAAGGCCGCGAATGTTGCAGAAATGAAGAAGAAGAGAGTCAGACAGTGGTTCCAGGCACCTCGAGTCGTCACCGGGAGAGGGGCAGATGGCGGGGGCATTTATGGTCCCCCCCCCCCTGGGGACTCCTAGGCTGGGTGAATTGACGCCATTTTGGTAAATTTTGAATAGGAAGTGTAGTGTGTACTGTGCATGTAGTTTGATGAAGATAGATAGAGAAATTTGTACTGGAGAGCATGCTGGCCTATGTGTAACTGAGACACTGAAAAAGTTCAGCAAAGGGGGATGGTCAGGAACTAGTCCTGAGGGCTGATGAAACGGGAGCTCCAGCACTCCCTGTCATCAGCTTTCCATCCACCTCGGGAGTACTGCCCTGCTCGACTGGTGCTACAGTCTACTCCACAAAGTATGCTGAAGTATGGGGGTGAGCTTGTTGTGGAGTGGATATGGAAGTTGTGTAGATTGGCTTGGGAAGAGGGAAGGGTTCCAGAGGACTAGAAATCAGGTATTATTGTTCCATTGTACAAAGGAAAGGGGGAGAGAGAGAAGTATGTGGTAACCATAGGGGTATTTGCCTTCTTAGTGTGACTGGAAAAATATTTGGTAGAATACTCATTGATAGGGTTAGGCATATAACAGAGGAGCTATTTGGAGAAGAACGGGGGGGATTTAGGAAGGGAAAAGGATGTGTAGATCAGATATTTGTTCTAAAATGTGTAGTGGAGAAGTATTTAGAGAAGGGAAAGAAAGTGTATGCTGCCTTCATGGACTTGGAGAAAGCTTATGACAATAGCCTAGATAGGCAAGGTATGTGGAAGGTATTAAGAATATATGGAGTGGAGGGGAAGTTGTTGAGTGCTGTGAAGAGTATGTACGACGGAGCTAGGGTTACGGTGCGAGTGGATGGTGAGCTGAGTGTTTTTATCTAAATGTGGGACTGAAACAGGAATGTGTGATGTCTCCATGGCTGTTTAATATATACATGGATGGGGTTGTAAAGGAGGTGCAAGGTAGGGCAGTGGATGTGGAGGTGGCTCTAATGAATGAGGGTGAGATGTGGAAGATTCCGGTGTAGCTGTTTGCTGATGATACAGTATTGTTGAGTGAAGGTGAATGGGAGTTGCAAGGTTTGGTGAATGAATTTGGGACAGTGTGTAGGAAGAGGAATCTGAAAGTGAATGTAAACACGAGTTAAATTACGGTGTTTGAGAGAAATGAAGTCACAGAATGCACAGTGAGGTTGGATGGTGAGGATATGGAGAATGTGAGTGCATTCAAGTACTTGGGTATTTTGATGAGTAAGGATGGAACTTTGGGGAATGAAGTTCTTGAAAGAGTGGAGCAAGGAAGGAAGGTTGGTTTACTGAAAGCAGTGATGAGAAATAGGGAGGTGAGTATGGAGGTTAAGAAATCACTGCATGATAGTATTGTGATCCCTACCCTGACGTATGGAAGCGGGGCATGGACCTTGCTAGAAGGGAACAGGTCAAGAGTGAGAGCAGTGGAAATGAGTTGCTTGAGAGGAGCATGTAGAGTGACATGGAGGGACAGGTTGATAAATGAAGAAGTGAAGGAGCGTTGTGGGGTGGATGAGGATATGGTTGAGAAAATTAGGAGAAATACTCTGAGGTGGTTTGGACATGCGGAGAGAATGGAGAATGAAGCGCTGACTGAGAGGGTGTGTTTAGGTGAAGTGGAGGGAGGGAGAGGGAGGGGTAGACCGAGGATGATGTGGAGGGATGGAGTTGAGAGGTATATGAGGGCGGAGGGAGGGCAGTCAAATGGTGGGTGACAGAGACTTGGAGGCGTTTTGTCTGCGGCCACCCTTTGCGGGATTGGGGCGTTGGGCTACTGTATAGATAGATTGTGTGTGTGTGTGTACATAAGGCCGTGTTATGACTTGGTGCTAATTCTTCTTTATTTCTTCGTTTAACACAACGCAACACCACGCCAAGGAATACAGCACAACGCCACACTATACAGCACAACACCAGTCTATTCTTGCTACCCTGGTGTACCGTAGACTTCATACTGTGTTACCTCCACTCCATGCCACCGCCCTCATATACAGCAGGTCCTCTCCATTGCCACATGACCAGTCACACTCTGAGTACCTTTGGGGATTTCGCAAAACCCCTTATTAGCCGATTTATTCCGCACATTGCACCAAGGTTCCTTTTTGATGTTGTTGATGCAAACAACTCTTATATCGATATAAATGGAAACATACTATACAAGGGAATGTGAAGGTGTCCTGTGCAAAGATAAATCGCTAAAGCAAAGGAGCCACGAAGCCTGCTATGGCACTCATCATACGTGCCGTTGTCCTATATTGTCATTGTAGCCAGTCATAAAATACACTGCTTCATAACTCTCCATATAATCTGGCTGCACCTCATCACATGCTATTACCTCACTCCATCTTACAGGGCTCTTGCTAACTGCAGATGGTTTCGAGCCACTTGGCTCCTAAGGTTTCAGATTTACGAGCCAAATAAGTTTTTAGTGGTCAAACTGACTACGAGCCGCAATATTTGTAAACAAACCATCTCTGGAACGTTCGGGCTTTAGTTCGGGTACGCTCGGCAACATTCGTCGGTCTGTTTATATACATTCAGATTGGCGACAAGGAAAGACTTAATAATCGATCACAACGTGCTTTTTTATTCATTTAAGTGCGATTTACTTATTTTGTAGTTTTCTGGGTTTGAAGTGGATGTATTTTCTCCTCGCCGAAAGGCGACTTGGATGTAAAACTTGTTCGCAGAAGGGAAAAAATATTCGCTTTGCGAGCTGTGGCTCGCCAAACAAGAGCCCTGTCTTACCACACTATTAACTCCACCGTACCACACATTTGCCAGTATTACTCCACTGCCAACCTGACTCCATCTTACCACACTATTAACTCCACCGTACCACACATTTGCCAGTATTACTCCACTGCCAACCTGACTCCATCTTACCACACTATTAACTCCACCGTACCACACATTTGCCAGTATTACTCCACTGCCAACCTGACTCCATCTTACCACACTATTAACTCCACCGTACCACACATTTGCCAGTATTACTCCACTCCCAACCTGACTCCATCTTACCACAATTTACCTATTCAGGAATTTGCAACTTAATTTAGCTCCACTTCACCCCACCACAACCTAATGCCATCCACAATCCTCTTTAACTCAACTCCACCTCACCACACTCTTCAATCCCTTAAACCCCACTCCATCTCACCACAATCCCTGTAACCTCACTCCATCTCACCACAATCCCTATAACCCTACTCCACCTCACCACAATCCCTATAACCCCACTCCACCTCACCAAAATCCCTGTAACACCACTCCACCTCACCACAATCCCTGTAACACCACTCCACCTCACCACAATCCCTGTAACACCACTCCACCTCACCACAATCCCTATAACCCCACTCCACCTCACCACTATCCTGTAACCCTACTCCACCTCACCACAATCCCTATAACCCCACTCCACCTCACCACAATCCTTGTAACTTCACTCCACCTCACCACAATCCCTGTAACCCCACTCCACCTCACCACAAGCCCTATAACCCCAATCCACCTCACCACAATCCCTGTAACACCACTCCACCTCACCACAATCCCTATAACCCCACTCCACCTCACCACTATCCTGTAACCCTACTCCACCTCACCACAATCCCTATAACCCCACTCCACCTCACCACAATCCTTGTAACTTCACTCCACCTCACCACAATCCCTGTAACCCCACTCCACCTCACCACAAGCCCTATAACCCCAATCCACCTCACCACAATCCCTATAACTCCAGTCCACCTCACCACAATCCTTGTAACACCACTCCACCTCACCACAATCCCTGTAACCCCAGTCCACCTCACCACAATCCTTGTAACACCACTCTACCTCACCACTATCCCTATAACCCCACTCCACCTCACCACCATCTATTATAATCCCGTTCCACCTCACGACAGCCTATTATAACTTGGCTTAACCCTAACCAACCCCACCTAGCCTTGTCCTGGTCCCTTCTACCCCCCTACCAAGCTTCCTGTCACTCTGCCTACCACAAATTCCACCTCACGTCGTCACATTCCACACTGCCATAAGGGTCTGTGTGACCTGTGTATCTGTTTGCAGCACCTTAACCAACCACACATCCTCACCACGGCATTATACATTTTTCCTAACACTAAAGCAGGTGTTCTTAAAGTAGTGCCTCGATACACCCAGGGGGTATCGAAATGGCTTCTTGGGGGTATCCAGAAAGGTATCCTGAAAAAAAAAAAAAAAAAAAAAATCGTGTATGGTAACTACTAACTAATCTGTGTATGAACGTTATTTTGTTGAAAATATAAATAAACGAATCTATAGAATTCAGCTGTTTGTTCATAGCCGTTCTCTCTCTCTCTCTCTCTCTTTTTTTTTTTTTTTTTTTCCCCGGGAAACTGAAAGTGGAAGGAGTAGCAGCATTAGAGAGGGAGTATCGGGTTGACTCGCAGTTGAATCTTGGGGTATCGGGTCTAAAAAATTTATGAACCACTGCACTGAAGGATTACACTACCTTCCCCTCCACACCACACCACACCTAACACCAAAGGATTACACTACCTTCCCCTCGACACCACATCACACCTAACACCAAAGGATTTCACTACCTTCCCCTCCCCTCCACACCACACCACACTACACCGCACGACACCACCTCTTTGGCTTCCAAGCCGAAGCCCTTCAAAAGTCATGAAGCCGAAGCCGGCGGCCTTGGAAAGTCGTGAAGCCGAAGCCAAAGCCAGGTAAACATTCACAGAGACAAAGCCGAAGCTGTCAGAATTTTATGAAGCCAGTAATCAGCTTCGTGTCACAGTATGCCAGTTGTAACCAGCCAGTAAGAAAATCAGAACTTCAAACGTAGTGAGTCCTTGCAAGTGAGTGAGTGCATAATACCTTGCATCTTACCTAGGGGCAAATAGGTACAGTACCATTATCTCTTACATACAAATGTTGACCCTAGGAATCGTCAGTCTGGAAATAAAGGATTCTGTATATAATATTTGATATTTTTATTGAGCTGAAGTGGGTGCGAAGGAAAGGACTTGAAAATATGAAAATCAGGTAGTTTTTATGCATATTCTGTTCCTGTAACGAATTTTCTGGGTCTGGTGCTTTAGCCAGCAGTTGGGGCTGAAGCCAGGCCCTTGGCTTCGAAGCCGAAGCCGAAACCGCGACCTAAAAACCATGCCTTCATGAAGCCAAAACCAAGACCAAAAACCATGGCGTCATGAAGCCTAAGCCGGCTTCGGCCCCATGTCTGACCCCAGTCTGTATAATGTGATCAGCGTGATATTGCCCCACATACTGACCTGGCTTAATTTCAGCTTAACCAGGCGTGACCGATTAATACATGTTACTTCAACTAGGAAACTCCAGGTGATGCTGATGACTTGGGCTCCTGGAGCTGTCCCACCCCTTCCCCCACCCCAAACCCCACCCCACCCCCCAAGAAAACGAGAATTATAGTTGGTCCTGGCATTTAAGATGAGAGTGACCAGCCTCACTCATCCCTGAGTGGCATTACGTGAGCAATAAACCCCAACCATCCCTTGGATATAAACCTTCACTGGCTCAATCCGATTGGGACACCGTTATTACCCACTAAACCACCAGGCGCCAAAATTTGGTTATATGGTTACCACCCAGCGTAGTAAATGGTTTCCTGGCGTACAGGAAACCATTTGGCTTGTCACTCAGTATAGAGACCCATAGGCAGAAGGAGGAGGAAAGAATGAAAGAAAGAAAGACACAAGGGGGAGTGCAAAGTCACCCGCAGGCAGAAGAAAGAGGAAAGAATGAAGGAAAGACAGATGATGGATGGAAAGAAGGATGGAGGAGAGGAAAGGGCAGACATCCGAGAGCAGCACTACATCAAGTGAGTGGATGGTGAGCGCCCCCACCTGCCACAATATATATATATATATATATATATATATATGGAGCCTCTGTGGTACAGTGGTAGAGTGTGCGTTTCGTACACGGGTGAGCCAGGGTTCGCGCCCCGCCAGGGTATTAAACTTTGGGAGTGTTCACCCGGCCACGTACTACATTGGCGGACACAAGGCGTGCTGTGGTAGAACCAATGTCGCTTACTGTAAAGTATGCTTGCACCCAGTCGGCTTCCGCGGGCCGATTACACTTGTTTCACAGACTACACACATATCCAAAGCCACTCCAACACTACAATTACACTTACAAGCACTTCTCACCCTACATACAATCTCTACCAGTTAGCCTAAGCCACTTGGTAGAGATACATTGGCTGTATCGTCCCGATTTCGGTCGGGATAGGCCTGTCCTGCAGTGGATATAGTACTCAAACGGCTGCTCCTGATGATATATATATATATATATATATATATATTCCCAAGTCCCAATAGGCCTCCTACCACATGTCACCACTTCGGTGCTAACACAGCATCGATATTGAATACATGCTAGGGCTGTCCCATACAAGACTGGTGTACTGGTATTAGCGGGGGTACTTTTATGACATGTCGGCGGGTCTCTGGTAGATCAAAAAAGTCTGCTTTTTCTGAAATTTAAATCCTTAAACTGTTCCCAGCCCCAGCTCTGATTTGAACCTGGGTCCATTAGGACTGCAGGCCGCCTCTATACCGATTCAGCCACCGCCATCCGCATACCATAAAGTGGTGATTTTTATATTAATAACCTGCATAACAGTTGCAGACAGAACAAAGCTACATTGCCAAACATTTATGTACTGTACTTCATGTATGGATAAATGTTGCACATATTACCTACTGTTCCCCTTATGTATTATGAGTAACAGTATAGTTTGTATTAATTGGCTCCACCTCCACAGGGGATATGTCAATCGAGGATCCACCAGTACATCCCGCTACAAGTGCTGAAGATTGTCCTTCCATCAACGTCCATCCAGATGCTGTCGTACATCATTAGTTGACACCAGCAGACTATGGTAGATATTCACCCATTCCTCCTCCAGGATTGTATAATGATTATATGTAACACATGCAACTTGATGGCAATGACTAATTTTGTAAAAGGGGCACAAATGGTTGACAGACGTTTCCTCTGGTACGATGTATGGATGTCCTTAACATGTTATAATACAGAACACATTATGGCATATAGTCATAATATACAAGTGTCATATAGTCTTATGTACAAAATATGATAGCATAACCAATTTGTGATGAGGACATTACAGAGTAGCTGCACTGTGTTAAGCAGTCTCCCCTGTCCCAGTGAGTATGGTGAAGATAATGCTTGTAAACTGTCTTTTTATCAATGCACTCTCCTTATACTGATGGTGTCCATATTGCACACATATAGCAACACTATTGGTTAGGTATGTCTCGTTGATCCCAAACTATTTATGACATTACACAGATGGCAGCATCCATTCCTTCCACCCTGATGGTCAGACTCCCATGGAAGAGGACAGAGATAGAGTATCACAGCTGGAGAAGACACTGCATGGTGAGACTCCCATGGAAGAGGACAGAGATAGAGTATCACAGCTGGAGAAGACACTGCATGGTGAAACTCTCCTGGAAGTGAACAGAGATGGACTACCACAGCTGCAGATAGCATTGCATGGTATGTTGAATGGCTACTCGTAATGCATAGTACACAGTTTAATCACATAATAGTGGTGTATACCAGTTTATCTGTACAGTTACTGTAAAAGAATATACTGTAGACGCTACAACAATAACATTCACCCACGGTGTTATGTGAGTATAATTGTCAAACATTTATAAAATGGTCTTGTTATACATTGAATTCCAGTAAATATGAATGTTTGCGAAGAACAGATATAGGTTAATTGTGCACTCTCTGAAGTAGAAAAGTATTTATACGTGTATATCCATGTAGGCGAATATCTTGTGATATTTTAACATGCTGTTGGTATAATTTGTTTGAAATATATTTGGTGCCACCAGATTTGAACCATAATATTCTTTACGCGTGGCATTAGTCACATGCATAGTCCAGGGTACAGTACAGACACTCTTTGGTTTGGTGAGGTGGGCATAAGCCGTGCTAGGGGGTGATATAGACACTCTTGGGCTGAG
This sequence comes from Coenobita brevimanus, assembly GCF_032717465.1. Lineage (NCBI taxonomy): Eukaryota > Metazoa > Arthropoda > Malacostraca > Decapoda > Coenobitidae > Coenobita > Coenobita brevimanus. Next base: position 16,783,343 of record NC_137049.1, on the reverse strand, counting down.
TGAGGTGGGCATAAGCCGTGCTAGAGAGTGGTACAGACGCTCTAGGGTAGGGTGAGGTGGGTATAACCGTACTAGGGAGTGGTACAGACGCTTTCCTTTACTCCCTATTGGGTCTAGAGTAGTAACCGCTTAAGAAGAAAACGCGGCAGGACAGCTGGGCCGCCTGGTAGCGCCATGTTTACATGTGGAAAGCTGGATGTGGGAGGTGAGTTTTCAGTTTTTTGGATGTCTGGTATAACATTTAGCACTGCTGATACATCGTATATCGACAATGAATACTGGTAGATTCTGATGGTAGGGCATTCTGTCGTAATTAGAGTCTGTGTACTTAGCTGCTATAATATATGAAGAAATTGATGACCATCGAATCCCGAGGCCTGTGTCGAATTTATAAATATTATGGCGTGGGTAGTGGACACATCATACAAAATAAATACCTAGAAGGTACCTGGATACTCACAGAACATTACTGCTAGCAATCCAGCATGAAATTATGTACATGTGTTTGGTGCAACATGATTTTCAGTCATATACGGTACGATTTTGTTGCAGGGATATATGTATAATTTTGTTGATATGGGATATACAGTTGAGCCTTGCAGATTGAATTATTTGGCCTATAACCCAATAAAGATATTGTGTCATTTTATTTTTACCGATAGTTGTAGGGCGTACAATACCAATTCATTTCTCTACGGTCCACCACAAATTGCAAAATACAGTATTAGTAAGGTGATTTGTGTGTGAAGAACTCACGTTATATGTCTTTCACAGGTTTATCAACATGCCTTGCAAATGGGGGGGAGGTAAAACAGAGGCTTGCCAGAATAATTAAATTCAATGTGGCTCTAACTCGGTACAATATGAAGTAGACTTGTAACATCAGGTTAACATGCTGGCATAACACCCGAGGTAGATTAAAGAGTGCAGTGTGTACCTTCACCTTTATTTATGTAGTGTTATAGCATATATCTTTTTTAAATAATAACAGTCCTACGTCTTAACCTGGCCTGTTTTTCTTCATTCATGGCATATATATTTCTGTAACATGTGGCCAACATTTTTGTACTGGGACAGCATATGTCCTTTACTTTTACAATAATTTAGCACCACATTTCAGTATTCAGCCAGGTTAAACATTTAATAATGGAATATTAAATTGTTGTGTTGCTTGTAAGGCAATATAAAAGTCATTGAGTAGATAAATGTCTCTGCTCTGATTTCCTACATTGCCTACTTCATATATAAACTTAGATTTACTTTGGTACCATATTAAAGTGTTGTCAAATAGGATGTAGGCTTCCCCCCCCCCCCCCCATCTATACACATGGCTACCTTTTTGAAAAAACACTTTTAAGATAACTTATTTTATTTCAAAAGAAGTGATAACCATACCAAAGATAGCCCTATTCCTGAAGCTTCATTTGATATTTACATTTCATAATAAAACCTTTATCTGAATGTTTGGTGTAATATTTTGCCACTAATAGTAGGGTTGACCCCCACCTCACCCAAATTGTAGCTGAAGAGAGTTCACAGCATCCATAAATTGTTTGATTTTGTTATTAAAAGCACCATTAGTAGCCACAGAATCTGGTGCTTGAATGTTTTTCCCTTATACTGTAATTATCACCAATCCAGCTGATCAAAGTAAGGCCTTTAGGAGAAGTTAGAGGAAAGTAAATAGTGACGATACTAAACTCTGTTTACTTTAACTTGGCGTAAAATTGCCATCTAACCATCTTCAGTGTTGTGCTGTAATAAGAGATTAGCACTAACATAGACTATGGTGCTAGGCACGAAGAGGTGCTATGGAAAGGATATGGAGTCACAGGCCAGTGGATTAGTATGGTGGTAGGTGTCATAACTATGCATGATATTTTCCAAGGAGGTTGGAAAAGTCTTCGTGAAACGTTATTTATTTCTGTCTTCTTTGAAGATATAATAGTTAGGAAATGAAAAAGGAAACAATGAATATTCACAAAACAATATGGCTAGTGTATGTTGCCTTTGCTGTGGTGCATTCAAAAATACAAACGCAGATTTGAATTTAAGTTGATACGACCGAAAAAAGGCAGTCTTTAAAATATTACCTACTTGACCTTTCTTATTATGCGATTGTAACACTAAATTAATCTTAATTTACGAAAATTAAGAACACGGATTTTATTTTTTCTTAAAATGTGTAAGTTTAAAGAGATTTAATGGCACTGAGGTAATTATGGAAGAAAAATAACGAAATATTGGCAGCGCCAAGTATTCATAATATCCACTTCCGGCGTCTTGGGGCTATAAAAGGTGAGCACCTGCGTCAGCGACTCTAGTGGACGAGTTAGCGAGAGGGTGTGTTGTCCGCGCTCTCGCATTTTCATTGTGACTCGTAATTTTATAACGGTTAGTAAGGTTAAAATTAATCTTACTCTGTAGTACGGTATTGGATTGTGATATAGCTTACGATTAAGTTTTGGTAAGCTCATCCCAAAATGTCCCACACAGTTGTACTCATGGACAACGGGGTCTACCGCCCCACCACTATCCCCGTCAACACTAACGGGATTCGGCCCCTCCTCAAAGAGATATTATTCGTACTCATAACTTGTTGGTTCGTAATTGTGTCACTTACTGATTTAGGTTTAACCATTTTTGTCAAAACATGTGTTCCCTATTTCCGTAAGGATATTTCTGATATTGTTTCCAAATTTGTTGAGAATGGTGTTCCTGTAGACACAATTTTGCGACATAATATTGAGCCATCAAGGCTTAACTGGGCAATTAAGTCATTAGGAGAACAATATAGTCACTATCCCGGTAGGCTAATGTTGTCTGAATTGACCGGGATGGTAATTTCTTCACAATTGCGGTATGAGCTCAACGCTGGTCTAACTTGGCTTATTGTTTATCACTGTTGGTTCCTCACCACTTGGGTTGGCTTTTGGTTTGTCAAAAATGACGTGTTTCAGGTTGTGCTGTTGGTGCTGAGTGTAATTCTGGGTGTCAGTATGCTGAGTTGGCAGCTGGCACTGAGTGCCATCTATTGTGCCCAGCTGCTTCACCCCCTGTAGGCCATAGTTGGGGTGATAGAGGTGTGGGAGGTGTGGAATGGGGCTTGGGTGGGGGTGGTGGCGTGGTTTGTGGTCAAACTGTTGGTCAGTGTCTGGGCACTGTACCTGAACCACCGCTACCACCACCCCACACAGCGGCAGGCCCCACCCCCACACCTGGTGTGATTTACCACCACCCCACACAGCGGCAGGCCCCACCCCCACACCTGGTGTGATTTACCACCACCCCACACAACGGCAGGCCCCACCCCCACACCTGGTGTGATTTACCACCGCCCCACACAGCGGCAGGCCCCACCCCCACACCTGGTGTGATTTGCCACCACCCCACACAGCGGCAGGCCCCACCCCCACACCTGGTGTGATTTACCACCACCCCACACAGCGGCAGGCCCCACCCCCACACCTGGTGTGATTTACCACCACCCCACACAGCGGCAGGCCCCAGCCCCACACCTGGTGTGATTTACCACCACCCCACACAGCGGCAGGCCCCACCCCCACACCTGGTGTGATTTACCACCACCCCACACAACGGCAGGCCCCACCCCCACACCTGGTGTGATTTACCACCGCCCCACACAGCGGCAGGCCCCACCCCCACACCTGGTGTGATTTGCCACCACCCCACACAGCGGCAGGCCCCAGCCCCACACCTGGTGTGATTTACCACCACCCCACACAGCGGCAGGCCCCACCCCCACACCTGGTGTGATTTGATTCATCTTATAAGTTTTTCTTTTACTTTAATGGAATCTACATTTTGTTTTGTCTTTTTGCTTAGTGCTGAGAATTATCTCTATGGACAGACATTACTCTCTGATGTTATTTGTTACTCTCAGTTTACTCTGTCTTATTGGAGGGACATTTACTTTCTTTGATGTTACTTGTTACTCACTTTTTTACCCACTTTGTTACTTTTTTTAATGGTGGCGTGGAGGTAGAGCCCTCGGGTCAAAATGTGCTGTGGTTCAAGTCCCAGAGGTAGCCAGAGGGAGTATACTTTGTGTGCTGAGTTATTTGTTACTTTGTTACCACTTTTGTTACCTTTTAATGGTGGTGTGGTAGTAGAGCTTTTGGGTCAGAATCCACAGTGGCCTGTGGCTGTGCACTGTGGTTGGAGTCCCACAAGTATTTCTGTCTTGTAGACATTACCAGGGGCGTAGGTCAGCCTCCTGTCCTTAAGTGTTCTGCACTACACCAGCCCAGCCTTAGGCCCCTCTGCTCCGAAGGGGGAAAAATACACTTTGCTCTCTTTATTTACCTATATTTCTTCCTGTGTTCTAAGTTTCCTTAATATGTTATAACCTTTTTTTAATGGACGAACTTTCATTTTATGTTTTTTAATATTTTGATATCGGAAATGGTTGTGGTGATTGCAACTGTCTTCTTACAATCTCCTGATCTTCAGGAAAGTAATTTTATTACCATATGCAATATAGATAGTTATCTGGTTATTTTAAACTGCAAAAAGTGTAGATGAAAAATAAAATATACTGTTTGGAGTATTTAAGGAAGCCGTCAGTTTGGCTGTGGCAGCCTGTTTACTGACTGGATACGTTGATTACTATCTTGCCAATAGGACACGTTGGTGCATCAAACATTGAACTCTATACGAAACCAAAGGATCCAGTCAAACCTAACGTATCAAAGTGTCACCATTTGGGGTGTCACGCTACAATGTCCAAAGTGTCACCCCAAAGGTGTGTGCTTGACACCTTTGGGGTGTCAGACTGAGTCAAACTGATATCCATGAGGGTGTCAAGCAGATGCCTTAGGAGTGTCAGCCTAACACTCAAGGGTGTCAGTCTGACACTTTAGAGGTGTCAGTTTGACACTTTAGGGGTGTCAGTATTACACCTTATGGGAGTCAACCAAACACTCATGGTTGTCAATATTACACCTTATGGGTGTCACTAAAACACTCAGGGGTCTTGTCTTACACCTTACAGGAGACAACCAAACACCCATGGTTGTCAATATTACACCTTATGGGTGTCACCAAAACACTCAGGGGTCTTGTCTTACACCTTACAGGAGACAACCAAACACTCATGGTTCTCAATATTACACCTTATGGGTGTCAATTAAACACTCAGGGATCTCAGTCTGACACTTTAGAAGTGTCAACTGCACATTTAGGGGTGTCTGTCTGTCACATTAGAAGGCGTCTAGCCAATAATCTAAATGTTGTTTGGGGCGTCCACCTACCTCCAATACCACAATTACAGGGTGGAGCTACTCGTACACAAGAAATTTAAAATCTCTTCACTTGATACTTGCTAATATTCTGCAGGCCTTATGAAAGTCAAATGATTATATCAGGATCCATAAAGCCATTGAAGTATGTGAATATTAAACTTTATTACAAAACACACTACAAAACTACATAAAATACCTATACAATGCCATTTATTGCAAGTAAATATTTAATTACCTTGAGATAATGAGCAGGTTTTTATGGTAGGACATAGTGAGAGGAAAAATACTGAAATATGAACACTCGTAGCTAATAAACAATAAAATATCAGTGACTAGTGTCAATGACTATGGTTAAACAAGTTATTTTATGCATACAAGAATATCACAACACAACATGACTCATTAAATACAGTTCAGTACAGTCACTCCTTGCTATACTATGGCCCTTTATATGATACTCTACTTTAACGATGGTTAAAAATTAACATCCTTCCCTGCCAGCGACAGCCAGTCCCCGGTATTACAATGAGTCTTCATCCAATGTGTTAGTTGATTTCAACTAATTTTGATAACAACAGGTTTATTATTTTATTGCGTAGGATGATGATTTTACTCATAGGTGGGTAAACACTACCATTTTTGGGTCCCGTTTACTAAGTCTGATTTCTTTCCGGATCTGTTTTTGATGATTTCATATTATATATATATATTTTTTTATGTGCGGAAGAAGGAACCAAAGGCTTGGTGCCTACAAAACAGTTCCTTAAAAAAAAAAAAAAAAAAAAAAAAAAAAAAAAAAGGCCAAATTCAAGATCCATTCATTTCGAGATGCCTGGACACACTGCATTTGAAAGACTGGAGATCATAGTAAGTAGGAAATGCAGACAGATGACACTTCCAGAATTGCCCTGTTGCATAAATGTAAGGACTGGGAGTAAAGGTTAACTCTTGCATTAGAGAGTTGGACAGGAAAGGGATGAGAGTTTACTGCTAGACGGGTGCTGTGCACCCGTCATAGAGGTGAAGGGATGCAAGCAGACAGTTCAGAGGAGCAATGACCATGGAAGTAGTGATAGAAAAGAGATAAAGAGGCAACAGTGTGGTGAAGAGACAGAGGTTGAAGGGAACCAGTAAGAGAAGCAGAGTTAATTAGACGAAAAGCCTTTGACTCCACCCTCTTAAGAAGAGCTGTATGTGGGAAGCCTCCCCACACGAGAGTTGTACTCCATACAGGGGCGAATAAATCCCGTGTATAAAGTCAACAACTGTGCTGGGGTAAAGAAGGTATGGAGTTGGCTTAGCACACCTAATCTCTTGGAAGCAGATTTTACAAGAGATATAATATGATCTTTCCATGATAAATCTCGAGTGAATGAAACCCCAAGCATGTTCAAGGATGATGCTGGATTGAGCTGGGTTTAGGTGAGTTATTAACTGCTTTTAGACTTAGGTTAGCTTGTTTCAAAGCTATTTAGGGGATTAGGTGAGCTAGAAACTTGTTTTTAGACTCATGTAGGCGGGTTTTGGACTTAGTTGGGGGTGGATCCCAAGGCTCCCCAAAACATCCCTATACTTTACGTGTTATACCCCAGCATAACGATGGGTTCTCCCATGTGCATCCCAATGTTATGTAGGGGAGGACCTGTATTGTATGCTATTGGCAAGTGAAATAATAGCAATATTTTAAGGAACAAAAGCAATACATGAGTGAAACATCATAATACACATATACTCTAACATAACAACACACTAATAATGTATGGGAATCCAATGTTAATAAGTTATGACACTTCGTCGCCACATTTTTCACCCATTCTCTGGGTTACACTTCCTGTTGATGCCCTTATAGGTGCTACGATGGTCAGTCTCAATCTCACTTGCAGACATACTGCATTGACACACTTCAATAAACACAAGGAATAATAGCATTTAAAACACACACACACACACACACACACAAACCCAAGTTTGATAGATATTGAATATTTTCAATCAGTAATGAACAGAACAGAAAATGCATTAAAACATCATATTTTTCCTACTACTGTATAGTCTAGCAACTGGGACATCTCAATAAACTGACTCACTGTTCATTTTAATTGAATGTTATTTGGCAGATCTAAAGAATTTGATATAAATAGCGGAATTTAAGATTAGCAAGGTTCAATATAGCAAGGGTTTACTGTAAATGCTGTGCAGCTTCACATAATAAATAATTGTCACATAGAAAAATAAAATAATTCCTCACTAGAGACCATATCCACTACAGTAACTTAGTTCGATTTAACTTTGCCAAAAGATTTATGCTTTTTATATCTTTTTTGCATGAGTCACTGTGCCCTAGTACCACCTTCTGAAGGAAAGTTAAAGTTCTTACCATATTTTTTGGAAAGGCAATGTTAAACACATAAAATGGGGCAAGTAGACAGAAAAACCCATTAATCAGGCACCATGATTCTGCAACAAGTACATGTTCAGCATAAATCTTGAACAAACCATCAGGAAAAGACTCTCCTTGCCATAAAATACACGGGTCAGCTCTAGTTTCCCCAACTTCATTATCTTTCCTAATGAAGTCATCAAGTTTCTCCTTATCGTTCCCCTGTATCACAAGAAGAGCTGCACACTGTATAGCATCTAATGGGGGGGGGGGAGAAAAAAAAGATAGTACCTTTTTTAAAAGGTCAAATCATACAATTAAAATGAAGTAATGCCAATGCACAACCACCATTGATGTAGAAAAAAAAAAATAAATAAATAAATAAATGTTTGCAACATTAAGGTTGCTATTTTTGTGTAACCTCTGGCTGTCTGGCGTAGCAGACTCACTGACCGTCGACAAGTAATCGCTCCCTAAGAATCATCATGTGCAGGGTATTCGTGTTCCTAGCAGTAAACAGAGCCTTGCCACAGTGTGGCAGCTCATTTGGGATTGATGGATTTTAAGCAGCTACAATGAATGTGGTAAACTGTTTGTAAAGAAAAGCAATCTCTAACAACACTTATTAATTCATGAATGATTGAATAAGTTAAAGTGGTTAATTTCTTCATGTTTTAGTTAAACAGGTATACATTATTGAGAACTGATGGATTTTAAGTACAATGATTGCTGAAAACAGTTTGTAAACAAAAATAATTTCAACCAACACTTTGTATATAATTAAATAAGGAGTGAAGACTCAAGTTTAATAAAAAGCGTACACATTTTTCAAGTTTTAGTGAAATACAGGTACATCGACAATTTCTCAGGTCACTGATAAAAGCACAAGCAAAACAGACTTACATTTCCTGTCCTTCTCCATTTTGGTTGAACCTGCTTCCATTCTTAGTTGCTGCACACACGCAGGTTCAGATTTCAAATGTGGCAGCCTCACAAGCAGTTCAGCATAATTTTGCAGACCTTCACAAAAGCTCTTGTGCCCATCCCAGCCCAGGAGCCTGCTGAACTCTGCAATTATCTGAAAATAATCATGCAAAGTAAAACATACAGGCCTTAAACGGTCAACTTATTGACCAGAAACAAGAACATGACATTATGTATAAGTAAAGAATGCATTCTGTATAAATGAAATAGAGTATGTAGCTGTGTGGGTGACGAAGAACATGTACATAAAAGTGCTATGGTCATACTTCAATTCTGCCATAGGAGGATTTAATACAACTTAATAAAAACAGAATTAAAAAGGCTGATGTGAAGAGTGAAGCTGTTAACAATCTGAGAGTGCTAAGTAGAAGAACAGCTACATGAAACATCAGGGTCTAATACTTGTGAAAGGTAGTAATGCATGAGAGATGAATGCACAATGAACTGACTGAAAACCTGCCTAAACATATTATACTGTACCTCATTTTCACAAGAGGATGGGGTATTCGGCTTGAACTTCAGCCAACCTGGCACAGTTCTTCACCACCATGGTTCTCCTGTGACTGAGAGTAGCACCCAATGAATCTTCTATTAATGAAGAATTCCACTTGCCAGGGAGCTTATGAAACTGCTCTTTTAGCAACTGTATGTGCTTATCAACAGAAGAATCATCTTCTGTGGGAAGTCTTTCTGGGAGAAAGTTTGTAATGTTCCACACAGTATTAACTTTTTTCGATTAACAGAGTCCCTATTACTAGTCTTCTTCAGTTTCTTTGCTTGAACCTCTGGTTCACTACTATCTCTTCTTCTTCTGTTATTCTTGAATTTGTCCCTCAGCCTGTTCTTCCAGAGACCCTACAATACAGAGAGAAAAGGAAAAATAAAGCTAGAACTCTGTTTTACTTGATATAGTACTGTAGTGTAATTGTGTATAGGAGTATTTAAAGAGTATGATAAAGGCATTTCCAAATAGGGCAAGAGAATTAGACTGTGCTTTGTGTTTACACTATATTCAGCATTTTCTAATGAGATAATTCAAGCAGTGTATATCAGTACAGTACGAGGCAGAAATGACAGGCCTTAGACAATATATTGTGGGGTGTAATTATTATGAACTTTTAAATTTTGAAATAGTTATATAAATCATGTTTTTCATAAGCTTTAAATTATATGATCTGTTCACACTGACTGCTGGACCATTGTATAACAAACATAATATGCATCCAGCAGAACAAAAATATTCCATATCCAGAAAAATAAAAAAAGAAAAATTGATCCTTACATCATATACCATCAACATCAACTGAACATATGAGTGAGAATATAGCTGTCCTACAACTTCAGAGTTGGAAAAAAAAAAAAAAAAAAAAAAAAAAAGTTATACATACAGCATTCTGCATTAAAACTACAGTATAAACAAATGAGGAAGCATCACTTAGAAACCTCCAAAAGTGAATACTGTATTCAATATTATTAGGCTGTCATGGGTTTTCAAACACTGAGTTATGAGTATATCAACTACTCACAGAAAAAATGACACACTTACCAAAGCATCATCACTGGGGAGGCCTTCCTGCAGATGGGGAAACATCTCTAGGAGGCTCGTTAATACAAGTCTATATTTGTAAGAACCAAAGTACCTGGAAATAATAATAATAATCTACCTACTATACTGCTACTGCCTGACATCTTAATTCCAAATTGGCCTGCAACAAACCTAGTACCTCTGACTGCTGGTATATATTGTGTGCAAATATATATATATGCATACCCCGTTTTAATGATCTAATTGGTTAGCTAAAACCCCATCGTTAGGCGGGGTATCGTATATTGGGGTACTTTCAACATGTATTTCAATGTGGACTGTTTACCAGCCTTGGGTTTCCCCCAAACCAAGCCCAAAACACATCCAGATGAGCCCAAAAACAGGTTTAACGGCAATCTAAATGGCCTAACAGCTGCCAAGGAAGGTAACCTAAGCCTAACACCTGTAAATAACTCACTAAAACCAACAAGTCAAATCTAAATATCATCAAATATTAGTCTGGAAGAAATTAAGCTTAGTAAAACGTAGCCCAAAATGACAATGTTCACCCCACATATGGCTAAAACACATTAATCTAAGTCTAAAAGCAGTTTATAAATCAACCTAAACACACAATTTTAGTCTAAAATATCATCAAAATCGGTAAGAAAAATCAAAACCCATTGTTAAGTCGCGGCGTCCCGTCGACGTGAATTAACGTCCACTCGTTTTGTCACTGCCAATCCCGTCGACGTACATAAACGCGAATCAATTGCAAGGTCCCTAATTTGCACAATTTTCAATTTTCGCGAGTGATTTTTGGCACGTATACATGGGACACCTTCCTCTACAAGATGCCAGGCAGGGACAATGCGTTACCCAGCATGACCTCTTCCCCCCCCTGCATGCCCTTTTCTTAGCACTTGTTATCAGTGACCTGGCCAGTAAAGCCATGTCATGCCACGGTACGAAATTCAGGGCCAGAGTGATTCCCCAGTCGATGACAATGTGGAGGACAAACGTTAGAGGAAGAAACAGTCAGAAATGATGATCAGGTAATGTGGCAAAGAAAGGTCAGGAATGGTGGTGAGTTAGTGAGTGAAACAATGCTTATAATGCCTATATTACCATTTGAAAATCAATATACTCTCGTACTACATATAAATTCGTACCAAATAAATAAATAAATACTGTTTATGAGTGGTGTAGAATACTCATCCTCCCATAGAACTCGTTTTCTTTGCAGCCAGCCTGATAGAAAACCCTGTAAGGTAAGGAGGTACTCCTACCTGTATCGAGTATTTTAAACCTCAGGTGAGCGATTTCTCTATGAATTTTCGATGTTTCTCACTAAAAGCGGAGGTTTGAGCCAAAAAAAAAAAAAACTTTTTCCAAAAATGGTCGGCATTGGGGGGAGTCAGTGGTGGAAAAGTGGTCGTGATGGGGCGGGTTAAACCAGGGTTTGGCCATCGTTAGGTGGGGTATGGTGCAATTTCTACCCCGATCATTAAGCCGGGGTATCGCATCTAAGGGTATCATATATCGAGGTATTAATGTGTGTGTGTGTGTGTGTAAATAAAGTAATTACACAGTTTTTCTCCAGTCTACTAACCTTCTTGCAACATTTACAGATAATTCCATTAGTCAAACCTTTAGGAGCAAAACTTTGGGGGCATATGCTATTAATGAGGTTTCCAAACCTGTACACCTACTTACATGCAATATTTAATGCATTCTTCGTAGAGGGAATCCAAAAGGTGGCCTCTCTCTGTACGGTTTAATGGAGTCTTGTTCTTGAGCTTATCCCATATGTGTTTTCTAAGCATATGCTTCTTTATGGGGAAAGGAGTTGGCCAGCTCGGGTTTCCTGTGGCACAAGATGAACTGCCTTCTGGGATGTTAATCAAATCGATGGGGTCAGATCTTTGCTGTAAATCTGGGCTGGAAAGAACAATTCATATCACATTAACTCAATACCACAGTTTATATCAATGGTGCATTTCAACTCCCAACACAATATTGTACTGTACATCCCTTGTGTGGATACAGTGTAAATACAGTAATACTATCTATCTATAGCCCGATGCCTCAATCTCGCAAGGGATGGACACAAACAAATCGTCTCCGTGTCACCGTTACTCGCCATCTTGCTGCCCTACCTCCATCTCACCCCTCTCTCATATATCTCTCCACTACATCCTTCCATCTCATCCTCAGTCTCCCTCTCCCCCTCTACTTCACTAACATACACCCTCCTAGTCAGTCTTTCATGCTCAATCCTTTCCACATGACCAAACCACTTCAACATATTTCTCATAACTTTCTTAGTCACATCCACATCAATACCACAACACTCCTTCACTTTCTCATTTCTCAATCTAACTCTCCAAGTAACTCCACGTGCTCCTCTCACTCGTACTGCAGCCCCTAGCTCTTTCGTCCTTACTCTTCACAGCACAAAGTAACATCCCATCCACTCCATATATTTTCAGCACCTTCCACATTCCATGCCTAACTATTCTGTCATATGCCTTCTCCAGATCCATGAAGGCAGCATAAAATTCTCTACCTGTGTCTAAGTACTTTTCCACCTAGCATCTCAGAACAAATATCTGGTGGTATATAATACCACAGGATTAAATACACTACCTGTGACCATCCATAGCACAATATCAAATAACCTTAGCATGGTAATGAGGCCTGAGAGAGCTTGCTATGCCGTCCCTAACATTCTGATGAATAGCACTATTTTGCTTAAAGAACATAATTACCACAGAAGAATATGGTTGTAATATAACTGCAGTACAAAAAGAAAGAAGTACTAACCTACTAATGGTGGTGGTGTTAACCACTGGACTGCTGTTTTCAACTTCAGCATTCACTGTAACAAAGCACTGGAGCTTTGCTTTGTCTGGAAGTTGCTCCATCTCATCGATGTCTACCCAGTCATTCCACGAGGCATCATAATACTGAATAGACATGATGCTTTCTTGGTTCAAAGCAAAGGCCTCCTGGATTGCACTTGGGACATTCTCTTTATTTTCGGTCTGAATGATTTTCTTCTTCCCAATGCAATTTACGTGGTACATATAAGCCATGACTGTCAATCTGATTTTGAAAAATAGGAAAATACAAATATATATAACATTAATTCTGGCTGGGTCGTATTAGCAGAACAGTAACTGCTGAAGTCATCAAAGAGTAAATTACAGTATGAAGGAATGTTCAGAGCAGAGGCTAAATGTAATAACTAGTTATCATACTAATCTAGTCCAGCATGGTTTTTGGTACAAAAAAACATGAATAAATACCATGACTTTAAAACAAAAACACACACTATATACCAGTGTGTGCATATATATATATATAGCGCCTTGCTGTGGTAAAGAGTGTGTACACTATCACTTTCACTAGAAAGCTACTAGACGAAGCTCCAACTCAAAATCTTAAGGCCACCTTACAGCTAGATATTAATCGAAATCTACAGTATATACACTATTATAATTCTGGTAGCCTAAATGCAAGTTACCTTTAACCTTTTTACATCAAATTATCTTGCACTTTATTAAAAAGTTTGTGATTTCATTTGGCAAGAGTAAAATTACAGATACTTATAGGATTAACCTGACTATATCGCTTTAACTGGAAGTACAATACCAACCAGGGCCTGTGTGTGTGTGGTGGTGGTGGTGGTGGGATGTTAGTGTTACCAAAACACCAGGACCTGCGTCAAAAGTGGGCCCACAAAGAAAGCCAGGAGCTTTTTGTAATTAATAAGTGGTAAATGTTCAATAATAAATACACACATCCAATAAAGAAATAAACCAAGCATCTTTTCACATGCTGGCATAGAGTACAGTATGATATTAAGAATTAAAAACATTGCATCTTTAATTATGACTGTTATATTGGTTTTGAACTTGGGAACAGGTAGGTCAATATGCCAAAAGTTCAGGGGCTTGTAACATTCACTATAGCCTACCCGGGACCCAAGGGCATCTCTCACAGGCCCCGGTGCCAAGTTTTTATATTGTTTCTAGGTAATTCCAGGCAGCTGAATTTTCAGCTAAGGATGTACAATGTAAACTTGAATTGTCATTGTTAATATAAAGTAGCTATAAAATCCATGATAGACAGAACAGTAAAATGGCAGTGCAGTTGTCCAACCATATTCACGAGGTATGTCACAGGGTTACCCGTTAATTTTGAGCACCCACAAATAGGTAACCTGCCCCTCCAAGGAGCCCTGTAGTTAGGCTTTGCTAAATCTCTGCTGCTGGTTAAATATGAAAAATAATAAGACTGATAAAAAGTAAAATGTAGTCACAAGTACGAAATGATGAAAATCACTTAACCCATATTTTTTTTTCTGCTGTAGTTACAGCTTTAGAGAAAATGAAGGTACCACTATTTGTGAAAAGGAAAGCCCGGAAAAACTGATCCCTCTGAATGCTGTAGGACTAGGCTACTGTACAGTACGTTATACTAATACAAAATCATGAGAGGGCCATTATTTTATGAACTTAGCAATAAAATGTAGGCAGTACAGGTATAGTAGCTACTGTACAAAACTGTAGAAAAAAAGTACACGGTATATTTACATATTTCTATTTCAAGGTACTACAAACTAGTCATGTCTCACATTACATTTCAATGTAACATAGTACTTCCCTTGTTTCCAATAAATACCCAAGGGATGGAAATCCAAAAGGTCATGAGGTTTGATAAGTTTCAAAGTGTCAAGGTTTTCAACCAAATAAGCATGGTAGTGCCTGCAATACATTATGACAAATCCTGACACAGTATGTATTCTATTCCTCCAATAATGAATATGCTGCATATTTTTCCAAATGCATAATAATCATGTTTAGTGGAAATAATAACACATCCACCTGAAGCATATTTGGTTCCATCAATCGTCATAGACTGTGCTTAATATACTTCTTCCTTATTGCCTAAAAGAGGTTGCAACAAAGAAAATATTTTGTCCTCAAGAAGCCGAACAGGTATAGTATCCCCACCAGTGGTACTGCACTCTGACTCCAATACACTTTCATTATTCATTATTAAGCTTTGGCGACATTGGTGTCTATATGCTAGAAATTTGCATACATTAATTCTGTTTTTTGTTCTGTGCACCAGTTCCTTGAAATACTGATGCTTGTTTTCAAACTGAAGAGTCCATAAATGAACTAATGGACCAAACATTTCCATCAAGGTACCATAATGCAAGGTATAGTGTCCTTTGGGCTTCATTTTCTCATCTGGATACACTGCATGATACTCTTCATGAAATGAATCAGTCCTTTCTTTCATGTAAAGTATGTCTGCCTTTGAAAACTCACGAGAGAAAATTAACAACATCACATAAATGCAAGAGAATTTCCCAAGAAGCATTTTCAGCCGGAATGTTATCACCTATCATTAATGATAGAAGGCGAAGTAAACACCATGCCTCAGCAGCTGTAAGTCTGACCTTGAAATGTGCCATACTGTCAGGAAAGGGCTGTGGTTTGTTATTTTTTTCACCTTCAGAAAATGGAAACCTCAATATTCTTTCATTTATTTCCTCAAGAGTTGTGTGACCATCATTTACAAGGGTGCGTACAACATTACCAATAACTTCGGGAATCAAACCTTCTAGTAAATCATGGGCAATATTACATGGAAGCCCCTGAATTATGTGGTAGTTCTGGAGTTGATTCAAACATGATTGTCCTTTAAAGCCATACACTGCAGCTAGATGAGGCATCTGTTCAATCCGTCTTGCTTGATCGTCGTGTGTAGTAGGAGTTCGTAAAGTGAAATCACGCTCACTGAAATGTACTGGCAAAGACTCTCTTGTAGCATTGCATAACCAACACAGACGCAAACTTGTGGCAAAATTCTGAAAAAATCTCCCAATAACATGAGCACCTAAATTATCTGCAACAACAGCAGTTAAAGTTCCGTGCAGATTAAAACTTTTTCCCTCATACTCAAAGTGAATGCCACAATTTTCTAAAACTTTTAGATCATTGAGGAGTGGTGAAAGAATAGCATTTATGCCATATTTCTGAACATGAATACCTCTGCAAAGTATTACCAAAGGTATCAAAGACAGACATGCCCTGTACTTGGGCTCCAAATTTCCAAGTACAAAATAAAAGGCACTTATTTTGTACTTTTTTACTTTGTTACCAAGTGGATTTGAAATTACAAAATCATCATAGTACAATATTATTTTTAGAGCTGATGGATTAACTGATAAAAGGGGATTTTCTTTAACAGTGGTTCCGTCACTTATATCGAACGATATTATCTCGAGAAGACTGATCATTCAAAACCTGAGCCAAGATATCTTCATGTTTGAGCATCTGCTTAAGTGTATCAAGAAGAGAAATATACTGCACTGAATCAGGTTTTCCAGTGCTTCCAACTCCCAATACATATTCAGTTGGTGCAATGAACGACTGAGACTTAGATACAAACCGATCCAGCTTCTTACGCTGGGAAAACATTTTTTTTTTTTTTTTTTTTTTTTTTTTTTTTATGCGAGGAAGAAGGAACCAAAGGCCATGAGCCCGCAGTAACAGTTCCCTCCAAGAGAAAAACAAAATACAATAGAGAGCCAAATTCAAGATCCGATCATTTTGAGATGCCTGGACACACTGCGTTTGAAAGACTGGAGATCATAGGCAGCAGGAAATACAGAGGGAGACAGTTCCAGAGCTGACCCGTTGCATAAATGAAAGACTGGGAGCAACGGTTAACTCTTGCATTAGAGAGTTGGACAGAAAAAGGATGAGAGTCTGCCGCCAGACGGGTGCCACGCGCCCGTCGTAGAGGTGGAGGAATGCAAGCAGACAGCTCAGAGGAGCAGTGACCATTAAAGTAGCGACAGAAAAGAGATAAAGATGCAACAGTGCGGCGAAGAGACAGAGGTTGAAGGGAATCAGTAAGAGGAGGAGAGTTAATGAGACGAAAAGCCTTTGACTCCACCCTATTGAGAAGAGCTGTATGTGGGGAGCCTCCCCACACATGAGAGTTGTACTCCACACAGGGGCGGATAAAACCCCTGTATAGAGTCAACAATTGTGCAGGGGTAAAGAAAGAGCGGAGTCGCCTTAGCACACCCAATCTCCTGGAAGCAGATTTTACAAGAGATGCAATATGATTTTTCCAAGATAAGTCCCGAGTAAATGAAACCCCAAGCATGTTCAAGGATGATGCAGGATTAAGCTGAATATTATTAAACATCAGTGGGTATACCTGTGGAAGATTTTGTCGGGTTGATAGGTGTAAGAACTGAGTCTTAGATGCATTAAAGACAACCATATTATTTTTACCTCAATCAGAGATACGAGCCAAGTCAGACATTAGGTGTGCCATAGCCTCATCCCCCGTTTGTTGAAGTAACTGTTGAGATGGGCATTGCGGGAACCGAATGGAAAGGTGAAGGGTGGAGTCATCAGCGTATGAGTGGATAGGGTTAGATGTACAGCTTAGAAGATCATTGATGAATAAAAGGAAGAGAGTTGGTGATAGGACAGAGCCCTGAGGAACACCACTGTTGATAGATCTAGGAGAAGAACGATGGCCGTCTACAACAGCGGCTATAGGACGACCAGAAAGGAAGCTAGCGATGAAGGCACAGATAGAAGGATAGAAACCGTAGGAGGGTAGTTTGGAAATTAAAGATTGATGCCAGACTCGATCGAAAGCCTTTGAGATGTCAAGTGCAATGGCAAAGCTCTCGCCAAAGTCCCAAAAGGAGGAGGACCAGGAGTCTGAAAGGTAGGTGAGAAGATCGCCAGTGGAGCGTCCCTGACGGAACCCATACTGACGATCGGAAAGAAGGTTGTGATAGGAAAGATGCCTTAAAATTTTTCTATTAAGAATTGACTCGAAAACTTTTGAAATACAGGACGTTAAAGCAATTGGACGATAGTTGGAGGGTTGGGAGTGGTCACCCTTCTTAGGGACTGGCTGAATGAGAGCAAACTTCCAGCAAGAAGGAAGGGTACAAGTTGACAGACAAAGGCGAAAGAGTTTACCTAGGCAGGGTGTAAGCACAGAAGCACAGTTCTTGAGAACAACAGGAGGGACCCCATCAGGCCCATATGCCTTGTTAGTACTGAGGCCAGTGATGGCAGAAAATACATCAACTGAAGAAATTTTAATGTCAGCCATGAGGAAGTCAGAGGGGGGAAGTGATGGAGGAACAGTACCAGAATCGTCTAAGGTGGAATTGGAGGAGAAAGTCTGTGCGAAGAGATCTGCTTTATTAGTAGAAGAAATAGCTACAGAACCATCAGAGTAGAAAAGAGGAGGGAAGGATGATGAGGTAAAGTTGTTAGAAAGATTTTTGGCAAGGTGCCAGAAGGAGCGGGAAGAATTCGAGTTGGAGAGTTGAGAGCATTTAGTATGGATGAAATTATTTTTAGTAGAGCGAAGAACAGACTTAGCACGATTCCGGGCAGAAACGTAAAGACGATGTGATTCAGGGGTGGGTTGGCTCCGGTACCTTTTGTAGGCCTTCTCCTTGTTGCGGACAGCATTAGAACAAGCGTGATTAAACCAAGGCTTTCTTGCGTTAGTCAAAGGATATGAGAAAGGAATGTATGCTTCCGTGCCCGAGAGAATAACCTCTGTAATGCGCAAAGCACACTCAGATGGCTCACGGCCATGGAAGCAATAATCATTCCAGGGAAAATCAAAGAAGTACTGCCTGAGGGCCTCCCAGTCCGCAGCTCCAATATGCCACAGACGACGCTTCCCTGGAGGGTCCACAGGCCGTACCGGAGTGATAGGACAGGTCAAGGTAATAAGGTTGTGATCGGAGGAGCCCAACGGAGAGAAAAGATTAACAGAGTAAGCAGAAGGATTAGTTGTGAGGAAGAGGTCAAGTATGTTGGAGCTCTCTCCAAGGCGGTCAGGGATACGGGTAGGGTGCTGTACAAGCTGCTGTAGGTCATTAAGGATAGAAAAGATGTAGGCTTGTTCACCAGGTGGATCCGTGAAAGGAGAGGAGAGCCAAAGGTGGTGATGAACATTGAAATCTCCTAGAATGGAGATTTCAGAGAAAGGAGAAATGGACAGAATGTGTTCCATCGTAGAAGTAAGATAGTCGAAGAATTTTTGATAGTCGGTAGAATTAGGGGTTAAGTAAACAGCACAGATATATTTAGTCAGAGAATGACAGGAAAGCCGAAGCCAGAGTGTGGAGAATTCAGAAGAATCAAGTTCAGGAACACGAGAGCAAGATAAGTCGTTGCGTATGTATACACAACAGCCACCTTTGGCTTTGAAATGAGTATAGAGAAAGTAGGAGGATACAGAAAAGGGTTTGCTGTCAGTTGCCTCAGACAGCTGAGTCTCCGTTAGAAAAAGAAGGTGAGGTTTAGAGGAGGAGAGGTGGTGCTCAACAGAGTGAAAGTTAGATGAAAGGCCGCGAATGTTGCAGAAATGAAGAAGAAGAGAGTCAGACAGTGGTTCCAGGCACCTCGAGTCGTCACCGGGAGAGGGGCAGATGGCGGGGGCATTTATGGTCCCCCCCCCCCTGGTGACTCCGAGGCTGGGTGAATTGACGCCATTTTTGTTGAATTTAGAATAGGAAGTGTAGTGTGTACTGTGCATGTAGTTTGGTGAAGATAGTTAGAGAAATTGTACTGGAGAGCATGCTGGCCTACTCTCTGTGTAACTGAGACACTGAAAAAGTTCAGCAAAGGGGGATGGTCAGGAACTAGTCCTGAGGGCTAATGAAACGGGAGCTCCAGCACTCCCTGTCATCAGCTTTCCATCCACCTCGGGAGTGCTGCCCTGCTCGACTGGTGCTACAGTCTACTTCACATGCTTTAGATGCACTCGACTGAGCACATAAAATCTGGCTTAATCCTGGCACTTGATCTACATTAATTTCTGCATCTGTCAGTGTTTTCTTTATTTTGTCACAGAGGTCAGACTGAGTTACATCAAGCAGTTCCTGAATTTTACCAGCAGTAACATTACAAGATGATGATGGAATTTTGTGCTCTTGTCTAAGAGTAAGCCTGATATTACCTACTACCTTCTCATAATTCAATATTGGCTTTAATTGATTTTGCACATCTGGAGTATTCTGTTCATCAACTGGAAGGTCTGCTGCATCTTCAGCACCTGTTACATCACTGTTCAATATTTCAGCGCTATATACTGTGTTGGGGGACTGAAAATGCTCCTGAGCAAAAGCAGGATGTTTAAGCTTTATATGATTACGCCAAGATCTTACACTGGTATACATCTTATAGCAGCCACTAACAATACATTGTAATCTAAAGCCTGCGTATAAAGCGTGGCCGTACTTATAATGAAGTGAGAGTCTGTTAAAATGCCTACTCTCATAATTACAAAAAGAACAACTGAATCTGCCTCTCGTTCATATTTCACCAAAGTTAAGGAATATTGAATACCATAAAGTACCCTATAATACCAGTGCTCTGAACATTACTTACACAATCCGTATTTATCAATGTAATTGCCTAGAAAGTGAGAATTGAATGAGGACAGCAAGGCTCGTATACACACGTGATGCAAAGAATGAAAATTTCTTCTTCTTCTTCTTCTTGTGACCTCTGTCGCTTTGTATCGCTTCGTAGGTCCTAGTTTTCTTCTTGCTCCTTATCCTCTTCTCTTTTCTTGATCATACTTCAATTTTCGTAACATTTTTTATATTTTTATTTACTGTCCTTCTTGCTGTTGCCTTTTCTTCCAGCATTGTGTTAGAAATATTTTAGCAAACTTCATTATTCTCCCTGTTTCTTCCTTATCCCCATATAATCCCAGTACTGTACATATCCCCCCATCTTCTTCCTCAAGTCTTCTCTGCCATTCCTCCATTCCTATCACCGCTACTACTGATGCTATTAACTTCTCCCTATACTCTTTGTAGTTGTTGCATTCAACAATTAGGTGCTCTATTGTTTCTTTTATCCCCTCACAAAATTTGCAGTTCTTGTCCTGTTCCTCTCTATTTCTACCATTCACTTCCAGAGTACCTGTCCTAGCTTTAACTAACAGTCTACTTCCCCAGTCTCCTACATGCCAGTTTAGCCCTTCTGGTTTTTGCTTTCTTTTATACCATTTCAGAGTCACTTTTCCTGTTAACCCCACTTTCCATCTGTTCAATCCATTCTCTTCAATCTTTTTCTTAATTTGTTTGTCTTCTATATGGCACCAAGCCTCTGCCAGGTTTTCTCTCCTCTTCCATCTGTTAATTTCTCTCCCCCATGATGATCTTGCCCCTCTTTCCTCCAGCACCCTCTTAGCCCATCTTTCCTCATTGAGTTTTTCTATTTTCTTTGTGAACCCCAATTTTCCTTTCACAGTTCTTTCTTTGAATGTGCTCCAGCCCATGTCTCCCCTTATGGCTTCTACTGCCGTACTTCTTGGGACCCCCAGGCCCCATCTACCCACTATGTTTTGTACTTTTTCCAATTTCATGATATCTCCATCTCGGTAGTTTGTTATTTCCGATCCATAGAGACAATAAGGCACTGCTATTCCTTTCCACAGACTCTTACCCACGTTATACTTGTTAATCACTCTACACCCTCCATTTATAATCATGCCTGCCATCTTCCGAGCTTTCCCTTCATTAATCTTTCTTTGTTTATCCCCTCCTATTCCTTCCTTACTCACTTCTATACCTAAGTACGTATATTTATCTATTTCCATTACGTTGTTCCCCATCACCCACTGGTTCTTCTCCCTGTTATTAAATTCCATCACCTTGCATTTTCCTGCACTGAATCTTAGGTTCCATTCCCTTCCAAACCTGTCAGCTATTTCCATAAGATCTTCCGTGTCTTTCCTGTTTTCTGCCATGAGTACTACATCATCTGCTTAAGCCAGGCATCCTAATTTCCAATCTCCAATCCTTACTCCTTTGCCTGATTTCCTGATTCTTACTAAAAGTTCTTCTAAGTAAATGTTGAACAACGTAGGGGACAACACACAGCCTTGACGCACCCCGATGTTATTGTTAACCCTATCTATCTATCTATTGCCAGACGCCTCAATCCCGTTTGGGGTGGCCACAAACAAATCGCCTCCAAGTCGCCCTGTCCCCCGCCATTTCACTACCCTGCTCCCAACTCACACCCCCCTCTCTCATATACCTCTCCACCCCATCCCTCCATCTCATCCTCGGTCTCCCCCTCCCTCTTCCACCCTCCACCTCGCTCACATACACTCTCTTCGTCAGTCTTTCACCCTCCATCCTCTCCACATGGCCAAACCACCTCAGTGTGTTCCTCACAACGCTTCCTATCACATCCACATCAACACCACAACGCTCCTTTATATCCTCATTCGTCAGCCTGTCTCTCCACGTGACTCCACAAGCTCCTCTTAAATAACTCATTTCCACTGCTCTCACTCTTGACTTGTGTCCTTCCAACAACGTCCAAGCTTCACTTCCGTACGTTAGAGTTGGTATCACAATACTGTCATGTAGTAACTTTTTTACTTCCATGCTCACTTCCCTGTTTCTTATCACTGCTTTCAAGGAACCAGCAACCTTTCTTCCCTGCTGTACCCTTTCAAGCACTTCACCCTCCAAACCTCCATCCTTACCCACCCTGTGCTTATATTTCCTATTGAGAATTTCACCTTATTTTCTTCATACCATCTCTTTATTATTTCCACTATCTTGCCATCTACCCCAATATGTCTCAACAGTTTCAACAATTTACATCTATCAACAGTATCGTAAGCTTTTTCAAAGTCTAGAAATACTAGGTATAACTCTTTTCCTTGCTCCTCGTTCCTTTCTATGATTTCTTTCATTACAAAAACATTTTCAAGGCCTCCCCTACCCTTCCTGAACCCACTCTGTTCCTCGCCCCATATTTTGTAATGTTCTGCCCATGATATTAGTTTTTCATTTATTATCATCCCAAACACCTTAGCTAATACATTCATGACACTAATGGGCCTATAGTTTCCAATTTCCTCCTTAGCTTTTCCTCCACCCTTATGTATAACACGAAAAACCGCCACCCGCGAAATACTGAAATGGAGGTTTCGTTATATAATTATTCGCCTTTATAGCATTACATTGCTTTTTCAAAAACTTTTATCACTACGTAAGTATATATCGAATGAAACAGTCTTTAATATAATTGTAAGGAACGCAATTTACTTCAGTTCTAGGCAAGTGTTTGATACGAAACGAACTATCCTAAATTTTCTCCACAAACCTTGACACCTTTGAGGTATAGAGGCTGAACTCCCACAGAGGTGTCGTTTTGACACCCAAGTGTCCCTCAGTGCACCGCTACCACCACCTCACACAGCGGCAGGCCCCACCCCCACACCTGGTGTGATTTACCACCACCCCACACCTGGTGTGATTTACCACCACCCCACACAGCGGCAGGCCCCACCCCCACACCTGGTGTGATTTACCACCACCCCACACAGCGGCAGGCCCCACCCCCACACCTGGTGTGATTTACCACCACCCCACACAGCGGCAGGCCCCACCCCCACACCTGGTGTGATTTACCACCACCCCACACAGCGGCAGGCCCCACCCCCACACCTGGTGTGATTTACCACCACCCCACACAGCGGCAGGCCCCACCCCCACACCTGGTGTGATTTACCACCACCCCACACAGCGGCAGGCCCCACCCCCACACCTGGTGTGATTTACCACCACCCCACACAGCAGCAGGCCCCACCCCCACATCTGGTGTGATTACCACCACCCCACACAGCAGCAGGCCCCACCCCCACACCTGGTGTGATTTACCACCACCCCACACAGCGGCAGGCCCCACCCCTACACCTGGTGTGACTTGATTCATCTTATAAGTTTTTGTTTTACTTTAATGGAATCTACATTTTGTTTTGTCTTTTTGCTTAGTGCTGAGAATGATCTCTATGGACAGACATTACTCTCTGATGTTATTTGTTACTCTCAGTTTACTCTGTCTTATTGGAGGGACATTTACTTTCTTTGATGTTACTTGTAACTCACTTTTTTACCCACTTTGTTACTTTTTTTAATGGTGGCGTGGAGGTAGAGCCCTCGGGTCAAAATGTGCTGTGGTTCAAGTCCCAGAGGGAGTATACTTTGTGTGCTGAGTTATTTGTTACTTTGTTACCACTTTTGTTGCCTTTTAATGGTGGTGTGGTAGTAGAGCTCTTGGGTCAGAATGCACAGTGGCCTGTGGCTGTGCACTGTGGTTGGAGTCCCACAAGTATTTCTGTCTTGTAGACATTACCAGGGGCGTAGGTCAGCCTCCTGTCCTTAAGTGTTCTGCACTACACCAGCCCAGCCTTAGGCCCTCTGCTCCAAAGGGGGAAAAATACACTTTGCTCTCTTTATTTACCTATATTTCTTCCTGTGTTCTAAGTTTCCTTAATATGTTATAACCTTTTTTTAATGGATGAACTTTCATTTTATGTTTTTTAATATTTTGATATCGCAAATGGTTGTGGTGATAGCAACTGTCTTCATACAGTCTCATGATCTTCAGGAAAGTAATTTTATTACCATATGCAACATAGATAGTTATCTGGTTATTTTAAACTGCAAAAAGTGTAGATGAAAAATAAAATATACTGTTTGGAGTATTTAAGGAAGCCGTCAGTTTGGCTGTGGCAGCCTGTTTACTGACTGGATACGTTGATTACTATCTTGCCAATAGGACACGTTGGTGCATCAAACATTGAACTCTATACGAAACCAAAGGATCCAGTCAAACCTAACGTATTAAAGTGTCACCATTTGGGGTGTCACGCTACAATGTCCAAAGTGTCACCCCAAAGGTGTGTGCTTGACACCTTTGGGGTGTCAGACTGAGTCAAACTGATATCCATGAGGGTGTCAAGCAGATGCCTTAGGAGTGTCAGCCTAACACTCAAGGGTGTCAGTCTGACACTTTAGAGGTGTCAGTTTGACACTTTAGGGGTGTCAGTATTACACCTTATGGGAGTCAACCAAACACTCATGGTTGTCAATATTACACCTTATGGGTGTCACCAAAACACTCAGGGGTCTTGTCTTACACCTTACAGGAGACAACCAAACACTCATGGTTCTCAATATTACACCTTATGGGTTTCAATTAAACACTCAGGGATCTCAGTCTGACACTTTAGAAGTGTCAACTGCACATTTAGGGGTGTCTGTCTGTCACATTAGAAGGCGTCTAGCCAATAATCTAAATGTTGTTTGGGGCGTCCACCTACCTCCAATACCACAATTACAGGGTGGAGCTACTCGTACACAAGAAATTTAAAATCTCTTCACTTGATACTTGCTAATATTCTGCAGGCCTTATGAAAGTCAAATGATTATATCAGGATCCATAAAGCCATTGAAGTATGTGAATATTAAACTTTATTACAAAACACACTACAAAACTACATAAAATACCTATACAATGCCATTTATTGCAAGTAAATATTTTAATTACCTTGAGATAATGAGCAGGTTTTTATGGTAGGACGTAGTGAGAGGAAAAATACTGAAATATGAACACTCGTAGCTAATAAACAATAAAATATCAGTGACTAGTGTCAATGACTATGGTTAAACAAGTTATTTTATGCATACAAGAATATCACAACACAACATGACTCATTAAATACAGTTCAGTACAGTCACTCCTTGCTATACTATGGCCCTTTATATGATACTCTACTTTAACGATGGTTAAAAATTAACATCCTTCCCTGCCAGCGACAGCCAGTCCCCGGTATTACAATGAGTCTTCATCCAATGTGTTAGTTGATTTCAACTAATTTTGATAACAAGAGGTTTATTATTTTATTGCGTAGGATGATTTTACTCATAGGTGGGTAAACACTACCATTTTTGGGTCCCGTTTACTAAGTCTGATTTCTTTCCGGATCTGTTTTTGATGATTTCATATTTTATATATATATTTTTTTATGCGAGGAAGAAGGAACCAAAGGCTTGGTGCCTGCAAAACAGTTCCTTAAAAAAAACACACACAAAAAAAAGGCCAAATTCAAGATCCATTCATTTCGAGATGCCTGGACACACTGCATTTGAAAGACTGGAGATCATAATAAGTAGGAAATGCAGACAGATGATGACACTTCCAGAGTTGCCCTGTTACATAAATGTAAGGACTGGGAGTAAAGGTTAACTCTTGCATTAGAAAGTTGGACAGGAAAGGGATGAGAGTTTACTGCTAGACGGGTGCTATGCACCCATCATAGAGGTGAAGGGATGCAAGCAGACAGTTCAGAGGAGCAATGACCATGGAAGTAGTGATAGAAAAGAGATAAAGAGGCAACAGTGTGGCGAAGAGACAGAGGTTGAAGGGAGCCAGTAAGAGAAGCAGAGTTAATTAGACGAAAAGCCTTTGACTCCACCCTCTTAAGAAGAGCTGTATGTGGGATGCCTCCCCACACGAGAGTTGTACTCCATACAGGGGCGAATAAATCCCGTGTATAAAGTCAACAACTGTGCTGGGGTAAAGAAGGTATGGAGTCAGCTTAGCACACCTAATCTCTTGGAAGCAGATTTTACAAGAGATGTAATATGATCTTTCCATGATAAATCTCGAGTGAATGAAACCCCAAGCATGTTCAAGGATGATGCTGGATTGAGCTGGGATTAGGTGAGTTATTAACTGCTTTTAGACTTAGGTTAGCTTGTTTCAAAGCTATTTAGGGGATTAGGTGAGCTAGAAACTTGTTTTTAGACTCATGTAGGCGGGTTTTGGACTTAGTTGGGGGTGGATCCCAAGGCTCCCCAAAACATCCCTATACTTTACGTGTTATACCCCAGCATAACGATGGGTTCTCCCATGTGCATCCCAACGTTATGTAGGGGAGGACCTGTATTGTATGCTATTGGCAAGTGAAATAATAGCAATATTTTAAGGAACAAAAGCAATACATGAGTGAAACATCATAATACACATATACTCTAACATAACAACACACTAATAATGTATGGGAATCCAATGTTAATAAGTTATGACACTTCGTCACCACATTTTTCACCCATTCTCTGGGTTACACTTCCTGTTGATGCCCTTATAGGTGCTACGATGGTCAATCTCAATCTCACTTGCAGACATACTGCATTGGCACACTTCAATAAACACAAGGAATAATAGTATTTAAAACACACACACACACACACACACACACACAAACCCAAGTTTGATAGATATTGAATATTTTCAATCAGTAATGAACAGAACAGAAAATGCATTAAAACATCATATTTTTCCTACTACTGTATGGTCTAGCAGCTGGGACATCTCAATAAACTGACTCACTGTTCATTTTAATTGAATGTTATTTGGCAGATCTAAAGAATTTGATATAAATAGCAGAATTTAGGATTAGCAAGGTTCAATATAGCAAGGGTTTACTGTAAATGCTGTGCAGCTTCACATAATAAATAATTGTCACATAGAAAAATAAAATAATTCCTCACTAGAGACCATATCCACTACAGTAACTTAGGTCGATTTAACTTTGCCAAAAGATTTATGCTTTTTATATCTTTTTTGCACGAGTCACTGTGCCCTAGTACCACCTTCTGAAGGAAAGTTAAAGTGCTTACAATATTTTTTGGAAAGGCAATGTTAAACACATAAAATGAGGCAAGTAGACAGAAAAACCCATTAATCAGGCACCATGATTCTGCAACAAGTACATGTTCAGCATAAATCTTGAACAAACCATCAGGAAAAGACTCTCCTTGCCATAAAATACACGGGTCAGCTCTAGTTTCCCCAACTTCATTATCTTTCCTAATGAAGTCATCAAGTTTCTCCTTATCGTTCCCCTGTATCACAAGAAGAGCTGCACACTGTATAGCATCTAATGGGGGGGGGGGGGAAGATAGTACCTTTTTTAAAAGGTCAAATCATACAATTAAAATGAAGTAATGCCAATGCACAACCACCATTGATGTAGAAAAAAAAAAAAATAAATAAATAAATGTTTGCAACATTAAGGTTGCTATTTTTGTGTAACCTCTGGCTGTCTGGCCTAGCAGACTCACTGACCGTCGACAAGTAATCGCTCCCTAAGAATCATCATGTGCAGGGTATTCGTGTTCCTAGCAGTAAACAGAGCCTTGCCACAGTGTGGCAGTTCATTTGGGATTGATGGATTTTAAGCAGCTGCAATGAATGTGGTAAACTGTTTGTAAAGAAAAGCAATCTCTAACAACACTTATTAATTCATGAATGATTGAATAAGTTAAAGTGGTTAATTTCTTCATGTTTTAGTTAAACAGGTATACATTATTGAGAACTGATGGATTTTAAGTACAATGATTGCTGAAAACAGTTTGTAAACAAAAATAATTTCAACCAACACTTTGTATATAATTAAATAAGGAGTGAAGACTCAAGTTTAATAAAAAGCGTACACATTTTTCAAGTTTTAGTGAAATACAGGTACATCGACAATTTCTCAGGTCACTGATAAAAGCACAAGCAAAACAGACTTACATTTCCTGTCCTTCTCCATTTTGGTTGAACCTGCTTCCATTCTTAGTTGCTGCACACACGCAGGTTCAGATTTCAAATGTGGCAGCCTCACAAGCAGTTCAGCATAATTTTGCAGACCTTCACAAAAGCTCTTGTGCCCATCCCAGCCCAGGAGCCTGCTGAACTCTGCAATTATCTGAAAATAATCATGCAAAGTAAAACATACAGGCCTTAAACGGTCAGCTTATTGACCAGAAACAAGAACATGACATTATGTATAAGTAAAGAATGCATTCTGTATAAATGAAATAGAGTATGTAGCTGTGTGGGTGACGAAGAACATGTACATAAAAGTGCTATGGTCATATTTCATTTCTGCCATAGGAGGATTTAATACAACTTAATAAAAACAATTAATAAGGCTGATGTGAAGAGTGAAGCTGTTAACAATCTGAGAGTGCTAAGTAGAAGAACAGCTACATGAAACATCAGGGTCTAATACTTGTGAAAGGTAGTAATGCATGAGAGATGAATGCACAATGAACTGACTGAAAACCTGCCTAAACATATTATACTGTACCTCATTTTCACAAGAGGATGGGGTATTCGGCTTGAACTTCAGCCAACCTGGCACAGTTCTTCACCACCATGGTTCTCCTGTGACTGAGAGTAGCACCCAATGAATCTTCTATTAATGAAGAATTCCACTTGCCAGGGAGCTTATGAAACTGCTCTTTTAGCAACTGTATGTGCTTATCAACAGAAGAATCATCTTCTGTGGGAAGTCTTTCTGGGAGAAAGTTTGTAATGTTCCACACATTATTAACTTTTTTCGATTAACAGAGTCCCTATTACTAGTCTTAGTGTTCTTCCAGAGACCCTACAATACAGAGAGAAAAGGAAAAATAAAGCTAGAACTCTGTTTTACTTGATATAGTACTGTAGTGTAATTGTGTATAGGAGTATTTAAAGAGTATGATAAAGGCATTTCCAAATAGGGCAAGACAATTAGACTGTGCTTTGTGTTTACACTATATTCAGCATTTTCTAATGAGATAATTCAAGCAGTGTATATCAGTACAGTACGAGGCAGAAATGACAGGCCTTAGACAATATATTGTGGGGTGAAATTTATATGAACTTTTAAATTTTGAAGTAGTTATATAAATCATGTTTTTCATAAGCTTTAAATTATATGATCTGTTCACACTGACTGCTGGACCATTGTATAACAAACATAATATGCATCCAGCAGAACAAAAATATTCCATATCTAGAAAAAGAAAAAAAGAAAAATTGATCCTTACATCATATACCATCAACATCAACTGAACATATGAGTGAGAATATAGCTGTCCTACAACTTCAGAGTTGGAAAAAAAAAAAAAAAATATACATACAGCATTCTGCATTAAAACTACAGTATAAACAAATGAGGAAGCATCACTTAGAAACCTCCAAAAGTGAATACTGTATTCAATATTATTAGGCTGTCATGGGTTTTCAAACACTGAGTTATGAGTATATCAACTACTCACAGAAAAAATGACACACTTACCAAAGCATCATCACTGGGGAGGCCTTCCTGCAGATGGGGAAACATCTCTAGGAGGCTCGTTAATACAAGTCTATATTTGTAAGAATCAAAGTACCTGGAAATAATAATAATAATAATAATCTACCTACTATACTGCTACTGCCTGACATCTTAATTCCAAATTGGCTTGAAACAAACCTAGTACCTCTGACTGCTGGTATATATTGTGTGCAAATATATATATATATATATATATATATATATATGCATACCCTGTTTTAATGATCTAATTGGTTAGCTAAAACCCCATCGTTAGGCGGGGTATCGTATATTGGGATACTTTCAACGTGTATTTCAATGTGGACTGTTTACCAGCCTTGGGTTTCCCCCAAACCAAGCCCAAAACACATCCAGATGAGCCCAAAAACAGGTTTAACGGCAATCTAAATGGCCTAACAGCTGCCAAGAAAGGTAACCTAAGCCTAACACCTGTAAATAACTCACTAAAACCAACAAATCAAATCTAAATATCATCAAATATTAGTCTGGAAGAAATTAAGCTTAGTAAAACGTAGCCCAAAATGACAATGTTCACCCCACATATGGCTAAAACACATTAATCTAAGTCTAAAAACAGTTTATAAATCAACCTAAACACACAATTTTAGTCTAAAATATCATCAAAATCGGTAAGAAAAATCAAAACCCATTGTTAAGTCGCGGCGTCCCGTCGACGTGAATTAACGTCCACTCGTTTTGTCACTGCCAATCCCGTCGACGTACATAAACGCGAATCAATTGCAAGGTCCCTAATTTGCACAATTTTCAATTTTTGCGAGTGATTTTTGGCACATATACATGGGACACCTTCCTCTACAAGATGCCAGGCAGGGACAATGCCTTACCCAGCATGACCTCTTCCCCCCCCCTGTATGTCCTTTTCTTAGCACTTCACCTGTTATCAGTGACCTGGCCAGTAAAGCCATGTCATGCCACGGTACAAAATTCAGGGCCAGAGTGATTCCCCAGTTGATGACAATCTGGAGGACAAATGTTAGAGGAAGAAACAGTCAGAAATGATGATCAGGTAATGTGGCAAAGAAAGGTCAGGAATGGTGGTGAGTTAGTGAGTGAAACAATGCTTATAATGACTATATTACCATTTGAAAACCAATATACTCTCGTACTACATATAAATTCGTACCAAATAAATAAATAAATACCGTTTATGAGTGGTGTAGAATAGTTATCCTTCCATAGAACTCATTTTCTTTCAAGCCAGCCTGATAGAAAACCCTGTAAGGTAAGGAGGTACTCCTTCCTGTATCAAGTATTTTAAACCTCAGGTGAGCGATTTCTCTATGAATTTTCGATGTTTCTCACTAAAAGCGGAGGTTTGAGCCAAAAAAAAAAAAACTTTTTCCAAAAATGGTCGGGACTGGGGGGAGTCAGTGGTGGAAAAGTGGTCGTGATGGGGCGGGTTAAACCAGGGTTTGGCCATCGTTAGGTGGGGTATGGTGCAATTTCTACCCCGATCATTAAGCCAGGGTATCGCATCTAAGGGTATCATATATCGAGGTATTAATGTGTGTGTGTGTGTGTAAATAAAGTAATTACACAGTTTTTCTCCAGTCTACTAACCTTCTTGCAACATTTACAGATAATTCCATTAGTCAAACCTTTAGGAGCAAAACTTTGGGGGCATATGCTATTAATGAGGTTTCCAAACCTGTACACCTACTTACATGCAATATTTAATGCATTCTTCGTAGAGGGAATCCAAAAGGTGGCCTCTCTCTGTACGGTTTAATGGAGTCTTGTTCTTGAGCTTATCCCATATGTGTTTTCTAAACATATGCTCCTTTATGGGGAAAGGAGTTGGCCAGCTCGGGTTTCCTGTGGCACAAGATGAACTGCCTTCTGGGATGTTAATCAAATCGATGGGGTCAGATCTTTGCTGTAAATCTGGGCTGGAAAGAACAATTCATATCACATTAACTCAATACCACAAAGATTATGTCATTATTTCATAAGCAGTTTATATCAATGGTGCATTTCAACTCCCAACACAATATTGTACTGTACATCCCTTGTGTGGATACAGTGTAAATACAGTAATACTATCTATCTATAGCCCGATGCCTCAATCTCGCAAGGGATGGACACAAACAAATCGTCTCCGTGTCACCCTGTTACTCGCCATCTTGCTGCCCTACCTCCATCTCACCCCTCTCTCATATATCTCTCCACTACATCCTTCCATCTCATCCTCAGTCTCCCTCTCCCCCTCTACTTCACTAACATACACCCTCCTAGTCAGTCTTTCATGCTCAATCCTTTCCACATGACCAAACCACTTCAACATATTTCTCATAACTTTCTTAGTCACATCCACATCAATACCACAACACTCCTTCACTTTCTCATTTCTCAATCTAACTCTCCAAGTAACTCCACGTGCTCCTCTCACTCGTACTGCAGCCCCTAGCTCTTTCGTCCTTACTCTTCACAGCACAAAGTAACATCCCATCCACTCCATATATTTTCAGCACCTTCCACATTCCTTGCCTAACTATTCTGTCATATGCCTTCTCCAGATCCATGAAGGCAGCATAAAATTCTCTACCTGTGTCTAAGTACTTTTCCACCTAGCATCTCAGAACAAATATCTGGTGGTATATAATACCACAGGATTAAATACACTACCTGTGACCATCCATAGCACAATATCAAATAACCTTAGCATGGTAATGAGGCCTGAGAGAGCTTGCTATGCCATCCCTAACATTCTGATGAATAGCACTATTTTGCTTAAAGAACATAATTACCACAGAAGAATATGGTTGTAATATAACTGCAGTACAAAAAGAAAGAAGTACTAACCTACTAATGGTGGTGGTGTTAACCACTGGACTGCTGTTTTCAACTTCAACATTCACTGTAACAAAGAACTGGAGCTTTGCTTTGTCTGGAAGTTGCTCCATCTCATCGATGTCTACCCAGTCATTCCACGAGGCATCATAATACTGAATAGACATGATGCTTTCTTGGTTCAAAGCAAAGGCCTCCTGGATTGCACTTGGGACATTCTCTTTATTTTCGGTCTGAATGATTTTCTTCTTCCCAATGCAATTTACGTGGTACATATAAGCCATGACTGTCAATCTGATTTTGAAAAATAGGAAAATACAAATATATATAACATTAATTCTGGCTGGGTCATATTAGCAGAACAGTAACTGCTGAAGTCATCAAAGAGTAAATTACAGTATGAAGGAATGTTCAGAGCAGAGGCTAAATGTAATAACTAGTTATCATACTAATCTAGTCCAGCATGGTTTTTGGTACAAAAAAACATATATAAATACCGTGACTTTAAAACAAAAACACACACTATATACCAGTGTGTGCATATATATATATATATATATATATATATATATATATATATATATATATATAGCGCCTTGCTATGGTAAAGAGTGTGTACACTATCACTTTCACTAGAAAGCTACTAGATGAAGCTCCAACTCAAAATCTTAAGGCCACCTTACAGCTAGATATTAATCGAAATCTACAGTATATACACTATTATAATTCTGGTAGCCTAAATGCAAGTTACCTTTAACCTTTTTACATCAAATTATCTTGCACTTTATTAAAAAGTTTGTGATTTCATTTGGCAAGAGTAAAATTACAGATACTTATAGGATTAACCTGACTATATCGCTTTAACTGGAAGTACAATACCAACCAGGGCCTGTGTGTGTGTGTGTGTGTGTGTGTGTGGTGGTGGGATGTTAGTGTTACCAAAACACCAGGACCTGCGTCAAAAGTGGGCCCACAAAGAAAGCCAGGAGCTTTTTGTAATTAATAAGTGGTAAATGTTCAATAATAAATACACACAGCCAATAAAGAAATAAACCAAGCATCTTTTCACATGCTGGCATAGAGTTCAGTATGATATTAAGAATTAAAAACATTGCATCTTTAATTATGACTGTTATATTGTTTTTGAACTTGGGAACAGGTAGGTCAATATGCCAAAAGTTCAGGGGCTTGTAACATTCACTATAGCCTACCCGGGGCCCAAGGGCATCTCTCACAGGCCCCGGTGCCAAGTTTTTATATTGTTTCTAGGTAATTCCAGGCAGCTGAATTTTCAGCTAAGGATGTACAATGTAAACTTGAATTGTCATTGTTAATATAAAGTAGCTATAAAATCCATGATAGACACAACAGTAAAATGGCAGTGCAGTTGTCCAACCATATTCATGAGGTATGTCACAGGGTTACCCGTTAATTTTGAGCACCCACAAATAGGTAACCTGCCCCTCCAAGGAGCCCTGTAGTTAGGCTTTCCTAAATCTCTGCTTCTGGTTAAATATGAAAAATAATAAGACTGATAAAAAGTAAAATGTAGTCACAAGTACGAAATGATGAAAATCACTTAACCCATTTTTTTCTGCTGTAGTTACAGCTTTAGAGAAAATGAAGGTACCACTATTTGTGAAAAGAAAAGCCCGGAAAAACTGATCCCTCTGAATGCTGTAGGACTAGGCTACTGTACAGTACGTTATACTAATACAAAATCATGAGAGGGCAATTATTTTATGAACTTAGCAATAAAATGTAGGCAGTACAGGTATAGTAGCTACTGTACAAAACTGTAGAAAAAAAGTACACAGTATATTTACATTTTTCTATTTCAAGGTACTACAAACTAGTCATGTCTCACATTATATTTCAATGTAACATAGTACTTCCCTTGTTTCCAATAAATACCCAAGGGATGGAAATCCAAAAGGTCATGAGGTTTGATGAGTTTCAAAGTGTTAAGGTTTTCAACCAAATAAGCATGGTAGTGCCTGCAATACATTATGACATTTAAATCCTGACACAGTATGTATTCTATTCCTCCAATAATGAATATGCTGCATATTTTTCCAAATGCATAATAATCATGTTTAGTGGAAATAATAACACATCCACCTGAAGCATATTTGGTTCCATCAATCGTCATAGACTGTGCTTGATATACTTCTTCCTTATTGCCTAAAAGAGGTTGCAACAAAGAAAATATTTTGTCCTCAAGAAGTTGAACAGGTATAGTATCCCCACCAGTGGTACTGCACTCTGACTCCAATACACTTTCATTATTCATTATTAAGCTTTGGCGACATTGGTGTCTATATGCCAGAAATTTGCATACATTAATTCTGTTTTTTGTTCTGTGCACCAGTTCCTTAAAATACTGATGCTTGTTTTCAAACTGAAGAGTCCATAAATGAACTAATGGACCAAACATTTCCATCAAGGTACCATAATGCAAGGTATAGTGTCCTTTGGGCTTCATTTTCTCTTCTGGATACACTGCATGATACTCTTCATGAAATGAATCAATCCTTTCTTTCATGTAAAGTATGTCTGCCTTTGAAAACTCACGAGAGAAAATTAACAACATCACATAAATGCAAGAGAATTTCCCAAGAAGCATTTTCAGCCGGAATGTTATCACCTATCATTAATGGTAGAAGGCGAAGTAAACACCATGCCTCAGCAGCTGTAAGTCTGACCTTGAAATGTGCCATACTGTCAGGAAAGGGCTGTGGTTTGTTATTTTTTTCACCTTCAGAAAATGGAAACCTCAATATTCTTTCATTTATTTCCTCAAGAGTTATGTGACCATCATTTACAAGGGTGCATTCAACATTACCAATAACTTCGGGAATCAAACCTTCTAGTAAATCATGGGCAATATTACATGGAAGCCCCTGAATTATGTGGTAGTTCTGGAGTTGATTCAAACATGATTGTCCTTTAAAGCCATACACTGCAGCTAGATGAGGCATCTGTTCAATCCGTCTTGCTTGATCGTCGTGTGTAGTAGGAGTTCGTAAAGTGAAATCACGCTCACTGAAATGTACTGGCAAAGACTCTCTTGTAGCATTGCATAACCTACACAGACGCAAACTTGTGGCAAAATTCTGAAAAAATCTCCCAATAACATGAGCACCTAAATTATCTGCAACAACAGCAGTTAAAGTTCCGTGCAGATTAAAACTTTTTCCCTCATACTCAAAGTGAATGCCACAATTTTCTAAAACTTTTAGATCATTGAGGAGTGGTGAAAGAATAGCATCTATGCCATATTTCTGAACATGAATACCTCTGCAAAGTATTACCAAAGGTATCAAAGACAGACATGCCCTGTACTTGGGCTCCAAATTTCCAAGTACAAAATAAAAGGCACTTATTTTGTACTTTTTTACTTTGTTACCAAGTGGATTTGAAATTACAAAATCATCATAGTACAATATTATTTTTAGAGCTGATGGATTATCTGATAAAAGGGGATTTTCTTTAACAATGGTTCCGTCACTTATATCGAACGATATTATCTCGAGAAGACTGATTATTCAAAACCTGAGCCAAGACATCTTCATGTTTAAGCATCTGCTTAAGTGTATCAAGAAGAGAAGTATACTGCACTGTATCAGATTTTCCAGTGCTTCCAACTCCCAATACATATTCAGTTGGTGCAATGAACGACTGAGACTTAGATACAAACCGATCCAGCTTCTTACGCTGGGAAAACATTTCACATGCTTTAGATGCACTCGACTGAGCACATAAAATCTGGCTTAATCCTGGCACTTGATCTACATTAATTTCTGCATCTGTCAGTGTTTTCTTTATTTTGTCACAGAGGTCAGACTGAGTTACATCAAGCAGTTCCTGAATTTTACCAGCAGTAACATTACAGGATGATGTTGGAATTTTGTGCTCTTCTCTAAGAGTAAGCCTGATATTACCTACTACCTTCTCATAATTCAATATTGGCTTTAATTGATTTTGCACATCTGGAGTATTCTGTTCATCAACTGGAAGGTCTGCTGCATCTTCAGCACCTGTTACATCACTGTTCAATATTTCAGCGCTATATACTGTGTTGGGGGACTGAAAATGCTCCTGAGCAAAAGCAGGATGTTTAAGCTTTATATGATTACGCCAAGATCTTACACTGGTATACATCTTATAGCAGCCACTAACAATACATTGTAATCTAAAGCCTGCGTATAAAGCGTGGCCGTACTTATAATGAAGTGAGAGTCTGTTAAAATGCCTACTCTCATAATTACAAAAAGAACAACTGAATCTGCCTCTCGTTCATATTTCACCAAAGTTAAGGAATATTGAATACCATAAAGTACCCTATAATACCAGTGCTCTGAACATTACTTACACAATCCGTATTTATCAATGTAATTGCCTAGAAAGTGAGAATTGAATGAGGACAGCAAGGCTCGTATACACACGTGATGCAAACAATGAAAACAGTACACGAAAAACCGCCACCCGCGAAATACTGAAATAGAGGTTTCGTTATTTAATTATTCGCCTTTAAAGCATTACATTGCTTTTTCAAAAACTTTTATCACTACGTAAGTATATATCGAATGAAACAGTCTTTAATATAATTGTAAGAAACGCAATTTACTTCAGTTCTAGGCAAGTGTTTGATACGAAACGAACTATCCTAAATTTTCTCCACAAACCTTGACACCTTTGAGGTGTATAGAGGCTGAACTCCCACAGAGGTGTCGTTTTGACACCCAAGTGTCCCTCAGTGCACCGCTACCACCACCCCACACAGCGGCAGGCCCCACCCCCACACCTGGTGTGATTTACCACCACCCCACACAGCGGCAGGCCCCACCCCCACACCTGGTGTGATTTACCACCACCCCACACAGCGGCAGGCCCCACCCCGACACCTGGTGTGATTTACATAAGAACATAAGAAGAGAGGATAACTGCAGTAGGCCGGTTGGCCCATGCTAGGCAGCTCCTAGAAGAGTAACTGAACTACTAGACTGAGATAAGGATAGCAAAGAAGTTTACCACCACCCCACACAGCGGCAGGCCCCACCCCCACACCTGGTGTGATTTACCACCACCCCACACAGCGGCAGGCCCCACCCCCACACCTGGTGTGATTTACAACCATCCCACACAGCGGCAGGCCCCACCCCTACACCTGGTGTGATTTGATTCATCTTATAAGTTTTTGTTTTACTTTAATGGAATCTACATTTTGTTTTGTCTTTTTGCTTAGTGCTGAGAATGATCTCTATGGACAGACATTACTCTCTGATGTTATTTGTTACTCTCAGTTTACTCTGTCTTATTGGAGGGACATTTACTTTCTTTGATGTTACTTGTAACTCACTTTTTTACCCACTTTGTTACTTTTTTTAATGGTGGCGTGGAGGTAGAGCCCTCGGGTCAAAATTTGCTGTGGTTCAAGTCCCAGAGGTAGCCAGAGGGAGTATACTTTGTGTGCTGAGTTATTTGTTACTTTGTTACCACTTTTGTTGCCTTTTAATGGTGGTGTGGTAGTAGAGCTTTTGGGTCAGAATGCACAGTGGCCTGTGGCTGTGCACTGTGGTTGGAGTCCCACAAGTATTTCTGTCTTGTAGACATTACCAGGGGCGTAGGTGATCCTCCTGTCCTTAAGTGTTCTGCACTACACCAGCCCAGCCTCAGGCCCCTCTGCTCCAAAGGGGGAAAAATACACTTTACTCTCTTTATTTACCTATTTTTCCTCCTGTGTTCTAAGTTTCCTTAATATGTTATAACGTTTTTTTAATGGACGAACTTTCGTTTTATGGTCTTTAATATTTTGATATCGCAAATGGTTGTGGTGATAGCAACTGTCTTCATACAGTCTCATGATCTTCAGGAAAGTAATTTTATTACCATATGCACCATAGATAGTTATCTGGTTATTTTAAACTGCAAAAAGTGTAGATGAAAAATAAAATATACTGTTTGGAGTATTTAAGGAAGCCGCCAGTTTGGCTGTGGGAGCCTGTTTACTGACTGGATACGTTGATTACTATCTTGCCAACAGGACACGTTGGTGCATCAAACATTGAACTCTATACCAAACCAGAGGATCCAGTCAAACCTAACGTATCTTATCTATCTATAGCCAGACGCCATAATCCCGTAAGGGGTGGCCTTTTGTTTTGAGAAGATTGTTTTGCCGGGAGGAGCACTAACCCTCTACTGTCCCACTTGGTGACACTTAAGGAACACGTATGGGTTGGTTATATGGTTACCACCCACCGTTGTAAATGGTTTCCAGGCTTATAGGAACCCGTTAGGCTGGTCACTCAATGTAAAGCCATCCACCCATCCATCATCCAATTCTACGTTGCCCCATGAGGAGCGTAGAAGCCCGGGGCTAGGTAATTCGGTCCTGACATTTAAGATGAGAGTGACTAGCCTTAGTCATCCTTGAGTGGCATTACATGAGCAATAGCCCAAACCAGCCCTTGGATATAAAACTTCACCGGCTCAATCCGACTGGAGCGCTGTAATTACCCACTAAACCACCAGGCGTCATAATTTGGTTATATGGTTACCACCCAGCGTAGTAAATGGTTTCCTGGTGTACAGGAAACCATTAGGCTTGTCACTTAGTGTAGAGTCACCCATAGGCACAAGGAAGAGGAAAGAATGAAGGAAAGACAAAGGAGGGAGTGTAAAGTCACCCGTAGGCAGAAGGACAAGGAAAGAATGAAGTAAAGAAAGACCGAAGAGGAAGGAAGGAATGGAGAGAGGAGAGGAAAGGGCAGACACCCGAGAGCAACACTACATCGAGTGAGTGGATGGTGAGCGCCCCCACCTACCATATCAATGTAAAGCCACCTGGAGGAAAGAAGAGTAATAAAAAGTGACAGGAAAGATGGGAGAAACAGGATGAGAGGAGGCCTAACCTATTCTAACTGGGGTCTTTTCCCCACCCCCCGTGATTTTAATCACCTTGGATTGCCACGTAGCTTAGAGACCCCTTGAGTATCTGTCAGGCCAAATCCCAGTCTTGAGTCCTAACAATAAATCTAATCTGTCATAACCTAACCTATTCACACAACCAATCCAAGCCCATCTCAACCTAGCTAATCGTACAGTAATTTAATCAATTGAAATTCTCCAAACTTAACACATCAGTTGGGAATTTACTTATGCCAAAAGTAAGACATGCATTTGTAGAGTTTGTCAGCAAGGTTTGCCTCTTGGTGGTACCTTTATGTGGGTGATGGAATGTGTGACATAAACATGTCTTTACATATTTCACGGATAACATTATTAAAAAACGCCCTGTAACTATGATAATCTGTGAAACATAAGTCACCTGTGAAGGATTAATTTCAATAGGAAATATGGAAAGGTCGTGCCCGTGTGGCAAAGTATTGATTTTTTTTTTTTTTTTTTTTTTTTTTTTTTTTTTTAAGGGACAGTCATAGTTTGTGATATTTGTTATTTAGTAATGTTTATGTTTTGTGAATTGCTCAAGCACCACACCAGCAACCACAGTGGATCAGTTGAACTGTGTCCTGTGGTGGTGAACCTGGTTTGTTAGGTTAGGAGGGGAATCAGTACACTCGTATGCAATATAGCCTGCTGTACACAACACCAAAATGTGAGTTACTCCAACACAGCACCAACAGACATAGTATAGATTAACACTGTGTTGTAGTGTAGGTAAAAAAGTGTCCAGCATACAACAAAATGGTGCTGTCGGTTCAGTATCGTACTGCAGTATATTTAAAAATGTAATTTTTCTTCCATGCTGATGGATGGGATTGAAAATCATGTTCAGTAAAACCAAGGTGCAGTTTTTGTCATCCAAAATGATGCAGAACCAACCAGGATATTTAACCAAGGTTGTCTTCATATCTCTCAGGACATTGTAGTTTGCAGTTCTGGAAGATGTTTTGTGTTAAATCCTACACATAATTAAATCAGTTGAGCAAGTTCCTCATCAAAAATATTTTGTTTGATAAATTTTCCGGACATTTGGCAGATGCCAGTGTGATCCAGCAGTATACTACACACTCACACCAGTGACCTCAACCAAGACACAGGCATTAAGGAATAGTGGTAAACATTACCAGTAGCTTCCAGAATACAAATGAACAGATTCTGATGTTGAAAAGCTTAAGGCAGCAATAAGTTAATATGCTTAATTTGACAACAGTCCAAATACCAGGGTTGTGCAGTGAAAAGATCAAATGTATATAATATCTTAAACCCATGTTACAGTATAGAAATAACCAGATAGAATGAAATATGGTATGAAAGGATGGTGGGGGAGCAGCTGGTGCAGCTAGAGGGAGATGCTTCTGTGTAAACTGTTATTGTTTTTACCCAAGTGCAAGAAGGAGCGACAGCTGCTGTGATGTCTGGTGTCACAGTTAGTACTGTATAATAATGTCTCAAATAACATGTTTCAAGCTTTAAGTGAGAGAGAAGGTGATGTACCAGTGATTCCATGTTAAGGCAAATCAACAAAATGATTGGATAACTAAACTGAGGATAAGAAAAAGACTTCACTTAAATTCCAAAGTTCAGTTAAACAGTGACCGTAAAAGGAATAAGTAGATGAAGAGGAAAATACCCACTTGCCAGAGGTTGAAAGAGGTAGAGAACAGTTTCAGAATTATATTAAATGGGAGAAGTTATATGATGTTAAATATAAAAGCATTATATAAAGAAATAGGTTACTGAAATCATGCAGATTGAGAAACAAAGAGAATTGATGGCACTGAACTTACATAATTTTCAAAATTGTATGTTTTGAATCTTTTCCATAGGACTTCTTCCTGAATGTCACCATATTGTAGCATTAATCTCGTGTGATAGCCCAGCATTTAAGATAGCGGTAGATGGCAATTTTAGGCCAAGTTAAAGTGGACGGAGTATAGGTCGTTACGTTAAGAATTGGTGCACGTCTGTGGTCTGTCTGGGGTTCCATTCTGCTTATCATGGTGCATGGAGAACTGCCATGGGATATTATATCTGAGTTGCCCTTGGAGTTACTGATTGCAGATGGTGAGGTTGTAACTGCTTGTACCAAGGAAGGTGCTGTGGAGAAATATAGGAATTACAAGGCTGTGTTTAGGAGTAGACTGTAGCACCAGTCGAGCAGGGTAGTACTCCCGAGGTGGATGGAGAGCTGTTGACAGGGAGTGCTGGAGCTCCCGTTTCATCAGCCCTCAGGACTAGTTCCTGACCATCCCCCTTTGCTGAAGTTTTTCAGTGTCTCAGTTACACAGAGAGTAGGCCAGCATGCTCTTCAGTACAAATTTTTCTAACTATCTACACCAAACTACATGCACAGTACACACTACACTTCCTATTCAAAATTTAACTAAAATGGCGTCTCTTTACCAAGCCTCGGAGTCCCCAGGGGAGGGGGGACCATAAATGCCCCCACCATCCGCCCCTCTCCCGGTGATGACTTGATGTGCCTGGAACCACTGTCTGACTCTCTTCTTCTTCATTTCTGCAACATTCGCGGCCTTTCCTCTAACTTTCGCTCTGTTGAGCACCACCTCTCCTCCTCTAAACCTCACCTTTTTCTAACGGAGACTCAGCTGTCTGAGGCAACTGACAGCAAACCCTTTTCTGTATCCTCCTACTTTCTCTATACTCATTTCGAAGCCAAAGGTGGCTGTTGTGTATAAATACGCAATGACTTATCTTGCTCTCGTGTTCCTGAACTCGATTCTTCTGAATTCTCTACACTCTGGCTTTGGCTTTCCTGTCATTCTCTGACTAAATATATCTATGCTGTTTACTTATCCCCTAATTCTACTATCAAAAATTCTTCGACTATCTTATTTCT
The DNA here is from genome assembly GCF_032717465.1 of Coenobita brevimanus. Lineage (NCBI taxonomy): Eukaryota > Metazoa > Arthropoda > Malacostraca > Decapoda > Coenobitidae > Coenobita > Coenobita brevimanus. Next base: position 16,740,492 of record NC_137049.1, on the reverse strand, counting down.
ACGATGGAACACATTCTATCAATTTCTCCTTTCTCTGAAATCTCCATTCTAGGAGATTTCAATGTTCACCACCACCTTTGGCTCTCCTCTCCTTTCACGGATCCACTTGGTGAACAAGCCTACATCTTTTCTATCCTTAATGACCTAGAGCAGCTTGTACAGCACCCTACCCGTATCCCTGACCGCCTTGAAGAGAGCTCCAACATACTTGACCTCTTCCTCACAACTAATCCTTTTGCTTACTGTGTTAATCTTTTCTCTCCGTTGGGCTCCTCCGATCACAACCTTATTACCTTAACCTGTCCTATCACTCCGGTATGGCCTGTGGACCCTCCAGGGAAACGTCGTCTGTGGCATTTTGGAGCCGCGGACTGGGAGGCCCTCAGGCAGTACTTCTTTGATTTTCCCTGGAATGATTATTGCTTCCATGACCGTGAGCCATCTGAGTGTGCCTTGCGCATTACGGAGGTTATTCTCTCGGGCATGGAAGCATACATCCCTTTCTCATATCCTTTGACTAACGCAAGAAAGCCTTGGTTTAATCACGCTTGTTCTAATGCTGTCTGCAACAAGGAGAGGGCCTACAAAAGGTACCGGAGTCAACCCACCCCTGAATCACATCATCTTTACGTTTCTGCCCGGAATCGTGCTAAGTCTGTTCTTCGCTCTACTAAAAATAATTTCATTCATACTAAATGCTCTCAACTCTCCAACTCGAATTCTTCCCGCTCCTTCTGGCACCTTGCCAAAAATCTTTCTAACAACTTTACCTCATCATCCTTCCCTCCTCTTTTCTACTCTGATGGTTCTGTAGCTATTTCTTCTACTGATAAAGCAGATCTCTTCGCACAGACTTTCTCCTCCAATTCCACCTTAGACGATTCCGGTGCTGTTCCTCCATCACTTCCCCCCTCTGACTTCCTCATGGCTGACATCGAAATTTCTTCAGTTGATGTATTTTCTGCCATCACTGGCCTCAGTACTAACAAGGCATATGGGCCTGATGGGGTCCCTCCTGTTGTTCTCAAGAACTGTGCTTCTGTGCTTACACCCTGCCTAGGCAAACTCTTTCGCCTTTGTCTGTCAACTTGTACCTTTCCTTCTTGCTGGAAGTTTGCTCTCATTCAGCCAGTCCCAAAGAAGGGTGACCACTCCCAACCCTCCAACTATCGTCCAATTGCTTTAACGTCCTGTATTTCAAAAGTTTTCGAGTCAGTTCTCAATAGAAAAATTTTAAGGCATCTTTCCTATCACAACCTTCTTTCCGATCGTCAGTACGGATTCCATCAGGGACGCTCTACTGGCGATCTTCTCACCTATCTTTCAGACTCCTGGTCATCCTCCTTTCGGGACTTTGGCGAAAGCTTGCCATTGCACTTGACATCTCAAAGGCTTTCGATCGAGTCTGGCATAAATCTTTAATTTCAAAACTGCCCTCCTACGGTTTCTATCCTTCTATCTGTGCCTTCATCGTTAGCTTCCTTTCTGGTCGTTCTATAGCCGCTGTTGTAGACGGCCATCGTTCTTCTCCTAGATCTATCAACAGTGGTGTTCCTCAGGGCTTTGTCCTATCACCAACTCTCTTCCTTTTATTCATCAATGATCTTCTAAGCTGTACATCTAACCCTATCCACTCATACGCTGATGACTCCACCCTTCACCTTTCCATTCGGTTCCCGCAACGCCCATCTCAACAGTTACTTCAACAAACAAGGGATGAGGCTATGGCACACCTAATGTCTGACTTGGCTCGTATCTCTGACTGGGGTAAAAATAATATGGTTGTTTTTAATGCATCTAAGACTCAGTTCCTACACCTGTCAACCCGACAAAATCTTCCACAGGTATACTCACTAATGTTTAATAATATTCAGCTTAATCCTGCATCATCCTTGAACATGCTTGGGGTTTCATTTACTCGGGACTTATCTTGGAAAGATCATATTACATCTCTTGTAAAATCTGCTTCCAAGAGATTGGGTGTGCTAAGCCGACTCCACTCTTTCTTTACACCTGCACAATTGTTGACTCTATACAGGGGTTTTATCCTCCCCTGTGTGGAGTACAACTCTCATGTGTGGGGAGGCTCCCCACATACAGCTCTTCTCAATAGGGTGGAGTCAAAGGCTTTTCGTCTCATTAACTCTCCTCCTGTTACTGATTCCCTTCAACCTCTGTCTCTTCTCCGCACTGCTGCATCTTTATCTCTTTTCTATCGCTACTTTAATGGTCACTTTTCCTCTGAACTGTCTGCTTGCATTCCTCCACCTCTACGACGGGAGTGTAGCACCCGTCTGGCAACAAACTCTCATCCCTTTTCTGTCCAACTCTTTAATACAAGAGTTAACCGTTACTCCCAGTCTTTCATTTATGCAACAGGTCAGCTCTGGAACTGTCTCCCTCTGTCTGTATTTCCTGCTGCCTATGATCTCCAGTCTTTCAAATGCAGTGTGTCCAGGCATCTCAAAATGATCGGATCTTGAATTTGGCTGTCTATTGTATTTTGTTTTTCTCTTGGAGGGAACTGTTACTGCGGGCTCATGGCCTTTGGTTCCTTCTTCCACCCAAAAAAAAAAAAAAAAAAAAAAAAAAAAAAAAACGGGTTGGCCTGCCATATTCTCGTTGACAGAAGAGAGTTTGTGGCATTTCTTCCCTAGCAGTTTCCCTTGCATAGAACATATTACAGGTATTTCTAATTCATTGTTTATATCCTACTGTTATCAACATGGTTTACAGGAGTATTATACAATAGGATATGGAGGTGTGATGGGCAAAATAAATCACTGAGTGAGAGATGTTATGAAATTTCCCAGGTCAGCAACGTGAATGAATGTCAGGACAGGGTATGGTTGGTGTTGGAGAGGGATGCCCTCATGTGGTGGCACTGATATAACTAAGCTGGTCTGTTGCTTGAGTACACACATGTCCCACAACTCCCCTGATCCTGAAAGGAGGATGGTGAGCTGCAGGAAGAGAGCAGCTTCACTCTGAAGTCCACCAGGTTCACGCTGAAACGATCCTCGGGTTGCGCCAGCTATATATTACTTCTACAGCCTACGCCCTACTTCTGTAGGGAGTAGGCTGTAGCACCAGCCGATCAGGGTGGTACTCTCAAGGGGGATGGGATTGCTGGTGAGGGACAGCTGGAGCCCCTGTTTCACCAGCCACCAGGATATCCTGACCATCCTCCTTTGCTGACCTTTTAAAGTGTGGTACTAACATGGCGGGTATGTGAACATAACTCCCACCATCCATTTCTCAAACTATCTCATGCACTACTCAACTCTATATGCACTATACATGCCACACAGCGTACTCCACAACATACAGGGGTTAGCACCAGCAAGGGCATGCAGCCGGAAAACACTGCCCCCGCTACCAAGTGGTGGACCTGAGGGGAGGTCCACCACCAGAGTTTGTGGGCGGATAAGACTGGCCACAGTCCAACGGCCTGGCTCTGCAACCCAGGCCAAGACTGGCCACAGTCCAACGGCCTGGCTCTGCAACCCAGGCCAAGACTGGCCACAGTCCAACGGCCTGGCTCTGCAACCCAGGCCAAGACTGGCCACAGTCCAACGGCCTGGCTCTGCAACCCAGGCCAAGACTGGCCACAGTCCAACGGCCTGGCTCTGCAACCCAGGCCAAGACTGGCCACAGTCCAACGGCCTGGCTCTGCAACCCAGGCCAAGACTGGCCACAGTCCAACGGCCTGGCTCTGCAACCCAGGCCAAGACTGGCCACAGTCCAACGGCCTGGCTCTGCAACGGTGCCAGAGTAGAGACAGTGAGGTCATTTCCTTTTTTCATCATTACCATCATCATCAAAGCCAACCCCAGGGGGGCGCGGTAGCACAGTGGTAGCGCGCTGGACTTGTGATCGGGGGATTGCAAGTTCGAACCTCGCCCGGGCTGCCGTTCCGGGAGGGGTAGCTCCCTCCTGTAACCCTAGCGGGGCTATATAGTCCAATACAGGGCTTAGCTCGGGGGAACTCCATTTCTCCCATTTTTCCATCAAAACCAACCCATGTCATGATTCAACATCATTACCACCGTTGTCCATATCATTTGTAAAGAACCAAGATTTTATCATCAGTTTCAATATAACTGTTTTCATCACAACAAAATAACGAGCATCACTACCACCATCACAGTCATTACCAACACACTCATCATCATCATCATTATCATCATGATGATTTTCTTTCATTGTAGTTCTCTTTGCCTCTCCATTATAGTACATCATCACAAGCAACAAGAGAGGCAGGAGGCGAGATGAAGTAAGGTGTAGCGGCCTGGCACTCAACTAAACCTGTACCGAGTTCAACCCTGTTTCGGTCATTTCTTTTGTCATTCACACATCCTTTCTCCTTTTTTTTTTTTTTTTTTTTTTTGTTTAAACAGCTTGTATGTCTTACTCTCCTTATACTGATGGTGTCCATATTGCACACATATAGCGACACTATTGGTTAGGTATGTCTCGTTGATCCCAAACTATTTATGATATAACACAGATGGCAGCATCCATTCCTTCCACCCTGATGGTCAGACTCCCGTGGAAGAGGACAGAGATAGAGTACCACAGCTGGAGAAGACACTGCATGGTGAAACTCTCCTGGAAGTGAACAGAGATGGACTACCACAGCTGCAGATAGCATTGCATGGTATGTTGAATGGCTAGTCGTAATGCATAGTACACAGTTTAATCACATAATAGTGGTGTATACCAGTTTATCTGTACAGTTACTGTAAAAGAATATACTGTACGCACTACAACAGTAACATTCACCCACGGTGTCATGCAAGTATAATTGTCAAACGTATTTATAAAATGATCTTGTTATACGTTGAATTCCAGTAAATATGAATGTTTGCGAAGAACAGATATAGGTTAATTGTACACTCTCTGAAGTAGAAAAGTATTTATACGTGTATATCCATGTAGGCGAATATCTTGTGGTGTTTTAACATGTTGTTGGAATAATTAGTATGTAATATATTTGATGCTACCAGATTTGAACCATAATATTCTTTACGCGTGGCATTTGTCACATGCATAATCCAGGGTACAGTACAGACACTCTTGGGTCGAGTGAGGTGGGCATAAGCCGTACTAGGGGGTGGTACAGACTCTCTAGGGTAGGGTGAGGTGGGTATAGCCGTACTAGGGAGTGGTACAGACGCTCTAGGGTAGGATGAGGTGGGTATAGCCGTACTAGGGAGTGGTACAGACGCTTTCCTTTACTCCCTATTGGGTCTAGAATAGTAACCGCTTAAGAAGAAGAAAACGCGGCAGGACAGCTGGGCCGCCTGGTAGCGCCATGTTTACATGTGGAAAGCTGGATGTGGGAGGTGAGTTTTCAGTTTTTTGGATGTCTGGTATAACATTTAGCACTGCTGATACATCGTATATCGACAATAAATACTGGTAGATTCTGTTGGTAGGGCATTCTCTCGTAATTAGAGTCTGTCTACTTAGCTGCTATAATATATATGAAGAAATTGATGACCATCGAATCCCGAGGCCTGTGTCGAATTTATAAATATTATGGCGTGGGTAATGGACACATCATACAAAATAAATACCTAGAAGGTACCTGGATACTCACAGAACATTACTGCTAGCAATCCAGCATGAAATTATGTACATGTGTTTGGTGCAACATGATTTTCAGTCATATACGGTACGATTTTGTTGCAGGGATATTTATGTATAATTTTGTTAATATGGGATATGCAGTTGAGCCTTGCAGATTGAATTATTTGGCCTATAACCCAATAAAGATACTGTGTCATTTTATTTTTACCAATAGTTGTAGGGCGTACAATACCAATTTATTTCTCTACGGTCCACCACAAATTTCAAAATACAGTATTAGTAAGGTGATTTGTGTGTGAAGAACTCACGTAATATGTCTTTCACAGGTTTATCAAGATGCCTTGCAAATGGGGGGGAGGTAAAACAGAGGCTTGCCAGAATAATTAAATTCAATGTGGCTCTAACTCAGTACAATATGAAGTAGACTTGTAACATCAGGTTAACATGCTGGCATAACACCCGAGGTAGATTAAAGAGTGCAGTGTGTACCTTCACCTTTATTTATGTAGTGTTATAGCATATATCTTTTTTAAATAATAACAGTCCTACGTCTTAACCTGGCCTGTTTTTCTTCATTCATGGCATATATATTTCTGTAACGTGTGACCAACATTTTTGTACTGGGACAGCATATGTCCTTTACTTTTACAATAATTTAGCACCACATTTCAGTATTCAGCCAGGTTAAACATTTAATAATGGGATATTAAATTTTTGTGTTGCTTGTAAGGCAATATGAAAGTCATGGAGTAGATAAATGTCTCTGCTCTGAATTCTTACTTTGCCTACTTCATATATAAACTTAGATTTACTTTGGTAACACATTAAAGTGTTGTCAGATGGGATGTAGGCTTCACCCCCACTATCTATACACATGGCTACCTTTTTGAAAATACACTTTTAAGTCAACTTTTTTTTTTTTAAGGAAGTGCTAACCATACCAAAGATAGCCCTTTTCCTGAAGCTTCATTTGATATTTACATTTCATAATAAAACCTTTATCTGAATGTTTGGTGTAATATTTTGCCACTAATAGTAGGGTTGACCCCCACCTCACCCTAATTGTAGCTGAAGAGAGTTCACAGCATCCATAAATTGTTTGATTTTGTTATTAAAAGCACCATTAGTAGCCACAGAATCTGGTGCTTGAATGTTTTTCCCTTATACTGTAATTATCACCAATCCAGCTGATCAAAGTAAGGCCTTTAGGAGAAATTAGAGGAAAGTAAATAGTGACGATACTAAACTCTGTTTACTTTAACTTGGCGTAAAATTGCCATCTAACCATCTTCAGTGTTGTGCTGTAATAAGAGATTAGCACTAACATAGACTATGGTGCTAGTCACGAAGAGGTGCTATGGAAAGGATATGGAGTCACAGGCCAGTAGGTTAGTATTGTGGTAGGTGTCATAACTATGCATGATATTTTGCAAGGAGGTTGGAGAAGTTTTTGTGAAAAGTCATTTATTTCTGTCTTCTTTGAAGAAACAATAGTTAGGAAATGAAAAGGAAACAATGATTATTCACAAAACAATATGGCTGGTTTATGTTGCCTTTGCTTTGGTACATTGAAAAATACAAACGCCGATTTGAATTTAAGTTGATACGACCGAAAAAAGGCAGTCTCGAAAATATTACCTACTTGACCTTTCTTATTATGCGATTTTAACACTAAATCAGTCTTAATTTACTAGAATTAAGAACACGGATTTTATTTTTTCTTAAAATGTGGAAGTTTAAAGGGTTTGAATGGCACTGAGGTAATTATGGCAGAAAAATAACGAAATATTGGCAGCGCGAAGTATTCATAATATCCACTTCCGGCGTCTTGGGGCTATAAAAGGTGAGCACCTGCGTGAGCGACTCTAGTGGACGAGTTAGCGAGAGGGTGTGTTGTCCGCGCTCTCACAGTTTCATTGTGACTCGTAATTTTATAACGGTTAGTAAGGTTAAAATTAATCGTACTGTGTAGTACGATATTGGATTGTGATATAGCTTACGATTAAGTTTTGGTAAGCTCATCCCAAAATGTCCCACACAGTTGTACACATGGACAACGGGGTCTACCGCCCCACCACTATCCCCGTCAACACTAACGGGATTCGGCCCCTCTTCAAAAAGATATTGTTCGTACTCATAACTTGTTGTTTCGTAATTGTGTCACTTACTGATTTAGGTTTCACCATTTTTGTCAAAACATGTGTTCCCTATTTCCGTAAGGATATTTCTGATATTGTTTCCAAATTTATTGAGAATGGTGTTCCTCTAGACACAATTTTGCGACATAATATTGAGCCATCAAGGCTTAACTGGGTAATTAAGTCCTTAGGAGAACAATATAGTCACTATCCCGGTAGGCTAATGTTGTCTGAATTGACCGGGATGGTAATTTCTTCACAATTGCGGTATGAGCTCAACGCGGGTCTAACTTGGCTTATTGTTTATCACTGTTGGTTCCTCACCACTTGGGTTGGCTTTTGGTTTGTCAAAAATGACGTGTTTCAGGTTGTGCTGTTGGTGCTGAGTGTAATTCTGGGTGTCAGTATGCTGAGTTGGCAGCTGGCACTGAGTGCCATCTATTGTGCCCAGCTGCTTCATCCCCTGGAGGCCATAGTTGGGGTGATAGAGGTGTGGGAGGTGTGGAATGGGGCTTGGGTGGGGGTGGTGGCGTGGTTTGTGATCAAACTGTTGGTCAGTGTCTGGGCACTGTACCTGAACCACCGCTACCACCACCCCACACAGCGGCAGGCCCCACCCCCACACCTGGTGTGATTTACCACCACCCCACACAGCGGCAGGCCCCACCCCCACACCTGGTGTGATTTACCACCACCCCACACAGCGGCAGGCCCCACCCCCACACCTGGTGTGATTTACCACCACCCCACACAGCGGCAGGCCCCACCCCCACACCTGGTGTGATTTACCACCACCCCACACAGCGGCAGGCCCCACCCCCACACCTGGTGTGATTTACCACCACCCCACACAGCGGCAGGCCCCACCCCCACACCTGGTGTGATTTACCACCACCCCACACAGCGGCAGGCCCCACCCCCACACCTGGTGTGATTTACCACCACCCCACACAGCTGCAGGCCCCACCCCCACACCTGGTGTGATTTGATTCATCTTATAAGTTTTTGTTTTACTTTAATGGAATCTACATTTTGTTTTGTCTTTTTGCTTAGTGCTGAGAATGATCTCTATGGACAGACATTACTCTCTGATGTTATTTGTTACTCTCAGTTTACTCTGTCTTATTGGAGGGACATTTACTTTCTTTGATGTTACATGTAACTCACTTTTTTACCCACTTTTACTTTTTTTTAATGGTGGCGTGGAGGTAGAGCCCTCGGGTCAAAATGTGCTGTGGTTCAAGTCCCAGAGGTAGCCAGAGGGAGTATACTTTGTGTGCTGAGTTATTTGTTACTTTGTTACCACTTTTGTTACCTTTTTAATGGTGGTGTGGTAGTAGAGCTTTTGGGTCAGAATGCACAGTGGCCTGTGGCTGTGCACTGTGGTTGGAGTCCCACAAGTATTTCTGTCTTGTAGACATTACCAGGGGCGTAGGTCAGCCTCCTGTCCTTAAGTGTTCCGCACTACATTAGCCCAGCCTCAGGCCCCTCTGCTCCAAAGGGGGAAAAATACACTGTGCTCTCTTTATTTACCTATATTTCTTTCTCTGGTCTAAGTTTCCTTAATATGTTATAACCTTTTTTTAATGGACGAACTTTCATTTTATGTTCTTTAATATTTTGATATCGCAAATGGTTGTGGTGATTGCAATTGTCATCTTACAATCTCATGATCTTCAGGAAAGTAATTTTATTACCATATGCAACATAGATAGTTATCTGGTTATTTTAAACTGCAAATAGTGTAGAGGAAAAATAAAATATACTATTTGGAGTATTTAAGGATGCCGCCAGTTTGGCTGTGTCAGCCTGTGTACTGACTGGATGCGTTGATTACTATCTTGCCAACAGGACACGTTGGTGCATCAAACATTGAACTCTATACCAAACCAAACGATTCAGTCAAACCTAACGTATCTTATCTATCTATAGCCAGACGCCATAATCCCGTAAGGGGTGGCCTTTTGTCTTGAGAAGATTGTTTTGCCGGGAGGAGCACTAACCCTCTACCGTCCCACTTGGTGACACTTAAGGAACACGTATGGGTTGGTTATATGGTTACCACCCACCGATGTAAATGGTTTCCAGGCTTATAGGAACCCGTTAGGCTGGTCACTCAATGTAAAGCCATCCATCCATCCATCATCCAATTCTACGTTGCCCCATGAGGAACGTAGAAGCCCGGGGTTATGTAATTCGGTCATGACATTTGAGATGAGAGTGACCAGCCCCACTCATCCCTGAGTGGCATTACATGAGCAATAACCCAAACCACCCCTTGGATATAAACCTTCACTGGCTCAATCCGACTGGAGCGCTGTAATTACCCACTAAACCATCATGCGTCATAATTTGGTTATATGGTTACCACCCAGCGTATTAAATGGTTTCCTGGTGTACAGGAAACCATTAGGCTTGTCACTTAGTGTAGAGTCACCCATAGGCACAAGGAAGAGGAAAGAGCGAAGGAAAGACAAAGGAGGGAGTGTAAAGTCACCCGTAGGCAGAACGACAAGGAAGGAATGGAGAGAGGAGAGGAAAGGGCAGACACCCGAGAGCAACACTACATCGAGTGAGTGGATGGTGAGCGCCCCCACCTACCATATCAATGTAAAGCCAGCTGGAGGAAAGAAGAATAATAAAAAGTGACAGGAAAGATGGGAGAAACAGGATGAGAGGAGGCCTAACCTATTCTAACAGGGGTCTTTGCCCCACCCCCCGTGATTTTAATCACCTTGGATTGCCACGTAGCTTAGAGACCCCTTGAGTATCTGTCAGGCCAAATCCCAGTCTTGAGTCCTAACAATAAATCTAATCTGTCATAACCTAACCTATTCACACAACCAATCCAAGCCCATCTCAACCTAGCTAATCGTACAGTAATTTAATCAATTGAAATTCTCCAAACCTAACATATCAGTTGGGAATTTACTTATGCCAAAAGTAAGACATGCATTTGTAGAGTTTGTCAGCAAGGTTTGCCTCTTGGTGGTACCTTTATGTGGGTGATGGAATGTGTGACATAAACATGTCTTTATATATTTCACAGATAATATTATTAAAAAACGCCCTGTAACTATGATAATCTATGAAACATAAGTCACATGTGAGGGATTAATTTCAATAGGAAATATGGAAAGGTCGTGCCCGTGTGGCAAAGTATTGATTTTTTTTTTTTTTTTTTTTTTTTTAAAGGGACAGTCATAGTTTGTGATATTTGCTATTCAGTCATGTTTATGTTTTGTGAATTGCTCAAGCACCACACCAGCAACCACAGTGGATCAGTTGAACTGTGTCCTGTGGTGGTGAACCTGGTTTGTTAGGTTAGGTGGGGAATCAGTACACTCGTATGCCATATAGCCTACTGTACACAACACCAAAATGTGAGTTACTCCAACACAGCACCAACAGACATAGTATAGACTAACACTGTGTTGTAGTGTAGGAAAAAAAGTGTGCAGCATACAACAAAATGGTGCTGTCGGTTCAGTATCGTACTACAGTATATTTAAAAATGTAATTTTTCTTCCATGCTGATGGATCGGATTGAAAATCATGTTCAGTAAAACCAAGCTGCAGTTTTTGTCATCCAAAATGATGCAGAACCAACCAGGATATTTAACCAAGGTTGTCTTCATATCTCTCAGGACATTGTAGTTTGCAGTTCTGGAAGATGTTTTGTGTTAAATACTACACATAATTAAATCGGTTGAGCAAGTTCCTCATCAAAAGTATTTTGTTTGATAAATTTTCTGGACATCTGGCAGATGCCAGTGTGATCCAGGAGTATACTACACACTCACACCAGTGACCTCAACCAAGACACAGGCATTAAGGAGTAGTGGTAAACATTTCCAGTAGCTTCCAGAATAAAAATGAAGAGATTCTGATGTTGAAAAGCTTAAGGCAGCAATAAGTTATTATGCTTAATTTGACAGCAGTCAAAATACCAGGGTTGTGCAGTGAAAAGATCAAATGTATATAGCATCTTTAACCCAAGTTACAGTATAGAAATAACCAGATAGAATGAAATATGGTATGAAAGGATGGTGGGGGAGCAGCTAGTGCAGCTAGAGGGAGATGCTCCTGTGTAAACTGTTATTGTTTTTACCCAACTGCAAGAAGGAGCGACAGCTGCTGTGATCTCTGGTGTCACAGTTAGTACTATATAATAATGTCTCAAATAACATGTTTCAAGCTTTAAGTGAGAGAGAAGCTGATGTACCCAAGTGATTCCATGTTAAGGCAAATCAACAAAATGATTAGATAACTAAACTGAGGATAAGGAAAAGACTTCACTTAAATTCCAAAGTTCAGTTAAACAGTGACAGTAAAAGGAATAAGTAGATGAAGAGGAAAATACCCACTTGCCAGAGGTTGAAAGAGGTAGAGAACAGTTTCAGAATTGTATTACATGGGAGATGTTATATGATGTTAAATATAAAAAGTATTATATAAAGAAACAGGTTACTGAAATCATACAAATTGAGAAACAAAGAGAATTGATGGCACTGAACTTACATAATTTGCAAAATTGTATGTTTTGAATCTTTTCCATAGGACTTCTTCCTGAATGTCACCATATTGTAGCATTAATCTCGTGTGATAGCTCAGCATTTAAGATACCGGTAGATGGCAATTTTAGGCCAAGTTAAAGTGGACTGAGTATAGGTCGTTACGTTAAGAATTGGTGCACATCTGTGGTCTGTCTGGAGTTCCATTCTGTTTATCATGGTGCATGGAGAACTGCCATGGGATATTATATCTGAGTTGCCCTGGGAGTTGCTGATTGGAGATGGTGAGGTTGTAACTGCTTGTACCAAGGAAGGTGCTGTGGAGAAATATAGGAATTACAAGGCTGTGTGCAGTCAGCGGGTTGGTCTGCCATATTCTCGTTGACAGAAGAGAGTTTGTGGCATTTCTTCCCTAGCAGTTTCCCTTGCATAGAACATATTACAGGTATTTCTGATTCATTGTTTATATCCTACTGTTATCAACATGGTTTACAGGAGTATTATACAATAGGATATGGAGGTGTGATGGGCAAAATAAATCACTGAGGGAGAGATGTTATGAAATTTCCCAGGTCAGCAACGTGAATGAATGTCAGGACAGGGTATAGTTGGTGTTGGAGAGGGATGCCCTCATGTGGTGGCACTGATATAACTAAGCTGGTCTGTTGCTTGAGTACACACATGTCCCACAACTCCCCTGATCCTGAAAGGAGGATGGTGAGCTGCAGGAAGAGAGCAGCTTCACTCTGAAGTCCACCAGGTTCACGCTGAAACGATCCTCGGGTTGCGCCAGCTATATATTACTTCTACAGCCTACGCCCTACTTCTGTAGGGAGTAGGCTGTAGCACCAGCCGATCAGGGTGGTACTCTCAAGGGGGATGGGATTGCTGGTGAGGGACAGCTGGAGCCTCTGTTTCACCAGTCACCAGGATATCCTGACCATCCTCCTTTGCTGACCTTTTTCAGTGTGGTACTAACATGGCGGGTATGTGAACATAACTCCCACCATCCGTTTCTCAAACTGTCTCATGCACTACTCAACTCTATATTCACTATACATGCCACACAACGTACCCCACAACATACATGGGTTAGCACCAGCAAGGGCATGCAGCCGGAAAACACTGCCCCCGCTATCAAGTGGTGGACCTGAGGGGAGGTCCACCACCAGAGTTTGTGGGCGGATAAGACTGGCCACAGTCCAACGGCCTGGCTCTGCAACCCAGGCCAAGACTGGCCACAGTCCAACGGCCTGGCTCTGCAACCCAGGCCAAGACTGGCCACAGTCCAACGGCCTGGCTCTGAAACGGTGCCAGAGTAGAGGCAGTGCGGTCATTTCCTTTTTTCAGCATTACCATCATCATCAAAGCCAAACCATGTCATGATTCAATATCATTATCACCATTGTCCATATCATTTGTAAAGAACCAAGTTTTTACCATCATCATCATCATCAGTTTCCATATAACTGTTTTCACCACAGTAACAAAATAACCAGCATCACTATCACCATCACAATCATCATCATCATCATTTTCTTTCGTTGTGGTTGTCTTTGCCTCTCCATTATAGCACATCATCACAAGCAACAAGAGAGGCAGGAGGCGAGATGAAGTAAGGTGTAGCGGCCTGGCACTCAACTAAACCTGTACCGAGTTCAGCCCTGTTTCGGTCATTTCTTTTGTCATTCACACATCCTTTCTTCTTTTTTCGTTTTTGTTTAATCAGTGTTTACATCTTACTCTTCTTACACGCGTTTTCTCCTTTTCCTCCTTTCTTTCTCTTTTTGATCTTTTTATTGTTTTTTATTTATTTTTACATTTTTCGTTGCTTTCGCATTATTTTTCTTAATTTTGTTCTCTCTCTCTGTTTGTCACCATTTTATTTTTACTTTTTTTTTTTTGTCATTTTCTTTTCCTCCTTTCATTTTCTCCCTCGATCATATTCCGTCATAACGTGCCACACGGGCAGCAGGAGGTGAGATGAAGTGAGGTTAACATCATCATTATCATTTCCGTCATGTTGCATAAAATTTCTTGGCGTTCAATGGTATAATAAGACTACTATTGCTGTACATCCTGTCCATAGCACTTCTTCATGACTATCACTATATTCTAGACTCGTTTGTTACAGCTCAGCATTCAAGATGGAGAGATGGCAGTGTTGTGCCAAGATAAAATGTACAGAGTATTAAAGCATTATAAACAGCAAGATGGGTAGGAGGCGATATGGAGGAAGGTAGAGCGGCTGACACTACTACACGTGTCCTACCTGCCATCTACGCCGCCCACACCTCCTGCCACCACTTATAACTGTTGACTTTTTACTTGTTCTCTTCTTCCTTTCTGGTTTCACACTTTGAATTCTCTCATTACTTTTTTTTGTTCTTGCCTCTCTTTGGTTCCCTTCTTTGTTTTCTTTTATTCTTTTTCATGTTACTCTTGTAATGTTTCTGTTACACTCGATAGCGTTCGTTTGCCATATCATTTTTTCTTTATTTCTTCTTTCCTACTTGTTCCTTTGTCTTTTATATGCTTATTCGCTTCCCCTTTTGCTTCTTTTTTCTTCATAATTTCTCTTTCTTCCTCCTTAAGTTATTGTTCTTTTCTGTTTGTTTCTCATTTTAGACACTTCCGTTTTTCTTATTCATCCTTTTTCATGGTAACCATTATATTACATCACAGCCTACAAGAGAGTTAAGAGGCGATATAATGTATAGCAGTTGTCGTTACAGCTAAACTGATATACATCACAACCACCACTATCATCACCACCACCATCATCATAACCACCATTAATATCCATGAAATTAGCAATATTCTCAACAATGCTAAACTAAATCAACCTCAGTTTTTCCATCATCATCATCATCATAGCCACTCTCACCACCATGGTCAGGTACTTAGATCTGGGCAGTATATTACATCATTACAAGCTACAAAAGGCAGATGAGATGAGATGTAAGGTGGAGCGGCCTGGCACTCTACTACACCTGTACCCAGTTAACACCTTTACCATTCATACTTCAGTTTAATTCTTTACACCTTTCTTTCTTTTTACATATTTTGTTTCATTTTGTCTTTTCTTCTAACTATCAATTTTGTCTTCCTCTTTCTTGCTCGTCTTTCTGTTTCTCCATTCATTCTCTCCCCTTCATTAGTTCTGACTTCATTTTTCTTTCTCGGTTTCCTTCTGCTCTCTCTCTCTCTCTCTCTCTCTCTCTCGGGAGGCGCGGTAGCACAGTGGTAACGCGCTGAGCTTGTGATCGGGAGGTCGCAAGTTCGAGCCTCGCCCGGGCTATCGTTGCCGGGAGGGGTAGCGCCCTCGTGTAACCCAGCGGGGCTATATGGCCTTAGTTGCCTAGCTCGGGGAATTCATTTCTCTCTCTCTCTCGCTGGTTATGCGTCATTGTTTGATCTTTATCTCTTTCTCGGCTTTTTTTCTCATTGTTCTTTTTTTCTTCTTCCTGTCTTCATTTCATCGCACTATTTGTATATTACATCTTTTTCTTTGTATTTCTTGTTTTTCCTGTTGTGTCTATATTTTTCTATTCTATCTTCATTTCCTTTTCTTTCTTGCATTCAGTTCTTTTTATAAAGTATTTTCATCCTTTCTGCGTAGTAAAACATCATCACAAACTACGAGAGGTGGGAGGCGATAGGAAGTAAAATTATCATTAGTACTAAACTATACCAGCGATACCATCACTACCATCGTCATTGTCATCATCATCGCTGGGATCACTATCCCTTTTATCATCATATCTACCATCACAGTTATTGTCATCATCATCGCTGGGATCACTATCCCTTTTATCATCATAGCCACCATCACAGTTATTGTCATCATCATCGCTGGCATCACTATCCCTTTTATCATCATATCCACCATCACAGTTATTGTCATCATCATCGCTGGCATCACTATCCCTTTTATCATCATATCTACCATCACAGTTATTGTCATCATCATCGCTGGCATCACTATCCCTTTTATCATCATAGCCACCATCACAGTTATTGTTATCATCATCGCTGGCATCACTATCCCTTTTATCATCATATCCACCATCACAGTCACTGTCATCATCATCATCATCATCTACAAATATTAAGGCAATAAATGATAGCATCGCAAGCTACAAGAAAGGCAGGAGGCGAGATGAAATTAGGTGGAGCGGCCTGGCACACTTCTACAGGTGTAACAAGTTCAAGCTTTTGCCTTTTTTTTTTTTTTTTTTTTTTCTGTCGTCGGTCAGTCGTTCTTTTTTCTTTTTATTACTAAAGATTTCATGTTCCTTCTTGTCTCTCTCAGTCTTTCTTATTCGTTTTCATTGTCTCCCTTCCTTTTCATTTTGTTTTTCACACATTTTCTCTCTTCTGTTTACACATTATTTTTTCTTATTATTTTTCCTTTACTTTGTCTTTCCTTCCTTTCTTTCTTCGCTAATAAGAGAGTCAGGAGGCAAGATGAAGTTAGGTTATCATCAAAGCTAATTACATCACCATCATAATCACAGTAATTCTCACATCATCATCATCATCATCATTATTGTCCTCCAAACAATTATTATTAACATCAAAGTCAGCTTTATCTTCTTCACTAATACCAATGTCATCATCACAACCACCACCACCATCATCATCCTCCAGTCAGTTAGCATCAAATCGGCCTAATCATCTTTACTAACACCAATATCGTCATCATCATCATCACTATTATTTTCATCCTCCATTCAGTTAAGAAATCGACTTAACTCTCTTGACTAATACCATAATCATCATTATCATCATCCTCATTAGATATATCAGATGACATGCAGCAGTATATCAGGGCATCACAAGGTACAAGAGTGGTAGGAGACAAGATGGAGTAAGGTGTAGCGGCCTGAGACTACCACAGGTGTACCCAGTTCAACCCTGTGCCAGACCACGCACACTCTCCTTCCTTTCCATCCTTTCTACTTCACCTTTTACTTTTGTTGCCTTTCTTTATTATCTGCATTTCTCACTTCTTTCCTTCCGTCTCCTCCCGTTTCCTTTGTGTTCTTTATCGTTTCTCGTGTCTTTCTTTACTATATTAGAACATCAGAAGCTATAAAAGAGGCAGGAGCGAAACGAAGTCAGGTGCAGCGGCCTGGGAGTCTACTACACCTGTACTGAGTTAACACCTTTACCATTTATAACGCATTTTATTTCTTTACCCTTTCCTGCCTTTATTTCACGTTTGGCTTCATTTTTTGTCATCCTTTTCCCTTTTTCATTATCTTTATATCCTTTTTGTTTGTTTTTCTTTTTCTTCCATTTTTCTTTTCATTTCCTATGTTGTTTTTTCCTTTCATTATATTTTTCCCTCCATCGTCTTTCTCTCCTTTCTTTCTTTACTATATTTTTTACATCAATAAAGCAACAAGTGAAGTAGGAGCCAAGGTGAAGTAAGGTGCAGTGATCTGGGACTCTTATAAAGGTGTCTTCAGTTCCAACCATCACTACTGCTGCGCTCCTCCTAGGTTTTCTTTCTCATTTTTTTTTTTCTTTCTTGTTTTCCGTTTTTCTTCGCTTTGTTTGCTGTTCTTCTCTTTCGTTTTCTTCTCAGTTCTTTTTTAATCCTTTCTTTGTTATTTTTGTCATTTCATTTTATCTTTTCATTTAATTTTCCTTCTCTCTTCCATTCTTTATTTCCTTTATTAATTTGTTCATTTTCCATTTACAAGTTTTTTTTTTTCTGTTCATTGTTTCCCGTTCTCTATTTATCTGTCCATCAAATCTGTCAGTATGTCCATCTATCTATCTGTCTATCGTTATCACCACTAGCACCACCATAGTTACAAGATATCTAGGCTACAATATTATCACCACAAGCAACAAGAGAGGCAGGAGGCGAGATGCAGTAAGGTGGAGCGGCCTGGCACTCTACTACACCTGTACCCAGTTCACACCTTCACCCTTCCTACCAGGTCTCGCCTTTTCTTGCTATTTTTCACCCATTTTTATTTACATACTGTATTTTTTTTGTTCTTGCTCTTATCCTATCTCGTCTTCTTTCTTGCTCATTTTGGTGGCATTAGTATGTTGTCCAATTTACGTTGCTTCTCAGGATGCCATGACTCACTCTGAACTGAATACAATCGTTTGGCGGCAGCTGGAATACAATACTGGAAAGTAAAATAGACACAGTATAATATACAGACAGAATGGCTGAGAGAAACAGAGTAAGAGAAAGTATCTTGAGTATATTACGTAAGGTATTCTAAAGTATATGATGAAAACAGAATAATTAAAAGAATATGATAAATAAAAAGAATGATAGTAGTAGCTTAATATTTGTATCCCCAGCCTTAACATGACCCTGGTGGACTGCTGTGGTGAATATTTTGTTTGATATACAGAACGACACTACGACTAATTCATGGTAAGAAGTGGAATATTAATATAGGGAAAAACTGCTTTACCTGTAGATGAACAGTCTAATAAACTACAGCAGCAGTGCAAGGAGTATGGCTACACTACAAACTTGTCAGGATAAATATTTGTATAGTCAATAAGTAATGGCGTGTGTTTAATGCAATGGAATATACTACAGCAACAGTGGTTAGTGCAAGAACTATAGATACATTACAAACCTGGCTGGGATAAATATTTGTAGACTCTAGTCAATAAGTAATGGCGTGTGTTTATTTCCAGGCTGACGTGTATCCTGACGACAGTCACACGAGTACAGTCAGCCTCGTCTTTCGCGGTACTCCACTTTGCCGGCTCCGGTTTTTCCTGGGTGAGTAAACCATCACAAATGCATAAGTTTAAGCTGTATTTTGGCAGAATTTAACAAAGTGTGTTGGTAAATCATCTCAAAATACACTTTAAAAAAGTATAATGTAATGTGATGTTTCTGGCCTCTACAGAGGTTTTTAGGCCATTACATAGTAAATTATGGCTGTGGCAGACATTTTATAAAGGTGTCATTACTTGGCGGAAATTAGTTTCTCGTGGGTGTGCATGTAACTTAACCCCCATAAAACACAAGGCCTTACCCTACTTATCTGTGACAGTATTCTGACATTGTGTGTGGTCTTATTTTAACAGCTGTAGATTACAGATTTCATACTGTACAGTATTTCATTTTCTGTCCCTCCTAAAGAAACATTTTTTTTTCTTTCTTTTCAACGGAGAGGGTATTTTTCTTTCTCCTGCCTTTTGTTCGGAGGGTGTGGTGGGCAAGGGAACGTCTTTTACTGTTCTATACGTTTCTCTTTTTCCCCAACAGATAACCTGGATAGAAGCCAGTAGGCCTCCTGTTAACTGTTCTTCCTATATACTACTATATTTTAATCTAGTTATAACCACCACCACTAACACCACCATCATCATCATCGTCATCATGGTAACTCTCAGCACCACCACCTTCATCATGATCATCATCATCATCATAATGGTAACTCTCAGCACCACCACCACCACCACCATCATCATCATCATCATCATCATCATCATCATCATCATCATCATGGTAACTCTCAGCACCACCACCACTGGCTACATTAGATCAAAGCCACCACTATATAACGCCATCACAAACTAGGACAGAGGTAGGACACAAGATGCAGTAAGGTGGAGCGGCCTGGCACACTACTACACCTGTACCCAGGCCAACTCTTTGGTCTGACCGTCTACTTTTATTCCTTCTCTTCTCTTTCACATTTTACTTCATTTCTCTTTATTTTGCACATTTCTCACTTTCTTTCTCCTTGTCTTTCTTTCGCCCTTTATTTCTTTCTTTTTCCTTTGTTTTCACTATAGTACAGCATCACAAGCTACGAGAGGTCGCTGCAACGAAGCCATCGACGCCCAGCTCTAGGTGCTGCCTCATTTGCTGATCATCATCATCATTACATGCACAAAAGTCATCATCATCACCATAATCATCATCTGTACATGCATATAGGTCGACATTACCATCATAATCATCATCATCATCATCATTACCTGCACAAAGGTCATCATCGCCACCGTAATCATCATCATCATCGTTTGCTGCACAGAGGTCATCATCGCCACCGTAATCATCATCATCAACATCATCATCGTTAGCTGCACAAAGGTCATCATCGCCACCGTAATCATCATCATTATCCTTTCCCCCCTACTATATAAGCGATGAGCACTGTGTTGGATCCAGAACTTAAAAGGAGAAAACCAGGAGATTATTATACTCTTATAAAAGCTGTTCAGTAACACACACACACACACACACACACACACACACACACACACACACACACACACACACACACACACACACTGATACCTGTTATTCAGTTAAGCCTCTTCACAAACCATACCAACACTCACACAACTGTTATTCAGTGACTCATTCACTAAGTACTGTTAACACACAATTTTTAATTGATGATTTATAATATTCACCAACACCCACACAGTTACTATTAAGTGATTCACATATATTCACCAAACACCAACACCCACACAATTAATATTCACTGATTCACATATATTCACCAAACACCAACACCCACACAATTACTATTCACTGATTCACATATATTCACCAAACACCAACACCCACACAATTACTATTCACTGATTCACATATATTCACCAAACACCAACACCCACACCAGCTCACGTCTGTTCTGCCTCCCAACACTTGCATAAACCATTGTCTTTTTTCGCCTCATTTGTTAGGAATCTGTTATGGTTTGTGTACAGTTGCGGACAAAAATATTGATCCACCTGCTATATATTTATCTGAAACCCAGTGATTTGATCTTTCAAGTCTAACTAGCTTTTGAGAATATTATACGGTATACACGTTGAATAATTGTTCAACTGAAAATTTGAGCGATATTATTAGCAACAAATGTACGGTTGATTAACAAAAAATCGAGCAGGATGGGTGCGATGATATCCAAACTGTTCGATATAGCTTGTGAATTCTGTTTGTCTGTCTATCTATCTATAGCCAGACGCCTTAATCCCTCAAGGGATGGCCACAAACAAATCGCCTCCATGCCCCCCTGTCCCCTGCCATTGCGCTGCCCTGTCCCCAGCTTACACCCCCCCTCTCTACTGGACAATCCCTCTCCATCCCTTCACTTCATCCTCGGTCTCCCCCTCCCTCTCCCCCCTCCACCTTACTCACATACAGTCTCAAGAAGATTAATTGCTTATCACCTGAGTATGTATGATAATAAAAACTGGTGATTTGTCCAAGGCAGGTGATATATGTGGTTTTTTTTAAAAAAAAAAAAAAAAAAAAAAAAAAGTTTGCCAGCGTTGTGAATAAGCATTAGGTATTTTCCAGTATCCGTCGTCCATGGTGTCAAATTACTTCGTGCTGAGTGTGCACCCATACTTTTGTGATCGACTGTACCTGGTATTTGTTTTTCCAATAGGATTATCATTAGTAAAATATCAGTACTGAATACTATACCCTGTTTACTTTAACTTGGCCTAAATTTACCATCTATCCATCATGAATGCTGAGCTGTGGTAAGAGACTAACACTTGGGTATGATGCTAGTCACGAAAAAGTGCTGTGGAAGGAATGTAGAGCCGTAGTATTGTCTTATCCTGCCAGTGAGCTACGGGAAACATGCTTCATGAGGACGAACCTCTGGGCCAAGTTGAGGTGAATGAACTATAGGGACGATGGCATCCAGGTGATTGATGCTTTTGTACTTACTCGCTTAAAGGCCGCCTTCGGGTTTGACAGCAGTGAAGGATTATTTCAAAATTTTCTTTATGAACAAGAGCTAAAAAGAATAAAAAAATCTATGAAGCGTGTTGAGAAGCAGGTAAAAGCCCCTGCTGGGCTGCCAGGTGTACAAATGCTGGTATAGTTTGTTTGCCTTGGGTCCGTGTGGCGCATTTCACTGGCTACTTTGATGGCAGTTTATCCTGCTGCTGTGTTTTACTGGCCCGGGTTTTCAGAAGGACGGCAGTATCATGATGAGGATGGTATTTGGCTGAAGTTGATGATTATTATTATGATTACGATCATTCATCATCATCATCAGCATCTTATTCTGATTCAAAAAAGTCAAAAGGCCAGAAATGAGTCATAACTCGGGAACCGTTGCCCAATTGGACTGGAAATTGTTTTATTCTCCAAGTTAGGGCATTTTAACGGTACCTTGCTCTAACACAACTTGCGCTACGTTGCGCCGTTTTTGCTGTGTTACGGTAACAAACAAACCAACAAACATACATAAATCGGATCATAATATAGTTTGGTAAGCGGGTGCGTGTTAATCGCTTATACCCGAGGACACAAGATTTATTTTATCCTTGATGCAAGCAGACGATTTCAGTCAACTAAGGAGATGCTGTAAGTGGTGAAGGAGATAATGAAGCTTATATCTAACCCCTCCATTAGAAAAGGTCGCTACTGTGCTGAGTAAACTTGTCTAGAGAGAGGGAACAGGAAATGAGCCAGGGCGTTGGTTGATCTGGTGACCTGCGTCGCCCCATGAACCCATCAAAGAGCGGGCAGAGTACTGGCCTTGGTGAGCAAAGCAGTGGGTGGGACGGACTGGAATGTTGGTGGGCGGTGGGGCTGGGGCAGGAGAGTGTACCCTGTGGAAATGGCTGTGGCAGGATTACTGGTTGCAGTGCAGCCAAGATTAATGTCAAAGATCCCTCCAAAAATGAAAGACGAGGGGGGGGTAAAGAAATGGGCGTGGGAGATGAAGTGGGTGGGATGAGGTAGAATTGTTGGGGTGGGGGTGGAGAGAGGCCAAGACAATATACACAATGAAAATGGCCGTTTTGGTCTTGATGGTTTGACAGCAGTGAAGGATTATTTCAAAATTTTCTTCATGAACAAGAGCTAAAAAGAATAAAAAAATCTATGAAGCGTGTTGAGAAGCAGGTAAAAACCCCTGCTGGGCTGCCAGGTGTACAAATGCTGGTATAGTTTGTTTGCCTTGGGTCCGTGTGGCGCATTTCACTGGCTACTTTGATGGCAGTTTATCCTGCTGCTGTGTTTTACTGGCCCGGGTTTTCAGAAGGACGGCAGTATCATGATGAGGATGGTATTTGGCTGAAGTTGATGATTATTATTATGATTACGATCATTCATCATCATCATCAGCATCTTATTCTGATTCTTTTTTCTTTCTTCTGCATCTTCTTTATTTCGTTCTTTCTCATTTTTTTCTTTCCCTCTTCTTGGCTGATACAAACAGCTGCTGAGCCTGTGTACGGAATACATTGAGGCGCAGCTTCTTTGTATGGGACACTTCGTAACGCATCTTCCTGAGTGATTTAGGTCGCAAATTACACCCCAGTATCCTTTTGTATGCTATTTATCTTTGTAATTCGACAGCGTTTGCATCAGTACATACAAGAGAATATAAGTACGTAATGGGCAAAATAAATCGTTTATGAATAGGTGTTGAGAAAGTTGCTAAGAGAAGGAGAATACGAACCATTGCGTTTGTAGCCTGTACTGTATGTTACGGCTATAATTATTACTCCTCCGCCTCATCCCTCGTGAACTCCCATCTTTTGACTGAAGTCAAGCACTCGTCCACCTCACGCTACCAGCGCTCCATCTGTTGACTGGATTTGATACTACTAGTTTCCCAACATGTCACCTGACTTTCCCTCCCTTTTTCTGTGTGAAGCGAGGTTGCCTGATTATCTGGTTTCCCGCGCAAGTTCAGTTCACACTCATCCTCTGCCCTGGGAATATCTTAGTGAACCACTCCTGACCTTTACCTGGAAGCCTGTGTTATAGGGAACCCATCTTCAACGCCTTCTTTTGCTGTAAACCATGAGTATCAGTTTTCTCCTTGCATTAGTTCATTAATCTTCTGATGGTGAATGGCTTTAGGTATTTATATTGTTTTTTTCTTAGGTTTAGTTAGGTTTAGGGTTGTAATTATTGTATGTTTAGTTTGTTAAATTAAATGAATAATCAACCAAATCATTATCAATCTACCCTGTAGTTTGTCTAGTTGCATAGTGTTCATGATCCTTCTCTTTTCTTATTGCTTTCCATGGGTCTTCATAGGGTAGATACAGTTAAATACTCCCCATGGATCGTAATAAATGGCGACCGTGACAGGACCTATTTCAGCTAGACAGACATTTACAGTAATGGTGTTTTGAGGGGTTGCTGTTGCTTGTTCCCATAGATTTTAAATTTTCCTTGATGTATTTAGCATTTTGGTATTAAGTGTGAAACTTGTTTCCATTCGATTTAAAATCACTTGATGCAATAAACATTTTGGTATTTGTGTGTGAACTTGTCAGCACATAGGTTTATAGGTTCAGGAGTCTTCATAGAACTTATCTTTCATTTTTAACGAAATACAGGGTCGTTATAAGTTCTATCAAATGTGGGGAATATATCCGGATCGTTTATAATGCCGTATCCCACGCTCCAGTGAGGTCTACATCTGCTAGTTGCGATAGGGCAAGTGGCTAGTTTGATACACTCACTCTTCCAAGTCCCAGATTATTCAAGAATCAAAGTTGTTTTGTCTTATCCTATAATCAGGGGTAATCCGGATCATGCTAAAAGCCGTCATCCTCTGCTCTTAATCATAGACAACGACTTTCGTAAGTTAATATTTTGGTCAAGGCTCTGGAAGTTTCCAGGACTTCAAAGAGTTTTCTTCCTGTAATCTGTGTCTAAAATATAACTTACCATAATTTTCTCATACATTTTAATCATGTTTGACCTTCAAAAATTTGTTGAAAATCCTAGCCATGAGCAATTAAAAGACTTAAAGAAAGATGAGTGGAAAAGCATTGCTACCTACTTCCAAATAGAAATTGAATCTCGTATGACAAAAGAGGTCTTAAAAAACACAATTATAGAGTCTTTAGTTCAAAGGGAAGTCCTGGGGACAGAGGCTATTGATGTTTTGACTCCTATGAGTTATTCCTTTCCTACTAGGGTTGATAATCCTTATTCAACTCATACTAAACAAGGACACAGTGACCCAGTGGAGATGGAAAGATTAAGATTAGAATATCAGCTTAAGATAGAACAATTAGCTCAAGAAAAGATAATGAGAACAGAACAATTAGCTCAAGAAGAGAGAATGAAAACAGAACAATTAGCTCAAGAAAAGATAATGAGAACAGAACAATTAGCTCAAGAAGAGAGAATGAGAACAGAACAATTAGCTCAAGAAGAGAGAGTAAAAATGAAAGAATTACAAATAAGAGAGCTTGAAGCAAATGCAAATTCAAACCTTAGGGAAAAGGAAATTGAATTGAGAGAGAAATTAACTGCGTTTAAACCACACAAGGAAGCTGCTTTATTGCCTCAGTTTGATGAGAATGATGTGGATGGATTTTTAAACACATTTGAGCACATTGCCAAGAAAAATGAGTGGCCTGAACAACACTGGATATCAGTCTTGGTCCCAAAGCTGATCGGAAAAGCTCAGAGAGTTTATAATAGTTTTGATGATAAAAATGATTATAATGGTTTAAAGACTAGTATTCTTCGTGCATATTCAATTTCTCCTGATGGATATCGACAGAAGTTCAGAAAACATGTAAAATCAATTTCTCATACTTATGTGGAGTTTGCAAATGATAAATTAAGACAGTTTAAGAAATGGCTTGAAACAACTAACACCTCAACATTTTCAGACCTGGTTAATCTCATGGTTTTGGAAGAGTGGAAGAGTAAGTTGCCATTCACCATCCTGAAGCATGTGGAGGAGCAAGGACAGAAGGATCTCATGAAAGCAGCGGAGTTGGCTGACGCCTATGATTTATTGATGGGATCTCTAAATAACAGGAGTGGTTCCATCTCAGGTGTTAAGTACTCCTCTGGTGTAAGCTCCGGTATGGTGGGTGGTAAGCAGAGCTCTTCACACTTGATGCCTTGGACTCAAAATATCTCCAATATATCCTGTAGTTATTGCAAAAAGCCAGGTCATTCTATCCAGTCCTGCAAACACCCTAATTGTAAAACTTCAAAAAACATGTTTAACCCCAAAGAAAAATCTCCTCATGAAATTGAAAAGCCAGTAGTGACTTATGATTCAAATAAGCCTCATCAGAATTCCTTCCTTCCTTTTATGTTTCAGGGTACAGTCTCACTGAATAAAGATGATGAGTCATATCCCATTACTATCTTGAGAGATACTGGAGCATCTCGATCAATTTTGGTCAGAAATGCTATTCCTTGTGTATCTAGTGCCTTCACTGGGGAGAAGGTGATTTTGTCTGACCTTTCATCTAATCCCTCCTATCCCTTAGCTGAAGTTTATCTCCAGTGTGACCTTTTATCTGGAAATGTTAAAGTAGCTGTCAGAGAAGACCCTTTGCCAGTCAAGGGATCTCATCTGCTATTGGGAAATGATTTGGCAGGAGAACTCATTGTGCCTATGGTTTCAGTGGTTGAAAACCCTTTAACTGAGAGCCCAACTGAGATTCTAGATACTGTTGCTCCCCACTTATTTCCCTCCTGTGTTGTAACTAGGTCACAGAAGGCTAAAAAGAACAAAATCAATCCATTACCACCACCTGCTCCCAAGGAATATCTGCTGGATCAGACTATCTCAAAAGAAAACCTAATTAAAGCTCAGAAGGCTGATCCATCACTTGCTACCCTGAGACATGCTGCAGTCGAAGGTAAAGACCTAAATACATTGCCTTGTTTTTACTTCCATGATGGCGTTTTGATGAGAGCTTATAGACCACCAGAACTAAAACATCTTGATACCTGGTCAGAAATCCACCAAGTTGTGATTCCCAAATCTGTCAGACAATCCATCCTTAAACTGGCTCATGACGGGATAGCTGGTCACCTAGGGGTCTTAAAAACTTACAAAAAAATCCTACAACATTACTATTGGTCAGGTCTTAGAAAGGATGTTTCTACTTTTATAAAAACTTGTCATGTTTGTCAAGTGGCTGGTAAACCTAATGAACAGCTTAAGTCTGCTCCACTCCATGCAATTCCTGTAGTGACAGCACCTTTTGAAAAGGTAGTTATTGATTGTGTGGGACCTCTACCTAGGACAAAGAAAGGTAACCAGTACTTATTTACTATCATGGATACTGCAACAAGATACCCTGAAGTCTATCCCCTCAGAAATATCACCTCTAAAACTATAATGAAATCCCTGCTTCATTTGTTCACTGCATTTGGCATCCCTAAAGAAATCCAATCGGATCAAGGGACGAATTTTACCAGTAGGCTTTTCAAAAAGTTATGGAGGAACTAGAGGTTAAACATGTCACTTCCTCGGCTTATCACCCACAATCCCAGGGCTGTTTAGAAAGGTTCCACCAGACCTTTAAATCAATGTTGAAAAAGTATTGCTTGGAAAACCACAAGGAATGGGATGAAGGCATAGACTTTCTTCTTTTTGCTATAAGGGAGTGTCCTCAGGAGTCTTTAGGATATTCTCCATTTGAGGTATTATATGGACGACAAATAAGGGGTCCCTTGAAGCTTCTGAAAGATCAGTGGTTTAACAGCACTACTCAAGAAAGTCCATCTGTATCTCACTATATTGATAATTTAAGATCTAGATTATCAGAAGTCAGAACGATTGCTAAAGATACCTTATTAAAGGCTCAGTGTAAAATGGAAAGACTTCAACATCCATCGTCTGTTGCACACAGTTACTCCCCAGGAGACAAGGTCTTGCTCTTTCTTCCCATTCCAGGTAGTCCCCTCAGGAGTAAATTCACTGGCCCATATGTAGTTGCCAAAAAACTATCAAAGTTGAATTATGTAGTACACACCCCAGATAGACGTAAAGACTCTCAACTTGTTCATGTGAATTTAATGAAACCTTATTTTACTAGATGCCCAGAGGAGCACTATGCAGAGAGAAATGAGATGAACCCTGTACTGTTTGTGGGAACAGAGCCAGAGACTTCAGACTTGACAAACCCAGAATTGGACCTACCCCAACCGTCCGGTAACCTACCTAACAGCATGATCATGGAATCTCTATGTGATTACCTATCAAGTTTGACCAACATACAAAAGGATGACCTAGAATTGTTATTGAAGTCTTATCCTGAAGTTACTGCTGATTTACCAGGGTTTTGTGGTCTCTTAAAACATGACATACGGTTGGTTAGCGATGCTACTAGTCCAATTAAACAGCCAGCATATCGTCTTAATCCTTTAAAAATGAAAGTAATGAAAAAGGAAGTTGAATTCTTAACTGCTAATCACCTTGCAGAACCAAGTTTTTCTCCTTGGGCTTCCCCATGCCTTTTAGTTCCAAAACCCGATGGAAGCCACAGGTTCTGTACAGACTATCGTAAAGTCAATAAGGTCACTGTCTCTGACTCTTATCCCCTACCACTCATAGAGGACTTAATAGATTGCATAGGAAACTCCGAATTTATTAGCACAATAGATCTCCAAAAAGGCTATTACCAGATAGGTATGACAGACAGAGCTAAACTAATATCTGCTTTCATAACCCCATTTGGGTTATATCAGTACACTGTAATGCCATTTGGGTTATCTAATGCTCCGGCCACATTCCAGAGGATCATCAACTTCATCACACAGGATTTGGTTGGGACTTCAGCTTATCTGGATGACCTTGTGGTGATGGCTGACCAGTGGGACGAACACTTGACACGTCTCCATGCCCTCTTCAACAAACTAAAAGAAGTAGGATTTACCATCAACTTAGCTAAATCTACTTTTGGAGACTCTACAGTAACATATCTTGGACATGTTGTGGGACAGGGGCAAGTTCTACCGAAGGAGGCCAATGTGGAAGCAGTTCTAGCGTTCCCAACTCCAACCACCAGAAAGGAAGTCATGAGGTTTTTGGGGATGGCCGGTTTCTATCGTCGTTTTTGTAAGAACTTCTCCAGTGTTGCAGCTCCACTGACTGATCTCACCGCACTCCGAACCCCCTTCAAGTGGACCTCTGCCTGCGAGACTGCCTTTCAACGTCTGAAAACTTTTCTTGCCAGCAGACCTGTCCTCAGAACTCCTGACCACTCGCAACCTTTCCATCTTCATATCGATGCTAGTGGAGTTGGGGTTGGTGCTGTTTTGCTGCAAACCAACCCAGTGAGTGGTGTTCTCCATCCTATTGCCTACTATTCGTCGAAGCTGAAAGGACATCAACGGGGCTACTCCACAATTGAGAAAGAGGCTCTAGCTCTCGTGCTAGCAATCAAGAAGTTCGAGTGCTATCTTCGCCACCATCCTCATCCTACTACTGTCTTTACGGACCACAATCCTCTTGTATTTCTCCAGACTATGAAGAATTCCAATCAACGGATTCTACGATGGGCCCTGCTTGTTCAGCCATTTAATCTTCAAGTTCAGCATATAAGGGGTGTTGACAACATTCTCGCGGATACCCTGTCGAGACATCCCATCGAGGCTACAGAGTAATCTACCCTCCTTCGTGCTTCCACTGCGTAGGTCTTTGTGGGGGAGGTGTTACGGCTATAATTATTACTCCTCCGCCTCATCCCTCGTGAACTCCCATCTTTTGACTGAAGTCAAGCACTCGTCCACCTCACGCTACCAGCGCTCCATCTGTTGACTGGATTTGATACTACTAGTTTCCCAACATGTCACCTGACTTTCCCTCCCTTTTTCTGTGTGAAGCGAGGTTGCCTGATTATCTGGTTTCCCGCGCAAGTTCAGTTCACACTCATCCTCTGCCCTGGGAATATCTTAGTGAACCACTCCTGACCTTTACCTGGAAGCCTGTGTTATAGGGAACCCATCTTCAACGCCTTCTTTTGCTGTAAACCATGAGTATCAGTTTTCTCCTTGCATTAGTTCATTAATCTTCTGATGGTGAATGGCTTTAGGTATTTATATTGTTTTTTTCTTAGGTTTAGTTAGGTTTAGGGTTGTAATTATTGTATGTTTAGTTTGTTAAATTAAATGAATAATCAACCAAATCATTATCAATCTACCCTGTAGTTTGTCTAGTTGCATAGTGTTCATGATCCTTCTCTTTTCTTATTGCTTTCCATGGGTCTTCATAGGGTAGATACAGTTAAATACTCCCCATGGATCGTAATATGTAGGTGAGAGGCGGGGCTCAGATAACGATAACAGCCAGTGGCATATCACCCCCGTAGTGGTGTTGGCACCCGAGGCGGGGCACAGATAACGATAACAGCCAGTGGCATATCACCCCCGTAGTGGTGTTGGCACCCGAGGCGGGGCTGGCATAATACAGTACATTTAAGGCCTGAGTGTTGGGCGTGTATGACAAAGATCCTTGCTATTACTGACACGGTAATGCAACATTGCATGCAGTAATAAGCAGCATGCTAATTCGCTGTCACATTGTTGATAAAGCAACATTGCATACAGTAATAAGCAGTATGCTGTTTCACTGTCGTGAATACAACTCCAGTGACACCCATTTGCCAGATGTAATTTTTAAAACTAAACTGTCACGTCACTACTTCGTCTTTGGCATGTTTTCATCCATGTACTATGCACAGTATATGTGTTGTGAACTAACTTTATATTTCAACACTAAGAAATGCTTTAGATATAAATGTCCCATCCTGTATTTCATGTAGCGCCTTCCATCACGACAACTTTATATTTCAACACTAAGAAATGCTTTAGATATAAATGTCCCATCCTGTATTTCCTGTAGCGCCTTCCATCACCACAACTTGATATTTCAACACTAAGAAATGCTTTAGATATAAATGTCCCATCCTGTATTTCATGTAGCGCCTTCCATCACCACATCCAACAGGAAGTGTGTGCCAAGTTTTGATATGAGACCTTTTGCAATCAGAATATTCGTTCAACTTCAGCCCAACCTCGTCTATAGCCACACAGTCAGGCATCTAACCACGCAACCTTGCATCCAACAACACATCTAACCACACTACTGATCGTTTAACAACACAAGCACGCATCTGACCACACAAATACTTACCTGCTCACAACACCATGCATAAGACCACGGAAACAAGCATCTAACCACATAACTACTTACCTGCTGACAGCACCACACGTCAAACCACACAAACAAGCATGTGACTACGCAGCTACTTAGGCCTACCTGTTCACAACACAACGCATCAACCACACAAAAAGAATCTAACCACACACACACACACACACACACACACACACAAGCACATATCTAACCACACAACTATTTTTGTTGGGCCGGAGTGTGAACAGTTGCTGTTGCATAGTATAAATATCACTCGATCAAGTTAGTAACATCGTTTCAACCAGGTGATCAATGGTTGTACAATGAGCGTTGTTGCTGCTCGCAGTTTTCCAAAGGTAAATAGTTCTGGAGAGTATTTTATGTATTGAATTTCTTCTTATACTGTACCAAAAAAAAAATAAATAAAAAAAAAATAATAATAATAAGGCTAGGACTACGTGAAAAGTTGCCGGATATTATTTTCAAAAGCATCGTTCAGTGTTTCAAGATGTGAAGTCGGAAGTGTCATAAATTTCCTTAATAGACAGGAAATATCGTATTGTTTCTTTATTTAACTGACTCGGTGTTATAACAACGTACAAAATATGTAAAATATATACACAACTAACCCGTGATGCATGTTTAAATAGACCCGCGGTGGCAATGTGAGTCGCTGCGCCGCGCATGTCCAACAGATCAAGAGTACCAATATTTCGGATGGTCTAATAAATCAAGGATGATTATTGCTTCCATTGTACTCCAGCAGATTAGTCGCTTAGGCATGAAGAAATTATATAACAGTAAACCCAATGTGTAGTAATTAACTAGTACTAGGCGTGACTGATTTATAGACGCTTGGAAAGTTTACGGTGTGGTTTTTGACGCCCTGGCACGGGATGGTTGTCACCCCTGCTTTTCCCATCATCGGCAGGATCTCACGCTGCCGTCACTGCCACGCTGCGGCTGCCAGTCTCGAGTTCAGAGCAGTGGGGGTTGGTGGTGGGGGGATTTTTTTTTTTTTTTTTTTTTTTTTTGCGTTCGTGTGATCTTCGAAACTACGAGTGAGTGGAT
Organism: Coenobita brevimanus; assembly: GCF_032717465.1. Lineage (NCBI taxonomy): Eukaryota > Metazoa > Arthropoda > Malacostraca > Decapoda > Coenobitidae > Coenobita > Coenobita brevimanus. Next base: position 16,708,263 of record NC_137049.1, on the reverse strand, counting down.
GTTTGTGGCCTGGTGGTGGTGTCCGTCTCGAGGTGTACAGGAGGCTGGGTCAAACGAAGGGTCAGGTGGTGGACTGATCGGCTTCCCCCTACGCCATCTGCAAGGAAGGTAGCCATTTTTATCATTCGTCCATGTTCTGGGTGGCATTGGAGGCGTTACAGCACTTGTTTATTGATGATTCATTTTGCGTATTTCACGTAAGCGTCCTGTTTTATGCCATTTATGTAGTTTGAATATCGATATACTTTACATTATAACATACAGGAGTATATTGATAATGTAGTGGACAGAATAAATAATAAACGAAGTTATGAAATATGCAGTCACTTGGGCGACCGATTATCCAGATACTGAGAGCGTCTGTTATGATGATGGTAAATGTAGTTTAATCAACAGAAACCTGAACAGTTCACTTCTTATTGTTGGTTTGCTCAGTATTTTTTTTCTTTATGGTGGTGAATTTGTTTCCCGATTGTTTTTATTATCCATAATTTGCTTCCCCAACGCGTGATGTTTCCTGGGCATAATGGCGGACACACTAAACGCTACGCAGTTTTATCGAAATAAATTTGGTATGGTTATTACCGTTGGATAGTTTAGGCTAGGTTGAGTTAGGTTAGGTTAGGTAAGGTTAGGATGTTTTCTTGGGTTAGATTATTTAAGGAGATTAAGGATAAGCTGTGAATATAGAGGGTTAAGCTGCAACATCTGTAAAATAAATTTCATTTGATAAGAGTACGTTTTAGAAAGTCTGCCATTACGCCTGAGAAACCAACACGAGTGAATCGGAATGAACATTGACAAAAACAACAGGGAAACAAAATCAGCAGTAAATCATTTACTAACATAAAAGTCATCAGAAAAATACAGAAAACAACCTGGGAGAGGAGGAAGTGAATCAGTAAGGGATTTTCGTGACCAAAACTAAACTGAATGTTTACCGTGATGATAAACACTTTCTTTACTGTGTCAGGCATTATTTTGTAGGTAATCCTTAAGGACACAGGACCACGTTTTAAAAATCAACCCCCCCCAACGTTTTTTTTTTTTTTTTTACCTTTTTGAAGTAAATCAGTGACTTGGTAAAGATGTACAAAAGTGCTTTTTTGAGTACGAATGGGATCCATCAATAAACAAAATGTATCATTACATAAGGGATAGGTTAGGTTAGGGTAGGATAAGTAAGATTGGATTTTACGAAAATTTAGGTTGTTTGGATAAATTGACACCGATAAGGGTAAAATCCTTCAAAAATGACAACGTTCTAAGATGGATTCCGTCTGTTCTCGCCCCACAAGATGGCGTCCGTCTGTTCTCGCCCCACAAGATGGTGTCCGTCTGTTCTCAGTCTTGTCGCCCCACAAGATGGCGTCCGTCTTTCTTTTCGCCATACAAGATGGCGTCCATCTGTCTTGTCGCCCCACAAGATGGCGTCCGTCTGTCTTCTCGCCCCACAAGATGGCGCCCGTCTGTCTTCTGGACTCACAAGATGGCGTCTATCTGACTTCTTACCCCACAAAATGGCGTCCGTCTGACTTCGGTGTCGGTAGGAACTGTAAACAAACCGCTTTAAAAACTCTTCCCCACTTTTTAAAGAATTTTAAATATTTTATAAACTTGAAAACGTAATCATGAAATAGAATCCCACGGAAAACTATGGTAAAGACAAAACTGCAAGATGAGGTGGTCGTATGTCCCCTTAAGGACTGCCATTTTGTAGCCGTGATAAACAACTGGATGTTAAGTGCAGTGGTTGGAGAGGTTGCACTAAAACAACTGGACAAAATTATGGACAAAGCTGGAAGGATTATTATTAACCCTGCAGTTACAAATGAACTTCCTCCTCTACAAGAAAGAAGGAATGTTGCCTCCCTTGCAATATTTTACAGATACTTTTATGGCAAATGCTTATACGAAGTTGCATCCATTGTGCCACCTCTCCACGCCTTCCCCCGTGTTACATGGGCATCTGGTATCGCTCTTGACTGTCACATTGCCATATTGTAGAACTTATGCTAGTCAAAATTCTTTTATTCCCCGAACTGCATCTCCCTGGAATTCTCTTCCCCAGAATAGTTTCCCCCCAAACTTCAGCGTCCAGCAGTTCTTCAAGTCCAGCTGTTACAGTTTATGAATGGAGGACACCTGTAATCTGGTGTAGCTGTGGGTTTTTTATTAAGTTTTTTTACCTCTGTTCGTCCCCCTCCCCCTCAAAAAAAATACACCAGTCATTATTATCGTTGTCCAGTCACTGGGTGGCTCGCATAGCCTATCGAGAGGTTTTGATTCTCTCTCTCTCTCTCTCTCTCCCTCAGTTCCATGCACGTCTTTTCTTCTACACCGTCTTTCTCTGCAGCTAATATATATTATAACACATACACATTTTTATGCTTCATTTGTACACACCTTACACATTTTTTTTTTCTTTTCACATTCATCTCTCCTTACAGTTTTTTCCAACAGTTTTATTTTATTATTATTATTATTATTTTTTGTTTATAGACTAGCTCTTTTCTGCTCCACCAACCCTTTTTCTGCACCTCAAACACTTATGCCTCCACACTTAACATCGATTTTTTTCCCCTGTACCTTTCGGGTCATAGTCTACATTTCCATCTTTCATCTCATCCTGCATCTTTCAGTTCCTCCTGTTTTAACACCTTCTTCCTTTACATCTTTTCTCCCTACCTCTTTTTTTGTTCCCCCACCGTACATCTAACTTGTAGCTCTTCCCACACTTTTTGTTTACACATTTTACACCTACACATCTCTGTGAAAGCCTCTTGTTTTCCTCACATCAAACTCCAATCCCTTCCAACATCTTTTATCCCACTCCCCACACATTCACACTTTTCTCTCTCTCTCTCTCTCCCTCTCTCCCAAACCGTGCCTTTAACATGTCTCGGCCCACACTTCCGTTTTCCATTCATTGTCACCTACTCACCACACCACCTTTTCTCACAAACTTCACCCCTTACACTTTTACTTCTCCTTCTCCCACAAGTTACACCTTAACACCACCACATTCCCCTTCCCATCACACCCATACATTCAAACACCTTCACGGCTAAAGCTTTTTCTTTCATTTTCCACCATCACCCCCAAACCATCCTTAATTGCTTTGTCTACAGCCCAGCCATCGTACTTATGTGCTCTCTCTCTCTCTCTCTCTCTCTCTCTCTCTCTCTCTCTCTCTCTCAATTAACTCCGTTCACTTATTAAGATCTTTGAAATCCCTTGAGTCCGATCAACCCTTGCAAATCACAATAAAACTGATGAGGAAGAGTAAAAATATAATGTAAGGACAACCATCCGGTAGAAATAGATGTCGTATCTCAACCTTGAACTTTGACCTAATGACTTTACGACAGGAACTTGACCTAGATAGGGTCAGTGGGTACCAACCTACTGTACAGAAGATTAAGTTCATCGATCAAGGCTATTTCATAGTTAGTAGAACAGACGGAAAGACAGACACATAAACTATCACGTGTATAGAGGCGAGTAAAGTAAATACCTGCTCGTTATACTGGTGGTAAAAAGGTATTATGATGCATGATTTAGTGTTTAACCTTTACCTCTACGATATATATATATATATATAATATAACACACACACACACACACACACACACACACACACACACACGAGGTGCCACCCAAGAGTACCAGTAATTTGAATATTGTAGGGAAAAAAAGTAACCTAACCTCCCAGTTCTCACAGCTGCCTTGGAAGTAGTCTCCTTGGGCATGTATACAGTGGTCCTATCGTTTTTTCCACGAGTCTGTGCATCCCTGGAAGGCTTCAGGCGTGATGGTCGTGAGCACCTCCTGTGATTCAGTCTGGATCTCCTCAATCGAGTCAAATCAATGCCCTTTCAGTCGTAATTTCAGCTTGGGAAACAGGAAAAAGTCACAGGGGGCAAGGTCAGGCAAATAGGGTGGGTGGGGAATGACTACCGTGTTAGTGGAAGCCAGGAACTGCTGGACAACAATTGATGTGTGGGCGGGGGCGTTGTCATGATGCAGGGCCCAGTCCTTGTTCTTCCACTGTTCTGGACGTTTGTGGTGGATGATCTCCCTCAGACGCAGCAAAACTTCACAGTAAAACTTTCCGCTGACAGATTGACCGGGTGGGACGAATTCCTTGTGAACAATCCTTGGATATTTAAGAAAACGTTCAACATCGACTTGACATTGCTGCGCCATTGGTCCGCCATTGCAAAATCGTCAAGCCAACTACACACCACCTTACAGTAGTAAGCGCAGCTCAACAACGCATCCGCTCACAGACACGGCCGGGGCCACACTGACGCACAAGGGGTGCTGCTGACTCCTCCTGGTGGCAAAAGGCAAAACTGCAAACAGTTGGCTCCCTCTGCTCAAATTATTGGAACTTTGGTGTAGCACCTTGTATATATGTATCGTAGAGATAGAGGTTAACGCTAACCCGTGCATCATGATAACACCCCCTCTGAGGGTAGGGGGTTTCAAGAATACTCCCACAACGTCCCTACTTGTCGTATGAGGCGACTAAATGGGTTGGTGGTGGGTTAGTGCCCCAACCCGTAAAAAGAACGAACTAAATAAGCAAATAAAGCGTCTCGGACCAGGACGGACCATACGTTGACGACTAAGGAACGGACAAAGGACATTCTAAGGGTTGGGACATGGAATGTGAGAGGAGTGAATGATGAAGTGAAAGAGAGATTGTTCAGATGCTTGAGGATGCAGGAGTGGATCTATGTGGATTGATAAACAAAATAGTAAGGTGAGAGCATGGGAATACGGTTTAGGAATACTGTATGTGCGGGAGTTAATAAGAATGAGAGGGCAAGAGAGGGAGTATATCTGATGATAAGTAAGAAGTGGAAGAAGACTATAAAAGAGTTTGGAAAAGTGGGTGCAAGGATTGTATGGGTGTGGATGAAAGTAGGTATACAAGCCCCAGGAATTAATGGAGTGTGTGGTGATATGCTGAAGTATGGGGGAGAGATTGTTGTGGAGTGGATATGGAAGTTGTGTAGATTGGCTTGGGAAGAGGGAAGGGTTCCAGAGGACTAGAAATCAGGTATTATTGTTCCACTGTACAAAGGAAAGGGGGAGAGAGAGAAGTATGTGGTAACCATATGGGTATTTACCTTCTTAGTGTGACTGGAAAAATATTTGGTAGAATACTCATTCATAGGGTTAGGCATATAACAGAGGAGCTAGTTGGAGAAGAACAGGGGTGATTTAGGAAGGGAAAAGGATGTGTAGATCAGATATTTGTTCTAAAATGTGTAATGGAGAAGTATTTAGAGAAAGGAAAGAAAGTGTATGCTGCCTTCATGGACTTGGAGAAAGCTTATGACAGAATAGCCTAGATATGCAAGGTATTTGGAAGGTAAGAATATATGGAGTGGAGGGGAAGTTGTTGAGTGCTGTGAAGAGTATGTACGACGGAGCTAGGGTTACGGTGCGAGTAGATAGTGAGCAGAGTTCTCTGATCTAAATGTGGGACTGAAACAGGAATGTGTGATGTCTCCATGGCTGTTTAATATATACATGGATGGGGTTGTAAAGGAGGTGCAAGGTAGGGCAGTGTATGTGGAGGTGGCTCTAATGAATGAGGGTGAGATGTGGAAGATTCCGGTGTAGCTGTTTGCTGATGACAGTATTGTTGAGTGAAGATGAATGGGAGTTGCAAGGTTTGGTGAATGAATTTGGGACAGTGTGTAGGAAGAGGAATCTGAAAGTGAATGTAATCAAGAGTAAAGTTATGGTGTTTGAGAGAAATGAAGTCACAGAATGCACGGTGAGGTTGGATGGTGAGGATATGGAGAATGTGAGTGCATTCAAGTACTTGGGTAGTGTGATGAGTAAGGTTGGAACTTTGGGGAATGAAGTTCTTGAAAGAGTGGAGCAGGGAAGGAAGGTTGTTGGTTTACTGAAAGCAGTGATGAGAAATAGGGAGGTGAGTACGGAGGTTAAGAAATCACTGCATGATAGTATTGTGATCCCTACCCTGACGTATGGAAGTGAGGCATGGACCTTGCTAGAAGGGAACAAGTCAAGAGTGAGAGCAGTGGAAATGAGTTACTTGAGAGGAGGATGTAGAGTGACATGGAGGGACAGGTTGACGAATGAAGAAGTGAGGGAACGTTGTGGGGTGGATGTGGATATGGTTGAGAAAATTAGGAGAAATACTCTGAGGTGGTTTGGACATGTGGAGTGCATGGAGAATGAAGCGCTGACTGAGAGGGTGTGTGTAGGTGAAGTGGAGGGAGGGAGAGGAAGGGGTAGACCGAGGATGAGGTGGAGAGATGAAGTTGAGAGGTATATGAGGGCGGGGGGAAGGCAGTCAAATGGTGGGTGACAGAGACTTGGAGGCGTTTTGTCTGCGGCCACCCTTTGCGAGATTGGGGCGTCGGGCTACTGTATAGATACATAGATAGTGTGTGTGTGTGTGTGTGTGTGTGTGTGTGTGTGTGTGTACATAAGGCCGTGTTATGACTTGGTGCTAATTCTTCTTTATTTCTTCGTTTAACACAACGCAACACCACGCCAAGGAATACAGCACAACGCCACACTATACAGCACAACACCAGTCTATTCTTGCTACCCTGGTGTACCGTAGACTTCATACTGTGTTACCTCCACTCCATGCCACCGCCCTCATATACAGCATGTCCTCTCCATTGCCACATGACCAGTCACACTCTGAGTGCCTTTGGGGATTTCGCAACACCCGTTATTAGCCGATTTATTCCGCACATTGCACCTTAAGGTTCTTTTTGATGTTGATGCAAACAACTCTTATATCGATATAAATGGAAACATATTATACAAGGGAATGTGAAGGTGTCCCACGCAAGGTAAATCGCTAAAGCAAAGGAGCCACGAAGCCTGCTATGGCACTCATCATACGTGCCGTTGTGCTATAATGTCATTGTAGCCAGTCATAAAATACACTGCTTCATAACTCCCCATTGTGGTTCATAACTCTCCATATAATCTGGCTGCACCTCATCACATGCTATTACATCACTCCATCTTACAGGGCTCTTGCTAACTGCAGATGGTTTCGAGCCACTTGGCTCCTAAGGTTTCAGATTTACGAGCCAAATAAGTTTTTAGTGGCCAAACTGACTACGAGCCGCAATATTTGTAAACAAACCATCTCTGGAACGTTCGGGCTTTAGTTCGGGTACGCTCGGCAACATTCGTCGGTCTGTTTATATACATTCAGAATGGCGACAAGGAAAGACTTAATTATCGATCACAACGTGCTTTTTTTGTTCATTTATGTGAGATTTACTTATTTTGTAGTTTTCTGGGTTTTGAAGTGGATGTATTTTCTCCTCGCCGAAAGGCGACTTGCATGTAAAACTTGTTCGCAGAAAGGAAAAATATTCGCATTTGCGAGCTGTGGCTCGCCAAACAAGAGCCCTGTCCTACCACACTATTAAGTCCACCGTACCACACATTTGCCAGTATTACTCCACTGCCAACCTGACTCCATCTTACCACACTATTAACTCCACCGTACCACACATTTGCCAGTATTACTCCACTGCCAACCTGACTCCATCTTACCACACTATTAAGTCCACCGTACCACACATTTGCCAGTATTACTCCACTGCCAACCTGACTCCATCTTACCACACTATTAACTCCACCGTACCACACATTTGCCAGTATTACTCCACTGCCAACCTGACTCCATCTTACCACACTATTAAGTCCACCGTACCACACATTTGCCAGTATTACTCCACTGCCAACCTGACTCCATCTTGCCACACTATTAAGTCCACCGTACCACACATTTGCCAGTATTACTCCACTGCCAACCTGACTCCATCTTACCACACTATTTACTCCACCGTACCACACATTTGCCAGTATTTCTCCACTGCCAACCTGACTCCATCTTACCACACTATTAACTCCACCGTACCACACATTTCCCATTATTACTCCACTGCCAACCTGACTCCGTCTTACCACAATTTACCTATTACTTCAGTAATTTGCTACTTAATTTAGCTCCACTTCACCCCACCACAACCTAATGCCATCCACAATCCTCTGTAACTCAACTCCACCTCACCACACACTTCAGTCCCTTAAACCCCACTCCATCTCACCACAATCCCTATAACCCCACTCCACCTCACCACAATCCCTGTAACCCCACTCCACCTCACCACAATCCCTATAACCTCACTCCACCTCACCACAATCCCTATAACCTCACTCCACCTTACCACAATCCCTATAACCTCACTCCACCTCACCACAATCCCTGTAACCTCACTCCACCTCACCACAATCCCTGTAACCTCACTCCACCTCACCACAATCCCTGTAACACCACTCCACCTCACCACACTCCCTGTAACACCACAATCCCTATAACCCCAATCCACCTCACCACAATCCCTATAACCCCAATCCACCTCACCACAATCCTTGTAACCCCACTCTACCTCACCACAATCCCTATAACCCCACTCCACCTCACCACTATCCCTATAACCCCACTCCACCTCACCACCATCCACTATAATCCCGTTCCACCTCACGACAGCCTATTATAACTTGGCTCCACCCCAACCAACCCCACCTAGCCTGGTCCTGGTCCCTTCTACTCCCCTACCAAGCTTCCTGTCACTCTGCCTACCACAAATTCCACCTCACGTCGCCACATTCCACACTGCCATAAGGGTCTGTGTGATCTGTGTATCTGTTTGCAGCACCTTAACCAACCACACATCCTCACCACGGCATTATACATTTTTCCTAACACTAAAGCAGGTGTTCTTAAAGTAGTGCCTCGATACCCCCAGGGGGTATCGAAATGGCTTCTTGGGGGTATCCAGAAAGGTACCCTGAAAAAAAAAAAAAATCGTGTATGGTAACTACTAACTAATCTGTGTATGAACGTTATTTTGTTGAAAATATAAATAAACGAATCTATAGAATTCAACTGTTTGTTCATAGCCGTTCTTTTTTTTTTTTTTTTTTTTCCCCCCAGGAAACTGAAAGTGGAAGGAGTAGCAGTATTAGAGATGGAGTATCGGGTTGACTCGCAGTTGAATTTTGGGGTATCGGGTCTAAAAAATTTATGAACCAGTGCACTGAAGGATTACACTACCTTCCCCTCCACACCACACCACACCACACCACACAAACACCAAAGGATTACACTACCGTCCCCTCCACACCACACCACACAAACACCAAAAGATTACACTACCTTCCCCTCCACACCACACCACACCACACAAACACCAAAGGATTACACTACCTTCCCCTCCACACCACACCACACCACACAAACACCAAAGGATTACACTACCTTCCCCTTCATACCACACCACACCACACCACACCACACCACACAAACACCAAAGGATTACACTACCTTCCCCTCCACACCACACCACACCACACAAACACCAAAGGATTACACTACCTTCCCCTCCACACCACACCACACTGCACCGCACCACACCACACTGCACCGCACCACACCACGCCTAACACTATAGGATTACACTTCCTTTCCCTCCACGCCACATCACACCTAACACCAAAGGATTACACTACCTTCCCCTCCACACCACACCACACTGCACCGCACCACACCACGCCTAACACTATAGGATTACACTACCTTTCCCTCCACGCCACTCGTCGTTACACAACACCCCTCCACACCACAAAATAAAAATGGCCCCACCACACCACAACCCACCACAACACCACGCTTTAGACCACACCATTCCTTATAGCAGCCTCATATACCCCCATTCTTTATAATAGTACATCTCACAACGCATCACAGCACGGCACACCACATAACACCACATACGGTACCACACAACATCCCATCACACTACACGTCTCACCAGCCCACCACATAACACCACACCATACCAGATTTCATCAATATACCCCACCCCACCAGACCTCACTCCACCACCTCTCTCCAGCCTCCAGCCCAAGTCCCAGCAGCCACACCTCTCCTCATTCAACAACGGCCAAATTCCATTCCAACCACCCCCAAATCCCCCCAAACCCCCGTCTGTCTTAGATCCCACGCCTAAATCCCATTCCCAAACACGCCCAAATCCCACTCAGCCCTACCTGAATCCTGTCTAGTCCTCATCCAGCCTCCTAACCACGCCCAGATCCCACGCGCAATTACCAAGCACAACCATAGCCAAATCCCATACCCCTCCCCACCCAAATCCCATGCCCCGCCCCACCCAAATCCCATGCCCCGCCCCACCCAAATCCCTCGCCTCACCTCACCTAAATCCCCCTCCCCGCCCCACCCAAATCCCTCGCCCCACCTCACCCAAATCCCCCTCCCCGCCCCACCCAAATCTCTTGCCCCACCTCACTCACATCCTTTGCCCCGCCCCACCCAAATCCCTTGCCCCGCCTCACCCACATCCCTTGCCCCGCCTCACCCACATCCCTTGCCCCGCCTCACCCACATCCTCTGCCCCCCCTCACCCAAAATCCCCTCCCCGCCGCACCCAGATCTCACGCCCAGCCACAAGCTCAGCCACATTCAACTCTCAGGCCCAGCCAGAGCCAAATCCTACACCAAGACACGCCCAATTCCAACCAGTTCTAGCCACGTCCATATCCCACGTCCAGCCACACTCAAATCCCATCCTGTTCTAGCCATACCAGTATCCCACATCCAGCCACGCCCAATCCCAACTAGTCCTAGCCACACCCATATCCCACGTCTAATGTCGCCCCAAATCCCAACCATTTCTAGCCACACCCATATCCCACGTCCGACCATCCCCAAATTCCAACCAGTCCTCTAAATCCGTCCGACCCCGGCCGGCTGCATGTTTTTATCTGCAGATGTAAAGTGACATTAGCTTTGAGATAATTAGCCACTGGGAAATGCAACAGTGCAGTGCTGACAGCATTGCATACCGGGTACTCTGGAATAAATGAGTTGCCACAAATGTTATTCTTGTGTGCACACACATACAGTAGTGTATTTTCTGAGGGAATGAGTGAGTGAGGGAGTGAACGAGTGATGTTAGGTATAGTTGCGGACATATCAAACAGAAGCACCCCGTCCACCATCGAGGTGGTGTAATGCTGTACGCATCTGGTAACACTGACAGGTACGGAACTTCACCTGGTTTCGTTTGGTCGATTGGACGAACCGAACGTTATGATCGTTGCCGCTGCGCGCAGTTATTGGTGGTAAATAAGCAATGTCCCGCCAGAAAATATACTTGTTATAGCATGTCATGATTATGATAAGATTTTAAAAATTATATCACACAAGATAATGGCAGTTATTATAAATGAAACGGATTTCTTGAGTGGGTTAGTTTTGAGTCACGAACCATGCAACAGTTAACAATTCATCATATATATAAGTCATAGTTAATAGCTGTCCCACAAGTATCACTGAACAGTGAATTATCGTGACGCCCATCCTCCCTACCATGAACCTGACGTTGGTAGACCTCTGAAATCGAAGCAAGTTCACTGCATACAGGAGGTGGCGCCACAGGAGGCTGCAGGGTGGGGGTGGGAGACAGGAGGAGGGAGGTGTGTGAGGATGGGGACAGTAATGGTCGAACTGGGGGCTAGAGGAGAGGGGTGATGGGGTAGGGGACGGTGGACTTTGGTAGACGACAGAAGCTATAGTGGGAGGGATAGATTGCAAGGTGATGACTGGGCCACATAATTATTTCTTGGAGAATATGGACTTTTAGTCAGATTATGAAACGTTATGTTGACGTTGCCACATGTTGTAACTGACCGTCATGGTTTGTGACAGTTCACGACACACTTTCCACTGGGTGGCTCAGCACTCGTGTATTTTGAGTATGGTGACTATTTGTTAATGTGCAAATATATGGCATGTCCCTACAGTTCGTCAGATGTTGCAGATGCTGTCATAGTGTGGGAATGACTCTTTGTAGCCTGTTACGTAGTATGATGATAGACGACTAATATCGTAAACAGAGTAGGGATAGACCAATGTAGAGTTTTCCTTTATTACCAATAAATATAAACAGTCTGACAGTAATGATGGCCCCTATGGTTCTCATTAAAATCTATGATACCGAATTAAAATAAAGGTGGATTTACTTAACCCAGGTTTACGTTACCGTTTTCTGTATGCCGTGTTTGACTGTTGATTTTTACACATTGCCTGTTGTTGTTAGTTATATTTAGGTTCATACTGAGCAACTGTCGTATGCCCTAAGCCTTTCTTCACAAATCCTCGAGCAAAATCCTCGCGCCAAAAATGGTGGAACAAAGTTGTAATGTTTGCAGTTATCCAGTCTGAGCACGTGCATATTACATCAAATTTGCCATGAGTTACAGAAATCGCTTGTATTAAATGCAAACACACATTATATCTGAGTGTTTTTTGGTTATGCTTAACAACCAAGTAGCGTTCACATTGTATGCAATTGACAGGATAAAGATAAATACGAGGACTATTGCCCTGTTCATGGAAAGCAACTATTGAGCCACACATCTCAGCAGTGTCCGAATATGGGGCTGCCGTCCTGGTTGAGTAACGGTGTGTGTTGCAATTCATTAAGGAGGACTGGTGAACCACTGTCGTTGATGTATAAACATGTGATCCCCTGTTCATGGTGTAGCATTACGGCCATCTCCCCTCCCTGTCAGTACCCAAGATTGAGAGACCATGTTTGAATGCACGCAGTGTCGGGAAGAGGGAGGGGCGGACAGTGAACTGGATACTGAGGTGGTGAATCAGTTTTCTTAAGTTACACGTCCGCCATACCACAATGTACTCTATTAGTATGAGGTCTGCAGTGGTTCGACATAAAGATCATGTAATACAGCTGATAAGCACACACACCACAAAGCCAGCCAGGAGACAGGGCGTGTGTGCTGGGCAGTCCCCAGGCCCTGTCCTCCCACCTTATTATTTTTCAATCAGCCCATACCCCACTGACCGGGCCAGTGTATGGCCCGGCCTGCACTATAGGTGCAGGGAATCTGTAAACGAACGAACGAAAGAGCTGATAAGGCATCTCTCAACTCGCCTATTAACCCATCCTAAGTTCTGGAACATAGTTCATCCCCCTCCCCTAGTAAATCACGTTTTCGTTTACATCTGTGCCATACAGATATTAACGAGAACCATAAGCACGAATCACTACTGTTAACTATTGTCTGTTGTGGCAGGATAAGATTCCTTTCCCTCCCTCCCCTGCTTTCGATATCACAGTCGTCATTCATGATGTTGCTACGTAAACGCAACAAGAATAACCCCAGTCGGAATGACAACAGGTGTGATCTTAGCTTCCTGTCCAGGTAGCTGCCTTGCTGGTAGAAGCAGCGCTCTCGTGTCACCAAGCACGGGCATATGATTTATCAAGGTCTAGCCCGGGAGAATAATCTCTTACGACAACCCGATAGGTGTGACATCAGGCAAACATTCTAGGGGCATTTCATATATCACCAATATTGCAGGGTTTGAGTGATGCGCCACCCAGTGGGGAGTTGGTCGTCCTATAGACGGTATAACAAAACATGCTGGCAGACTGCGTAACGTGCCAAAGTCTACATAACATTTAACTGCCTGACTATCAAATTCGATAATCAACATTGAACTATAGCAGGTTTGGCACCATGTCACCAGCGTATCATTTATCCATCCCATTCTAGCTTCCTGCCTCAGTCCACACACCCCTACCCCATCACTCAGTTCTTGTAGAGTCCCCCTCCCACCAGCCCCCTCCCACTATTGCCCCCACCTCACCCACATCCCTCCTCCTGTCTCCCAGGCGCCCCACCCTGCCTCCTCCTGTGGCGCCACCTCTTATAAAATTGCGTGGATTAAAGAAGTCTACCAGTTTCAGGTTCATGGTCAGGGAGGAGGGGGGTCACGATAATTTTGAGATTATTATGATGGGTGCGGGAATGCAGGTAATGTTATAATTGCTTAAATGCTGGCCGTCAGTAATTGTTGATTGATTTGTGAAGTTTGTCTAAAGTCACACTTACGAAACGTTAGTGTTTAATGTGATTAAAATACGAATATATATGGTGTGATATTATTTTATTGCCATAATCACAAAACGATGTTATTTTCAGTATATTGCCAGGTGGCACATACTAGTAACTGCGCACAGCGGCAATTATCACCGCGTTCGGTTCGTCTTAGCGACCGAACGAATCCCAGTTAAGTTCCATACCTATCAGTGTTACCAGATGCGGAAAGCATTACATCACCTTGCTGATGGATGGGGTGTTTCTATTTGATATGTCCGCAACTGTACATGTGTACAGTAAAGTAAATCTCTTGATACAGGTAAATAATTTGAACTTTCTTCCTCTTCTTCCATCACCAGCAATAAATGTGTTATCATTACCTATATCAAACATAGTCTTATTTTCACAGAATAGCTGAAATTTGTATTAAAAGAACATAGACGTTGTCCCCATCTGTCTTAAAGCTGCGATCATTTCTGTGATGAATATTATTAACGCAGACTTGTTCCAACAGCTGTCGCCATTCCACCAGTAATAGTTATGTGTTGCACTCCCTATTAGAATATTTACTCGTCTGAATGATATTTATAGCATTCTTAAAATGTGTATTTGTACAGAGAATGGATAACATCAATACATGTCTTATACAGAGTATGGTATAAATAAAGTATTAAAGTGACCCCTTCCGTAAGTCATATTTGCATGTCAGTACCATTAATGTTATGACATTTGTCAATAATTATGTATTGCTATCCAGTTAGTGGATCAACAAGTTGTAATGTCATACCACTGTACCCAACCAATGGATTTCTCAACCCCAGTCAGACATGGGACTGAAGCCACCTCTTTGGCTTCCAAGCCGTAGCCCTTCAAAAGTCATGAAGCCGAAGCCGGCGTCCTTGGAAAGTCGTGAAGCCGAAGCCGAAGCCAAAGCCAGGTAGACATTCACAGAGACAAAGCCGAAGCTGTCAGAATTATATGAAGCCAGTAATCAGCTTCGTGTCACAGTATGCCAGTTGTAACCAGCCAGTAAGAAAATCAGAACTTCAAACGTAGTGAGTCCTTGCAAGTGAGTGAGTGCATAATACCTTGCATCTTACCTAGGGGCAAATAGGTACAGTACCATTATCTCTTACATACAAATGTTGACCCTAGGAATCGTCAGTCTGGAAATAAAGGATTCTGTATATAATATTTGATATTTCTATTGAGCTGAAGTGGATGCAAAAGAAAGGACTTGAAAATATGAAAATCAGGCAGTTTTTATGCATATTCTGTTCCTGTAACGAATTTTCTGGGTCTGGTGCTTTAGCCAGCAGTTGGGGCTGAAGCCAGGCCCTTGGCTTCGAAGCCGCAGCCGCGACCAAAAAACCATGGCGTCATGAAGCCAAAACCAAGACCAAAAACCATGGCTTCATGAAGCCAAAACCAAGACCTAAAAACCGTTGCGTCATGAAGCCTAAGCCGGCTTGGGCCCCATGTCTGACCCCAGTCTATATAATGTGATCAGCGTGATATTGCCCCACATAAAGACCTGGCTTAATTTCAGCTTACCCAGGCGTGACCGATTAATACATGTTACTTCAACTAGGAAATTCCAGGTGATGCTGATAACTTGGGCTGCTTGAGCTGTCCCACCCCAAACCCCACCCCACCCCCCAAAAACACGAAAATTATAGTTGGTCCTGGCATTTAAGATGAGAGTGACCAGCCTCACTCATCCTTGAGTGGCATTACTTGAGCAATAAACCCCAACCATCCCTTGGATATAAACGTTCACAAGCTCAATCCGATTGGGACACCGTTATTACCCACTAAACCACCAGGCGCCAAAATTTGGTTATATGGTTACCACCCAGCGTAGTAAATGGTTTCCAGGCGTACAGGAAACCATTTGGCTTGTCACTCAGTGTAGAGACCCATAGGCAGAAGGAAGAGGAAAGAATGAAAGAAAGACACAAGGGGGAGTGCAAAGTCACCCGCAGGCAGAAGAAAGAGGAAAGAATGAAGGAAAGAAAGACAGATGATGGATGGAAAGAAGGATGGAGGAGAGGAAAGGGCAGACATCCGAGAGCAGCGCTACATCAAGTGAGTGGATGGTGAGCGCCCCCACCTACCACAATATATATATATATATATATATATATATATATATATATATATATATATATATATATATATATATATATATATATGGAGCCTCTGTGATAGTGTGTGCATTTCGTACACGGGTGGGCCAGGGTTCGCGCCCCGCCAGGGTATTAAACTTTGGGAGTGTTCACCCGGCCACGTACTACATTGGAGGACACAAGGGGTGCTGTGGTAGAACCAGTGTCGCTTACTGTAAAGTATGCTTGCACCCAGTCGGCTTCCGCGGACCGATTACACTTGGTTCACAGACTATACACATATCCAAAGCCACTCCATCACTACAATTACACTTACAAGCACTTCTCACCCTACATACAATCTCTACCAGACAGCCTAAGCCACTTGGTAGAGATACATTGGCTGTATCGTCCCAACTTCGGTCGGGATAGGCCGGGCCTGCAGTGGATATCGTACTCAAACTTCTGCTGCTGCTGATATATATATAAACTGCTGTCGGGCCCTGCTGCGGATGTCACTGATTGCGTTGCCCAGTTGACCCTTGTGCGGTGTGGTGCGGTGAGGATCTGTCCGTTCTCCCCTTTGGGGCTAAGATGCGAATGAATGTATTTGAATGGATGAGTAAATGGAGAGTGAGTCGTCCTGTCTCGGCTACCTCCCTTTCCTTGGGGGAAGCAGCCTAGGTATATAGATAGATAGATAGTATATTCCCAAGTCCTAATAGGCCTCCTACCACATGTCACCACTTCGGCGTTAACACACCATCGATATTGAATACATGCTAGGGCTGTCCCATACAAGACTGGTGTACTGGTATTAGCGGGGGTACTTTTATGACATGTCGGTGGGTCTCTGGTAGATCAAAAAAGTCTGCTTTTTCTGAAGTTTAACCCTTTAACCGCGGGCATTGTTTTGCCCCGACTGGCCTCTCCCACGGGGGTTCCAGCCAAATGTAAACAAAACTTTAAACCTTAATAACTCTGCACAGAATAAAGCTAGAGAAAAAAAATAAGGTACCATTAGAAAGCACTAACCTTCAGCTTTGCAGTGATGTAGGTTTCATGACTTTGTGGACTTTCACAGGACGGGCAGTGCCGTTAGAAGTGAGGGGTGTAAAATCACTATTTTACGCCCCACACACCAGTACCAAATGCCAACCACTCTCTGATAATAGTAATATAAACATATATGAACACTGCACATACGATAAACACCCACTCTGTGTTCACTGAGGTAGGTAAAAGGCACTATAATTGCCCGCACGTCACTGCGGCATCACACGCTCACTGACGATTGGTTAGCGGCGATGTTTTCATTATTTCTAACTTCTATTACTATTTTACATATAATCTGGCCAATATACATTATATTTACACTGCACTTATTACTATATTGCGTCACTGTCGCATCACAGAATTACAGCAGTGCTGCAGATTTTCTTATTACCATATCACTTATATACTGGCCATATTTATATAATTTTCTAGGTAAAGTATCTCTTATTACTGTATTATACAATTATTGGTAAAGCACGTCACTGTCGCATCACAGAATCACAGCAGTGCCGCAGATTTTCTTATTACAATATCACTTATTATACTGGTCAATATTTACATTGTTTTCTAGGCAAAATATCCCCTATTACTACATTTCTCCTTATACAATTATTGGTAAAGCACGTCACTGTCGCATCACTGTATATCACTGTCACTGTCAGTATTTACTCAGAGAGTGGTACTCGGCAAAGCACGGAGTCACACAGAGAGCGACTTGGCATTCCTGGCACTGGTGTGTGCTCATTTTTCTCGCCCGAGGCCTCCGTGTTGTGTTATGACTCACTCTGCAGCGGCCCTGTGACAACCTGCCGCCTGCGGTGAGAGGCAGTTTCACAAGCTGGTGCCGGCTCATGTAATTGCGGCACTCAAGATGGTCAGGTTGTGTGTCAGAGTGTCGCCTCGGGACCAATGCCGTCACCTGACCAAATCGTGCAAGCAGCTGCTTGACGACAGTCTTGGAGAACTGTCTCAGGGATGGTTGCCTTATGCCCCCCGACTTGTGTCTTGTAGAGGAGGAAGGCGTTGAGCATGCACATATCGAGCATGTGCAGGCAAGCCTTCCTGTACCATCGGGTGTTTCTCCTGAGACAGTCTATCTCGCCAATCATCATGTCAGACATATCAACAAGTCTCATGTTGATATTATAGTCAGTGACGGCATCGGGCTTCATGATTGGCTCTCCCATCCTGTAGCTGACCTTCCCAGTTCTCTGCAGTTCCCCCTTGTCGATGGTGCTGAGCATATTCACGACCTTCTTGTCGTGCCACCTGATCGCCAGAAGCTTGTCAGACTTCTTCAGGTGCACATCTCCCTTGGATGAGGATGATGCTTCAGGGAAACTTGGCCACTCTTTCTTGTGGCTCCGTACAGTGCCAATAGTGCCGATGCCGTGTTCAGCCAGGTATTTGGCGAGTTTCGGTGCTGTGTAGTAATTGTACAGCACATGATTCCCACCAAAATACCTCTCCATGAGCACTTTTACTACGGAGCCAGAGAAGCCAAGGGGGTCTTTCCTGTCCACGTCCATTGTGCTTGCAGAGTAGATCACGAAATCAAGGATATACCCCGTCTCACAGTCACACAGCACAAAGAACTTTATCCCAAAGCGGTGGCGTTTGCTGGGGATGTACTGCATGAATTTGAGACGTCCTCTGAACAATACCAGGGATTCATCTATGACGACTTTTTGCATAGGACGGAAAAATCGCATAAATCGATCCCTAATCCTGTTGAGGAAATCCCTCACTTTCCACAAAGGGTCAGTTTGGGACGGGTTTCCATTGTCAGCAAAGTGCAGGTATCCTAGCAGCTGTCGGAACCGATCTCATGACATGTATTTGCTGAATGTTGGGATTGAAGTAATGTCATCAACCAGCCAGTACTCCTCCAACTCATGTCTCTTGATATGGGGCATCAAGAACATGAGAGCAAAGAACACATACAGCTCTCTGATCCCGACAGGCAACCACGACACTGCTTTGGTGAGCCAATAGGTCCCAGCCCTTCTGTTGCACACTGAGCTGCATACCTATTGGTCTCATCGCTGACAAATTGCACAATTTCGTCATCCATGAAGGCCAGGAAGTAGTCTACAAAGTCATCTCCTTCGTTGCATGGGAAGGCAGGCTGTATTCTCGCGTTTGTCATGTCAAACGGCAGATTTTGTGGCTGAAAATCAGCACCGTCATACCAAACAAATGCATCCACTTTCCCGGTGTGTGGTTCAGTGGCAGTGGCAGGTCGCATTGCACTCTTTTCCCGGTGAGGAGGAGTTGAGGTGGAGGCAATGGGTGAGGCAGGAGGTGAGCGGGAGGGTGGTGAGTGGGGGGGTGGCGAGGGTGAGGGAGCTGGGCGGGGGGGTTACTGAACTGGTGTGTGGTGAAATCTGACCCTTTCTTCCCCGCTTATCACCTCGCTTATCACCCTGCTTTGCCCTCCTGCTGCCACGCATCCCCTTTGTTGTGGGCAGTGAGGGGGAGACAACATGTTAACTTTCATCACTGTCACTGTCAATCATAAACATTTCACCACCAATAACTGCTTAGTCATCACTACTACTTTCTATAAGTGTATCACTCTCACTGCCACAATTCAGAGTTGTACTTACAGTTTTATCCAGCTCTGTTCTAATTTCTGGGGTGCTCAACCCCTTCTGCCTCGCCGTCGGCAGTTCCTTCTTCGGTGTAGAGGTCGAAGGCACACTAGCACTAGGAATTTCCGAGGAGGAAGCGAGCGATGATGACTCGGGACGGAGCGCCATTATCACGCACAGAGCTGGACAGATACTGACTGATATGTGTCAGGGCAGGGGTGGGAGGAGGGGGGAGTGGGAGGGCTGGCGTGAAAGAACTTGACAGCTACTCTTGCGTGAAACAATTTGCGCACAGGAAAAACGCGCGGTGTTCAAAATATTCACGAACATTCCAGAATGACACCCGCAGTTTGGTCCAGTTTTTTCAATGTCATTCGGGAATGACACCCACGGTTAAAGGGTTAAATCCTTAAACTGTTCCCAGTCCCAGCTGGGATTCGAACCTGGGTCCATTAGGACTGCAGGCCGGCTCTATATCAATTCAGCCACCGCCATCCGCATACATTAAAGTGGTGGTTTTTATATTAATGACCTGCATAACAGTTGCAGACAGAACAAAACTACATTGCCAAACATTTATGTACTGTACTTCATGTATGGATAAATGTTGCACATATTACCTACTGTTCCCCTTATGTATTATGAGTAACAGTATAGTTTGTATTAACTGGCTCCACCTCCACAGGGGATATGTCAATCGAGGATCCACCAGTACCTCCCGCTAGAAGTGCTGAAGATTCTCCTTCCATCAACGTACATCCAGATGCTGTTGTACATCATCAGTTGACACCAGCAGACTATGGTAGATATTCACCCATTCGTCCTCCAGGATTGTGTAATGATTACATGTAACACATGCAACTTGATGGCAATGACTAATTTTGTAAAAGGGGCACAAATGGTTGACAGACGTTTCCTCTGGTACGATGTATGGATGTCCATAACATGTTATGATACAGAACACATTATGGCATATAGTCATAATATACAAGTGTCATATAGTCTTATATACAAAATATGATAGCATAACCAATTTGTGATGAGGACATTACAGAGTAGCTGCACTGTGTTAAGCAGTCTCCCCTGTCCCAGTGATTATTGTGAAGATAATGCTTATAAACTGTCTTTTTATCAATGCACTCTCCTTATACTGATGGTGTCCATATTGCACACATATAACAACACTATTGGTTAGGTATGTCTCGTTGATCCCAAACTATTTATGACATTACACAGATGGCAGCATCCATTCCTTCCACCCTGATGGTCAGACTCCCGTGGAAGAGGACAGAGATAGAGTACCACAGCTGGAGAAGACACTGCATGGTGAAACTCTCCTGGAAGTGAACAGAGATGGACTACCACAGCTGCAGATAGCATTGCATGGTATGTTGAATGGCTAGTCGTAATGCATAGTACACAGTTTAATCACATAAAAGTGGTATATACCAGTTTATCTGTACAGTTACTGGAAAAGAATATACTATAGGCACTACAACAATAACATTCACCCACGGTGTTATGCAAGTATAATTGTCAAACGTATTTATAAAATGGTCTTGTTATACGTTGAATTCCAGTAAATATGAATGTTTGCGAAGAACAGATATAAGTTAATTGTGCACTCTCTGAAGTTGAAAAGTATTTATACGTGTATATCCATGTAGGCAAATATCTTGTGGTGTTTTAACATGCTGTTGGTATAGTTAGTATGAAATATATTTGGTACCACCAGATTTGAACCATAATATTCTTTACGCGTGGCATTAGTCACATGCATAATCCAGGGTACAGTATAGACACTCTTGGGTTGAGTGAGATGGGCATAAAGCCGTACTAGGGGGTGGTTCAGACGGCTTTTGGGTAGGGTGAGGTGGGCATAAGCCGTGCTAGGGAGTGGTACAGACGCTCTTGGGTAAGTGAGGTGGGCATAAACCGTTCTAGGGGGTGGTACAGACGCTCTAGGGTAGGGTGAGGTGGGTATATCCGTACTAGGGAGTGGTACAGACGCTTTCCTTTACTCCCTATTGGGTCTAGAATAGTAACCGCTTAAGAAGAAGAAAACGCGGCAGGACAGCTGGGCCGCCTGGTAGCGCCATGTTTACATGTGGAAAGCTGGATGTGGGAGGTGAGTTTTCAGTTTTTTGGATGTCTGGTATAACATTTATCACTGCTGATACAACGTATATCGACAATGAATACTGGTAGATTCTGATGGTAGGGCATTCTGTCGTAATTAGTGTCTGTCTACTTAGCTGCTATAATATATATGAAGAAATTGATGACCATCGAATCCCGAGGCCTGTGTCGAATTTATAAATATTATGGCGTGGGTAGTGGACACATCATACAAAATAAATACCTAGAAGGTACCTGGATACTCACAGAACATTACTGCTAGCAATCCAGCATGAAATTATGTACATGTGTTTGGTGCAACATGATTTTCAGTCATATACGGTACGATTTTGTTGCAGGGATATATGTATAATTTTGTTAATATGGGATATACAGTTGAGCCTTGCAGATTGAATTATTTGGCCTATAACCCAATAAAGATATTGTGTCATTTTATTTTTGCCAATAGTTGTAGGGCGTACAATACCAATTCATTTCTCTACGGTCCACCACAAATTACAAAATACAGTATTAGTAAGGTGATTTGTGTGTGAAGAACTCACGTAATATGTCTTTCACAGGTTTATCAAGATGCCTTGCAAATGGGGGGGAGGTAAAACAGAGGCTTGCCAGAATAATTAAATTCAATGTGGCTCTAACTCAGTACAATATGAAGTAGACTTGTAACATCAGGTTAACATGCTGGCATAACACCCGAGGTAGATTAAAGAGTGCAGTGTGTACCTTCACCTTTATTTATGTAGTGTTATAGGATGTATCTTCTTTAAATAATAACAGTCCTACGTCTTAACCTGGCCTGTTTTCTTCATTTATGGCATATATATATATTTCTGTAACATGTGGCCAACATTTTTGTACTGGGACAGCATATGTCCTTTACTTGTACAATAATTTAGCACCACATTTCAGTATTCAGCCAGGTTAAACATTTAATAATGGAATGTTAAATTTTTGTGTTGCTTGTAAGGCATTATGAAAGTCATGGAGTAGATAAATGTCTCTGCTCTGAATTCTTACATTACCTACTTCATATATAAACTTAGATTTACTTTGGTACCACATTAAAGTGTTGTCAAATAGGATGTTGGCTTCACCCCCACTATACACATGGCTACCTTTTTGAAAATACACTTTTAAGTCAACTTTTTTTTTTATTTTAAGGAAGTGATAACCATACCAAAGATAGCCCTATTCCTGAAGCTTCTTTTGATATTTACATTTCATAATAAAACCTTTATCTGAATGTTTGGTGTAATATTTTGCCACTAATAGTAGGGTTGACCCCCACCTCACCCTAATTGTAGCTGAAGAGAGTTCACAGCATCCATAAATTGTTTGATTTTGTTATTAAAAGCACCATTAGTAGCCACAGAATCTGGTGCTTGAATGTTTTTCCCTTATACTGTAATTATCACCAATCCAGCTGATCAAAGTAAGGCCTTTAGGAGAAGTTAGAGGAAAGTAAATAGTGACGATACTAAACTCTGTTTACTTTAACTTGGCGTAAAATTGCCATCTAACCATCTTCAGTGTTGTGCTGTAATAAGAGATTAGCACTAACATAGACTATGGTGCTAGTCACGAAGAGGTGCTATGGAAAGGATATGGAGTTTGAGGCCAGTAGGTTAGTATTGTGGTAGGTGTCATAACTATGCATGATATTTTCCAAGGAGGTTGGAGAAGTCTTTGTGAAACGTTATTTACTTTGTGTCTTCTTTGAAGAAACAATAGGTAGGAAATGAAAAAGAAAACAATCAATATTCACAAAACAATATGGCTAGTTTATGTTGCATTTGCTGTGGTGCATTCAAAAATACAAACGCCGATTTGAATTTAAGTTGATACGACCGAAAAAAGGCAGTCTCGAAAATATTACCTACTTGACCTTTCTTATTATGCGATTTTAACACTAAATCAATCTTAATTTACTAGAATTAAGAACACGGATTTTTTTTTCTTAAAATGTGTAAGTTTAAAGGGTTTAAATGGCAGTGAGGTAATTATGGCAGAAAAATAACGAAATATTGGCAGCGCGAAGTATTCATAATATCCACTTCCGGCGTCTTGGGGCTATAAAAGGTGAGCACCTGCGTGAGCGACTCTAGTGGACGAGTTAGCGAGAGGGTGTGTTGTCCGCTGTCTCGCATTTTCATTGTGACTCGTAATTTTATAACGGTTAGTAAGGTTAAAATTAATCGTACTGTGTAGTACGATATTGGATTGTGATATAGCTTACGATTAAGTTTTGGTAAGCTCATCCCAAAATGTCCCACACAGTTGTACACATGGACAACGGGGTCTACCGCCCCACCACTATCCCCGTCAACACTAACGGGATTCGGCCCTTCCTCAAAAAGATGTTGTTCGTACTCATAACTTGTTGGTTCGTAATTGTGTCACTTACTGATTTAGGTTTCACCATTTTTGTCAAAACATGTGTTCCCTATTTCCGTAAGGATATTTCTGATATTGTTTCCAAATTTGTTGAGAATGGTGTTCCTGTAGACACAATTTTGCGACATAATATTGAGCCATCAAGGCTTAACTGGGCAATTAAGTCCTTAGGAGAACAATATAGTCACTATCCCGGTAGGCTAATGTTGTCTGAATTGACCGGGATGGTAATTTCTTCACACTTGCGGTATGAGCTCAACGCGGGTCTAACTTGGCTTATTGTTTATCACTGTTGGTTCCTCACCACTTGAGTTGGCTTTTTGGTATGTCAAAAATGAAGTTTTTCAGGGTGTTCTGTTCTTGCAGAGAGTAATTCTGTGTGACAGTATGCTGAGATGGCAGCACGCACTGAGTGCCATCTATTGTGCCCAGCTGCTTCCACCCCTGGAGGCCATAGTTGGGGTGATAGAGGTGTGGGAGGTGTGGAATGGGGCTTGGGTGGGGGTGGTGGCGTGGTTTGTGGTCAAACTGTTGGTCAGTGTCTCGGCCCTGTACCTGAACCACCGCTACCACCACCCCACACAGCGGGAGGCCACTCCCCGACACGTTGTGTGATTTACCACCACCCCACACAGCGGCAGGCCCCACCCCCACACCTGGTGTGATTTACCACCACCCCACACAGCGGCAGGCCCCACCCCCACACCTGGTGTGATTTACCACCACACCCCACGCAGCGGCAGGACCCACCCCCACACCTGGTGTGAATTACCACCACCCCACACAGCTGCAGAGCCCCCAGCCCCGCACCTTGTGTGATTTACCACCTACCCACACAGCGGCAGGCCCCACCCCCACACCTGGTGTGATTTACCACCACCCCACACAGCGGCAGGCCCCACCCCCACACCTGGTGTGATTTACCACCACCCCCCACAGCGGCAGGCCCCACCCCCACCACTGGTGTGGTTTACCACTCATCTCTCACACAGCGGTGTGGCCTCCACCCCACAGCTGGTGTGTTTTACCAACACCCCACACAGCGGCAGGCCCCACCCCCACACCTGGTTTGATTTAACACCACCCCACACAGCGGCAGGCCCCACCCCCACACCTGGTGTGATTTACCACCACCCCACACACCGGCAGGCCCCACCCCCACACCTGGTGTGATTTAACACCACCCCACACATCGGCAGGTCCCACCCCACACCTGGTGTGAATTACCACCACCCCCACACAAAGCGGCAGGCCCCACTCCTCCACACCTGGTTTGATTTGTTTCTTCTTATAAGTTTTTGTTTTACTTTAATGGAATCTACATTTTGTGTTTGTCTTTTTGCTTAGTGCTGAGAATTATCTCTATGGACAGACATTACTCTCTGATGTTATTTGTTACTCTCAGTTTACTCTGTCTTATTGGAGGGATATTTACTTTCTTTGATGTTACTTGTTACTCACTTTTTTACCCACTTTGTTACTTTTTTTAATGGTGGCGTGGAGGTAGAGCCCTTGGGTCAAAATGTGCTGTGGTTCAAGTCCCAGAGGTAGCCAGAGGGAGTATACTTTGTGTGCTGAGTTATTTGTTACTTTGTTACCACTTTTGTTGCCTGTTAATGGTGGTGTGGTAGTAGAGCTTTTGGGTCAGAATGCACAGCGGCCCGTGGCTGTGCACTGTGGTTGGAGTCCCACAAGTATTTCTGTCTTGTAGACATTACCAGGGGCGTAGGTCAGCCTCCTGTCCTTAAGTGTTCTGCACTACACCAGCCCAGCCTCAGGCCCCTCTGCTCCAAAGGGGGAAAAATACACTGTGCTCTCTTTATTTACCTATATTTCTTCCTGTGTTCTAAGTTTCCTTAATATGTTATAACCTTTTTTTAATGGACGAACTTTCATTTTATGTTTTTTAATATTTTGATATTGCAAATGGTTGTGGTGATTGCAACTGTCTTCTTACAGTCTCATGATCTTCAGGAAAGTAATTTTATTACCATATGCAACATAGATAGTTATCTGGTTATTTTAAACTGCAAAATGTGTAGAGGAAGAATAAAATATACTGTTTGTAGTATTTAAGGAAGCCGCCAGTTTGGCTGTGTCAGCCTGTTTACTGACTGGATTCGTTGATTACTATCTTGGCAACGGGACACGTTGGTGCATCAAACATTGAACTCTATACGAAACCAAAGGATCCAGTCAAACCTAACGTATCTTATCTATCTATAGCCAGCCGCCATAATCCCGTAAGGGGTGGCCTTTTGTCTTGAGAAGATTGTTTTGCCGGGAGGAGCATCAACCCTCTACCGTCCCACTTGGTGACACTCAAGGAACACGTATGGGTTGGTTATATGGTTACCACCCACCGTTGTAAATGGTTTCCAGGCTTATAGGAACCCGTTAATGGCCACTCAATGTAAAAGCCATCCATCCATCCATCATCCAATTCTACTTTTGCCCCATGAGGAGCGTAGAAGCCCGGGGTTATGTAATTCGGTCCTTGATGATGATGATGAGAGTGACCAGCCTCACTCATCCCTGAGTGGTATTGATATACATGAATAATAACTCCAAACCACCCCTTGGATATAAACCTTCACTGGCTCAATCCGACTGGAGCGCTGTAATTACCCACTAAACCACCAGGCGTTATAATTTGGTTCGCCGGCGGTTATCATCTGAAGCGTAGGATATGAAGTTGCTCCTGGGTGTACAGGAAACCATTAGGTTTGTCACTTAGTGTAGAGACCCAGGGCACAAGGAAGAGGAAAGAATGAAGGAAAGACAAAGGAGGGAGTGTAAAGTCACCCGTAGGGGAAGGAATGGAGTAAGAGGAGAGGAAAGGGCAGAGAGTCCAGAGAGCAACACTACATCGAGTGAGTGGATGGTGAGCGCCCCCACTCACCATATCAATGTTAAGCCACCTGGAGGAAAGAAAAGTAATAAAAAGTGATAAGAAAGATGGGGAGAAACAGGATGAGAGGAGCTCCATCCTCTTCTAACTGGGGTCTTAGTTCCACCCCCTGTGATTTTAACCACCTTGGATTTGCCATGCAGCTTAGAGATCTCCTTGAGTATCTGTCAGGCCAAATCCCAGTCTTGAGTCCTAACAATAAATCTAATCTTGTCATAACGTAACTCATTCACACAACCAATCCAAGCCCATCTCAACCTAGCTAATCCTGCAGTAATTTAATCAATTGAAATTCTCCAAACCTAACATATC
>NC_137049.1:16531146-16680627 GCF_032717465.1 Coenobita brevimanus | reverse complement strand
CCCTCCATCTCACTCACATACACTCTCTTCGTCAGTCTTTCACCCTCCATCCTCTCCACATGGCCAAACCACCTCAGTGTATTCCTCCTAACGCTTCCTATCACATCTACACCACAACGCTCCTTTATATCCTCATTTGTCAGCCTCTCTCTCCATGTGACTCCACAAGCTCCTCTTAAATAACTCATTTCCACTGCTCTCACTCTTGTATCCTTCCAGCAACGTCCAAGCTTCACTTCCATACGTTAGAGTTGGTATCACAATACTGTCATGTAGTAACTTTTTCACTTCCATGCTCACTTCCCTGCTTCTCATCACTGCTTTCAAGGAACCAGCAACCTTTCTTCCTTGCTGTACCCTTTCAAGCACTCCACCCTCCTATCCTCCATCCTTACTCATCACACAACCCAAGTACTTAAACGTACTCACATTTTCCAATTCCTCACCATCCAACCTCGCTGTACATTCACTGATTTCACCTCTCTCAAAGACCATCACTGTACTCTTCCCTACATTCACCTTTAGATTCCGTTTCTTACACTCTCTCCCAAACTGATCCACCAAGCCTTGCAGCTGTCCTTCATCTTCACTCAACAACACAGTATCATATGCAAACAACAGTACAGGGAGTTTCCAAACACTACCCTCTCTCACCAGGGCCACTCCAACATCCACTACCCTACCTTGTACCTCTTTTATTACCCCATCCATGTACAGATCGAACAACCATGGAGACATGACACATCCCTGTTTCAACCCAACCTTCAAAGAGTAAAATTCACTCAGTTCATCATCCACACGCACTGCAGCCTTAGCACCATCATACATACTCTTCACAGCATTCAGCAACTTCCCATCTACTCCATATATTCTTAATACTTTCCACAATCCTTGTCTATCCACCCTGTCATATGCTTTCTCCAGATCCTTGAAAGCCGCATACAACTTCTTTCCCTTCTCTAGAAACTTTTCCACTAAAGATCTAAGAATGAATATCTATTTTACACAACCTCTTCCCTTCCTAAAGCCACCCTGTTCTTCTCCAACTAATTCCTCTGTTCTTTCTCTAACTATGTCAATAAGTATCCTGCCATACACTTTTCCTGTTATACTAAGAAGACAGATGCCTCTATGATTACCACACACTTTTTCCCCTTTTCCTTTGTACAAGGGAATAATTATACCTGACTTCCAATCCTCTGGGACTCTACCTTCCCCCCAGGCCAATCTGCACATTTTCCACATCAATTCTGCTACTATCTCTCCCCCATACTTCAGCATTTCACCACACACTCCATCTATTCGTGGGGCTTTCCCCAATTTCACTTTCTTCATTGCTTCCACAACTTCTCTCCTACTGATTTCTCCCTGTCTTCTCACCTCCCTCCTTCTCTCAGCCATTCCCCAGCCGCTTATACTCGCATTACTTCCATCCTCTACGTACAACAATTCCTTAAAGTTTTTTCTCCATCTGCTCACTTTTTCTCCCTTCTCCACTAGTAATCTGCCATTTGTATCATTCACTCCCCTGCTAACTTCACTTCCACCCTGTCTTACTCTTTTCACCTCTTTCCAGAAAATTTTCTTACAGTCTCTCCACTTTACACTCAAGTTCCTTCCAAATTCCTCATCCGCTCTCTTCTTACTCTCTCTTACTGAAATAATATATTAATTCCTGTGTCCATTAGATGGTAATGTTATTCTGAAATAATATATTCCAGTGTCCATTAGATGGATGTTATTCTGATATAATGGATTAATTCCAGTGTCCATTAGATGGATGTTATTCTGCAATAATATATTAATTCCAGTGTCCATTAGATGGATGTTATTCTGATATAATGGATTAATTCCAGTGTCCATTAGATGGATGTTATTCTGAAATAATATATTAATTCCAGTGTCCATTAGATGGATGTTATTCTGAAATAATATATTAATTCCAGTGTGCATTTGATGGATGCTCTTCTGAAATAATACCCTTAGTGGTTAGCATAATTTCTTATACAGTATAGCTAGTGTAAACCATATTTGGAATTTAAATGTTATATTTTCTTTCATTTACCTGTTAAACCTCAATACATAATTAAATGATCATTTACTGACAGATTGTCAAATTATGTTTTCAGAGGCGTAGGTCATCTAACAGTAGAGGAAGTGACATTTAATACATTCTTAATGTAAAGCATAATGTCATTCAACCAGCCAACAACCAAGGATGCCACCTGCTCTACTTCTGTCAAGTCATTCTGGTATGTAAACTTGCTGTCTATATGCCTCATCATTAGTTCAGATGAGGTATAAAAAAATGCATAAATTCTCAGAAATGACCTCACAAATAATCTGTATGTTGATCTCAGTTACTGTCTATTTACTCCCTGATGTCTAAGGCTTCAGAGGAACCCAAGTTTTTACAAATTTGTCACAATGGATCAGAGATACTCTCTTATGATGAAAACATCTTGCAAAGCAGATTCTGAGGAATCAAGCTCCAAAGGGCAGCTTTTTGATACACATTCAAGACTGTTGTACAGAAATGTCTATTTTAAAAACATTTAGATATTTTCGTTTTGGTTCTGTTGCTTTTTGCAGTTTAAAAATCTTTTTAAAAGTATTAGTTATGGATTCTGTTGGAACTGTTTGGTGACATTTTCTTGTTGCAGTGAGTGACCATAACAAGTAAAATATACTGTACAGTACTTTAAAAACGCCATGCCTACAGAAATCCACTAATCTCTGAACTGATTTTCAAAGTTCCTTTTCACTATTAGCAGGCAACACAGCATCATCTGCACACATCATATTTAAGTTAGTAGCCTTCACTGTTCACTCTCAGTCCCATCCCTTTCTCCCATACTGTACCTACCCAGACAACCACCTGCTTGTACTTTGTCACCATCTAAAGATTATCCCATTCAGCAGCTTTCCATTCATGCAACACAGTAGCTTGTACTGTTTTTCACAGTCACCTTGTTTTCCCTGCCATACAGTGTTACCTGGTCCATTAATGCCATAAAGTGTGTACAATCTTTCTCACGTGCACTATTTGTCACTGCAAATATTTGATTCACACAGCCGCATCCATATTTGTTACTCACAACTTAGGATTAATGAGTTGGGAGCAGTTGGTTTTGGAAAACTATTGGAGTGCATACAGAGAGTGTTTGTTTGGGACTTCTTAAGTTGTGTATAGTGTAGTGAGGGTGGCATCCATCATCCAACCCATTTTTTGACTCTTCAGGAGTGTAAGGGCCTGGGGCTAGGCAACTTATTCTCAGCATTAAGCACGAGAGCGACCAGTTGCTCCTCCCTTGGTGGGATTTTGTGAGTAGGAAACCCCAGCCACCACTCAGACGTAAGCACTGATGGGCCACATCCAACTGGAGTACCTTAACCCACTAGAGCACCAGGCATCATAAAGAAAAGAGAGAGAGACCAATAGTTGGTTTGGACCGAAGCATATACATGCCAATGCTGTTCTGATAACATGTTGTTGTTAGACACTCAGTGTTTTCTAGATCTCCTGTAATCATCCTCATAAATTTGACCTTTTTTTTTTTTTTTAAATACAAAATAGACTCGTTGTCCCAAGTATGATGAGCCAGAAGAGAGATCAGACTCATGCTCTGACCATCCTGTTGTGTGTACAAAATGAGAAACCAGGGCTTTGTTCACCCTCGCTGATCATGATAACTTTGCTGGCATATCAGCGAAGTGGTGCTTGTTAGGCCAGGGTGAGCAGCAGTGATTACTCCCGTCACACCATCTGCTGTGGAAACAAAATCAATCAAAATACTGGAAACTATGTTTGGTGCTGGCTGACAGTGACTGCTGAATTATAGTAAATGACATCATGGACTCTGTTATTTACCTAAGACTACCTCTTAAAAAACTTCAGTCATGTCTGAAAAATACTGTGAAATTCTAGTTTTGAGCCTGTACTTGGTGTTGACAATAACCTTGTTTTTCTTATCTTTTTTGCTAATAGCCTATAGTGCTTTCATTCTACGGTAAATTTATCACAGATGAAACAAAATATCACCAAGAGAATGTAACTACACCCAAGATTCAGCAGTGGTGAATGAATTTCCATTTGTGACGAAAGTTTGTTTATGTTATGAAGGCTGCATTGTCTTGGTATCTTTTCACATCCCAGCATGATTGTTGGTATGTGGACTGATATTGGAACAACCATGATTGCCAAACAGAAGGCAAGTAGTGCACTTACCAATGGTGATGATAACTTGCTAGGGTAATGTGAAAGCAGCCCAGGACAGGATATGGATGATTAAAAGAAGCAAGCATAAACTGTAATACTGATATTGTTTGCATAACACCGCATTTAAATTATCATATATTGTAATTTATTGGAAGTAAGAGGTTAGGTGTTTACTCTCAAATCTTGTGAACTAGTAACCGAGCTTTAGGCCCAAACAACTTGTTGTTGTTGTTGCCCTAGACTCATCTGAATGTGATTGTGGTGAACTAGACTGAAGTTGCCTTTGTCTTGCGTCTGTCATCCTCTTGTCAGGGGATAGGAAGAGAGTCAAGGGACATTTGTTCAACCCATATTGGTGCCAGCACATGAAGGCATATCTCTCAGCAGCCTGAAGAGGCACTGAGCACTATATATGGGAATGGCTGCTGATGTCTTCCCCAGATTCATACCACTAGCTTAGACACTGGTAAGGACTAAGATGTATGGCACCTAAGACATGTTTTCTCCTCAGAAATATATAATCAGTCTAGTGCAGATGTGATATTGGAGTAATTATACCAGCAGTTGTAAGGTTGTTTTGGGAGATACAACACTTTCATCCCCTTAGTCTCTATCCTTACACCTGAAGAGACTGCAAGTCAGGCCATTACTTCTCCCAAGTAAAGTTTGATCCCATCAAGGGTTTTTTTTTTTTTTTCCCCCAAGTATAATTTTTCCATCTGAACAGTTTATTAATCTTGTTACCAAGTCTGTCTATCTATCTATCGCCAGACGCCTCAATCCCGTTCGGGGTGGCCACAAACAAATCGCCTCCACGTCGCCCTGTCCCCCACCATTTCACTGCCCCGCTCCCAACTCACACACCCCTCTCTCATATACCTCTCCACACCATCCCTCCATCTCATCCTCGGCCTCCTGCTCACTCTTCCCTCCTCCACCTCACTCACATACACTCTCTTCGTCAGTCTTTCACCCTCCATCCTTTCCACATGGCCAAACCACCTCAGTGTATTCCTCCTAACGCGTCCTATCACATCCACATCCACACCACAACACTCCTTTATATCCTCATTTGTCAGCCTCTCTCTCCATGTGACTCCACAGGCTCCTCTTTAATAACTCCTTTCCATTGCTCTCACTCTTGACTTGTGTCCTTCCAGCAACGTCCAAGCTTCACTTCCATACGTTAGAGTGGTATCACGGTCATGTAGTAACTTTTTCACTTCCATGCTCACTTCCCTGCTTCTTATCACTGCTTTCAAGGAACCAGCAACCTTTCTTCCCTGCTGTACAGGCTCCTCTTTAATAACTCCTTTCCATTGCTCTCACTCTTGACTTGTGTCCTTCCAGCAACGTCCAAGCTTCACTTCCATACGTTAGAGTGGTATCACGGTCATGTAGTAACTTTTTCACTTCCATGCTCACTTCCCTGCTTCTTATCACTGCTTTCAAGGAACCAGCAACCTTTCTTCCCTGCTGTACCCTTTCAAGCACTTCACCCTCCAAACCTCCATCCTTACTCATCACACTACCCAAGTACTTAAACGTACTCACATTTTCCAATTCCTCATCATCCAACCTCGCTGTACAGTCACTGATTTCACCTCTCTCAAAGACCATCACTTTACTCTTCCCTACATTCACCTTTAGATTCCGTTTCTTGCACTCTCTCCCAAACTCAACCACCAAGCCTTGCAGCTCTCTTTCGTCTTCACTCAGCAACACAGTATCATCTGCAAACAACAGTACAGGGAGTTTCCAAACACAACCCTCACTCACCAGGGCCACTCCAGCATCCACTACCGTACCTTGTACCTCTTTTATTTCCCCATCCATGAACAGATTGAACAACCATGGAGACATGGCACATCCCTGTTTCAACCCAAACTTCAAAGAGAAAAATTCACTCAGTTCACCATCCACACGCACTGCAGCCTTAGCACCATCATACATACTCTTCACAGCATTCAACAACTTCCCATCTACTCCATATATTAGTGATATTGCCTTCATGTTTTGCATATTACTATTTTTCCTAAAAGCGCTATACTGTAGCTAATGTGTTGAAGTAGTATCGGTGTATGTAATGTATGAGGAAAGAAGTGTTAACAAAGAGTGTAAAAAGGTGAAGTTAAAGGAAGACTAAGGAGAGGAAAACAAGAATGTGGTGGAGAGTTACCATGGAGGAATATTTGAGTGAAGGTGGCATGATGGAATGGTGATGTGTTGTGATAGTGTTGGTGGTATTGGAGGAGTGTATGAGAAGTGGTATGAAGTGGCATGATGGAATGGTGGTGGGTTGTGGTTCTCTTGACAGTAATTTTGTTTAAGCTGTCTTGCATGAACTGTGGGTTCGGCATCTGGCATTAGAAAGAAGGCTAGATATCCTTGGTTAACACTGAATGTACAGCAATTCATACATATAACTCAGGGGTGGGCTCAGAATAGTACACCTTTTGATATAGCTACAACTGGTACAGGTTCTGTGAGTTGGGAGAAACTAGCATATTAGCTTTGTAGGTGGCTAGCAGTGGAGATTTATAGCATAAAAGGCAACTTGTAAGTGAATTACTATATGGCATAATAAGCTTACTTTTTATACACAGGCCTGTGAAAATCATCCATCTGGTGAACAAGGGACCATTGAGGAAGGCATGTTGCAGATAGGCCAGGACAAGTTGCAGTTGGAGTGTGGTGTCACTGGGTTGGTTTGTACTGTACTCTACTTTCTTACCGTTTACTAGTAGGTAAAAGAATTTAATGCCTACAATGTTTTGTTTCTGTACAGTACCTAAATTAGGGTTCCCTATCTTCTAATCATTGTGGACAAAATCACATTGATGTTGGTGAACTACATCACCTAGACACTTAAAATACCCTTGGAGTGAACATTGCCACTCATCAGAGCATCTATGTAAGCTAGACTTACCAGTGCAACTTACATGTCAGCTGCTGCTGAAAGCATCTATGTAAGCTAGACTTACCAGTGCAACTTACATGTCAGCTGCTGCTGAATCTCATCATCTGTAGTTTACCTTCAGAATGTGGATTCATAATTTGGGAAAAATTTCTTTCAAGGGGAAATTTGGGCATTCTCTGGAGGTTGTTGTATGTATTGTGAAAAAAATGAAAAGGGAAAATTCATTTGAATGTTTGCACAAAACGAACAGAATCTTCCGTCTGTCCTGTGTTGTAAGTCAGCATCATAAACATCTGTAGTAAGTATGTAACACAGGAGTTTGTAATGGTGCTTGAGCTGTTAGGTATAGTACCAGTGCCATTACCATCCCTGGCCTCAATTGTGCAAGTGTATTCATGAATAAAAGCTATTAATTGCTTGTGTCTGGTATTCAGATTGGGAGTGGAAAATGTCATAAGCAGATGGACTGGGTGAAACTGGCAGGTTTTAGAATAAAACCCTCTTTATTGGCACAAAGGGTGTGGTGCTGTATACCCGAGCACAGCCTAGAATGTGGTAAACATCTTTACATCGCTCAGCAGGAGAGAGAATTGTCAGTGTAAAATCATTGGCAAGGCATATAATTCCATGCCATTAACCTGCTGTGGGATGGTCTTGTGCATTCCAACACAGCCATAAACTGTAGGTTCATAGCATTGTTAACTTTATGTTGGCATCTAGTCCTGCTGCCTTTTTTTTTTTTTTTTTTTTTTTTTTTTTAAGACATCCGTCACATTTCACAGTTTTGTTTTATCATCGTGAGTTCCTTTTTTTTTTTCTTCTTCCATTTACTCTAGGACAGACTGCTTGTCCTTGTTGCTGTAGGCCATGTACTATGCTGCCTCATTTTTGTTGGTCTCCCCTTCAGTTAGTTCTTTTCCTTTGTAGTTTGTTATTTATATTTTCTGATTGTTTTCCATGTGTTTTTACCATGTTTTTCTTGCATCTTACTCATAGAGATGTTAGTTTTGCTGCTTTCACTCGGGTTTGTGTTTTGCCGTCGGCGTCATTTTCCCTAGAATGTCTGCTGGGGAAATGGACGCCAGGTGTAGGTTCTCCATGCCTTCCTTGTCCGTCTCTCTCATTGCCTATGTAAGTAATTGGCCGAGTCACATCTTCCTGTGTCATCTCCCTGGTGAAGGACTCCTTTGATGTTTGGTCTCCAAGACACCTTTGTTATCCTTAGATGAATTCCACCCAACAATGTAAATGATTTCCTGGCTTATAGGAAACCATTTGACTTGTCAGTGTAAAGCCACCTGAAGTAATAAAATGTGACAGGAAAGATGGGAGAAATAGGAAAAGAGGGCAGGCACAGGAAAAGAGTGATAAGGGCGAAGGACGAAGTAGGCAGCACTACATCAAGTGAGTGGGTGATGGTTACCCCCACCTACCACCTCCCAGAATAGCAACCGCTTAAAAAGAAGAAAACGCGGCAGGACAGCTGGGCCGCCTGGTGGCGCCATGTTTACATCTGGAAAGCTGGATGTGGGAGGTGAGTATTTCAGTTTTTTGTGGTGTCTGGTATAATATTTAGCACTGCTGGTAAAGCATATATCGACTATGAACACTGGTAGATTCTGATGGTAGGGCATTCTATCGTAACTGGAATCTGTCTTCTATGGAATTTGAAGAAATTTGTGACCATCCAAAGCCGTGGCCTGTGTGAGGAATTTATAATATGGCGTGGGTAGTGGGCATATACAAAATAAGTACCTATAAAATATAGAAGGTACATGGATACTCGCAGAACATTATTGGTAGCTGTCTAGCATAAAATTATGTACGTGTTATGGTGCAGCATGATTTTGAAATACGGTTTAGTTCTGTTGTAGGTGTTGCAGGTATATAATTTTAATTGGTGGATGCATTTAAGCCTTACAGATTGAATTGTTTGGCTTATAGCCCGGTAAAAATTGTCTATATTTTTACCGGTATTTGCAGGGCGTCTACTACCAGTTCATGTCTGTACGGTCCACTCCCACAGGTTACAAAATATTAGTAAAATCATCTGTATTTGATGGACTCATGTAATATGTCTTTCACAGATTTGTCAAGGTGCCTTGTTTGTAAATTTGGGTTGGCGGGGAGGTAAAACAGAGGCTTGCCAGACAAATATAATGTGGCTCTAATTCAGTACAATATGAAGTAGACTTGTAACTACAGGTTAACATGCTGGCATAACACATGAGTTAGATTAAAGAGTATGTACCTTGATTTATATAGTGTTATAGCATATATCTTTTTAATATAAGTCCTGCGTCTTAACCTGGCCTGTTTTTCTTCATTTACGGTATATATATTTCTGTAACATATGGCCAACATTTTTGTACTGGGACAGCATATGTCCTTTACATTTACAATAATTTAGCACCACATTTCAGTATTCAGCCAGGTTAAACAATTTATAATTGAATATTAAATTTTTGTGTTGCTTGTAAGGCAATATGAAAGCCATGGAGTAGATAAATGTCTCTGCTCTGAATTCTTACATTGCCTACTTCATATATAAACTTAGATTTACTTTGGTAACACCTAAACTCTGTTTACTTTAACTTGGCGTAAAATTGCCATCTAACCATCTTCAGTGTTGTGCTATAAGAAGAAATTAGCACTAACATACAGTAGACAATGGTGCTATATAGTCACGAAGAGGTGTTATGGAAAGGATTTGGAGCCACAGGCCAGTAGATTAGTATTGTGGTAGGTGTCATAACTATGCATGGTATTTTTGCGTGTCAACCAAGGAGGTTGGGTAACTCATTGTGTAAATAGTTCTTTATCCCAGTATTTGAAGAGACTTATCAGAACAGTTAATTAAGAAATTATAATATGGCTAGTTTATTTTGCATTTTCTGTGGTGTATTCAAAAGTGCTGTACGAACGCAGATTTGAATTTAAATTTCTACGACAGAAAAGACAATATCGAAAAGTTTATTTGACGTTTCTTAAAATCTGATATTGACACTCAGTCTTATTTACAGATATTACGAATAAGTTTTATTTATTTTTAAGTGAAAAGGGTCTGAATGGCACTGGGGTAATTATGGAAGGAAAATAACGAAATAATCGCAGCTCGAAGTATTCATAATACCCACTTCCGGCGTCTTGGGGCTATAAAAGGTGAGCACCTGCGTGAGCGAGTCACTCTCCTTAGCGTTGTTAAAGTGGTAAGTCGTATACATTTATCATTGTGTTATTAACCGCTAAGGTGTAGTTTTATCGGATTTTTCGAGACATCAAAATGTCTTCCTCTGACGTGGAAAAAGGCGGTGGTGACCGCGGTGAAGAGCGGTTTTATGTCGGAAAATGTTGGATTCCCAAACCCTTTTGGCAATGTGTAATTGAACTAGTCTATTTGTCAGTGTTTGTGTGTAATGTTGTTTGTGTTTTTATCCTGGAGTTTAATATTCTTGCCAGTAATCCCGATGAAGTGATTGGATCCCCGCCTGAACTTCACAAACAGGATTGGCTGGGTGGACCTGTCCTGCCTAGACTCAGGATGGAAATTTGGTGTTACTTTATCATTGAAATATTGATTGTAATGTTGGGATGTGTGATGAAGTGTTTTTGGAATGTACTTTATCTGTTGCCGGTGATGGTAGTTGGTGTGTTGCTGAAAATCCTTCCGTATTTTGCCTTGCAGTGGGCAACAAGCTCCATTTTTTTATGGTGAAGTGTTGCTTCCCCACCAGAATGAAGTGGGTGATTTTGGCACGCTATGGAATGTTAAGGTAACGTATGTGGGTTGGGTGTTTGTGTGGTCTTTTGTTCAGTATGGTGTTTGTATTTTGGTGTTCTGGTCCGTATATCGTTGGCAGCGGGATGTGGAACGCCTGACAGTGTGCTACGAGATCAGAATGAGGCAGGCAGAAAAGCAGTTTTGGGAAGCTGTGGAGCAGATGGCCGGCACGGAAAGGTGTGTTATTGAGAAGGAAACTGAGGGAGGCGCGGCTTTAAGGCAAGTAGAACCGGTGGTGGTAACAGGTAACCCATTCCTGACCGTTACCTATGGCAAAAATGACTACCTCTTTTATGATCACTATCCCTGAGCGGTTGGTTTTGATTTGAATTGTTTTCTGTCTCACCTTAGTTTCTGACAGGAAATTATTCTTCATCTTATCGTATACGTTTTGGAGTATTTTTTGCTCTTGCTTTTCTTGCATGAAGTTCTTTGACAAGGAATTGGGTTGTAAGGAATTGGAGACTGAGGAAGAGGCCCATCCCTGGCTAAACAAAACCCTCAGATTGATGATAATTCCTTACGCGAACCCCCAGGGGTGATGGATTGTGCAGTACTGTAGTAAGGCAGTACAATCCAGCCAAAGGCCTACCACTTGTATGTTTAGTCTGGGGTTAACTTTCGGAATTACACCCAACTGACGGCCACTGAAAATTATTAGCTCATTACTGAACTTGTAATTCTAAGCACTTTTTCTTACATAAATGTTAATGTAATAGTTTAGTTCACACTTTAGAATTAAAAGATAACTTTTTTAAAAAGTTCGTACATGGGAATAGAATTGTATTTTATAGGCTTACAACTTCTTGCCTCCTTGTCTGTTAAGTGGGACTCTATGCCTTTCCCGCTTGCATATTTCCTTTCTTATGGGTAATCATCACCAGGAATCCTCAGCCAGGAACAACGCTCGCCCCGTCGTTTCAAAACAAACCATAGGTTTTTCTCGAAAATATGCTCAATGTGTTTCCTAGGCTAAATTACTGCTTAAGACCTTACCTATCCCACTGGGGCTGCTTGGCTGTGGTTCTGAGACGAATACCCATACAGAACGGAAATGTATTTGTGTAGCATGTAATATCTTAGCTGTGATAAAGTGTTTGATAGCAAATACTCAGCAATATGTAACCTTTGGTGCTAAATTACGATTTTTTTTTTTTTTCATGCGAGGAAGAAGGAACCAAAGGCCATGAGCCCGCAGTAACAGTTCCCTCCAAGAGAAAAACAAAATACAATAGAGAGCCAAATTCAAGATCCGATCATTTTGAGATGCCTGGACACACTGCGTTTGAAAGAATGGAGATCATAGGCAGTAGGAAATACAGATAGAGGGAGACAGTTCCAGAGCTGACCTGTTGCATAAATGAAAGACTGGGAGTAACGGTTAACTCTTGCATTAGAGAGTTGGACAGAAAAGGGATGAGAGTTTGCTGCCAGACGGGTGCTACGCGCCCGTCGTAGAGGTGGAGGAATGCAAGCAGACAGTTCAGAGGAGCAGTGACCATTAAAGTAGCGATAGAAAAGAGATAAAGATGCAACAGTGCGGCGAAGAGACAGAGGTTGAAGGGAGTCAGTAAGAGGAGGAGAGTTAATGAGACAAAAAGCCTTTGACTCCACCCTATTGAGAAGAGCTGTATGTGGGGAGCCTCCCCACACATGAGAGTTGTATTCCACACAGGGGCGGATAAAACCGCCAACAATTGTGCAGGGGTAAAGAAACAAGGGAGTCGGCTTAGCACACCCAATCTCTTGGAAGCAGATTTTACAAGAGATGTAATATGATCTTTCCAAGATAAGTCCCGAGTAAATGAAACCCCAAGCATGTTCAAGGATGATGCAGGATTAAGCTGAATATTATTAAACATTAATGGGTATACCTGTGGAAGATTTTCTCGGGTTGATAGGTGTAAGAACTGAGTCTTAGATGCATTAAAGACAACCATATTATTTTTACCCCAGTCAGAGATACGAGCCAAGTCAGACATTAGGTGTGCCATAGCCTCATCCCTTGTTTTTTGAAGTAACTGTTGAGATGGGCGTTGCGGGAACCGAATGGAAAGGTGAAGGGTGGAGTCATCAGCGTATGAGTGGATAGGGTTAGATGTACAGCTTAGAAGATCATTGATGAATAAAAGGAAGAGAGTTGGTGATAGGACAGAGCCCTGAGGAACACCACTGTTGATAGATCTAGGAGAAGAACGATGGCCGTCTACAACAGCGGCTATAGAACGACCAGAAAGGAAGCTAGCGATGAAGGCACAGATAGAAGGATAGAAACCGTAGGAGGGCAGTTTGGAAATTAAAGATTTATGCCAGACTCGATCGAAAGCCTTTGAGATGTAAAGTGCAATGGCAAAGCTTTCGCCAAAGTCCCGATAGGAGGATGACCAGGAGTCTGAAAGGTAGGTGAGAAGATCGCCACTGGAGCGTCCCTGACGGAACCCGTACTGACGATCGGAAAGAAGGTTGTGATAGGAAAGATGCCTTAAAATTTTTCTATTAAGAATTGACTCGAAAACTTTTGAAAAACAGGACGTTAAAGCAATTGGACGATAGTTGGAGGGTTGGGAGTGGTCACCCTTCTTTGGGACTGGCTGAATGAGAGCAAACTTCCAGCAAGAAGGAAAGGTACAAGTTGACAGACAAAGGCGAAAGAGTTTGCCTAGGCAGGGTGTAAGCACAGAAGCACAGTTCTTGAGAACAACAGGAGGGACCCCATCAGGCCCATATGCCTTGTTAGTACTGAGGCCAGTGATGGCAGAAAATACATCAACTGAAGATATTTTAATGTCAGCCATGAGGAAGTCAGAGGGGAGAAGTGATGGAGGAACAGCACCCGAATCGTCTAAGGTGGAATTGGAGGAGAAAGTCTGTACGAAGAGATCTGCTTTATCAGTAGAAGAAATAGCTACAGAACCATCAGAGTAGAAAAGAGGAGGGAAGGATGATGAGGTAAAGTTGTTAGAAAGATTTTTGGCAAGGTTCCAGAAGGAGCAGGAAGAATTCGAGTTGGAGAGTTGAGAGCATTTAGTATGGATGAAATTATTTTTAGTAGAGCGAAGAACAGACTTAGCACGATTCCGGGCCGAAAGGTAAAGATGATGTGATTCAGGGGTGGGTTGGCTCCAGTACCTTTTGTAGGCCTTCTCCTTGTTGCGGACAGCATTAGAAAAAGCGTGATTAGACCAAGGCTTTCTTGCGTTAGTCAAAGGATGTGAGAAAGGAATGTATGCTTCCATGCCCGAGAGAATAACCTCCATAATGCGCAAGGCACACTCAGATGGCTCATGGCCATGGAAGCAATAATCATTCCACGGAAAATCAAAGAAGTACTGCCTGAGGGCCTCCCAGTTCGCGGCTCCAAAATGCCACAGACGACGTTTCCCTGGAGGGTCCACAGGCCGTACCGGAGTGATAGGACAGGTTAAGGTAATAAGGTTGTGATCGGAGGAGCCTAACGGAGAGAAAAGATTAACAGAGTAAGCAGAAGGATTAGTTGTGAGGAAGAGGTCAAGTATGTTGGAGCTCTCTCCAAGGCGGTCAGGGATACGGGTAGGGTGCTGTACAAGCTGCTCTAGGTCATTAAGGATAGAAAAGATGTAGGCTTGTTCGCCAGGTGGATCTGTGAAAGGAGAGGTGAGCCAAAGGTGGTGGTGAACATTGAAATCTCCAAGAATGGAGATTTCAGAGAAAGGAGAAATGGATAGAATGTGTTCCGTCGTAGAAGTAAGATAGTCGAAGAATTTTTGATAGTCAGTAGAATTAGGGGATAAGTAAACAGCACAGATATATTTAGTCAGAGAATGACAGGAAAGCCGAAGCCAGAGTGTGGAGAATTCAGAAGAATCAAGTTCAGGAACACGAGAGCAAGATAAGTCGTTGCGTATGTATACACAACAGCCACCTTTGGCTTTGAAATGAGTATAGAGAAAGTAGGAGGATACAGAAAAAGGGTTTGCTGTCGGTTGCCTCAGACAGCTGAGTCTCCGTCAGAAAAAGAAGGTGAGGTTTAGAGGAGGAGGGGTGGTGCTCAACAGAGCGAAAGTTAGATGAAAGGCCGCGAATGTTGCAGAAATGAAGAAGAAGAGAGTCAGACAGTGGTTCCAGGCA
This sequence comes from Coenobita brevimanus, assembly GCF_032717465.1. Lineage (NCBI taxonomy): Eukaryota > Metazoa > Arthropoda > Malacostraca > Decapoda > Coenobitidae > Coenobita > Coenobita brevimanus. Next base: position 16,665,600 of record NC_137049.1, on the reverse strand, counting down.
CCTGGAGTCGTCACCGGGAGAGGGGCAGATGGCGGGGGCATTTATGGTCCCCCCCCCCTGGGGACTCCGAGGCTTGATTAATCGACGCCATTTTTGTTGAATTTTGAATAGGAAGTGTGGTGTGTACTGTGCATGTAGTTTGGTGAAGATAGTTAGAGAAATTTGTACTGGAGAGCATGCTGGCCTACTCTCTGTGTAACTGAGACACTGAAAAAGTTCAGCAAAGGGGGATGGTCAGGAACTAGTCCTGAGGGCTGATGAAACGGGAGCTCCAGCACTCCCTGTCATCAGCTTTCCATCGACCTCGGGAGTACTGCCCTGCTCGACTGGTGCTACAGTATACTCCTGCAAAATACACACCATACACTATACACGGGCTGCTTTACACACCATACACTATAGACACGGGATGCTTTACACACCATACACTATACACGGGATGCTTTACACACCATACACGTGTATGGTGTGTAAAGCATTCCGATGCTAATATGAGCTGATAAATACCTACAAATGTCCTGATTGCGGGTATTTCTCGCCTCTACAGTTTTACGGCCAGTATGCAGTTATAGAAATAAACTGCTACAAGGATGGAAGAAGTGGTTTATCTTGACCCAGAGTGTATGGTGTGTAAAGCATCCCGTGTATGGTGTGTAAAGCATCCCGTGTATAGTGTATGGTGTGTAAAGCATCCCGTGTATAGTGTATGGTGTGTGAAGCATCCCGTGTATGGTGTATGGTGTGTAAAGCATCCCGTGTATAGTGTATGGTGTGTAAAGCATCCCGTGTATAGTATATGGTGTGTAAAACATCCCGTGTATAGTGCATGGTGTGTATAGCATCCCGTGTATAGTGTATGGTGTGTAAAGCATCCCGTGTATGGTGTGTAAAGCATCCCGTGTATAGTGTATGGTGTGTAAAGCATCCCGTGTATAGTGTATGGTGTGTAAAGCATCCCGTGTATAGTGTATGGTGTGTAAAGCATCCCGTGTATAGTGTATGGTGTGTAAAGCATCCCGTGTATAGTGTATGGTGTGTAAAGCATCCCGTGTATAGTGTATGGTGTGTAAAGCATCCCGTGTATAGTGTATGGTGTGTAAAGCATCCCGTGTATAGTGTATGGTGTGTAAAGCATCCCGTGTATAGTGTATGGTGTGTAAAGCAGCCCGTGTATAGTGTATGGTGTGTAAAGCAGCCCGTGTATAGTGTATGGTGTGTAAAGCAGCCCGTGTACAGTGTATGGTGTGTAAAGCAGCCCGTGTATAGTGTATGGTGTGTAAAGCAGCCCGTGTATAGTGTATGGTGTGTAAAGCATCCCGTGTATAGTGTATGGTGTGTAAAGCATCCCGTGTATAGTGTATGGTGTGTAAAGCATCCCGTGTATAGTGTATGGTGTGTAAAGCATCCCGTGTATAGTGTATGGTGTGTAAAGCAGCCCGTGTATAGTGTATGGTGTGTAAAGCATCCCGTGTATAGTGTATGGTGTGTAAAGCATCCCGTGAATAGTGTATGGTGTGTAAAGCAGCCAGTGTATAGTGTATGGTGTGTAAAGCAGCCCGTGTATAGTGTATGGTGTGTATAGCATCCCGTGTATAGTGTATGGTGTGTAAAGCATCCCGTGTATAGTGTATGGTGTGTAAAGCATCCCGTGTATAGTGTATGGTGTGTATAGCATCCCGTGTATAGTGTATGGTGTGTACAGCATCCCGTGTATAGTGTATGGTGTGTAAAGCAACCCGTGTATAGTGTATGGTGTGTAAAGCAGCCCGTGTGTAGTATCCTAAGGCCGCCATAATAAACATCCGTGGTAAATATTTTTGTACGTACTGTACTTAGTAAATAAGGAGGAGGGGAGAGTCTCATTCTCCTAAGTCTTTTATTGCATCAGCGTTAAAATAAACTAACCTATCCTAATTTAACCTAATCTAACCAAACCTGATTTTAACCAGATGCGATAGATGTGTAGAAAAGAGAAATTGCTTAAAAACATAAACTGAATAATGAACATATTAATTGCAGTGTTTGTTAGTTGGTGTAATTCCAATACAATAGCACTATGGTAAGTAACTGTTATATAGTGGCGCCTATGAAGTTACAAGGATTATTTATTAACCTCAAGACAGGTGTAACTCCAAACCTTGTCTCTCAGTCCATTTAACTCTCTTTACTGTGCTGTATATGTATAGAACCTATAATTATAACTCAAGCCTCTCCCCCCTTACCCCCTCCCCCAAAACAAATATATATTGCCTAAACATACTGACATGATTCTTAAAACATTATACTTGTCCCCTTTTCATTCGCCGATAAAGCACGACATAAAACAGTAATATCATAAGGGCATAAAGCAACAAATTGTGTCAGTCACCTTGACAGACGACAATGACTGGCCTGCCCTTCTTCCTGTGGTAGAAAAGTACAGTATAGAGGAAAGCAGGCACTTCCAAAATAGCCCAATTTTATCCATATTGAAAACCTTGGCTTTTTGTAGCCACCTTCCTATCAATGTCTTCACAAGAGGAAGTGTAGTGCTTTACTGATCGTAGTGATACCCATTCTGTTTGACAAACTGGTTCAGCCATCATTTACTCACACAAAACACCTGGATTGACTGTACTTATATTGTACATCTTTACCATAAAATTTCTTGTTCTTTTGACACAAGTGATTGTCTTGGATGTACTGTACAACTTTACCATAAACTTGCTTGTTCTTTTGACACAAGTGAATGTCATTGATGTACAACTTTACCATAAACTTGCTTGTTCTTTTGTCACAAGTGATTGTCATTGATGTACAACTTTACCATAAACTTGCTTGTTCTTTTGACACAAGTGATTGTCATTGATGTACAACATTACCATAAACTTGCTTGTTCTTTTGACACAAGTGAATATCATTGATGTACAACTTTACCATAAACTTGCTTGCTCTTTTGACCCAACTGAATGTCGTTGATGTACAACTTGCTTGTTCTTTTGACACAGCTGAGTGTCATTGATGAGCAGATTATGTTCACGATGGGCACAGATATACTTCATTAATATATTCTCTTAATTAACACATCATCCCTCACATGGCATCTTTCCACACGTTGCAGTCCCATCCGAGTTGCAACATCAATCTTGTCACGGTTCCTTCTCACTGTGCAAACTGTGCACTCGTTGACACCACTTACATGAGCACCATCAGCCCCTTATTGTGTTGCCTAATCACCGTAGCTTTTCCTTTATAGTGTGCATATTAAGGGTTACACACACACACACACACACACACACACACACACACACACACACACACACACACACACACACACACACACACACACACACACACACACACACACACACACATTTTCTGATCAGCTATCTACTTAAATACATTGCTATACGTACACTCAGTAAACAACTGTATTACTATTATGTGTAGAGGCCATGAACCATGCTGGCACACACACGTACCTATCCACACACTTTCATCATTTTTCTGACCAACTAACTAGTTAGTTGACACGAGAGTTAACAGTTGCTATTCGTACACTTAGATAAACAACTGTATTACCATTATATCTAAAGTCCATGAACCATGCTGGCATGTATAGGTCTTTTCATTTGATGGCAGCTCTTTCGTGTCACAACATGGAGTCATTTCCATCCCCAAACCCACAATGCCGACATTTCCCCTGCAGAACCTCATCCTAAGTCTTTAATTGGTCTACCTCTGGCCATGTTTTCCTTCACACTGATAGCTGTGACCCTCCTCATATCCGTTTATTGCAGCTGCAACTTGTGGCATCAATCATCCCGGTTAGCATAAGTCTTAGGCAATGCCAAGTAACACGGTGAGTCCAGAATAATGTGAGTCTGACATTCCTTCACTCCATTTGGAACGGAATGATTCACAACATTACACTTTGTTATACTGAATTTACTGCAGATTTAGTCAAGTAATGTGTTATAGGCTAGGTCACTAGGCCAAGTAACACGGTGAGTCCAGAATAATGTGAGTCTGACATTCCTTCACTCCATTTGGAACGGAATGATGCACAACATTGCACTTTGTTATACTGAATTTACTGTTGATGTATTCAGCTAATGCGTGTTGTGTGACATTCCTACACTCCATTTGATACGCAGTGATACACAATAACATTACACTTTGTTATATTGAACTTACTGTTGATTTATTCAAGTACTACGTTACTGAACCCAACAGTTTCGTCCCTTTTTTTATTATTTATTTATTTATTTTTTTTTTCAATTTAACTTGTCGTAGATTTGTTTGTCATTCAGCCTTATTGCTTGTAGCTTAGTGGTAAAATGAGACTATGTACTTTGAATCCTTTCCGTAATGCTTCTTTGTGATGTAGCATCATATTTCATTGTTAGTTTCTTGCAGCTCCAGAGAAAGAGATGGCAGTTTTAGGTAAAGGTAAAGAGTATACACTATACAGTAATGAGTGTGTGAGGTGTGAAAGGACAGATGACAGTCGATCAGGGCATGTGTAACAAATCTCGTGGTTTTATTCTTTATGGGGACCAATAGGAAGTACAGGTAGTCTCGTTCGGTTTACGGAAAAGTCGACCTTCTGTATTATTGTTTTTATTAGTAGTAGTAGTGTTTGTGGGGCAGAGATGTTAGAGTTCTCGTGTCTTCGTTTTAATGTTATTGCTGATATTTGTGTGTTGGCAAGAGGAGCAGATGAAACTGCAGCAACTGGTTGTGTATTACTGGGTAAGACATTGATTGGTTTATTGTTGTGAAGATATGAAGAATACGTGTGGGTTGCCACACACACCCTTCAGCAAGCACATTTATGCACAGTCTGTGGTTACAAATGTGTACAAATAGTGTACAACAAAAGGAGATGGTGGGTCTTGCCACACACACCCAACAAAGAGAGATGTTGTAGCATACCTTTAGTATGTATATACTATAAAATGTGAAGGAATCCATAAGATATATCATTTATACAGAACAGAAAAGTAGCACTGGAGAAGTTTATGGTGGATTGGTGCATCAAATAAGTCTGATCGGTGCACAGGGAGTGCGATGTAAACAAAGCCAACGCAGTAGTAGCATTGGTGGTGGTGGTATGCTTAACTACCACCACCAACATTAATACTACTACTATTGCCACAACTATTGCTACTACTACTACTAATTATGATTATAATTTTGTAATAATACTAATCAGTATCATCATCATCATCATCATCATCATCATCCGGACCTCCTTTCCCTCCCTAGGGCAGCGTGAGGAGTAGCAATGTCCAGACAGCCCAAATTTGCCCAATCCAATGAGCCACGCTTCCACTGACTCATTCAAGCCCCCGGAATCCTGGCTCTATCGGATACGCCAAAAACATTCACCACGTTTTGTAGCTTCACATAAACGTACCCGATTGAGTCCATTCGGACGCTGCCACGTTAAAAAGGGGTGCCAAATCCCTGATCATGCACCTCTTCTCACAGCATTCATCCAGCCAGTTCGATCTCTTGTCAGTTCCCTAGCCTCACCGACTTCCAAACCACTCTTCCTCACACACTCATCCTCCATATCTCTCCACCTTCTCCTTGGCCTACCTCGCCTCCTCCCTCCTTCAAATTCGCTCAGATTTACCTTTTTCACCACTCTATTGTTATCCATTCTCTCCACGTGACCATACCATCTCACTATACTTCCGTCGATTCTGGTGTCCACCGATTTCCTCACTCCACATCTTTCTCGAATCACATTATTTCGCATCCTATCCACCCTCTGTACTCGACATACATTCCTCAACAGTCCCATCTCCACTGCTCTTACTCTTGACTTTTCATTTTCATGCCACACCATAGTCTCACATCCACAAGTTAAAGTTTGCACTAAGACTCTTTCATGTAAGCCCCTTGCAGCTGCAACACTCAAGCTTCTGTTTCATATCAAGGACTTCGTTGCACCAGCTACTTTTCTTCCTTGTGTCACTCTACTTTCAACTTCATTTGCACATTTTCCTCTTTTTTCTATCACTGTATCCAGGTATTTGAAGTCTCTCACCAGTTCCAATCTCTCTCCATTCAATGTAACATCGCACTGGGAGTCACCTTCTCTCTCAATAACCATCACTACTCTTTTCTACATTTACTCTCAAGGCACGACGCTCACAGACCTCAGCAAAAATCAGCACTAGCCTACCAAGTTTTTGTCTGGTACTTGCAAGCAGTACTGCATCATCAGCATACAACAAATTTGAGATATTCCATTCATCACCATTCATTACCAACGCCATCCCTCTCTCCATTACTTGTGTTTTCACTTCTCTCGTCACCCCATCCATATATGCATTGAACAACCATGTGGACATCACACAACCTTGTCGCACGCCCACACCGATCGTGAACCATTCATTTAGATACCCATTAAGTCTTATACATGCTTCACTACCATCATAAAAACTCTTGACGGCACCTAACAGTTTGCCATCTACACCGTACATGCGCAAAGCTTTCCACAATCCTTCTCTGTCCACTTTGTCGCATGCTTTTTCCAGATCCATGAATGCCATAAACACCTTATGGTCCTTCACACAAACCTTCTCTGCTATCTGTCTCACTGCAATATTTGATCCACACGTCCTCTGCCACTTCTAAAGCCACCCTGTTGATCACTCACTAGGACTCCTGATATCTCTCTTACTTTCTCTATGATAATTCTTCCATAAACCTTCCCTACCACACTCAATAAACTTATGTCACAATAATTCTTGCACTCACTTCGCTCACCTTTATTTTTGTACAGGGGTATAATCATCGTCATCATCCAATCCTGTGGTGCCCCATGAGGAGTGTAGGAGCCAAGGGCTAGGCAAGTTGGCCCTGACATTTAAGATGAGAGTGACCAACCTCACTCTTCCCTGAGTGGCATTGCGTGAGCAATAAACCCCAACCACCCGCTGGATATAAACCTTCACCGGCTCAATCCGATTGGAGCGCCGTAATTACCCACTAAACCACCAGGCGCCAAAATCTGGTTATATGGTTACCACCCAGCGTAGTAAATGGTGTCCTGGTGTAAGGAAACCATTTGGCTTGTCACTCATTGTAGTCACCCACAGGCAAGAAGGAAGAGGAAAGAATGAAGGGAAAGACAGACTGAAGAGGGCATATAAAGTCACCCGTAGGCAGATGGACGGGGAAAGAATGAAGGAAAGAAAGACAGGAGACAATGTTTCAAAATGCGAAGACGGAAGTGCCATATATTTCTTTGATAGACTGGACATGTCATGCAGATTTTCTTTATTTCTTTAACTGACTGGGTGTTATAACAAAATACAGAATATGTGAAGTATATACACAAGTAATCGGTGAAGCATGTTTAAATAGACCCGCGGTGGCAATATGAGTCGCTGCGCCGCGCATGTCCAACAGATCAAGAGTACCAATATTTCGGATGATTATTTATTGCTTCAGTTGTACTCCAGCAGATTAGTCGCATAGGTGTGAAGAAATTATACAACTGTATGTTATTATACCCCATGTGTAGTAATTAAGTAGTACTAGGCGTGACTGATTTATAGACGCTTAGAAAGTTTACGGTGTGGTTTTTGACGCCCTGGCACGGGATGGTTGTCACCCCTGCTTTTCCCATCATCGGCAGGATCTCACGCTGTCTCGTTGGTAACGTAGCTACAGCTGCAGTTCAGTGCCGTGGGGCGTGGTGGCAAGGCGAAGGTAGTATTGTGCTTTTTTTTTTTTTTTTTTTTTTTTTTTTTCGTGTGCGTTCCCGTGATCTTCGAAACTACGAGTGACTGTTGTTGGTGGCCTGGTGGTGGTGTCCGTCTCGAAGTGTACAGGAGACAGGTGGAGGCTGTGTCAAACGAAGGGCCAGGTGGAGGACTGATTGGCTTCCCCCTACGCCATCTGCAAGGAAGGTCAGCCATTTTTATCATTCGTCCATGTTCTGGGTGGCATTGGAGGCGTTACAGCACTTGTTTATTGATGATTCATTTTGCGTATTTCACGTAAGCGTCCTGTTTTATGCCAGTTATGTAGTTTGAATATGGATATATTTTATATTGATAACACAGGATATTGGTATGTAATGAGCAGAGTAAATAATAAAGGAAGTTGGGACATTTGCGGTCTTTTGGGACACCGATTATCCAGTTATTGAGAGCGTCTTTTGCGATAATGGTAAATGTACAGGTTAATCAGCAGAGAAACCTTAACAGTTCACTTACAGTATTGTTAGTTTGCTCAGTATTTTTTTATTTATGGTGGTAAAGGGCTACTTTGTGGCGAATTTGTTTCCCGATTGTTTTTATTATCCATGTTTTACTTCCCCGACGCGTGGTGTTTCCTGGGCGTAATGGCGGACACACTAAACGCTAAGCAACTGTACCGAGATAAGTTTGGTGTTCCCTTTCGGTGCCTCTGGTTATTACCGTTGGATAAGTTAGGATAGATTGGGTTTGGTTATGTTAAGTAAGGTTATGTTAGAGATTGGATTAGATTAGGTTAGGACGTTTTGCTAAGTTAAGATTAGATTAAGGATAAGCCGAATATGTGAGGTCAGGTTGCAATAGCTGTAAAAATAAATTTCAGTTGATTAGAGTACGTTTTAGAAAGTCTGCCATTACGCCTGAGAAGCCAACACGAGTGAATCGGATGAGCATTGACAAAAACAACAGGGAAACAAAACAAATCATTTATTATCATAAGTCATTAGAAAAATACAGAAAACAACCTGGGACAGGAGGAAGTGAATCAGTAAGGTATTTCTGCGGCCTAAACCGTATGTTTACCGTGATGTTATATAAACACTTTCTTTACTGTGTCAAGCATTATTTTGTAGCTAATCCGTAAGGAGACATAAATAGGACCACATTTAAGAGATTACTTTTTTTTTTTTTTTTTTAACCTCTGAACTGAATTAGTGACTTCGTAAATATGTGCAAAAGTGCTTTTTCAAGTACGATGGGGATCCATCAGTAAACATAAGGGATAGATCAGGTTAGGGTAGGATAAGTAAGATTGGGTTTTTACTCTAATTTAGGGTAAGTTTTTAAAATTGTAATTTCGTTAAAAAATGACGTTCTAAGATGTCGCCCGTCTGCACTCACCCGGTAAGATGGCGTCCGTCTGGCTTCGGCATCCGGGCATCGTTAGGGACTAAACAGACTGCTTTAAAAACTCTTCACCACTTCTAAAAGAATTAAAATGTGGTAAAAACTTGAAAACGCAGTCATAAAATACTCAAAGAATCCCATGGAAAACTATGGTGAAGAAAGTGGTCGTACAGTTCTCTAGAACTGTGCTTCTGTGCTTACACTCTGCTTAGGCAAACTCTTTCGCCTTTCTGTCAACTTGTACCTTTCCTTCTTGCTGGAAGTTTGCTCTCATTCAGCCAGTCCCAAAGAAGGGTGACCACTCCCAACCCTCCAACTATCGTCCAATTGCTTTAACGTCTTGTATTTCAAAAGTTTTCGAGTTAATTCTCAATAGAAAAATTTTAAGGCATCTTTCCTATCACAACCTTCTTTCCGATCGTCAGTACGGGTTCCGTCAGGGACGCTCCAGTGGCGATCTTCTCACCTACCTTTCAGACTCCTGGTCATCCTCCTTTCGAGACTTTGGCGAAAGCTTTGCCATTGCACTTGACATCTCAAAGGCTTTCGATCGAGTCTGGCATAAATCTTTAATTTCCAAACTGCCCTCCTACGGTTTCTATCCTTCTATCTGTGCCTTCATCGCTAGCTTCCTTTCTGGTCGTTCTATAGCCGCTGTTGTAGACGGCCATCGTTCTTCTAGATCTGTCAACAGTGGTGTTCCTCAGGGCTCTGTCCTATCACCAACTGTCTTCCTTTTATTCATCAGTGAACTTCTAAGCTGTACATCTAACCCTATCCACTCATACGCTGATGACTCCACCCTTCACCTTTCCATTCGGTTCCCGCAACGCCCATCTCAACAGTTACTTCAACAAACAAAGGATGAGGCTATGGCACACCTAAAGTCTGACTTGGTTCGTATCTCTGACTAGGGTAAAAATAATATGGTTGTTTTTAATGCATCTAAGACTCATTTCTTACACCTATCAACCGGACAAAATCTTCCACAGGTATACCCACTAATGTTTAATAATATTCAGCTTAATCCTGCATCATCCTTGAAAATGCTTGGGGTTTCATTTACTCGGGACTTATCTTGGAAAGATCATATTACATCTCTTGTAAAATCTGCTTCCAAGAGATTGGGTGTGCTAAGCCGACTCCCTTCTTTCTTTACCCCTGCACAATTGTTGACTCTATACAGGGGTTTTATCCACCCCTGTGTGGAATACAACTCTCATGTGTGGAGAGGCTCCCCACATACAGCTCTTCTCAATAGGGTGGAGTCAAAGGCTTTTCGTCTCATTAACTCTCCTCTTACTGACTCACTTCAACCTCTGTCTCTTCGCCACACTGTTGCATCTTTATCTCTTTTCTATCGCTACTTCAATGGTCACTGCTCCTCTGAACTGTCTGCATGCATTCCTCCACCCCTACGACGGGCGCGTAGCACCCGTCTGGCAGCAAACTCTCATCCCTTTTCTGTCCAACTCTCTAATGCAAGAGTTAACCGTTACTCCCAGTCTTTCATTTATGCAACAGGTCAACTCTGGAACTGTCTCCCTCTGCCTATGATCTCCAGTCTTTCAAACGCAGTGTGTCCAGGCATCTCAAAATGATCGGATCTTGACTTTGGCTCTCTCTTGTATTTTGTTTTTCTCTTGGAGGGAACTGTTACTGCGGGCTCATGGCCTTTGGTTCCTTCTTCCTCGCATATATATATATATATATATATATATATATATATATATATATATATATATATATATATATACCCTTACGGATTAACATTGTGTAGCCGTGATAAATAGCTGGACGTTAAGTGCAGTGAAGAATTTTTAATAACCCTTCTTTAACAAATGAACTGCATCCCCTACAAGTAAGAAGGAATGTTGCCTCCCTTGCATTATTTTACAGATACTTTTATGGCAAATGCTTAGACAATGTTGCATCCATTATGCAACATTCCACGCCTCCAGTGCTACACGGGCGTCTGGTAGCGCTCTTGACTGTCACATTGCCATGTTGCAGAACTTGTGCCTATCAAAATTCATTTATTCCCCGAACTGCATATCTTTGGAATTCCCTTCTCCTGAATAGTTTCCCCCCCCCCCCAAACTTCAGCCTACAGCAGTTCAAGTCCAACTGTTACAGTTTAATGAATGAAGGACACATGTAATCTGGTGTAGCTATGGGTTTTATTTGATTTTTATTCCTCTGTTCACTAAAAAAAATTAAAAAAAAGTACACCAATCATTATTATTATCGTTATCCAGCCACAGGGTGACTCATATTGAGGGGTTTTGATTCTCTCTCTCTCTCTCCATGCCTCAGTTCCGTGCACGTCTTCTTTCTACATTGTCTTTTTCTACAGCTAACATTATAACACCTTTTTCCACACTTTTATCACCCAGCCTTTACACCTGTACACCAAAACCTTCCCACACCAAGTTTTTTTTTTTTTTTTTTTTTTTTTTTTCACAAGTTATACATCTTCCTTCCCACGCCTGAGTTATCCACACGTTATTCTTTCCCACACCTCATACACCTACACCTCCCCACATCTACATATTATTTTTACACGTAATACACATCGGCCCTTCCCACACCCCGTTGTTTTCATGGTACTCGTTTTACACACATCATTTACACACAGATCTTTATGCTTCATTTTTCACACTTTTTCTTCACCCATTTATTTATTTACTTATTTTTCACTTTAAGCATCTCTCCTCAACACCCTTTTTTCGCACCAATTTTACACACTTAACATTCACACTTTTTCCCATAGACTAACTTTTTTGCCACACTACCCTTTTTCTACACCTTAAACACTTACACCTCCACACTTAGCATCGATTTTATTCCCTGCACTTTTCGGTCATACATTTCCATCTTTCGTCTCTTCCCACATCTTTGTTTCAGTTCTTCCTGTTTTAACACCTGCTTTTACACATCTCTCCCCCCCCCCTTTTCCCCCACAATTATACATTTAACATCTACCTCTTCCTTTAGTTTTTGTTTACAGTACACCTACACACCTCTGTGAAAGCTTCTTGTTTTCAACACATCAAACTCCTGTCCCTTCCAACATTAAAATTCTTATCCCACTCCCCTCACATTCACTTTTTTTTTTTTTTTTTTTTTTCTTCCGTACCCTTAACATGGCTCTCCCCACACCTTCGTTTTCCACTCATTATCACCACACCATCTTTTCTGACAGACTACACTGCTTACACTTCCTCCTCCTCCTCCTCCTCCTCCTCCTCGACACCACCATACTCCCCTTCCCACAGTATATACACGTCAACACTCCACCACACCCATACATTCAAACGCCTTCACGGCAAAACCCTTTTCTTTCATTTTCCACCATCACCCCCAAACCATCCTTAATTGCTTTGTCTACAGCCCAGCCATCGTACTTATGTGCTCTCTCTCTCTCTCTCTCTCTCTCTCTCTCTCTCTCTCTCTCTCTCTGACCTTCTTTAACTTTCTGAGATCTTTGAAACCCCTTCAGTCCAATCAGCCCTTCCAAATCATAGTAAAATTGACGAGGAATAGTAAAAATATAATGTAAGGACAACCAGCTGCTAGAAATAGATTATTTTATCTTATAACCTTGAACTATGACGTAACGACTCTACTGTAACTTGACCTAGACGTCAGTGTATACAACCTACAAAAGATTAGGTTAGTCGATCAAGGCCTTCCTTAGTTAATAGTAGCCACAACAGACAGACACACGATCACGTATATGGAGACGACTTATACTTAAGTAATTACCAGCCCATTATGCTGGTGGTTAAAAGGGGTTGTTATGATGCTTGAGTTAAAAGTGTTTAACCTCTTAACCTTTACAATAGTCTCTCTCTAGGTATATATATATATATATATATATATATATATATATATATATATATATATATATATATTCACACACACACACACACACACACACAGTATATGAAGTCCACACTACACCACACCGCACGACAACACACATAACACTAAAGGATTACACTACCTTCCCCACCACACCACACCTAACACTAAAGGATTACACTACCTTCCCCTCCACACCACACCACACTGCACCGCACCAACCACACCACACCTAACACTAAAGGATTATGCTACCTTCCCCACCACACCACACCACACTACACTACACCACACCACACAACATCTAACACTATAGGATTACACTACCTTCCCCTCCACACCACACCACACTGCACCACACCACACCACACCACACCAAACGTAACACTAAAGGATTACACTACCTTCCCCTCCACACCACACTGCACTGCACCACACCACGCCACACGTAACACTAAAGGATTACACTACCTTCACCTCCACACTACACCACACCACACCACACCTCACCTCACCTAACACTAAAGGATTACACTACCTTCCCCTCCACACCACACTGCACCGCACCACACCACACCACACAACACCCCACCCCTCCCCACCCCACCCCACGCCACCACACCACATCTGACACTAAAGGATTACACAACCTTCCCCTCCAGACCACACCACACTGCACCGCACCACACCACGCCTAACACCATAGGATTACTCTGCCTTCCCCTCCACGCCACTCGTCGTTACACAACACCACTCCACACCACATTAAACCACACCACACATCTCACCAGCCCACCACAAAACACCACAGAGTTAGAGAAAGAACAGAGAAATTAGTTGGAGAAGAACAGGGAGGCTTTAGGAAGGGAAGAGGTCGTGTAGATCAGATATTCATTCTTAGATCTTTAGTGGAAAAGTTTCTAGAGAAGGGAAAGAAGTTGTATGCGGCTTTCATGGATTTGGAGAAAGCATATGACAGGATGGATAGACAAGGATTGTGGAAAGTGTTAAGAATATATGGAGTAGATGGGAAGTTGTTGAATGCTGTGAAGAGTATGTACGATGGTGCGAAGGCTGCAGTGCGTGTGGATGGTGAACTAAGTGAATTTTTCTCTTTGAAAGTTGGGTTGAAACAGGGATGTGTCATGTCTCCATGGTTGTTCAATCTGTACATGGATGGTGAGGAATTGGAAAATGTGTGTACGTTTAAGTACTTGGGTAGTGTGATGAGTAAGGATGGAGGTTTGGAGGGTGAAGTGCTTGAAAGGGTACAGCAGGGAAGAAAGGCTGCTGGTTCTTTGAAAGCAGTGATAAGAAACAGGGAAGTGAGCATGGAAGTGAAAAAGCTACTGCATGACAGTATTGTGATACCAACTCTAACGTATGGAAGTGAAGCTTGGACGTTGTTGGAAGGCCACAAGTCAAGAGTGAGAGCAGTGGAAATAAGTTATTTAAGAGGAGCCTGTGGAGTCACATGGAGAGAGAGGCTGACGAATGAGGATATAAAGGAGCGTTGTGGTGTGGATGTGGATGTGATAGGAAGCGTTATGAGGAACACACTGAGGTGGTTTGGCCATGTGGAGAGGATGGAGGGTGAAAGAGTGACGAAGAGAGTGTATGTGAGTGAGGTGGAGGAGGGAAGAGGGAGGGGGAGGCCGAGAATGAGATGGAGGGATGGGGTGGAGATGTATATGAGAGAGGGGGGTGTGAGTTGGGAGCAGGGCAGTGAAATGGCGGGGGACAGGGCGACTTGGAGGCGATTTGTTTGTGGCCACCCCAAACGGGATTGAGGCGTCTGGCAATAGATAGATAGACACCACACCACATTAAATAAAACTGGCCTCCACACCACACCACGCTTTAGACCACACCATTCCTTACAGCAGACTCATATACCCCCATTCTTTATAATAGTACATCTCACATCTCACAATGATTTACAGCACGGCACACCACATACGACACCACATCCCATCACACTACACTTCTCACCAGCCCACCACATAACACCACACCATACCAGATTTCATCAATATACCCCACCCCACCAGACCTCACTCCACAACATCTCTCCAGCCTAAATCCCAGCAGCCACACCTCTCCGCATTCATCAACGGCCAAATTTCATACCAGCCACGCCCAAATCCCCCCAAACCCCCGTCTGTCTTAGATCTCACGCCTAAATCCCATTCCCAAACACGCCCAAATCCCACTCAGCCCTACCTGAATCCTGTCTAGTCCTCATCCAGCCTCCCAACCACGCCCAGATCCCACGCGCAATTACCAGGCACAACCATGGCTAAATCCCATACCCCGCCCCACCCAAATCCCTCACCCCGCCCCACCTCACCCAAATCCATCGCCTCGCCCCACCCAAATCCATCGCCCCACCGCACCCAAATCCCATGCCCCGCACCACACAAATCCCTTGTCCCGCCCCATCCAAATCCCTCGCCCCGCCCCATCGAAATCCCTCACCTCGCCCCATCCAAATCCCTTGCTCCGCCTCACCCAAATCCCTTCCCCCACCCCACCCAAATCCCTTGCCCCACTCCACCCAAATCTCTTACCCCACCCCACCCAAATCCCTTGTCCCGCCCCACCCAAATCCATCGCCTCGCCCCACACAAATCCGTCGCCCCGACCCACACAAATCCCTCGCCCCGACCCATCCAAATCCCTCACCTCACCTCACTCAAATCCTTTGCCCCACCCCACCCAAATCCTCGCCCCGACCCACACAGATCCGTCGCCCCGCCTCACCCAAATCCCTTGCTCCGCCTCACCCAAATCCCTTGCTCCGCCTCACCCAAATCCCCCTCCCCGCCCCACCCATATCTCACGCCAAGCCACAGGCTCAGCCACATTCAGCTCTCACGCCCAGCCAGTGCCAAATCCTACACCTAGACACACCCAATCCCAGCGAGTTCTAGCCACGCCCATATCCCACGTCCAGCCACTTTCCGTCCAGTTCTAGTCATATCAGTATCCCACGTCCAGCCACGCCCAATCTCGGCTAGTCCTAGCCACAACCATATCCCACGTCCGACCATGCCCAAATTCCAACCAGTCCTCTAAACTCGTCCGACCCCGGCCGGCTGCGTGTTTTTATCTGTAGATGTAAAGTGACATTAGCTTTGAGATAATTAGCCACTGGGAAATGCAACAGTGCAGTGCTGATGACAGCATTGCATACCGGGTACTCTGGAATAAATGAGTTGCCACTAGCCTAATATTATTTCTGTGAGCACACACATACAGTATATTTTCTGAGTGAATGGTTGAATTAGGGAGGTAATGAGTAATGTGAGGTACATGTGTACAGTAAGGCAAGTCTCTTGGTACAGGGTATTGATTTGAACTTTCTTCCTCTACTACCTTGCCTTACCGAAGTGCCGGTCATGTGACGTTAGCGGCCATGGAGCGCCATCTTCCTCTAGCCTCAGCTGTCCTGATTAACTACACATTGCTGATTCTTTCTTGTAAATTGCTTCTTTTACAATCCATATACTTTAATCGTTGTCTTCCTCTTGCTCTTCTTCCCTCTATTCTTCCAAGTAAACAGTCATTTTCAAGTTCTTTTACTCATATAACATGTCCCAAAAATTCCATCTGTCATTTCTTTATGGTCTTCTTCATTTCTCTTTCCACTCCTGCCCTTCTCGGAACTTCTTCATTTGTTACTTTTTCTATCTATGATATTCGCAACATTCATCTAAAAAACCATACCTCAACTGCTTGTAATCTCTCTCTCATTTTCTTCTTTACTGTCCACGTATCGCACCCATATAATAGCGTTGACCAAACAAAACATTTCAACACTCTTATTCGTGTCCTCATATCCATAGTTATGTTAGTTAAATTTTTTCTCATGCGTCCGAAAGCTCCTTTAGCAGTACCAGTTGTTACAATTTCCTTCTTACTTCCTCTGTCATCTGATATAACAGCACCCAAGAATTCGAAACTTCTCACCTGGTCTATATAGCTTTCGTGGATATGAAGTTGGATATTCATCGCTTCTCTCCGCTTTGTTAGTACCATTGCCTTTGTTTTCCTGATGTTAATCTTCATCCCTTTCTGTTGACATGCTTCCACTAATCGATCCACCAGTTCTTGCTGTTTCTCTTCCGAATCCGCTACCAGTACCGTGTCATCAGCATACCTCAGATTATTTATGTTCTTATCACCAACCTTGACCCCTAACAATTCCTTCAATTCGTCCATTACAACTTGTCCGTATAAAGAAAACAAGTCTAGCATCAGAACACATCCCTATCGTACTCCTCTTTTTATAGTCATCCACTCCGTCTTCTCCTCGCTGACTCTAACAGCAGATTTTTTTTTTTTTTTTCCAGCACAGGTTTACAATGATTCTTATATCCTTATTATCTACCCCAACCATTCGCAACATTCTCACCATCTCTTAACGCCTCACTGTGTCAAAGGCCTTTTCAAAATCCACAAAACACAAGTATAAATCCCTCTGTACTTCCAGAGATCTTTCTATCAACATTCGCAATGCAAAAATAGCATTTCTAATGCCTTTGCTCCTTGGAAATCCATACTGCTCCTTTGCCACATAGCTATTTATGTTTCGTCTTGTTCTTTCCCCTATCACTCTTAACAATACTTTCCCCATTTGACTCATCACACTTATAGGTCTATGCTCATCACATTCCAGTGCGCCATTTTTCTTTGGGATGGCCACAAAAACACTTTCATCGGTTCTGAAATGTATCCAGCATCATATAATCTGTTTGCCAAAGTGGTTATTTTTTCTAATCCAAATTCTCCGGCTGCCTCCATCATCTTGACCACCATTTCATCCTCTCCTGCTTTATTCTTACCCATACTTCTCATAGTTTTCTGAATTTCCTCTTTTAATAAGACTGGTCCGCTCATTACACCGTCAATCTCGGGCTTGACTTCTCTCTCATCATCATACAGCTCATGAATATATTCTTCCCATCTCTTTAATACATCTTGTTTATCCACTAAAATGTTTCCATTTTTATCTTTTATTACTGAACTTCTAGCATTTCTTTTTCTTCCACTTACCTCTTCAGTAACTTTATACATCTTCCTAGTGTTAGTTCTCAGTAATATTTCCACTTGTTGGCATTTTTCATTCAACCATTCCTCTTTCTTTTCTTTGCATTTTCTTTTTATTTCAACATCTGGATCTCTGTATCTACTTTCATTCTTTCTTTCTCATCTTTCCTCCATCATTGCTGAAATGTCATCAGTTATCCACTGTTGTCGTCTTTCCTGTTCGTTTTCTGGTACGGTTTCCTCCACTGCCTGCAAAATAGCCGTCTGCAAGTGCTTCCACTCCTCTTCAATCCCACCTTCATTCAGTTCTTCTTCGCTTCGTATATCATACCCATTTCTCAACTCGAGTTAAAACTCATTTCTTCTCTCCTTTATGCTAAGATGTATTGCCATCCAGTTACTGGATCAGCAAGTTGTATCGTCATACCACTGTACCCAACCAATGAATTTGTTAACCAGTCAGACATGGGGCTGAGGCCACTTCTTTGGCTTCGAAGCTGAAGCCCTTCGAAAGTTATGAAGCCGAAGCCGGCGCCCTTGAAAAATCGTGAAGCCGAAGCCGAAGCCAGGTAAACATTCACAGAGACAAAGCCGAAGCTGTCTGAATTTTATGAAGCCAGTAATCAGCTTCATGTCACAGTATGCCAGTTGTAACCAGCCAGTAAGAAAATCAGAACTTCAAACGTAGTGAGTCCTTGCAAGTGAGTGAGTGCATAATACCTTGCATCTTACCTAGGGGCAAATAGGTACAGTACCATTATCTCTTACATACAAATGTTGACCCTAGGAATCGTCAGTCTGGAAATAAAGGATTCTGTATATAATATTTGATATTTTTATTGAGCTGAAGTGGATGCAAAAGAAAGGACTTGAAAATATGAAAATCAGGCAGTTTTTATGCATATTATGTTCCTGTAACGAACTTTCTGGGTCTGGTGCTTTAGCTAAGAATTGGGGATGAAGCCAGGCCCTTGGCTTCGAAGCTGAACCCGAAACCGCGACCTAAAAACCATGGCTTCATGAAGCCAAAACCAAGACCTAAAAACCATGGCGTCATGAAGCCTAAGCCGGCTTGGGCCCCATGTCTGACCCCAGTCTGTATAATGTGATGAGCGTGATATTGCCCCACATAAAGACCTGGCTTAATTTCAGCTTACCCAGGCGTGACCGATTAATACATGTTACTTCAACTAGGAAATTATAGGTGATGCTGATGACTTGGGCTGCTGGAGCTGTCCCACCCTGCCCCCCACCCCAACCCCCCAAAAAATGAAAATTATAGTTGACATGCTTTTACTGTAATATATATATATATATATATATATATATATATATATATATATATATATATATATATATATATATATATATATATATATATATATAAAAAGTGGAGGTCTTTATATTAATAACCTGCATAACAGTTGCAGACAGAGCAAAGCTACATTGCCAAACATTTATGTACTGTACTTCATGTATGGATAAATGTTGCATATATTACCTACTGTTCCCCTTATGTATTATGAGTAACAGTATAGTTTGTATTAATTGGCTCCACCTCCACAGGGGATATGTCAATCGAGGATCCACCAGTACATCCCGCTACAAGTGCTGAAGATTGTCCTTCCATCAACGTCCATCCAGATGCTGTTGTACATCATTAGTTGACACCAGCAGACTATGGTAGATATTCACCCATTCCTCCTCCAGGATTGTATAATGATTATATGTAACACATGCAACTTGATGGCAATGACTAATTTTGTAAAAGGGGCACAAATGGTTGACAGACGTTTCCTCTGGTACGATGTATGGATGTCCATAACATGTTATAATACAGAACACATTATGGCATATAGTCATAATATACAAGTGTCATATAGTCTTATGTACAAAATATGATAGCATAACCAATTTGTGATGAGGACATTACAGAGTAGCTGCACTATGAGTTAGCCAGTCTCCCCTGTCCCAGTGATTATGGTGAAGATAATGCTTGTAAACTGTCTTTTTATCAATGCACTCTCCTTATACTGATGGTGTCCATATTGCACACATATAACAACACTATTGGTTAGGTATGTCTCGTTGATCCCAAACTATTTATGACATTACACAGCTGGCAGCATCCATTCCTTCCACCCTGATGGTCAGACTCCCGTGGAAGAGGACAGAGATAGAGTACCACAGCTGGAGAAGACACTACATGGTGAAACTCTCCTGGAAGTGAACAGAGATGGACTACCACAGCTGCAGATAGCATTGCATGGTATGTTGAATGGCTAGTCGTAATGCATAGTACACAGTTTAATGACATAATAGTGGTGTGTACCAGTTTATCTGTACAGTTACTGTAAAAGAATATACTGTACGCACTACAACAATAACATTTACCCACGGTGTTATGTAAGTATAATTGTCAAACGTATTTATAAAATGATCTTGTTATACATTGAATTCCAGTATATATGAATGTTTGCGAAGAATAGGTATAGGTTAATTGTGCACTCTGAAGCAGAAACGTATACATATGTGTATACCCACGTAGGCGAATATCTTGTGGTATTTTAACATGCTGTTGGTATAATTAGTATGTAATATATTTGATGCCACCAGATTATAACCATAATATTCTTTACGCGTGGCATTAGTCATATGCATAGTCCAGGGTACAGTGCAGACACTCTTTGGTTGGGTGAGGTGGGCATAAGCCGTGATAGGGAGTGGTACACACACACTTTGGTTGGGTGAGGTTGCATAAACCGTACTAGTGGATGGTACAGACGCTCTCATTTCCTCCCTATTGGGTCTAGAATAGTAATCGCTTAAGAAGAAGAAAACGCGGCAGGACAGCTGGGCCGCCTGGTAGCGCCATGTTTACATCTGGAGAGCTGGATGTTGGAGGTGAGTTTTCAGTTTTTTGGATATCTGGTATAACATTTAACACTGCTGATACAACGTATATCGACAATGAATACTGGTAGATTCTGATGGTAGGTCATTCTATCTTAGAGTCTGTCTACGTAGCTACTATAATATTGTATATGAAGAAATTAATGACCATCGAAACCCGAGGCCTGTGTCGAATTTATGGCGTGGGTGGTTGACACATTATACAAAATAAATACCTAGAAGGTACCTGGATACTCACAGAACATTACTGCTAGCAATCCAGCATAAAATTACGTACATGTGTTTCGTGCAACATGATTTTCAGTCATATACGGTACGATTTTGTTGCAGGGATATATGTATAATTTTGTTAATATGGTATATGCAGTTGAGCCTTGCAGATTGAATTATTTGGCCAATAATCCAATAAAGATATTTTGTGATTTTATTTTTACCGATAGTTGTAGGGCGTACAATACCAATTCATTTCTCTACGGTCCACCACAAATTACAAAATACAGTATTAGTAAGGTGATTTGTGTGTGAAGAACTCACGTAATATGTCTTTCACAGGTTTATCAACATGCCTTGCAAATGGGGGGGAGGTAAAACAGAGGCTTGCCAGAATAATTAAATTCAGTGTGGCTCTAACTCAGTACAATATGAAGTAGACTTGTAACATCAGGTTAACATGCTGGCATAACACCCGAGGTAGATTAAAGAGTGCAGTGTGTACCTTCACCTTTATTTATGTACTGTTATAGCATATATCTTTTTTAAATAATAACAGTCCTACGTCTTAACCTGGCCTGTTTTTCTTCATTCATGGCATATATATTTCTGTAACATGTGGCCAACATTTTTGTACTGGGACAGCATATGTCCTTTACTTTTACAATAATTTAGCACCACATTTCAGTATTCAGCCAGGTTAAACATTTAATAATGGAATATTAAATTTTTGTGTTGCTTGTAAGGCAATACGAAAGTCATGGAGTAGATAAATGTCTCTGCTCTGAATTCTTACATTGCCTACTTCATATATAAACTTAGATTTACTTTGGTAACACATTATAGTGTTGTCAAATAGGATGTAGGCTTCACCCCCACTATCTATACACATGGCTACCTTATTGAAAATACACCTTTAAGATAACTTATGGCTGCCTTTTTGATAAAACACTTTTAAGTCAACTTATGTTTTTTCCAAGGAAGTGATAACCATACCAAAGATAGCCCTTTTCCTGAAGCTTCTTTAGATATTTACATTTCATAATAAAACCTTTATCTGAATGTTTGGTGTAATATTTTGCCACTAATAGTAGGGTTGACCCCCACCTCACCCTAATTGTAGCTGAAGAGAGTTCACAGCATCCATAAATTGTTTGATTTTATTAAAAGCACCATTAGTAGCCACAGAATCTGGTGCTTGAATGTTTTTCCCTTATACTGTAATTATCACCAATCCAGCTGATCAAAGTAAGGCCTTTAGGAGAAGTTAGAGGAAAGTAAATAGTGACGATACTAAACTCTGTTTAGATGGCGTAAAATTGCCATCTAACCATCTTCAGTGTTGTGCTGTAATAAGAGATTAGCACTAACATAGACTATGGTGCTAGTCACGAAGAGGTGCTATGGAAAGGATATGGAGTCACAGGCCAGTAGGTTAGTATTGTGGTAGGTGTCATAACTATGCATGATATTTTTCAAGGAGGTTGGAGAAGTCTTTGTGAAAAGTTATTTATTTCTGTCTTCTTTGAAGAAACAATAGTTAGGAAATGAAAAAGGAAACAATGAATATTTACAAAACAATATGGCTAGTTTATGTTGCCTTTTCTGTGGTGTATTCAAAAATACAAACGCCGATTTGAATTTAAGTTGATACGACCGAAAAAAGGCAGTATCGAAAATAGTACGTACGTCACGTTTCTTAATATGCGATGTTAACACAAAATCAATCATAATTTACTAAAGTTAAGAATACGGATTTTTTTTTTTTTTTTAAATGTGTAAGTGTAAAGGGATTGAATGGCACTGAGGTAATTATGGCAGAAAAATAACGAAATATTGGCAGCGCGAAGTATTCATAATATCCACTTCCGGCGTCTTGGGGCTATAAAAGGTGAGCACCTGCGTGAGCGACTCTAGTGGACGAGTTAGCGAGAGGGTGTGTTGTCCGCGCTCTCGCATTTTCATTGTGACTCGTACTTTTATAACGGTTAGTAAGGTTAAAATTAATCGTACTGTGTAGTACGATATTGGATTGTGATATAGCTTACGATTAAGTTTTGGTAAGCTCATCCCAAAATGTCCCACACAGTTGTACACATGGACAACGGGGTCTACCGCCCCACCACTATCCCCGTCAACACTAACGGGATTCGGCCCCTCCTCAAAAAGATATTGTTCGTACTCATAACTTGTTGGTTCGTAATTGTGTCACTTACTGATTTAGGTTTCACCATTTTTGTCAAAACATGTGTTGCCTATTTCCGTAAGGATATTTCTGATATTGTTTCCAAATTTGTTGAGAATGGTGTTCCTGTAGACACAATTTTGCGACATAATATTGAGCCATCAAGGCTTAACTGGGCAATTAAGTCATTAGGAGAACAATATAGTCACTATCCCGGTAGGCTAATGTTGTCTGAATTGACCGGGATGGTAATTTCTTCACAATTGCGGTATGAGCTCAACGCGGGTCTAACTTGGCTTATTGTTTATCACTGTTGGTTCCTCACCACTTGGGTTGGCTTTTGGTTTGTCAAAAATGACGTGTTTCAGGTTGTGCTGTTGGTGCTGAGTGTAATTCTGGGTGTCAGTATGCTGAGTTGGCAGCTGGCACTGAGTGCCATCTATTGTGCCCAGCTGCTTCACCCCCTGGAGGCCATAGTTGGGGTGATAGAGGTGTGGGAGGTGTGGAATGGGGCTTGGGTGGGGGTGGTGGCGTGGTTTGTGGTCAAACTGTTGGTCAGTGTCTCGGCCCTGTACCTGAACCACCGCTACCACCACCCCACACAGCGGCAGGCCCCACCCCCACACCTGGTGTGATTTACCACCACCCCACACAGCGGCAGGCCCCACCCCCACACCTGGTGTGATTTACCACCACCCCACACAGCGGCAGGCCCCACCCCCACACCTGGTGTGATTTACCACCACCCCACACAGCGGCAGGCCCCACCCCCACACCTGGTGTGATTTACCACCACCCCACACAGCGGCAGGCCCCACCCCCACACCTGGTGTGATTTACCACCACCCCACACAGCGGCAGGCCCCACCCCCACACCTGGTGTGATTTACCACCACCCCACACAGCGGCAGGCCCCACCCCCACACCTGGTGTGATTTACCACCACCCCACACAGCGGCAGGCCCCACCCCCACACCTGGTGTGATTTACCACCACCCCACACAGCGGCAGGCCCCACCCCCACACCTGGTGTGATTTACCACCACCCCACACAGCGGCAGGCCCCACCCCCACACCTGGTGTGATTTGATTCATCTTATAAGTTTTTGTTTTACTTTAATGGAATCTACATTTTGTTTTGTCTTTTTGCTTAGTGCTGAGAATTTTCTCTATGGACAGACATTACTCTCTGATGTTATTTGTTACTCTCAGTTTACTCTGTCTTATTGGAGGGACATTTACTTTCTTTGATGTTACTTGTTACTCACTTTTTTACCCACTTTGTTACTTTTTTTAATGGTGGCGTGGAGGTAGAGCCCTCGGGTCAAAATGTGCTGTGGTTCAAGTCCCAGAGGTAGCCAGAGGGAGTATACTTTGTGTGCTGAGTTATTTGTTACTTTGTTACCACTTTTGTTACCTTTTTAATGGTGGTGTGGTAGTAGAGCTTTTGGGTCAGAATGCACAGTGGCCTGTGGCTGTGCACTGTGGTTGGAGTCCCACAGGTATTTCTGTCTTGTAGACATTACCAGGGGCGTAGGTCAGCCTCCTGTCCTTAAGTGTTCTGCACTACACCAGCCCAGCCTCAGGCCCCTCTGCTCCAAAGTGGAAAAGGGAAATGTTCCCCCGAGGTATACCTTATTAGATCATATAGCCCTGCTAGGTGACAGGAGGGCGCTACCCCTCCCGGCATGGCAGCTACCGGGCGTTGCTCTGTCACACGACCCCCCGATCCAGTCCGACGCTCTACCACTGAGCTCCCCTGCTCTAAAGGGGGAAAAATACAATTTGCTCTCTTTATTTCCCTACAATTCCTCCTGTGTTACTACTTTTCTCTGTACTATTTCTTTTAATATTTATTTTGGGGGTCATTTATTTTTTAAGCGTCATATTTTTGGGTGTTTATGACTTTTTATATATTTTTTTTCTACCTTATTCGTTGCCTAGTTTGTTGATGGCATTTTCTTTTTATTTGTGTCGTAATTATTCTTGAACTGTGTGTGTGTGTGTGTGTGTGTGTAAATTGTATGTAGTGATATTTGTAACCCCGAAAATTAGAGGTACAAAAATACATTCTCACTGCTGCATATGTGAACGACGATCAGGACACTGGGTATATCGCGAGCTAAATCAGTTCGTCTGTTGGTTTGTTTTCATCTGACGGAACTGGGCCAATCACCACTAGAATACAGTCGTGGTTGCCTGAAATTCGACCAGTCTTAGATATGAGGCATGACTCCATCTCCTTCCCTCCTTGTTAAAATCGACCTTCCACACTGCCTTCCCTTGGCCATCGACTAAGCTGAAAGGGGTTATGGATCTGCGTCAGGTCAGAGGAAATGCTTTGTAATAGCCATAATTAAGAGGTCATTGTGCTGATGTGGCTAATCAAGTGTTTAACCCTTTGAGTCCGGTGACAGGGATGCCTTCACGTGGTGGCCCCGATATGACCAGGTGTCTTCGGTGTTTGGGTATACAGACATCCCTCAGTTCTCTCCCCATGCCCCAGGAGGTGGATGGTAGACTGCCGAAGGGTTAACTTCAGCCTGCAGTCCACTTGGTTCACGTGAAGATGAGGCTGGGGTTGCAACTACTACTACTACTACTACTTTACTACTACTACTACTAAAAATAATAATGATAATAATAATAATGATAAATCCATGTATTACAAAGAGCTCTGACCCATTCAATACAAAATCGTCTGGTGGCAGCAAGAATAAACTGCCTTCACAACAATATATTTTTTCCATTTTATTCTTGCCTGTCTCCTGACAGTTTTATTCAGATTAGGTTTGACTCTGTGGACTGGAGGGGTTAGGTAAAGCTTCCATAAACCCCTTCATTACTCCATAACCATCCTTTAAGCTGAATAAAATCGTCTGGAGGGAAGAGGAATGAAATAAAGTACGTCATGGGGTATAAGGGAGTAAAAAAGACGTGATAAAAAACAGTAATATATAAAGTAATTAGAGGTCGTTAATAGCCATTCTTATTTCTGCAGTTAGAGGTAGTTAATAGGCTTGTTAATTACTGCAGTTAATTAGAGGTAGTTAATAGCCTTGTCCATTTCTGCATGTAATTAGAGGTCGTTAATAGCCTTGTTCATTCTGCAGGTAATTAGAGGTAGTTAATACACTTGTTCATTCTGCAGGTAATTAGAGGTAGTTAATATGCTTGTTCATTTCTGCAGGTAATTAGAGGTAGTTAATAGCCTTGTTCATTCTGCAGGTAATTAGAGGTAGTTAATATGCTTCTTCATTTCTGCAGGTAATTAGAGGTAGTTAATAGCCTTGTTCATTCTGCAGGTAATTAGACTCATTTCTGCAAGTGTAATTGGAGGTAGCTAATAGCCGTGTTCATTTCTGCAGTAACGTGACGCATCGCTAGTTGGGTAACACGCACTCTGCTGTGACTCACTCTCACCTGAATTAAATCCCATACTGGATTAAAATACTAGAGTTGTCCAGGGCAGGAGAGGGGTTGTTAAAAATGCCTTATTGTGAAGCAGAATGTAAAGGTTTAGATTCTTGGCAAGTACGAGAAATAATTTAGATGATGGTTTGGTTAGTATAGATCCTTGGGTTTTGTGGCTTGTCGAGTGTACTGTATTCTTTCGTCATTAATTTTAACTTCATCAGTATATCATCATCATCATCATCATGGTCGTCGTTATCGTCGTCGTCAATCATCATCATCATCATCAGTCATCAATATCATTATCTTCATCATCATCATTGTCGTCGTCGTCGTCGTCGTCGTCGTCGTCGTCCCAACATCTTTTCACATCTAAGGATGGAGTATTTATCATATACTCTTTACCGCCACACAATTATATTTAGTCTTTGTAGTGAAGGGATTAGCAATAGTCTACATCCACACCTCGAGTGCTAATACGCCCTTATATAATTTTATCCTGCATTCGACAACTTTAACATTATTTTCATCGTTGATATTAGAAGCGATTCTTGTTGGTTCTTATTAGTTTATCAGTGACAGTTCGCACGTCTCTGTGTTTAATAAAGTCAGTTCCTTGTGTTCCTTAATCCACCCAACGAATCCTGTTTGTGAAGTTCAGGCGCGGATCCAAGCACTTCATCGGGATTCCTGGCAAGAATATTAAATTCCGGGATAAAAAAACAAACAACATTACACACAAACACTGACAAATAGACCAGTTCTATTACCCATTGCCAAAAGGGTTTGGGAATCCAGTTTCCAACAGAAAACCGCTCTTCACCCCGGTCACCACTGCCTTTTTCCACGTCGGAGTAATACAATTTGAAGTCTCGAAAAATCGCATAAAACTACACCTTAGCGGATAATAACACTGTGATATATGTATATGACTTACCACTTTTACAACGCTAAGGAAAGTGACTCGCTCACGCAGGTGCTAACCTTTTGTAGCCCTAAGACGCCGGACGTGGATATTATATAGGCGTTTTTTGTAGCACCTCGGAAAGTCAAAGGGTTTTGAGATTCCACTGCTGTAAAGTCAAACTCCTCACCGAGGAGTTTGCCTCTGCAGTGGTGCATACCCAAACAACCAATCAGCGTGTTGTGTAGCAGAATGTAGCCAGTTAGGGAGTTTAGCATTCTGTTTAATTCGGAAAATCAGAAGATAAGCATTAATTTTTTATTTTAAAATGGATAACAAATAATCATATTAATGACTCTATAACGTTAAGGATTTCTAACTGTCCTTTATTACGAAAATACATCAATTTAAAGGTTCCGTCTTGCACCATCTCGCACCTCGAGCCCCAGAATGGCCGTCGCGTCCGATGAATTGACTGTGGTTTTGGCTTCGTTGCAACAAAAGTACATAATTACCAAATTCTTAGGTAACGTCTCAGCCAGTCATAAGTATTTTCATATTATGTGTTTTCTTGAGGGATAGAGATGCATTTCCAAACCATGAAAGGTGCTTGGATCCCTAAATTGTCGAGTTTATCATATGTCCTATCGCAGGAAGTGCAGCCATTGAAACAAGTTTACAAATCCACATCGAGGTTGGTCCTACTTGAAAACAGCGGAAGAGTAAACGGTTCCTACTGGCCTTAATTTGTGCTTCAGAATGGAACGAAAATTGTAAGTAATGGTCCTACGTTTATCTTAGGAGCATAAAATGTCATTATGAAAAAGTTGTCATCTCATTTCCTTGCAGACTGGCTATTGTACTGAAAACATGATAGGAAGGGCTAGCACGATGAACAGGCTCCCAAGAAGTGTTAAAAGGAGTCTCATTCCTATGTTGACTAGAAGGGTTTAGTTGTTTGTTACATTGAACGCTATTAAAAGCTTCTTCATTTCAAGTTATTAATGTAAGAATAATATGCATCCAGGAATGTTCATTCTTCCAAATAAAACCCTCTGACTAACCTAACAGCATTATAATAGTTCGATTTTTTTTTTTTTTACCTGTCGTAAGCAATCAGCATGCTCTATATTATATATGCATTGATTACGGAAAATCATATTAAACCCCTATTTTGGATATATATATATATATATATATATATATATATATATATATATATATATATATAAATAACAATATATTTGTGCATGAGTATATTTCCCTGGTGATTTTTAGTGTGATTTGAATAATTTAGTTTGTTATTTTTGTCAGAATCAACTGCACCTATGCAGCACAACACACACACACACACACACACACACACACACACACACACACACAAATCCAGGACATTAACCTAACCAAACCTGACCAAGCTTAACCAAATCAAACCTAAGGTTTGCTGAGGTATGGTTAGGGTTTCCAGAATTATGATTTCCTTGTTTTAGTGTGAATTGCATGAATGTGACTTCCTTTTTTTTTGTGAATTTGCATTGGTTCATGCGGGCCTGTCTCCAAGATAGGTGATTATCTGGGGGGGGGGGAATCACATCACACTAAAACAGACCAGAAAATATATAATCTGTTATAGAGGTGTATGCAGTAACCATATTTGCCCAATTTCTCCATAGAATTCAGTCGGCATGAGAGTCCAAAAGTTAACTGTTTTGGATGAAGGAATAAAGTGGAAATAATGTGAACTTATTGCTTGGGTGACTGTTACATATTCGTGTGATTGATTATAGGATACATTACAGTGTTATGTAGCTTGTTTTATCGTTATTTTTAAATAAGATTTTCTTATGTGATACAATTATGCCTTTGACAGGTATTCTTGTGAAATATGTGGACAAGAGTTTTTGAGTGAGGTGGCAGCAGAAAAGTGCTTTGCATATCATGCTTATCGCTTAACCCGTCACGTCCCGAGGTTTTCCGCACCTCTGACATCCCCCAGTCCCGAGGTATTTTCGATTTTTTTTTTTTTGGCTAAAACCTTCGCTTTTGGTGAGAAACATCGAAAATTCATAGAGAAATCGCTCTCCTGAGGTTTAAAGTGCCCAATCCAGGTAGGAGTTCCTCCTTACCTGAGTGGGTTTTCTAACATGCTGGCACCAAAGAAAACGAGTTCTATGGGAGGGTAACTATTTTATCCACTCATAAACGGTATTTATTTATTTATTTGGTACGAATGTATATGTAGTATGACAGTATATTGGTTTTCAAGCAGTAATAAAGGCATTATAAGCATTGTTTCACTCACTAACTAATCACCATACCTGACCTATTTTTGCCACACTACCTGATCATTATTTCTGGCTGTTTCTTCTTCTAATGCTATATAAACATTGTCCTCCACATTGTCATCGATTGGGGAATCACTCTGACCCTGAATAACTTTACTAGCCAGGTCACTGATAACAGGTCCTTTGCCAAGACAATGGCGTGAGGGGGGGAGGGGGGAGGTTATGCAGTGTAAGGCATTGTCCCTGCTTGGTATCTTGTACAGGAATAGAGGAAGGTGTCCCGTGTATACATACGAAAAATCACGTGCGAAAATTGAAAATTGTGCAAATTAGGTACCTTGCAATTGCACGACGTACTGGTACGTCGCCGGGACTGGCAAATGCAAATCGTGGTGACGTACCCATACGTCGTCGGGACGGGGCGGGTTAATTCATCCCGAACCAATTGCTGCCCCTTCAATTGGTGACACTGAACATCAGTCAGGGGATGATGATGACAGTGTTGATACTTTTGAAATGCTGACAGAGCATGAGGGCAGTAGTGCAGCTGACCAGGCCCAGTCCCAGAACAAGCCAAGTAAAAGTGGTGAGTAGGAGATCAACATCAGTGAACTTGTCATACAAATGCCTAGTTTGCCAGTCATGAAGGGTCTCAGACTCTTTCTTTTCCCAAAAATTACAGCACTATTTGCCAAAGAGACCTTTTTATTCAGTTAATACTTTTATTGTGATTTTATTGATTATTTGGTTAAAATTAAAGTTAGCTGTTGCAAAGCTATGTTATTACGGTAATTATTGGATATTGGTGACCTGGATAGGTAAATTTCAGTTTTCACAAAGTTTATTTACTAGCATAACCATTTGTATTTCTGCTAATACTTGTGGCTTTTGGTTTTACTGTATTTCAACATTCCCTAATCTAGGCCAGGGTAGTTTAGGTATTTTTGAGATTGGTTTCTTTTTCTTCAGTTTTCTCATATATATATATATTTTTTAATTACCTGCATTTCCTGACATTTAGCAGATAGATTGTACTCTCTCTCTCTCTCCCTATGCATCATTTCTCACTGGTCCTTAATGTTAAGAGACTGGTGAAGGAGAGTAAAAAGAAAGTGGATGAGGAGTTTGGGAGGAATCTGCGTGTGTAATGGAGGGAGAGTAAGAAATTGTTTTGGAAGGAGGTAAAGAAAGTAAGGCAGTGTGAAAGGAGAAATAGTAGGGGAGTGAAAGGTAGGAATAATAGATTGTTGGTGAAGAAGAGAGAGAAACTGAGGAGATGGAAGGAGCACTTTGAGGATTTGTTGAATGTGGAGAGTGAGAGCAGTGCGAGTATAAGTGGTTGGGGAATGGCTGGGAGAAGAAGAGATGAGAGGAGGGAGGAAGAGATCAGTAGAGCGGAATTAGTGAAAGCGATGAAGAATATTAAGTTGGGAAAGGCCCCAGGAATTGATGGAGTGTGTAGTGAAATGCTTAGGTATGGGGGTGAGATTGTTGTGGAGTGGATATGGAAATTGTGTAGATTGGCTTGGGAAGAGGGAAGGGTTCCAGAGGACTGGAAATCAGGTATAATTGTTCCTTTATACAAAGGAAAAGGAAAGAGAGAAGTATGTGGTAACCATAGGGGTATTTGCCTACTTAGTGTGACTGGTAAAATATATGGTAGAATACTCATTGATAGGGTTAGGCATATGACAGGAGCTAGTTGGAGAAGAACAAGGGGGATTTAGGAAGGGAAAAGGGTGTGTAGATCAGATATTTGTTCTAAGATGTTTAGTGGAGAAGTATCTAGAGAAGGGAAGGAAAGTGTATGCTGCCTTCATGGACTTGGAGAAAGCTTATGACAGAATAGATAGGCAAGGTATGTGGAAGGTATTAAGAATATATGGAGTGGAGGGGAAATTGTTGAGTGCTGTGAAGAGTATTTACGAGGGAGCTAGGGTTACGGTGCGAGTGGATGGTGAGCTGAGTGAGTTCTTTGATCTCAATGTGGGACTGAAACAGGGTTGTGTGATGTCTCCATGACTGTTTAATATATACATGGATGGGGTTGTAAAGGAGGTGCAGGGTAGGGCAGTGGATGTGGAGGTGGCTGTAATGAATGAGGGTGAGATTTGGAAGCTTCCGGTGTTGCTGTTTGCTGATGATACAGTACTGTTGAGTGAAGATGAATGGGAGTTGCAAGGTTTGGTGAATGAATTAGGGACAGTGTGTAGGAGGGGGAATCTGAAAGTGAATGTAAACAAAAGTAAAGTTATGGTGTTTGAGAGGAATGAAGTCACAGAGTGTGCAGTGAGGTTGGATGGTGAGGATATGGAGAATGTGAGTGCATTCAAGTACTTGGGTAGTGTGATGAGTAAAGATGGAACTTTGGGGGATGAAGTGCGTGAAAGGGTACAACAGGGAAGGAAGGTTGTTGATACACTGAAAGCAGTGATGAGAAATAGGGAGGTGAGTATGGAAGTTAAGAAGTCACTGCATGATAGTATTGTGATCCCTACCCTGACGTATGGAAGCGAGGCATGGACCTTGCAAGAGGGGAACAAGTCAAGAGTGAGAGCAGTGGAAATGAGTTACTTGAGAGGAGCATGTGGAGTGACATGGAGGGACCAGTTGACGAATGAAGAAGTGAAGGAAAGCTGTGGGGTGGATGTGGATGTGGTTGAGAAGATTAGGAGAAATACACTGAGGTGGTTTGGACATGTGAAGAGAATGGAGAATGAAAGACTGACTAAGAGGGTGTATGTACTGTAGGTGAGGTGGAGGGAGGGAGAGGGAGAGGTAGACCGAGGATGAGGTGGAGGGATGGAGTTGAGAGGTATATGAGGGAGAGGGGGATGAGTTGGGGGGAGGGTAGTCAAATGGTGGGTGACTGAGCGACTTGGAGGCGTTTTGTCTGCGGCCACCCTTTGCGGGATTAGGGCGTCGGGCTATAGACCTTAATGTCAATCAGTTTCTTTCCTTTTTATCTTGAGAAGCCGATACATTAATTGACAAGCATTATTGTTTACTGGTAGGCCAACACGTTGTATAATTCCAATTATGAAATTTCTCCTTCAAGGCTGGGGAGGCAGGCGTAAGGAAATTTGGAACTACGAGGCAACAGAACTTTTAGTTAGCCATGTAAAGAAAAATTTCCTCCGGTTAGTTGATAAAAAAAACAAGAAGATCAGTGTGTGGCGGGAAATAACTCAGGCCTTGCAAACAGTTGTAAGTATTTTGTTCCTGTTCCTCGTACATGTACTGCAAAAAGCTATACTATTCATGCATTGTTTGTCTTGAAAATAAGTTTCCGTTTTTTTATTTATTCCGTATGATACCTATCATAAAATAGCACAGTGAAGACTATATTTGTTACTTTTCAACAAAGAATACGTTCTGATCTGATTATTAGACAACAACTGCAATAGTCAGCAATTCATCTGCCATTATATCTTTATGCAGTAGTAATCAATTGTCAGTGTGTGTGTTTTTTTTTTCCACATTGTGTTATCACCTAAAGGTTTATTCCTAACCTTATACTGTATTGAGTATCTTTATGTACCAGACAGCCACCATGCTGGGCACTTCAGCTAGGCTTACAGGTTACTTTTATTGTAGGGGAATGGATCCTTGGGATTAGGTGACAGCAGATCTGAACTTACTAGATGTGGAAAGTATTTGCCTTGTCAGTTCTGTTACATAACATAATTATGAGCAACTCAGTGATGGACCAGAACATTCAAGGCATAGTGACTAACAGTTTTATATCCTGAATTCTACTTGAGGCAGACATAAGATTATACTATAATATTTGTTGCATATTTCAGAAACAGAGATCAATAGTGTACAGACTGTGAGAGTTGTGTGGAGCTACTGCATCTGTAGAGTATTTCCTTCAAAAACAATCCCCTGTATGTTAGCTACATAATTTTGAGCAGGACTGGTATCTTTATGATGTTCATTAATTTTCTCCTTTTTGTCGGGCTCTGCCAGGAAATCGTCTTCCAAGAAAGGTATATTTTGAAATAGTTTCCTTAAAGTTAAGCACATTGAGCATGACCTGCATTCAGTCGCATCCTGTCAGTGAACATAGACTAGATGCTTCATAGCCCAATACAGTAATAGCTGTACCGCTTTCATTCTTTAATAGTGCCAATCAAAAACCTTTTCTTTTTTAATTGGGGAAAGGCAGTCTTGTTTTTGGTGTATAATTCCTGTTTCTTATGTATGATATGTATGTGGAGACACACCAGTTCTTCATTGTAATAATGTACTGTACGTGGGTTGTATCGTATGTACTTGGGTTACATCAAATGTACATAGGTTGCATGATATTACATAACAGAGTATGTGTGTGGGTACATTTGCCTTACTCTTTTGTATAATGGGCTCCAAGGTCTGAACTTCCCATTGATGCTTCTAACATTGTGCTTGCCTTGTGCACATGGCTTTGCTTTTATTTGCTTATTGTTATTATTGATTTGGTTTTCAATGTCACTGCATTCTGGGTTGCCATTGCCTGCAACACACAACTTTCGATGACTTTAATGTTTCTCAAATATTTTTGCATAACATTTGCAATTTGGCAATTAGTATTTAAGGATATAGGAAGTGGATGAATGGGCGCAGGGAAGACAAGAGGAAGTAGCTTCTGTAATATGAGTAGATAGGCTACTTGAGGAAGACGGACAAGCAGAGTATAAGAGTATATTGGAAGAACGATTTGCTTTGTATGAGTTAGAGTGGATGGAAGAGGTGGAAGGAGTTTGTAAGATATTTAAAGAAGAAATTTGTGCATCGAGTAAGACAATGTGTGGGGTGAGGAAGAGATGCAAAGAGGTGCAAGGAACAGCATGGTAGAATGAAGAAGTGAAACACGCTGTATTTAGGTAGTGTTATGAACAAGGATGGAGGTTTGGCAGATCGAGTGCTTCAAAGGGTGCAGCAGGGAAGGAAGGCTGATGGTTCATTGAAAACAGTGATAAGGAACAGGAAAGTGAGCATGGAAGTTAAAATGTCATTGCATGACAGTATTGTGATACCCATCCTAATGTATGGAAAGGAAACATGTACCCTTTTAGGACAAAAGTCAAGAGCAAGAGATAAGAGTAATAGTAGAAATATAATGGTTTAAACTGTACACGTATTACATTCACATTGTAATGAAATTATTTTCTTTATTAATAATATAATCGTTTAAGATTTTATGCAGCATGTTGCAAAGTTATCCACTCAATATTCTTGACATTGTCCATGTGACATGACCATTTTCCCAGTGTCAGATTTGTTTAGCAGTCAAAGGAATACTGGTATATTCTGAGCTGAAACGATTTTGTTCTTTTTAATTTTAATTTTGCATTCCATGTATACATATTTAGGTAGATCTATTTATAAAGTATATAATTCCACTACTTAGGTTAATAAAATATTTTTCTTTCAGATCCCCGGGGTGACTCTACAACAAGTTGAAATGAAATGGAGGATG
Source organism: Coenobita brevimanus (assembly GCF_032717465.1). Classification (NCBI taxonomy): domain Eukaryota; kingdom Metazoa; phylum Arthropoda; class Malacostraca; order Decapoda; family Coenobitidae; genus Coenobita; species Coenobita brevimanus. The sequence goes on along the minus strand of NC_137049.1, from coordinate 16,630,196 downwards.
ATAAAAAGAAAATACCACGAGTATGAAACCAACAAGGTGACAACAGGCCGGGGAAGGATGCCTGAGCCACGGCACTATGATGAGTTGTCCTCTTTTTTTAAAACAAAGGCCGCTTTCCAGACCATCACAATGTGTCCTTGAGGGTGCGAGTACAAGCCGGGGCGCTCCGACTATATCAGACGTGGATGATGAGCCTCTTCCACTTGAGGAGCTGGAGGAGCCACAACTCCCAGGCCCTAGCCAAGCTCCTGAAGCAGTCCCAACACCAGAGCCAGCCCAACCACAGCCAGCAGTCGAAAGGGAACAGCATCCTCCTCCTCCTCCTCCTCCTCCTCAGAGAACAAGGAGGCGAATACAACCAAGATCAGAGAGGAGGGAGCTTTTAAACGTATTAAATGACATAAAAAGACTTGTGGAAAAATCTGTCCAGATTCAGGAAACATATAGCACCAAAATGGACAAGAGAGCTGAGGAAAAACATAATATTGATATGAAATTAAAAGAAATTGAAATTCAAATAAAATCAGAACAGCTAAGGATTTTAAAAAGTAAATAATAATGCTAGAAAGAAAATAAGTGTGAAGCGGGGGTATTTAATTCATTTATTTGTTTATTTTTATTTATTTATTTTTTGGTAAATGCTTAACCTTTTTTCTTTTCTTGGAACATCAGTTCCCATCCTCAGGTTGTGACCCAGAGTCAGAAAGTGTTAGCTAAACATTCGTTTTGTTTAGTAATTTTGTCATGGAAACAAATGATACTGAAAGAAATTTATAAGTTGCTGCATGACGTTTAAAAAAACTCATTTTCCGTTTCATTGCTCAGAATAAAGAAATTAGCAGTACTACATACGTATTAATATGTATTATTGTTTATTCTTTACAGGAATGAAATACTTTACATAGGAAGTTACAAATAATTCAAAGGTCAATACTTATAGGCTTATTTTAGGGTCATGAGGTTGAATTGCTGGGAGGTTCTATGTAATAAGACATTAAATGTTGGGAAGCACTGTGTTATATAGAGCCCTTATTCTTGTAGTTGCAGAGTTTTCCACCTGGTGAATGAGTATTGATTGAACATCAGTGATAACTGTAACATGTTCGTATGTGTATCCTTATTTACAGATCTTTTTGTTTTTCTGTACACTTATATTTTTTTTTAAATGTTATTTTTTCATATTTGTAGTATTTCATATGTAGAGTAAGTCTCTATTTTTGTAACTTGTAAAAGTAACTGTTTTCACATGTATAAGTAATGGTAGTGCAATATTGATAGCTCTTGGTGGTTGAAGGATCACACTTTCATGAACGTCACTAAGGATAGAGAAACCCACAATGTTTGACGAAGTGGATGTATTCCAAATAGTTTTGGCGACAACTGTCTCCCTCTTCAGTGGAGAAACAGACCTAAAATAGTACATGCCATTACTATGAAGCTGCTTATAAACACCAATCCATTCATGGCATTTCCCTGACCCAACCCGACCTGACCTCACCTGACGCTTCCTGGGGGGGTTACACTATGGGGTAAAGGCCTGGCCAGGTTTCTACCCCCTAATGTAACCCCCAAAGTTAATGTCAGGTGAGATCAGGTCGGGTTGAGTCTGGGAAATGCCATGAATGGATTGGTGTTTATAAACAGCTTCGTAGTAATAGCATGAACCATTCTAGGTCTGTATCTGCACTGAAGAGGGCGACAGTTGTCGCCAAAACTGTTTGGAATACATGCACTTCGTCTACCATTCTGGGTTTCTCTCTCTTCTTCTTTTCTACTGTATATGTAGTCTTTTTCAAAATGGAAGTAATTTTTTTTTTTAATATTGTTATGTATTGAACGATCCTAGTTTTCTATTGTCTTCATATTTTTTTTTTTTTATCATATTGATTGGTCATATATATTTATTGCTGTTGTCTTGTTTGACAAAGGTATTCCTTATTGTAATCATTTGATACACTAATATTTATAAAGAGTTAACCTTTATTCATAATCATATGAATCAGCTCTTGTTTGAACTAATGATTGCTATATTATTTCAAGCTTATTCTGTTTTCATTATGAATGATGCCATATTTGGGGGGAAATACACAATGCTGTGTACTGTGATATCAATCCGGCTGTGATACTAAACCATTAAACTAAAGTTAATATGTGCTTTTCTGTTTCATTAACAAAAAATTAAAAGTACAGTAAATGATGAAAGTATGAATCATGGAGCAATCCAACTTTCCTTATTCTTAAACAGCATTAACAATAGTATTAAAAAATGATGCATTAAAAAATCATCCAATAAAAAAAATTGGATTACATGACTATAGTAAACAACATTCAACAAGTGGCAATAGTTTGCTTATAAGTGCTGAAATAGTTGATGTTCCAGCATAAATATATAACCTGATTTTATACCAATGTGATTGATATAATTGGTGATGTGCGTATAATAGGGATTTCTAATGAAGGAAACTATTGAAAAGAAAAAAAAAAACTTTTTATTTATATACAAAACTGCATGGCCCAACTTGGGTCATTGTATAAAAAAAAAAAAGGGAGGGGGGGAAACAATGTAAGGCTGCATTAACTAGACAAAATGGCTATAAACTGTACATATGCTGTTCCAAGGGAGGGTAATAAGTATCTGAAACAACGTAAACAGAATGATGATTATTTCCAGGAAAATGAACAACTGCAAAACTCCAAAAAATACTGACTAACACTGCTGGTGTATGAATCATGTAAAGTTCTATAGGCAACAAACTTAAAAACAAGAAAATTACACACCCAGGCAGTGTTGTTATTCTGTGTCATCTACAAAATTAATCTATTGATATTTAACAGGTATTGGCAAACAGAATGTTCCTTTCACAGCCAGTACTGTAAACCCACAAACAGGCCAGTAATTTCTTTGGTGATCAGTTATGTTGGGCAGACAGTTAACCTATATCAAAGCTTGTGAACCATACTGGAAAATAATGCAAATAATATTTTCTTTCACTTCTGGCAAAATATAACAACTGTCCTATAACTCTCATAAGAACACCACTGAGACTGTCAAGGTAATGAAAGCCATATTACACTGAAAGTTAATGATGCATCCTTTTTATTATACTTATTCAGAAATTACATTTAAAAAGATAAACATGAATTTCAACATTCTTTTAACCTGTTTCACTATAGTGGGACTACTGTAAGTCATTCAGACAACCCAAAATATCCAGACATAAATGTAAAACATAGTAGAAGTAACAAAGAAATATGTAATTGTTCTCTGACCTAAATACTACATTAAACATATCATTATAAACTCCTTGCAATACGCCGTCGTTTTTCAGCTCCCAGTCGCTGGAGAGCAACATCAGCACCACCCACTCTTACTCTGCGAACTAGAGATATTTCTTCATCTACATCTCTTGCCATGAGTGCCTCGTCTTCAGGGTTCTGAAGAGCGATGTTGTGCAACACACAACACGCCTTTGATTTTGGCACACCTTTCAACATCACAGTCAATACTCTTAAGCCGTCGGAATCTTCCTTTCAAAAAACCAAAAGCATTCTCTATAATCACCCTAGCCTTAGACAATTTTTTGTTAAATGTAAGTTCAGCTCTCGAAAGGTCCCCAGTGTTCTTGAAAGGGACCATCAAATACTTATGTATACCAAAGGCAGAGTCTCCAATAATGTGGTATTCTGATTGTGGGAAATACCTTCTGTTGCTGGTCTGCATGTTCCTGTAAAGAGAACATAATTTAAAAACCCTGCTGTCATGGGCTGCACCAGGAAAGCCAGCTTGAATGAAAGTAAAGCGTTTATCGGGGGTGCAAACTGCCATCAGAACAACCGACTGCCTTCTGTGGCGGTCAGCATAGTCTAGTTGTGTGTCACTTGGTGGCTTCATGTATATGTGGCACCCATCAAGAGCCCCTATTACACCTGGTATTCCTCCCATATTCTGAAATTCGTCATCTATTTCGACCATCTCTTCTGGTTTTGGCCATATAATGATTTTGCGTCCAGCACCATCTAAAACATCAATGACCCTCTGGACACACTCATGAACAGTGGATTTTGCCACACCAAACATCTCAGCAATTTCTCTATATGTGGCCTGGGTGCCTAAATACCAAAGAGTTACATACGGCGCTCTCTTTGGACCTAGGTACAGGTGAGTCCCTGATGGTGTCTCTCCTTAAACTTCATGGATTAGCTCCAGAGCTGTCTGAAAGCTATCTCTTGTCATTCGGAGGTGGCCAAGAAAGCTTGCTCGTTACAAATGTCAAGGACATCGGATATCCCCTCTTGCTTTGGATGCCGCTCCCTAGAAAACAAAATACGAAATGAATACGGTATCACCCAAAAAGACACACGAAACATAAACAAATAAATTGCATAAGTAAAGGAACGTAGGTACAATATTTTTGTACAATAGAACCCCACCTATAAGGGACTTCCTATAGCAGAGCCCCCAAATAGCTTTTTTTTTTTTTTTTTTTCCGTAACGAGTACAGTACTGTACTGTAGTTAGTTTTTATGTCCAGTATGATGCACTGCTATGTATTTATTTATGTTTATTATGCATATGAAAGCATTTACATTGTTGTTGCATCTCTTTTGGCTTTCATAAAAAAAAAAATTACATTTGATTATCTATCAATCTACTTATTGCCAGACGCCTCAATCCCGTTCGGGGTGGCCACAAACAAATCGCCTCCACGTCGCCCTGTCCCCCGCCATTTCACTGCCCCGCTCCCAACTCACACCCCCGTCTCTCATATACCTCTCCACCCCATCCCTCCATCTCATCCTCGGCCTCCCCCTCCCTCTTTCCCCCTCCACCTCACTCACATACACTCTCCTCGTCAGTCTCACCCTCCATCCTCTCCACATGGGCAAACCACCTCAGTGTATTCTTCCTAACGCTTCCTATCATATCCACATCCACACCACAACGCTTCTTTATATCCTCATTTGTCAGCCTGTCTCTCCATGTGACTCCACAGGCTCCTCTTAAATAACCCATTTCCACTGCTCTCACTCTTGACTTCCGTCCTTTCAGCAACGTCCAAGCTTCACTTCCATACGTTAGAGTTGGTATCACAATACTGTCACGTAGTAACTTTTTCACTTCCATGCTCACTTCCCTGCTTCTTATCACTGCTTTCAAGGAACCAGCAATCTTTCTTCCCTGCTGTACTCTTTCAAGCACTTCACCCTCCAAACCATCCTTACTCATCACACTACCTAAGTACTTAAACGTACTCACATTTTCCAGATCCTCACCATCCAACCTCGCTGTACATTCACTGACTTCACCCCTCTCAAAGACCATCACTTTACTCTTCCCTTCATTCATCTTTAGATTCCGTTTCTTACACACTCTCCCAGACTCATCCACCAAGCCTTGCAGCTCTCCTTCGTCTTCACTCAACAACATAGTATCATCTGCAAACAACAGTACAGGGAGTTTCCAAACACTACCCTCTCTCACCAGGGCCACTCCAACATCCACTACCCTACCTTGTACCTCTTTTATTACCCCATCCATGTACAGACTGAACAACCATGGAGACATGACACATCCCTGTTTCAACCTAACCTTCAAAGTGAAAAATTCACTCAGTTCACCATCCACAAGCACTGCAGCCTTAGCACCATCATACATACTCTTCACAGCAATCAACAACTTCCCATCTACATCATATATTCTTAATACTTTCCACAATCCTTGTCTATCCACCCTGTAATATGCTTTCTCCAAATCCAGGAAAGCCGCATACAACTTCTTTCCCTTCTCTAGAAACTTTTCCACTAAAGATCTAAGAATGAATATCTGATCTACACAACCTCTTCCCTTCCTAAAGCCTCCCTGTTCTTCTCCAACTAATTCCTCTCTTCTTTCTCTAACTCTGTCAATAAGTATCCTACCATACACTTTTCCTCTTATACTAAGAAGACAAATGCCCCTATGATTACCAAACACTTCTTTTTCCCCTTTTCCTTTGTACAAGGGAATAATTATACCTGACTTCCAATCCTCCGGGACTCTACCTTCCTCCCAGGCCAATCTGGATATTTTCCACATCCATTCTACTACTATCTCTCCCCCATGCTTCAGCATTTCACCACACACTCCATTAATTCCTGGAGCTTTCCCAAATTTAACTTTCTTCATTGCTTCCACAACCATTTGATTATGGGTCTTTATTTTGCCCAACCGTAGTTGGAAGCAGGGCAGTGAAATGGCGGGGGACAGGGCGACTTGGAGGCGATTTGTTTGTGGCCACCCCAAACGGGATTGAGGCGTCTGGCAATAGATAGATAGATAGATTTTGCCTGCTCATAGCGGAAATTTTCCAATAGCAGAAAGGGGGTTGGTTATTTGTTTTTTTAGGGGGCTTACTATATCATGGAATTCCTGTCGCAGGTTTTAACTGTCATATTCAATAAATGTAGGGGGGGTGGCAGTGATAAAAGGAATAGACACTGGAGGATGCAATCAGAATAAAAAAATCATCTCATTCACTTACAAAACAACCAAATTGCTATGAACTCAAATCATGACATAGGAGGTATACTCAAGGCAATGCAACGTGAATATTGGGGGAAAATCAGTACAGTTAACTCTCAATAAAAAAAAAAAAACATCAATTACCTTTACACTAAGTTGCATGCAAACTTTGTGGAAAATCCTTCCTTTCAGGGTAAATCACACAAATACCAGACCTGAGTAAAATCATTAATATATATATATATATATATATATATATATATATATATATATATATATATATATATATATACTTGATGCTCAATTCATCCTGTACTTAAACTCAGTGTTAGCATCACAACAACCCACCAATTATCAAAACCGTAGGTTTCCACGTGAATTAATGACCATGGAGTGATGGGTTGCTAAAAGATGTTGACTTGTGACTGACATGTCACAGAAATCTAACGACATCTGATAAATAATAACATCTTATGATGCTCAACCTTGCTCCTAAAGACAGGTACGTCAAAGGCTTTTCGTCTCATTAACTCTCCTCCTCTTACTGACTCCCTTCAACCTCTGTCTCTTCGCCGCACTGTTGCATCTTTATCTCTTTTCTATCGCTACTTTAATGGTCACTGCTCCTCTGAACTGTCTGCTTGCATTCCTCCACCTCTACGACGGGCGCGTAGCACCCGTCTGGCAGCAAACTCTCATCCCTTTTCTGTCCAACTCTCTAATGCAAGAGTTAACCGTTACTCCCAGTCTTTCATTTATGCAACAGGTCAGCTCTGGAACTGTCTCCCTCTGTCTGTATTTCCTTCTGCCTATGATCTCCAGTCTTTCAAACGTAGTGTGTCCAGGCATCTCAAAATGATCGGATCTTGAATTTGGCTCTCTATTGTATTTTGTTTTTCTCTTGGAGGGAACTGTTACTGCGGGCTCATGCCTTTGGTTCCTTCTTCCTTGCATAAAAAAAAAAAAAAAAAATTGCTGGATGATGCCTCAAAACATTACTCCTTAGTGCACGAACATCATTCTCTAATATACAGTATATCCGGTATATGCAAAATGGGAAATTCAATATGTACAGCAAAGGGTCAAAGAGGTACAATTTCAGAGAGGTCTGATGAGCTTTGGGTTCAGATATAATCAGCATTTTCAACATTACGGTCAATGGCCTTGGGGGAGGCGGTGGCTCAATCTGTAGAGAGTTGGCCTGCAGTCCTGACGGACGGGAACAGTTTAAGGATTTGAATTTCATAAAATCAGACTTTACTGACCTATTAGAGAGCCCGCCGACATGTCGTAAAAATACCCCCGCTAATACCAATGCACCAGTCCTGTATGAGACAGCCCTAGCATGTATTCAGTATGGCCGGTGGGTGTTAGCGCCGAAGTGGCGACATGTAGAGGTGTGCGGTACGTAGGAGGACTACTGGGCCTTGAGAGCAGGCTGTGAAGCCAATGCCCAGGGTCGGTCACAAAAGAAAAAAAAAAAAAATACCGTGAAAATTACCTTGCAAAAGATTAAACTTCTTACAATCCTCATTTTCATCTTACCTTGTACATATCTCAACTGTTGCACAGGCTCCTGCAAGGGCCAACCAGTTAGTCTCCACTGGAAATAGTACAGCCGTCTCATCTTCCTGTTCCTCTTCTAAAGCTTCAAGAAATAGATCCTCAAATTCCTCCATTGTTGTTCGGTTCCGTTCTACTCGCGCCTCCTCTCACTTCTCGCAACTGAAAAGTACGACAGTTCTTCCGAGGCTCACAGTGCTCGTACGTCCGGCTGTGCTATTGCTTAGCGTTCTGTAAACTCCAACAGCGGATTCTCAAACCCCTTTGACTTTCCGAGGTGCTACAAAAAACGCCTGATCATAACGCTACACCGGAGTGTGAACACTTGCTGTTGCATAGTATAAATATCACTCGATCAAGTAATATTGTTTCAGCCAGGTGATCGCTGGTTGCACAATGAGCGTTGATGCTGTTCGCAGTTTTTCCAAAGGTAAATAGTTCTTGAGAGTATTTTATGTCGTATTGAATTCCTTCTTATGCCGTAAAATAATAATAATAATAAGGTAAGGACATACGTGAAAAGTTGCCGGATATTATTTTCAAAAGCATCGTCCAGTCTTTCAAAATGTGAAGACGGAAGTGTCATATATTTTCTTAACAGACAGGAAATATCGTATTATTTTTCTTTATTTCTTTAACTGACTCGGTGTTATAACAACGTACAAAATATGTAAAATATATACACAACTAACCCGTGATGCATGTTTAAATAGACCCGCGGTGGCAATATGAGTCGCTGCGCCGCGCATGTCCAGCAGATCAAGAGTACCAATATTTCGGATGGTTTAGTAAATCAGAGATGATTATTGCTTCCATTGTGCTCCAGCAGATTAGTCGCTTAGGCATGAAGAAATTATATAACAGTAAACCCAATGTGTAGTAATTAACTAGTACTAGGCGTGACTGATTTATAGACGCTTAGAAAGTTTACGGTGTGGTTTTTGACGCCCTGGCACGGGATGGTTGTCACCCCTGCTTTTGCCATCATCGGCAGGATCTCGCTACCAGCATGCCACGCTGCTGCGGCTGCCAGTCTTGAGTTCAGTGCCGTGGGGGTTATGGTGGGAGGGTAAAGTATTATGATTTTTTATTTTTTTTCTGTGTGTTCGTGTGATCTTCGAAACTACAAGTGATTGGATGTTTGTGGCCTGGTGGTGGTGTCCGTCTCGAGGTGTACAGGAGACAGGTGGATGCTGGGTCAAACGAAGGGTCAGGTGGTAGACTGATCGGCTTCCCCCTACGCCATCAACAAGGAAGGTCAGCCATTTTTATCATTCGTCCATGTTCTGGGTGGCATTGGAGGGGTTGCAGCAATTTTTCATATGATGATTCATTTCGCGTATATCATGTAAGCGTCCTGTTTTATGCCAGTTATGAATTTTGATTTTCAATATACTTTACATCGATAACATACCGGTAGAGGAGGATATTGATATGGAATGGGCAGAATAAATAATAAAAGAAGTTAGGAAATATGCAGTCACTTGGGCGACGGATTATCCAGATACTGAGAGCGTCTTTTATGATGATGGTAAATGTAGTTTAATCAACAGAAACCTGAACAGTTCACTTCTTATTGTTGGTTTGCTCAGTATTTTTTTTCTTTATGGTGGTGAATTTGTTTCCCGATTGTTTTTATTATCCATAAGTTGCTTCCCCGACGCGTGATGTTTCTTGGGCGTAATGGCGGACACACTAAACGCTACGCAGTTTTATCGAAATAAATTTGGTGTTCCCTTTCGGTGCGTATGGTTATTACAGTTGGATAGTTAGCTAGGTTGAGTTAGGTAGGGTTAGGATGTTTTGCTGGGTTAGATTATTTAAGAGTAGATTAAGGATAAGCTGTGAATATATAAGGTCAAGCTGCAACAGCTGTAAAATAAATTTCAATTGATAAGAGTACGTTTTAGAAAGTCTGTCAGTACGCCTGAGAAACCAACACGAGTGAATCGGAATGAGCATTGACAAAAACATCAGGGAAACAATCAGCATTAAATCATTTACTAACATAAAAGTCATCAGAAAAATATAGAAAACAACCTGGGAGAGGAGGAAGTGAATCAGCAAGGTATTTCTGCGGCCAAAACAAAAATGAATGTTTACCGTGATGATAAACACTTTCTTCACTGTGTCAAGCATTATTTTGAAGGTAATCCTTAAGGAGACATAGGACCTCATTTTAAAAATCAGCCCCCCCCCCAACTTGAAGTAAATCAGTGACTTGGTAAAGATGTGCAAAAGTGCTTTTTCGAGTACGAATGGGATCCATCAATAAACAAAATGTATGATTACATAAGGGATAGGTTAGGTTAAGGTAGGATAAGTAAGATTGGATTTCTACGAGAATTTAGGTTGTTTGGATAAATTCACACCGATAAGGGTAATTTCCTTCAAAAATGACAGAACGTTCTAAGATGGCGTCCTCTATTCTCGCCCAACAAATTGGCGTCCTTCTGGCTTGTCGCCCCACAAGATGGCGTCCGTCTGTCTTGTCGCCCCACAAGATGGCGTCCGTCTGTCTTCTCTCCTAAGATGGCGTCCGTCTGTCTTCTCGCCCCACAAGATGGCGTCCGTCTGTCTTGTCGACCCACAAGATGGCGTCCGTCTGTCTTGTCGACCCACAAGATGGCGTCTATCTGACTTCTCACACCACAAAATGGCGTCCGTTTGACTTCGGTATCGCTAGGAACTGTAAACAAACCGCTTTAAAAACTATTCCCCACTTTTTAAAGAATTTTAAATATTTTATGAACTTGAAAACGTAATCATGAAATAGAATCCCATGGAAAACTATGGTAAAGACAAAACTGCAAGATGAGGTGGTCTTATGTCCCCTTAAGGATTGCCATTTTGTAGCCGTGATAAATAGCTGGATGTTAAGTTCAGTGGTTGGAGAGGTTGCACTAAAACAACTAGACAAAATTATGGACAAAGCTGGAAGGATTATTAATAACCCTGCAGTTACAAATGAACTTCCTCCCCTACAAGAAAGAAGGAATGTTGCCTCCCTTGCAATATTTTACAGATACTTTTATGGCAAATGCTTCGACGAAGTTGCATCCATTGTGCCACCACTCCACGCATTCCCCCGTGTTACATGGGCATCTGGTATTGCTCTTGACTGTCACATTGCCATATTGCAGAACTTATGCTAGTTAGAATTCTTTTATTCCCCGAACTGCATCTCCCTGGAATTCTCCTCCCCAGAATAGTTTCCCCCCAAACTTCAGCGTCCAGCAGTTCTTCAAGTCCAGCTGTTACAGTTTATGAATGGAGGACACTTGTAATCTGGTGTAGCTGTGGGTTTTTATTTTATTAAGTTTGTTTTTCCTCTTCGCCCCCTCCCCCCCAAAAAAAAAAAAAAAAAAATACACCAGTCATTATTATCGTTGTCCAGTCACTGGGTGGCTCGCATACCCTATCGAGAGGTTTTGATTCTCTCTCTCTCTCAGTTCCATGCACGTCTTTTTTTCTATACCGTCTTTTTCTGCAGCTAATATTATAACACATACACATTTTTATGCTTCATTTGTACACACCTTACACACCTTTTTCATTTTTTTTTTTTCTTTTCACATGCATCTGTCCTCCACACATCCTGTTTTCCCACGCTTTTTTTTTTTTTTTTTTTTTCTCCAAAGACTAGCTCTTTTCTGCTCCACGAACCCTTTTTCTGCACCTCAAACACTTATGCCTCCACACTTAACATCGATTTTTTTCCCCTGTACCTTTCGGGTCATAGCCTACATTTCCATCTTTCATCTCATCCTGCATCTTTCAGTTCCTCCTGTTTTAACACCTTCTTCCTTTACATCTTTTCTCCCTACCTCTTTTTTTGTTCCCCCACCGTACATCTAACTTGTAGCTCTTCCCACACTTTTTGTTTACACATTTTACACCTACACATCTCCTATGTGAAAGCCTCTTGTTTTCCTCACAAACTCCAATCCCTTCCAACATCTTTTATCCCACTCCCCACACATTCACTTTTTTTTTTTTTTTTTTTTTTTTTTTTTTTTTTTCCCGCCAAACCGTGCTTTTAACATGTCTCTCCCCAAACATCCGTTTTCCACTCACTCACCTACTCACCACACCACCTCTTCTAACAAACTGAACCTCTTACACTTTTACTTCTCTTCTTTCCACAAGTTACACCTTAACACCACCACACCTCCCTTCCCACACTATACGTCAACACTCCACCACACCCATTCATTCAAACACCCTCACGGCTAAACCCTTTTCTTTCATTTTCCACCATCACCCCCAAACCACCCTTAATTGCTTTGTCTGCAGCCCTTCACGCCACTCGTCGTTACACAACACACCACACTAAACCACACCACACCACATCAAATAAAACTCGCACCACCACACCACAACCCACCACAACACCACGCTTTAGACCACACCATTCCTTACAGCAGCCTCATGTAACCCCATTCTTTATAATAGTACATCTCACAACGCATCACAGCACGTCACACCACATACCGGTAACACCACATACCACACCACACCCCATCACACCACACATCTCACCAGCCCAACGCATGACACCACACCATGCAAGATTTCATCAGTATCCTCACCCCACCAGACCTCACTCCACCACATCTCTCCAGCCTCCAGCCCAAGTCCCAGCAGCCACAGCTCTCCGCATTCAACAACGGCCAAATTCCATTCCAACCACTCCCAAATCCCCCCAAACCCCCGTCTGTCTTAGATCCCACGCCTAAATCCCATTCCCAAACACGCCCAAATCCCACTCAGCCCTACCTGAATCCTGTCTACTCCTCATCTAGCCTCCCAACCACGCCCAGATCCCACGCGGAATTACCAAGCACAACCATGGCTAAATCCCATACCCCTCCCCACCCAAATCCCTCGCCCCACCTCACCCAAATCCCCTTCCCCGCCCCACCCAAATCCCTTGCCCCGCCTCACCCAAATCCTTTGCCCCGCCTCACCCAAATCCTTTGCCCCGCCTCATCCAATTTCCCATCCCCGCCCCACTCAGATCTCACACCCAGCCACAAGCTCAGCCACATTCAACTCTCACGCCCAGGCAGAGCCAAATCCTACACCTAGACACGCCCAATTCCAGCTAGTCCTAGCCACACCCATATCCCACGTCCAACCACGCCCAATTCCAACCAGTCCTCGAAACCCGTCCGACCCCGGCCGGCTGCGTGTTTTTATCTGCAGATGTTAAGTGGCATTAGCTTTGAGATAATTAGCCACTGGGAAATGCAACAGTGCAGTGCTGATGACAGCATTGCATACCGGCTACTCTGGAATAAATGAGTTGCCACAAATGTTATTCCTGTGTGCACACATATACAGTACAGTGTATTTTCTGAGTGAGTGAGGGAGTCAGTGAGTGATGTGAGGTACATGTGTACAATAAGGCGAGTCTCTTGATACAGGTAAATAATTTAACTTTCTTCCTCTACTACCATCACCACCAATAAATGTGTTATCATTACCTGTATCAAACATAATGTTATTTTCACAGAATAGCTGAAATTTGTATTAAAAGAACGTAGAGGTCCCCATTTGTCTTAAAGCTGCGATCATTTCTGTGATGAATATTATTAACGCAGACTTGTTCCAATAGCTGTCGCCATTCCACCAGTAATAGTTATGTGTTGCACTCCCTAATAGAATATATATTCGTCTAAATGATATAGCATTCTTAAAATGTGTATTTGTACAGAGAATGGATAACATCAATACATGTCTTATACAGAGTACGGTATAAATAAAGTATTATAGTGACCCCTTCCATAAGTCATATTTGCATGTCAGTACCATTAATGTTATGACATTTTTCAATAATTATGTATTGCCATCCAGTTAGTGGATCAACAAGTTGTATTGTCATACCACTGTACCCAACCAATGGATTTCTCAACCCCAGTCAGACATGGGGCTGAAGCCATCTCTTTGGCTTCCAAGCCGAAGCCCTTCCAAAGTCATGAAGCCGAAGCCGGCGGCCTTGGAAAGTCGTGAAGTCGAAGCCAAAGCCAGGTAGACATTCACAGAGACAAAGCCGAAGCTGTCTGAATTTTATGAAGCCAGTAATCAGCTTCGTGTCACAGTATCCCAGTTGTAACCAGCCAGTAAGGAAGTCAGAACTTCAAAAGTAGTGAGTCCTTGTAAGTGAGTGAGTGCATAATACATTGCATCTTACCTAGGGGCAAATAGGTACAGCACCATTATCTCTTACATACAAATGTTGACCCTAGGAATCGTTAGTCAGGAAAAAAAGGATTCTGTATATAATATTTGATATTTTTATTGAGCTGAAGTGGATGCAAAAGAAAGGACTTGAAAATATGAAAATCAGGCAGTTTTTATGCATATTCTGTTCCTGTAACGAATTTTCTGGGTCTGGTGCTTTAGCCAGCAGTTGGGGCTGAAGCCAGGCCCTTGGCTTCGAAGCTGAAGCCGAAACCGCGACCTAAAAACCATGGCTTCAGCCGAAGCCACGACCTAAAAACCATGGCATCAGCCGAAGCCACGACCCAAAACCATGGGTTCATGAAGCCGAATCCGCAACTTAAAAATCATGGCTTCATGATACCTAAGCCGCGACCAAAAACCATGGGTTCATGAAGCCGAATCCGCGACTTAAAAATCATGGCTTCATGATACCTAAGCCACGACCAAAAACCATGGGTTCATGAAGCCGAATCCGCGACTTAAAAATCATGGCTTCATGATGCCTAAGCCGCGACCAAAAACCATGGCTTCATGAAGCCAAAGCCAAGACCTAAAAACCAAAGCCGGCTTCGGCTCCATGTCTGACCCCAGTCTGTATAATGTCATGAGCGTGATATAATGTGATGAGCGTGATACTGAATTTGGGTCTCTATTGTATTTTGTTTTTCTCTTGAAGGGAACTGTTTTGCGGGCTCATGGCCTTTGGTTTCCTCTTCCTGGCATTAAAAAAAAAAAAAAAAAAAAAAAAAACATAAAGACCTGGCTTAATTTCAGCATACCGAGGCGTGACCGATTAATACATGTTACTTCAACTAGGAAATTCTAGTTGATGCTGATAGCATGGGCTGCTGGAGCTGTCCCACCCCTTCCCCCATCCCCACAACCCCCCCATCCCCCCCATAAAAATGACAATAAAAGTTGACATGCTCTTATTGTAATATATATACTGTATATACCTGTATATTTATTTATTCCCAAGTCCCGGTAAGCCTCCTACATCCCCACATGTCACCACTTCGGCGCTAACACACCATCCATATTGAATACATGCTAGGGCTGTCTCATACAAGACTGGTGTACTGGTATTAGCGGGGATACTTTTATGACATGTAAGGCGGGTCCGTGGTTGATGAGAAAAGTCTGCTTTTTATGAAATTCAAATCCTTAAACTGTTCCCAGCCCCAGCTGGGAGTCGAACCTGGGTCCATTATAACTGCAGGCAGCCTCTATACCGACTCAGCCACCGCCATCCGCATACCATAAAGTGGTGATTTTTATATTAGTAACCTGCATAACAGTTGCAGACAGAAGAAAGCTACATTGCCAAACATTTATGTACTGTACTTCATGTATGGATAAATGTTGCACATATTACCTACTGTTCCCCTTATGTATTATGAGTAACAGTATAGTTTGTATTAATTGGCTCCACCTCCACAGGGGATGTCAATCGAGGATCCACCAGTACATCCCGCTACAAGTGCTGAAGATTATCCTTCCATCAACGTCCATCCAGATGCTGTTGTACATCATTAGTTGACACCAGCAGACTATGGTAGATATTCACCCATTCCTCCTCCAGGATTCTATAATGATTATATGTAACACATGCAACTTGATGGCAATGACTAATTTTGTAAAAGGGACACAAATGGTTGACAGACGTTTCCTCTGGTACGATGTATGGATGTCCATAACATAATACAGAACACATTATGGCATATAGTCATAATATACAAGTGTCATATAGTCTTATGTACAAAATATGAGAGCATAGCCAAGTTGTGATGAGGACATAACAGAGTAGCTGCACTATGAGTTAGGCAGTCTCCCCTGTCCCAGTGATTATGGTGAAGATAATGCTTGTAAACTGTCTTTTTATCAATGCACTCTCCTTATACTGATGGTGTCCATATTGCACAAATATAACAACACTATTGGTTAGGTATGTCTCGTTGATCCCAAACTATTTATGACATTACACAGATGGCAGCATCCATTCCATCCACCCTGATGGTCAGACTCCCGTGGAAGAGGACAGAGATAGAGTATCACAGCTGGAGAAGACACTGCATGGTGAAACTCTCCTGGAAGTGAACAGAGATGGACTACCACAGCTGCAGATAGCATTGCATGGTATGTTGAATGGCTAGTCGTAATGCATAGTACACAGTTTAATCACATAAAAGTGGTGTATACCAGTTTATCTGTACAGTTACTGTAAAAGAATATACTGTAGACACTACAACAATAACATTCACCCACGGTGTTATGTAAGTATAATTGTCAAACGTATTTATAAAATGATCTTGTTATACATTGAATTCCAGTAAATATGAATGTTTGCGAAGAATAGGTATAGGTTAATTGTGCACTCTCTGAAGTAGATAAGTATTGATACGTGTATATCCACTTAGGCGAACATCATGTGATATTTTAACGTGCTGTAGGTATAATTAGAATGTAATATATTTGATGCCACCAGATTATAACCATAATATTCTTTACACGTGGCGTTAGTCACATGCATAGTCCAGAGTACTGTACAGACACTCTTTGGTTGGGTGAGATGGGCATAAGCCGTGCTAGGGAGTGGTACAGACGCTCTTGGGTTGGGCGATGTGGGTATAAACCGTGCTAGGGGGTGATACAGACGCTCTTGGGTTGGGTGAGGTGGGCATAAGCCGTGCTAGGGGGTGATACAGACGCTCTTGGGTTGGGCGATGTGGGTATAAACCGTGCTAGGGAGTGGTACAGACGCTCTTGGGTAGGGTGAGGTGGATATAAACGTACTAGGGAGTGGTACAGACTCTCTCATTTCCTCCCTATTGGGTCTAGAATAGTAACCGCTTAAGAAGAAGAAAACGCGGCAGGACAACTGGGCCGCCTGGTAGCGCCATGTTTACATGTGGAAAGCTGGATGTGGGAGGTGAGTTACCATTTTTTTGGATGTCTGGTATAACATTTAGCACTGCTGATACATCGAATATCGACAATGAATACTCGTTGATTCTGGTGGTAGGGGATTCTGTCGTAATTAGAGTCTGTCTACTTAGCTGCTATAATGTATATGAAAAAATTGATGACTATCGAATCTCGAGGCCTGTGTCGAATTTATAATTATTATGGCGTGGGTAGTGGACACATCATACAAAATAAATACCTAGAAGGTACCTGGATACTCACAGAACATTACTGGTAGCAATCCAGCATGAAATTATGTACATGTGTTTGGTGCAACATGATTTTCAGTCATATACGGTACGATTTTGTTGCAGGGATATATGTATAATTTTGTTAATATGGGATATACAGTTGAGCCTTGCAGATTGAATTATTTGGCCTATAACCCAATAAAGATATTGTGTCATTTTATTTTTACCGATAGTTGTAGGGCGTACAATACCAATTCATTTCTCTACGGTACACCACAAATTACAAAATACAGTATTAGTAAGGTGATTTGTGCTTGAAGAACTCACGTAATATGTCTTTCACAGGTTTATCAACATGCCTTGCAAATGGGGGGAGGTAAAACAGAGGCTTGCCAGAATAATTAAATTCAGTGTGGCTCTAACTCAGTACAATATGAAGTAGACTTGTAACATCAGGTTAACATGCTGGCATAACACCCGAGGTAGATGAAAGAGTGCAGTGTGTACCTTCACCTTTATTTATGTAGTGTTATAGCATATATCTTTTTTAAATAATAACAGTCCTACGTCTTAACCTGGCCTGTTTTTCTTCATTCATGGCATATATATTTCTGTAACATGTGGCCAACATTTTTGTACTGGGACAGCATATGTCCTTTACTTTTACAATAATTTAGCACCACATTTCAGTATTCAGCTAGGTTAAACATTTAAGAATGGAATATTAAATTGTTGTGTTGCTTGTAAGGCAATATGAAAGTCATGGAGTAGATAAATGTCTCTGCTCTGAATTCTTACATTGCCTATTTCATATATAAACTTAGATTTACTTTGGTAACACATTAAAGTGTTGTCAGATAGGATGTAGGCTTCACCCTGCTATCCATACATATGGCTACCTTATTGAAAAAAACACTTTTAATATAACTTATTTCAAATGAAGTGATAACCATACCAAAGATAGCCCTATTCCTGAAGCTTCTTTTGATATTTACATTTCATAATAAAACCTTTATCTGAATGTTTGGTGTAATATTTTGCCACTAATAGTACGGTTGACCCCCACCTCACCCTAATTGTAGCTGAAGAGAGTTCACAGCATCCATAAATTGTTTGATTTTGTTATTAAAAGCACCATTAGTAGCCACAGAATCTGGTGCTTGAATGTTTTTCCCTTATACTATAATTATCACCAATCCAGGTGATCAAAGTAAGGCCTTTAGGAGAAGTTAAAGGAAAGTGAATAGTGACGATACTAAACTCTGTTTACTTTAACTTGGCGTAAAATTGCCATCTAACCATCTTCAGTGTTGTGCTTTAATAAGAGATTAACACTAACATAGACTATGGTGCTAGTCACGAAGAGGTGCTATGGAAAGGATATGGAGTTAGAGGCCAGTAGGTTAGTATTGTGGTAGGTGTCATAACTATGCATGATATTTTCCAAGGAGGTTGGAGAAGTCTTTGTGAAACGTTATTTATTTCTGTTTTCTTTGAAGTAATAATAGATAGGAAATGAAAAAGGAAACAATGAATATTCACAAAACAATATGGCTAGTGTATGTTGCCTTTGCTTTGGTGCATTCAAAAATACAAACACCGATTTGAATTTAAGTTGATAGGACCGAAAAAAGGCAGTTTCGAAAATATTACCTACTTGACCTTTCTTATTATGCGATTGTAACACTAAATCAATCTTAATTTACTAAAATTAAGAACACGGATTTTATTTTATTTTTTTAAATTGTAAGTTTAAAGAGATTTAATGGCACTTAGGTAATTATGGCAGAAAAATAACGAAATATTGGCAGCGCGAAGTATTCATAATATCCACTTCCGGCGTCTTGGGGCTATAAAAGGTGAGCACCTGCGTGAGCGACTCTAGTGGACGAGTTAGCGAGAGGGTGTGTTGTCCGCTCTCTCGCATTTTCATTGTGACTCGTAATTTTATAACGGTTAGTAAGGTTAAAATTAATCGTACTGTGTAGTACGATATTGGATTGTGATATAGCTTACGATTAAGTTTTGGTAAGCTCATCCCAAAATGTCCCACACAGTTGTACACATGGACAACGGGGTCTACCGCCCCACCACTATCCCCGTCAACACTAACGGAATTCGGCCCCTCCTCAAAAAGATATTGTTCGTACTCATAACTTGTTGGTTCGTAATTGTGTCACTTACTGATTTAGGTTTCACCATTTTTGTCAAAACATGTGTTCCCTATTTCCGTAAGGATATTTCTGATATTGTTTCCAAATTTGTTGAGAATGGTGTTCCTGTAGACACAATTTTGCGACATAATATTGAGCCATCAAGGCTTAACTGGGCAATTAAGTCATTAGGAGAACAATATAGTCACTATCCCGGTAGGCTAATGTTGTCTGAATTGACCGGGATGGTAATTTCTTCACAATTGCGGTATGAGCTCAACGCGGGTCTAACTTGGCTTATTGTTTATCACTGTTGGTTCCTCACCACTTGGGTTGGCTTTTGGTTTGTCAAAAATGACGTGTTTCAGGTTGTGCTGTTGGTGCTGAGTGTAATTCTGGGTGTCAGTATGCTGAGTTGGCAGCTGGCACTGAGTGCCATCTATTGTGCCCAGCTGCTTCACCCCCTGGAGGCCATAGTTGGGGTGATAGAGGTGTGGGAGGTGTGGAATGGGGCTTGGGTGGGGGTGGTGGCGTGGTTTGTGGTCAAACTGTTGGTCAGTGTCTCGGCCCTGTACCTGAACCACTGCTACCACCACCCCATACAGCGGCAGGCCCCACCCCCACACCTGGTGTGATTTACCACCACCCCACACCTGGTGTGATTTACCACCACCCCACACCTGGTGTGATTTACCACCATCCCACACAGCGGCAGGCCCCACCCCCACACCTGGTGCGATTTACCAACACCCCACACAGCGGCAGGCCCCACCCCCACACCTGGTGTGATTTACCACCACCCCACACAGCGGCAGGCCCCACCCCCACACCTGGTGTGATTTACCACCACCCCACACAGCGGCAGGCCCCACCCACACACCTGGTGTGATTTACCACCACCCCACACAGCGGCCGGCCCCACCCCCATACCTGGTGTGATTTACCACCACCCCACACAGCGGCAGGTCCCACCCCCACACCTGGTGTGATTTACTACCACCCCACACAGCGGCAGGCCCCACCCCCACACCTGGTGTGATTTACCACCACCCCACACAGCGGCAGGCCCCAGTCCCACACCTGGTGTGATTTACCATCACCCCACACAGCGGCAGGCCCCACCCCCACACTTGGTGTGATTTGATTCATCTTATAAGTTTTTGTTTTACTTTAATGGAATCTACATTTTGTTTTGTCTTTTTGCTAGTGCTGAGAATTATCTCTATGGACAGACATTACTCTCTGATGTTATTTGTTACTCTCAGTTTACTCTGTCTTATTGGAGGGACATTTACTTTCTTTGATGTTACATGTAACTCACTTTTTTACCCACTTTGTTACTTTTTTTAATGGTGGCGTGGAGGTAGAGCCCTCGGGTCAAAATGTGCTGTGGTTCAAGTCCCAGAGGTAGCCAGAGGGAGTATACATTGTGTGCTGAGTTATTTGTTACTTTGTTACCACTTTTGTTACCTTTTAATGGTGGTGTGGTAGTAGAGCTTTTGGGTCAGAATGCACAGTGGCCTGTGGCTGTGCACTGTGGTTGGAGTCTCACAAGTATTTCTGTCTTGTAGACATTACCAGGGGCGTAGGTCAGCCTCCTGTTCTTAAGTGTTCTGCACTACACCTGCCCAGCCTCAGGCCCCTCTGCTCCAAAGGGGGAAAAATACACTTTGCTCTCTTTATTTACCTATATTTCTTCCTTTGCTCTAAGTTTCCTTATTATGTTATAACCTTTTTTTAAATGACGAACTTTCATTTTATGTTTTTTAATATTTTTTTTTTATCGCAAATGGTTGTGGTGATTGCAACTGTCTTTTTACAATCTCATGATCTTCAGGAAAGTAATTTTATTACCATATGCAAGATAGATAGTTATCTGGTTATTTTAAACTGCAAAAAGGGTAGATGAAAAATAAAATATACTGTTTGGAGTATTTAAGGAAGCCGCCAGTTTGGCTGTGTCAGCCTGTTTACTGACTGGATACGTTGATTACTATCTTGCCAACAGGACACGTTGGTGCATCAAACATTGAACTCTATACGAAACCAAACGATCCAGTCAGACCTAACGTATCTTATCTATCTATAGCCAGACGCCATAATCCCGTAAGGGGTGGCCTTTTGTCTTAAGATTGTTTTGTCGGAAGGAGCACTAACCCTCTACCGTCCCACTTGGTGACACTTAAGGAACACGTATGGGTTGGTTATATGGTTACCACCCACCGTTGTAAATCGTTTCCAGGCTTATAGGAACCCGTTAGGCTGGTCATTCAATGTAAAGCCATCCATCCATCCATCATCCAATTCTACGTTGCCCCATGAGGAGCGTAGAAGCCCTGGGCTAGGTAATTTGGTCCTGACATTTAAGATGAGAGTGACCAGCCTCACTCATCCCTGAGTGGCATTACATGAGCAATAACCCAAACCATCCCTTGGATATAAACCTTCACCGGCTCAGTCCGACTGGAGCGCTGTAATTACCCACTAAACCACCAGGCGTCCTAATTTGGTTATATGATTACCACCCAGCGTAGTAAATGGTTTCCTGGTGTACAGGAAACCATAAGGCTTGTCACTTAGTGTAGAGTCACCCAAAGGCACAAGGAAGAGGAAAGAATGAAGGAAAGACAAAAGAGGGAGTGTAAAGTCACCCGTAGGCAGAAGGACAAGGAAAGAATGAAGTAAAGAAAGACCGAAGAGGAAGGAAGGAATGGAGAGAGGAGAGGAAAGGGCATACACCCTGGAGCAACACTACATCGAGTGAGTGGATGGTGAGCGCCCCCACCTACCATATGAATGTAAAGCCTTCTGGAGGAAAGAAGAGTAATAAAAAGTGACAGGAAAGATGGGAGAAACATGATGAGAGGAGGCCTAACCTCTTCTAACTGGGGTCTTTGCCCCACCCCCGTGATTTTAATCACCTTGGATTGCCACGTAGCTTAGAGACCCCTTGAGTATCTGTCAGGCCAAATCCCAGTCTTGAGTCCTAACAATAAATCTAATGTCATAACCTAACCTATTCACACAACCAATCCAAGCCCATCTTAACCTAGCTAATCCTACAGTAATTTAATCAATTGAAATTCTCCAAACCTAACATATCAGTTGGGAATTTACTTATGCCAAAAGTAAGACCTGCATTTGTAGAGTTTGTCAGCAAGGTTTGCCTCTTGGTGGTACCTTTATGTGAGTGATGGAATGTGTGACATAAACATGTCTACATATTTCACAGATAACATTATTAAAAAACGCCCTGTAACTATGATAATCTATGAAACACAAGTCACCTGTGAAGGTTTAATTTCAATAGGAAATATGAAAAGGTCGTGCCCATGTGGTAAAGTATTGATCTTTTTTTTTTTTTCCCCTTAAGAAACAGCCATAGTTTTGTGATAATATTTGTTATATATTCAGTAATGTTTCTGTTTTGTGAATTGCTCAAGCACCACACCAGCAACCACAGTGGATCAGTTGAACTGAGTCCTGTGGTGGTGAACCTGGTTTGTTAGGTTAGGTGGGGAATCAGTACACTCGTATGCCATATAGCCTACTGTACACAACACCAAAATGTGAGTTACTCCAACACAGCACCAACAGACATAGTATAGACTAACACTGTGTTGTAGTGTAGGTAAAAAAGTGTCCAGCATACAACAAAATGGTGCTGTTGGTTCAGTATCGTACTACAGTATATTTTAAAAAGTAATTTTTCTTCCATACTGATGGATCGGATTGAAAATCATGTTCAGTAAAACCAAGGTGCAGTTTTTGTCATCCAAAATGATTCAGAACCAACCAGGATATTTAACCAAGATTGTCTTCATATTTCTCAGGATATTGTAGTTTGCACTTCTGGAAGATGTTTTGTGTTAAATACTACACATAATTAAATCAGTTGAGCAAGTCCCTCATCAAAAATATTTTGTTTGATAAATTTTCTGGACATTTCTCTTGGCGGATGCCAGTGTGATCCAGCAGTATACTACACACTCACACCAGTGACCTCAACCAAGACACAGGCATTAAGGAGTAGTGGTAAACATTACCAGTAGCTTCCAGAATAAAAATGAAGAGATTCTGATGTTGAAAAACTTAAGGCAGCAATAAGTTATTATGCTTAATTTGACAGCAGTCCAAATACCAGGGTTGTGCAGTGAAAAGATCAAATGTATATAATATCTTTAACCCAAGTTACAGTATAGAAATAACCAGATAGAATGAAATATGGTATGAAAGGATGGTGGGGGAGCAGCTAGAGGGAGATGCTTCTGTGTAAACTGTTGTTTTTACCCAACTGCAAGAAGGAGCGACAGCTGCTGTGATCTCTGGTGTCACAGTTAGTACTATATAATAATGTCTCAAATAACATGTTTCAAGCTTTAAGTGAGAGAGAAGCTGATGTAGCAAGTGATTCCATGTTAAGGCAAATCAACAAAATGATTTGATAACTAAACTGAGGATAAGGAAAAGACTTCACTTAAATTCCAAAGTTCAGTTAAACAGTAACAGTAAAAGGAATAAGCAGATGAAGAGGAAAATACCCACTTGCCAGAGGTTGAAAGAGGTAGAGAACAGTTTCAGAATTGTATTACATGGGAGATGTTATATGATGTTAAATATAAAAGTATTATATAAAGAAACAGGTTACTGAAATCATACAAATTGAGAAACAAAGAGAATTGATGGCACTGAACTTACATAATTTGCAAAATTGTATGTTTTGAATCTTTTCCATAGGACTTCTTCCTGAATCTCACCATATTGTAGCATTAATCTCGTGTGATAGCTCAGCATTTAAGATAGCGGTAGATGGCAATTTTAGGCCAAGTTAAAGTGGACGGAGTATATGTCGTTACGTTAAGAATTGGTGCACATCTGTGGTCTGTCTGTGGTTCCATTCTGTTTATCATGGTGCATGGAGAACTGCCATGCGATATTATATCTGAGTTGCCCTGGGAGTTGCTGATTGCAGATGGTGAGGTTGTAACTGCTTGTACCAAGGAAGGTGCTGTTGAGAAATATAGGAATTACAAGGCTGTGTGCAGTCAGCGGGTTGGCCTGCCATATTCTCGTTGACAGAAGAGAGTTTGTGGCATTTCTTCCCTAGCAGTTTCCCTTGCATAGAACATTTTACAGGTATTTCTAATTCATTGTTTATATCCTACTGTTATCAACATGGTTTACAGGAGTATTATACAATAGCATTTGGAGGTGTGATGGGCAAAATAAATCACTGAGGGAGAGATATTATGAAATTTCCCAGGTCAGCAACGTGAATAAATGTCAGGTTGGTGTTGGAGAGGGATGCCCTCATGTGGTGGCACTGATATAACTAAGCTGGTCTGTTGCTTGAGTACATACATGTCCCACAACTCCCCTGATCCTGAAAGGAGGATGGTGAGCTGCAGGAAGAGAGCAGCTTCACTCTGAAGTCCACCAGGTTCACGCTGAAACGATCCTCGGGTTGCGCCAGCTATATATTACTTCTACAGCCTACGCCCTACTTCTGTAGGGAGTAGGCTGTAGCACCAACCGATCAGGGTGGTACTCTCAAGGGGGATGGGATTGCTGGTGAGGGACAGCTGGAGCCTCTGTTTCACCAGCCACCAGGATATCCTGACCATCTTCCTTTGCTGACCTTTTTCAGTGTGGTACTAACATGACGGGTATGTGAACATAACTCCCACCATCCATTTCTCAAACTATCTCATGCACTACTCAACTCTATATTCACTATACATGTCACACAACGTACCCCACAACATACAGGGGTTAGCACCAGCAAGGGCATGTAGCCGGAAAACACTGCCCCCGCTACCAAGTGGTGGACCTGAGGGGAGGTCCACCACCAGAGTTTGGGGGCGGATAAGACTGGCCACAGTCCAACGGCCTGGCTGTGCAACCCAGGCTAAGACTGGCCACAGTCCAACGGCCTGGCTGTGCAACCCAGGCCAAGACTGGCCACAGTCCAACGGCCTGGCTGTGCAACCCAGGCCAAGACTGGCCACAGTCCAACGACCTGGCTCTGTAACCCAGGGCAAGACTGGCCACAGTCCAACGGCCTGGCTGTGCAACCCAGGCCAAGACTGGCCACAGTCCAACGGCCTGGCTCTGCAACGGTGCCAGAGTAGAGACAGTGCGGTAATTTCCTTTTTTCATCATTACCATCATCATCAAAGCCAACCCATGTCATGATTCAACATCATTATCACCATTGTTCATATCATTTGTAAAGAACCAAGATTTTATCATCATCTTCATCAGTTTCAGTATAACTGTTTTCATCACGACAAAATAACGAGCATCACTACCGCCATCACAGTCATCACCAACACAGTCATCATCATCATCATCATTTTCTTTCATTGTGGTTGTCTTTGCCTCTCCATTATAGTACATCATCACAAGCAACAAGAGAGGCAGGAGGCGAGATGAAGTAAGGTGTAGCGGCCTGGCACTCAACTAAACCTGTACCGAGTTCAACCCTGTTTCGGTCATTTCTTTTGTCATTCACACATCCTTTCTCCTTTTTTCGTTTTTGTTTAATCAGTGTTTATATCTTACTCTTCTTACACGCGTTTTCTCCTTTTCCTTCTTTCTTTCTCTTTTTGATCTTTTTATCTTTTTTTTTTTTTTCGCATTATTTTTCTTAATTTTGTTCTCTCGTTTTGTCATCATTTTATTTTATTTTATTTTATTTTATTTTTTTGTCATTTTTCCTCCCTTTTTTTTTTTTTTTTTTTTCCCCCGATCATATTCCGTCATAACCTGCCACACGGGCAGCAGGAGGTGAGATGAAGTGAGGTTAACATCATCATTATCATTTCCGTCATGTTGCATAAAATTTCTTGGCGTTCAATGGTATAATAAGACTACTATTGCTGTACATCCTGTCCATAGCACTTCTTCATGACTATCACTATATTCTAGACTCGTTTGTTACAGCTCAGCATTCAAGATGGAGAGATGGCAGTGTTGTGCCAAGATAAAATGTACAGAGTATTAAAGCATTATAAACAGCAAGATGGGTAGGAGGCGATATGGAGGAAGGTAGAGCGGCTGACACTACTACACGTGTCCTACCTGCCATCTACGCCGCCCACACCTCCTGCCACCACTTATAACTGTTGACTTTTTACTTGTTCTCTTCTTCCTTTCTGGTTTCACACTTTGAATTCTCTCATTACTGTTTTTTGTTCTTGCCTCTCTTTGGTTCCCTTCTTTGTTTTCTTTTATTCTTTTTCATGTTACTCTTGTAATGTTTCTGTTACACTCGATAGCGTTCGTTTGCCATATCATTTTTTCTTTATTTCTTCTTTCCTACTTGTTCCTTTGTCTTTTATATGCTTATTCGCTTCCCCTTTTGCTTCTTTTTTCTTCATAATTTCTCTTTCTTCCTCCTTAAGTTATTGTTCTTTTCTGTTTGTTTCTCATTTTAGACACTTCCGTTTTTCTTATTCATCCTTTTTCATAGTAACCATTATATTACATCACAGCCTACAAGAGAGTTAAGAGGCGATATAATGTAAGGTTGTCGTTACAGCTAAACTGATATACATCACAACCACCACTATCATCACCACCACCATCATCATAACCACCATTAATATCCATGAAATTAGCAATATTCTCAACAATGCTAAACTAAATCAACCTCAGTTTTTCCATCATCATCATCATCATAGCCACTCTCACCACCATGGTCAGGTACTTAGATCTGGGCAGTATATTACATCATTACAAGCTACAAAAGGCAGATGAGATGAGATGTAAGGTGGAGCGGCGTGGCACTCTACTACACCTGTACCCAGTTAACACCTTTACCATTCATACTTCAGTTTAATTCTTTACACCTTTCCTTTTCATATTTTGTTTCATTTTGTCTTTTATTCTATCAATTTTGTCTTCCTCTTTCTTGCTCGTCTTTCTGTTTCTCCATTTATTCTCTCCCCTTCATTAGTGCTGACTTTTTATTTCTCTCTCTCTCTTTCTCTCTCTCTCTCTCTCTCTCTCTCTCGGGGGGCGCGGTAGCACAGTGGTAGCGCACTGAGCTTGTGATCGGGAGGTCGCAAGTTCGAGCCTCGCCCGGGCTATCGTTGCCGGGAGGGGTAGCGCCCTCCTGTAACCCAGCGGGGCTATATGGCCTTAGTTGCCTAGTTCGGGGAATTCATTTCTCTCTCTCGCTGGTTTAACGTCATTGTTTGATCTTTATCTCTTTCTCGGCTTTTTTTCTCATTGTTCTTTTTTTCTTCTTCCTGTCTTCATTTCATCGCACTATTTGTATATTAGATCTTTTTCTTTGTATTTCTTTTTTTTCCTGTTGTGTCTATATTTTTCTATTCTATCTTCATTTCATCGCACTATTTGTATATTAGATCTTTTCCTTTGTATTTCTTTTTTTTCCTGTTGTGTCTATATTTTTCTATTCTATCTTCATTTCATCGCACTATTTGTATATTAAATCTTTTCCTTTGTATTTCTTTTTTTTCCTGTTGTGTCTATATTTTTCTATTCTATCTTCATTTCATCGCACTATTTGTATATTACATCTTTTTCTTTGTATTTCTTGTTTTTCCTGTTGTGTCTATATTTTTCTATTCTATCTTCATTTCCTTTTCTTGCATTCAGGTCTTTTTATAAAGTATTTTCATCCTTTCTGCGTAGTAAAACATCATCACAAACTACGAGAGGTGGGAGGCGATAGGAAGTAAAATTATCATTAGTACTAAACTATACCAGCGATACCATCACTACCATCGTCATTGTCATCATCATCGCTGGCATCACTATGCCTTTTATCATCATATCCACCATCACAGTTATTGTCATCATCGCTGGGATCACTATCCCTTTTATCATCATATCCACCATCACAGTTATTGTCATCATCATCGCTGGGATCACTATCCCTTTTATCATCATACCCACCATCACAGTTATTGTCATCATCATCGCTGGGATCACTATCCCTTTTATCATCATATCCACCATCACAGTCACTGTCATCATCATCGCTGGGATCACTATCCCTTTTATCATCATACCCACCATCACAGTCATTGTCATCATCATCGCTGGGATCACTATCCCTTTTATCATCATATCCACCATCACAGTTATTGTCATCATCATCGCTGGGATCACTGTCCCTTTTATCATCATAGCCACCATCACAGTCATTGTCATCATCATCGCTGGGATCACTATCCCTTTTATCATCATATCCACCATCACAGTCATTGTCATCATCATCGCTGGGATCACTATCCCTTTTATCATCATATCCACCATCACAGTTATTGTCATCATCATCTCTGGGATCACTATCCCTTTTATCGTATCCATCATCACAGTCACTGTCATCATCATCATCATCTACAAATATTAAGGCAATAAATTATAGCATCGCAAGCTACAAGAAAGGCAGGAGGCGAGATGAAATTAGGTGGAGCGGCCTGGCACACTTCTACAGGTGTAACAAGTTCAAGCTTTTGCCTTTTTTTTTTTTTTTTTCTGTCGTCGGTCAGTCGTTCTTTTTTCTTTTTATTACTAAAGATTTCATGTTCCTTCTTGGCTCTCTCAGTCTTTCTTATTCGTTTTCATTGTCTCCCTTCCTTTTCATTTTGTTTTTCACACATTTTCTCTCTTCTGTTTACAAATTATTTTTTCTTATTATTTTTCCTTTACTTTGTCTTTCCTTCCTTTCTTTCTTCGCTAATAAGAGAGTCAGGAGGCAAGATGAAGTTAGGTTATCATCAGAGGTAATTACATCACCATCATAATCACAGTAATTCTTACATCATCACCATCATCATTATTATCCTCCAAAAAGATATTTTTAACATCAAAGTCAGCTTTATCTTCTTCACTAATACCAATGTCATCATCACAACCACCACCACCATCATCATCCTGCAGTCAGTTAGCATCAAATCGGCCTAATCATCTTTACTAACACCAATATCGTCATCATCATCATCACTATTATTTTCATCCTCCATTCCGTTAAGAAATCGACTTAACTCTCTTGACTGATACCATAATCATCATTATCATCATCCTCATTAGATATATCAGATGACATGCAGCAGTATATCAGGGCATCACAAGGTACAAGAGTGGTAGGAGACAAGATGGAGTAAGGTGTAGCGGCCTGAGACTACCACAGGTGTACCCAGTTCAACCCTGTGCCAGACCACGCACACTCTCCTTCCTTTCCATCCTTTCTACTTCACCTTTTACTTTTGTTGCCTTTCTTTATTATCTGCATTTCTCACTTCTTTCCTTCCGTCTCCTCCCGTTTCCTTTGTGTTCTTTATCGTTTCTCGTGTCTTTCTTTACTATATTAGAACATCAGAAGCTATAAGAGAGGCAGGAGCGAAACGAAGTCAGGTGCAGCGGCCTGGGAGTCTACTACACCTGTACTGAGTTAACACCTTTACCATTTATAACGCATTTTATTTCTTTACCCTTTCCTGCCTTTATTTCACGTTTGGCTTCATTTTTGTCATCCTTTTCCCTTTTTCATTATCTTTATATCCTTTTTGTTTGTTTTTCTTTTCTTCCATTTTTCTTTTCATTTCCTATGTTGTTTTTTCCTTTCATTATATTTTTCCCTCCATCGTCTTTCTCTCCTTTCTTTCTTTATTATATTTTTTACATCAATAAAGCAACAAGTGAAGTAGGAGCCAAGGTGAAGTAAGGTGCAGTGATCTGGGACTCTTATAAAGGTGTCTTCAGTTCCAACCATCACTACTGCTGCGCTCCTCCTAGGTTTTCTTTCTCATTTCCTTTTTTCTTTCTTGTTTTCCGTTTTTCTTCGCTTTGTTTGCTGTTCTTCTCTCTCGTTTTCTTCTCAGTTCTTTTTTAATCCGTTCTTTGTAATTTTTGCCTTTTCATTTTTTCATTTATTTTCCTTCTCTCTTCCATTCTTTATTTCCTTTATTAATTTGTTCATATTCCATTTACAAGTTTTTTTTTTTTTCTGATGTTCATTGTTTCCCGTTCTATCTATTAATCTGTCCATCAAATCTATCTGTCTATGTCCATCTATCTATCTATCGTTATCACCACCAGCACCACCATAGTTACAAGATATCTAGGCTACAATATTATCACCACAAGCAACAAGAGAGGCAGGAGGCGAGATGCAGTAAGGTGGAGCGGCCTGGCACTCTACTACACCTGTACCCAGTTCACACCTTCACCCTTCCTACCAGATCTCGCCTTTTCTTGCTATTTTTCATCCATTTCTATTTACATACTGTATTTTTTTTGTTCTTGCTCTTATCCTATCTCGTCTTCTTTCTTGCTCATTTTCGTGGCATTAGTATGTTGTCCAATTTACGTTGCTTCTCAGGATGCCATGACTCACTCTGAACTGAATACAATCGTTTGGCGGCAGCTGGAATACAATACTGCAAAGTAAAATAGACACAGTATAATATACAGACAGAATGGCTGAGAGAAACAGAGTAAGAGAAAGTATCATGAGTATATTACGTAAGGTATTATAAAGTATATGATGAAAATAGGTATAATTAAAAGAATATGATAAAAGAATGATAGTAGTAGCTTAATATTTGTATCCCCAGCCTTAACATGACCCTGGTGGACTGCTGTGGTGAATATTTTGTTTGATATACAGAACGACACTACGACTACAATTCATGGTAAGAAGTGGAATATTAATATAGGGAAAAACTGCTTTACCTGTAGATGAACAGTCTAATAAACTACAGCAGCAGTGCAAGGAGTATGGCTACACTACAAACTTGTCAGGATAAATATTTGTATAGTCAGTAAGTAATGGCGTATGTTTAATGCAATGGAATATACTACAGCAACAGTGGTTAGTGCAAGAACTATAGATACATTACAAACCTGGCTGGGATAAATATTTGTAGACTCTAGTCAATAAGTAATGGCGTGTGTTTATTTCCAGGCTGACGTGTATCCTGACGACAGTCACACGAGTACAGTCAGCCTCGTCTTTCGCGGTACTCCACTTTGCCGGCTCCGGTTTTTCCTGGGTGAGTAAACCATCACAAATGCACAAGTTTAAGCTGTATTTTGGCAGAATTTAGCAAAGTGTGTTGGTAAATCATCTCAAAATGCACTTTAAACAAGTATATAGTAATGTCTGGTGATGTTTCGGGCCACTACAAAGGTTTTTAGGCCTGGGGCTAGGCAAGATGGTCCTGACATTTAAGATGAGAGTGACCAGCCTCACTCATCCCTGAGTGGCATCACGAGCAATAATCCGCAACCACTCCTTGGATATAAACCTTCACCGGCTCAATCTGATTGGAGCGCCTTAATTATCCACTAAACCAGGCGCCATAATTTGGTTATATGGTTACCACCCAGCGTAGTAAATGGTTTCTTGTACTGGAAACCATTTGGCTTGTCACTCAGTGTAGAGTCACCTCCAGGCAGAAGGAAGAGGAAAGAATGAAGGTACGAAAGACAGAAGGGGGAGTGTAGTCACCCATTGGTAGAAGGACGAGGTAAGAATGAAGGAAAGAAAGACAGAAGAGGATAGAAGGAAGGAGGAGAGGAAATGGCAGACACCTGAGAGCAGCATTACATCAAGTGAGTGGATGGTGAGCGCCCCCACCTACCACAAACATATTGTACAGTATTTCATTTGTCTCCTAAAGAAACTTCTTCTTCTTCTTCTTCTTCTTTTTTTTTTTTTTTTTTTTTTTTTTTTTTAATTCTCCAACGGAGAGGGTATTTTTCTTTCTCCTGCATTTTGGTCGGAGGGTGTGGTGGGCAAGGGAACGTCTTTTCCTGTTCTATACGTTTCTCTTTTTCCCGAACACATAGAAGCCAGTAGGCCTCCTGTTATCTGTTCATCCTGTGTACTGCTATATTATAATCTGTACAGTTATAACATCCACCACTACACCACCACCACCACCATCATCATCATCATCATCATCATCATCATCATGGTAATTCTGAGCTCCACCACCATCACCATCATCATCATCATGGTAATTCTGAGCTCCACCACCACCACCACCATCATCATCATCATCATCATGGTAATTCTGAGCTCCACCACCATCACCATCATCATCATCATCATCATCATGGTAATTCTGAGCTCCACCACCATCACCATCATCATCATCATCTTGGTAACTCTCAGCACCACCACCACTGGCTACATTAGATCAAAGCCACCACTATATAACGCCATCACAAGCTAGTACAGAGGTAGGACATAAGATGCAGTAAGGTGGAGCGGCCTGGCACACTACTACACCTGTACCCAGGCCAACTCTTTGGTCTGACCGTCTACTTTTATTCCTTCTCTTCTCTTTCACATTTTACTTCATTTCTCTTTATTTTGCACATTTCTCACTTTCTTTCTGCTTGTCTTTCTTTCGCCCTTTATTTCTTTCTTTTTCCTTTGTTTTGACTATAGTACAGCATCACAAGCTACGAGAGGTCGCTGCAACGAAGCCATCGACGTCCAACTCTAGGTGCTGGCTCATTTGCTGATCATCATCATCATTACATGCACAAAAGTCTATCATCACCACCATAATCATCATCTGTACATGCATATAGGTCGACATTACCATCATAATCATCATCACTACCCTTTCCCTCCTACTATAAAAGCGATGGGCACTGTGTTGGATCCGGAACTTAAAAGGAAGAGGGAAAACCAGGAGATTATTATACTCTTATAAAAGCTGTTCAGTAACACACACACACACACACACACACACTGATACCTGTTATTCAGTAAAGCCTCTTCACAAACCATACCAACACTCACACAACTGTTATTCAGTGACTCATTCACTAAGTACTGTTAACACACACACAATTTTTAATTGTTGATTTACAATATTCACCAACACCCACACAATTACTATTAAGTGATTCACATATATTCACCAAACACCAACACCCACACAATTACTATTAAGTGGTTCACATATATTCACCAAACACCAACACCCACACAATTACTATTCACTAATTCACATATATTCACCAAACACCAACACCCACACAATTACTATTCACTGATTCACATATATTCACCAAACACCAACACCCACACCAGCTCACGTCTGTTCTGCCTCCCAACACTTGCATAAACCATTGTCTTTTTTTCGCTTCATTTGTTAGGAATCTGTTATGGTTTGTGTACAGTTGCGGACAAAAATATTGATCCACCTACTTTATATTTATCTGAAACCCAGTGATTTGATCTTTCAAGTCTAACTAGGTTTTCAGAATATTATACGGTATACACGTTTAATAATTGTTCAACTGAAAATTTGAGGGATATTATCAGCTACAAATGTACGGTTGATTAACAAAAAAATCGAGCAGGATGGGTGCGATGATATCCAAACTGTTCGATATAGCTTGTGAATTCTGTTTGTCTGTCTATCTATCTATAGCCAGACGCCTTAATCCCTCAAGGAATGGCCACAAACAAATCGCCTCCATGCCCCCCTGTCCCCTGCCATTTCGCTGCCCTGTCCCCAACTTACACCCCCCCTCTCTACTGGACAATCCCTCTCCATTCCATCCCTTCACTTCATCCTCTGCCTCCCCCCTCCACCTTACTCACATACACTCTCAAGAAGATTAATTGCTTATCACCTGAGTATGTATGATAATAAAAACTGGAGATTTGTCCCAGGCAGGTGATATATGTGGTTTTTGTTAAAAAAAAAAAAAAAAAAAAAAAAAAAAGCTTGCCAGGGTTGTAAATAAGCATTAGGTATTTTCCAGTATCCGTCGTCCATGGTGTCAAATTCCTTGGTGCTGAGTGTGCACCCATACTTTTGTGATCGACTGTACCTGGTATTTGTTTTTCCACGGGCGTCTCGGCACCTCGAGTGAGTGCACCAGTACCCCAATGACCCAGTTGCAGAATATGTATCGATGCGATACTCAACACCTTTTAAACGAATTTAAGTTGATTATCGCACATGAGTTGAATGAGGTCGAGGAGTTTCTGGAGTGACAGTTACTAAGAAGAATGAAAGAGAGAAGAGGGTAATGGGATAATTCCCAGGGCCAAAACTCAAGAGTATGGAGGGACTAGGGCCCACACCATGACTGTGACAATTTTGCTTCTTTTTCTGGCCCGTGTCAAACGTTTTCCAGGCATCGCAGGGCGCGGTCATAGCTCTCTACGGCCGTGCACACCAATGTTACGGCATGTGAAAGTTTTTTAAGTTTTTAAACTTTTGAAAGTACGGTTTTGAAGTCATGTATGGTGTTGCATACTTTGTCAGTGCCATCGTACTCATGGAAAGCAGTATCTTCCTCATGTGAAAGCTGGTTTTCGGAAGACTAATCTTCGAACTTCTCTCCGAGCTTTACCCGTGCCCAAACGTTCCATGCACAACATATTCATCTTTCGTTTCTCGTGAACAGTCGAGGGGGTCTACCTATTTTTCAGGATAATTACACGAGAAACCGAAGGGGTTTCGGAATACAGAGGTGGGAAGCATAAAATTTTCGTAAATATAAATTATATGTTTTACTTCCATAAGTGCTCCAAATACTTCTTACGGTCGTACCCGCTATTTATCTAAGAGAACAGTTTTCACTACCTTTCCCCCTTGAAAGGGGCCCTCATTCGAGTCTGCTCACTGCCCTTCTTGCTAGTGCAGATTAGGTTTAATTTCCGAGTCTTTCTTCATAGCTTAGGTCCCTTAAACTTGGTGCCCATCTTGTGGCGGCCCTTTGTACCTTTTCAATCTTATCTATGTCTTATGAGATGCGGATTTCACACCACAGATGCATACTGCAGAGTTGGTCTAATGAATGATGTAATCTTTCTCAGCATGTTTTCATTTATATATGTGAATGCTACCCTCATATTAGCAAGCAGTGTCTACATATTCCTTACTTTTTCATTTATGTGGTCAGCCGGTGATAGTCTGTTATTGATAATCAATCATAAATCCTTTTCCCTTTCTGATGTGTGTAGGGTTGAACTTCAGAACTTATAGTCCCAGTCTGGTCTTTTTTCACTTTTACCCAATATTATTGCATGACATGTGTCCACATTGAATTCCATTTGCAGTCTGTTGCTCCATTCATGAAGCTTGTGTAATTCCTCTTGTAGCTGTATGCAATAGTCGGTGTTTGTAATTTCCCTTTCTATTTGTGCATCATCAGCAAACAAACAATTTAGGTAGCTTCCATTTCCAATGTTGCTGTCTATGTCATTTATATAAACTAAAACATAATTGGTGCCAGCACCGAGCCCTGTGGAACTCCACTTGTCACATCTCTCCATGATGAGTACTTTCCTCTTAGCGCTGTGTGTGTGTGTGTGTGTGTGTGTGTGTGTGTGTGTAACCCTTATTATGCACACTATAAAGGAAATACTTCGGTGTTTAGGCAGTCACAATAAGGGGCTGATGGTGCTCATGCAAGTTGTGTCAGCGAGTGCACAGTGGGCACAGTAAGAGGGAACCCTGAGATTACTGATGTTGCAGTGCGCATGGCATTGCAACGTGTGGAAAGAAGCAATGTGAGGGATGTGCTGAGAGAATATATTTCAATGATTTATGTCTGTGTCGAACGTGAGCATAATCTGCCCATCAGTGACATCCACTTGTGTCAAAAGAACAAGGAATTTTATGGTAAAATTGCACATCAATGACACTGTTGTTTCAAAAGAACTAGGAAGTTTATGGTAAATTTGCACATCAGTGACACTTGTGTGTCAAAAGAACATGGAAGTTTATGGTATAGTTGTACGTAAGTGACATTCGGTTGTGTCAAAAGAACTAGCCAGTTTATGGTAAAGTTTTACAAGTAATATACATAGAGTCAATCCGAGAGTTTTGCGTGAGTAAAGGTGGCTGAACCAGTTTGTCAAGCAGAATGAGCTTCACTACGATCAGTTGCAGGGTAAAGCATCTGCTCCCTGTCACTACACTTCCTCTTGTTAAGAAATTGAGAAGAAGGTGGCTACGAAAAAGCCAAGGTTTTCAATATGGATAAGATTGGGCTCTCCTCTATACTGTACTTTGTTACCACAGGAAGAAAGGCAGGCCAGTCATTGTCGTTTCTCAAGGTGACCAACACAATTTGTTGCCGTATGCCCTATGATGTTATTGTTTCATGTTGCGTCTTATCGGTGAATAAACAGGCAAGGTATGTCTTTATGTAGCATGTCAGTAAGCAAGTTTGGACAACACCCGTTATTTTGAGTGGGGAGGGGGAAGTGAGGGTCAGACCTGAGATATCATTACCACACTACCTTCTGTGTGGTAAACAGAACAGTAATGGGTTTAATTGACTGAGGTACATGGGTTGGACTTACACGCGACCTGAGGTTAATAAGTATGCCTTGTGTAACATTCTTTCGTATAACTTACTAACAGACGCAATATCATTTAGGGCAGCGTTTCTTAACCTTTTCCGACCTCAGCATCCCCCCACCCCCAATGTAATAAGGCCTCAGTCCATCACCCATTTACATCAGGTTACTAGGACTACAGTTGCTACACTACTGCAAGGTTAAAGTGAAGTGAAGTACTGCCTACCAGCTTATTTTAGACATTCTCAAAAAAAATCAAGGATGTCAATATTAAGCAAAACCAATAAGAAAGAAAAAAAACAATAATGCACCATTTTCCAGCACCCCCTAAAATTGATTTAAGCACCCCTGGGGGTGCTACCACCCCAGGTTAAGAAACGTGATTTATGGTATTAAGAGACACCCGTTTCTGTGTCTTTGTAATTATTGCTAATCTTTTAGATCATGAAGATTTACCCTGCATATCATACTCTTCGTAACATTGTCGGAACACAACAAACACCTCAAGAGACTCCCGTCATGCCCTTGTTACTTTTGGTGGCTTAATGGACTATATCGGTAGTAACATTATATCTTGTAAGTTGAGGGCGCCACAGTATATAACAATCACCTGTCAACCTGGTATTATATTGGAATTACACGCAACTGGAGGAGACTGGAATTATGTTCATTATTTGGTTTGTGTTTGTACGCAATTTCGTTTCTACACACATACACCTATCGCATCTGTGTCTAAATTAGGTTTGGTTAGGTTGTCAGCTTAGTATATATTAGTTTGTTAACATAAATTAGGTTAGGTTAGTTCATCTTAATGCAGATGCAATAAAAGACAGAGATAGGAGCACATCTCCCCTCAGTTATACGTACAAAACATTTGCGACGGATGGTTACAGAAGAAAAGGTGTTTAGTACTGCATAACTTCAATAATGAACCTATTATTTTCAGTGGCCGTTAGGTGTAATTCCGAAAATTTTCCCCAAACTAAACATAAAAGTGGTAGGCCTTTGGCTGGATTGTATTGCCTTACCACAGTACTGCACAATCCATCACCCCTGGGGGCTCGCGTAAGGAATTATCATCAATCTGAGGGTTTTGTTTAGCCAGGGATGGGCCTCTTCCTCAGTCTCCAACCCCTTACAACCCAATACTTTGTCCAAGAACTTAAAGTACAAGAACAAAACGTATCATACACAAGATATACGATAAAAAGTTATTCCTTGTATTAAAAAAATAAAATAAAATATAGTTCAAATAAATCATATCAAACCGCTCATGGGTTGTGCTGATAAAAAAGGTGTTTTTGCCATAGGTAACGGTCAGGAATGGGTTACCTGTTACCACTACCGGTTCTACCTGCCTTAAAGCCGCGCCTCCCTCAGTTTCCTTCTCAATAACACGTTTCCGTGCCGGCCATCTGCTCCACAGCTTCCCAAATCTGCTTGTCTGCCTGTCTCATTCTGATTTGGTAAGCTTTTCTGCCTGCACCTTTCCGTGCCGGCCATCTGCTCCACAGCCTCCCAAAACTGCTTTTCTGCCTGCCTCATTCTGATCTCGTACAGTACACTGTCAGGCGTTCAACATCCCGCTGCCAACAATATACGGACCACAACACCAAAATACAAACACCATACTGTACAAAGTACCACACAAACACCCAACCCACATACGTTACCTTAACATTCCACAGCATGCCAAATTCAGCCACTTCATTCCGGTGGGGAAGCAACACTTCAACATAAAAAAAAAGTGAGTTTGTTGCCCACTGCAAGGCAAAATACGGAAGGATTTTTCAGCAACACACCAACTACCATCACGGGCAACAGATAAAGCACATTCCAAAAAAACTTCATCACACATTCCAACATAACAATCAATATTTCAATGATAACACCAAATTTCCATCCTAAGTCTAGGCAGGACAGGTCCACCCAACGAATCATGTTTGTGAAGTTCAGGCGCGGATCCAAGCACTTCATCGGGATTCCTGGCAAGAATATTAAATTCCGGGATAAAAAAACAAACAACATTACACACAAACACTGACAAATATACCAGTTCTATTACCCATTGCCAAAAGGGTTTGGGAATCCAGTTTCCAACAGAAAACCGCTCTTCACCCCGGTCACCACTGCCTTTTTCCATGTCGGAGTAATACATTTTGAAGTCTCGAAAAATCACATAAAACTACACCTTAGCGGATAATAACACTGTGATATATGTATATGACTTACCACTTTTACAACGCTAAGGAAAGTGACTCACTCACGCAGGTGCTAACATTTTGTAGCCCTAAGACGCCGGACGTGGATATTATATATGGGAGCCTCTCGCCCTTTGTTTACAAACGGCAAATGGTCATTCCGGCTTTTCCTATCATTCGTCTCAAAGCTTTTACGTAAGGCGTGAAACAGTAGTAAATTGGAATAGGTAATTTATGAATTATTTAGATAGAATAAACATCCTGTTAGGTCATTATAAATCAATCCTGCTGGACACTTCATGACGAATGTACTTTACGGCGAACATTAACTTGATTCAAGGGACTGGTACCACGTGAAGTCGAAGCGGGGGTCCGGTGCTGCCTGTTGTACCGAGCAGACGTGCTTCTCTCCTAGGTGCCCGGCGTGATTGTCAGCTAAGTGTGTAGCTCTTCCTCGGCAGCTAGTGCTTCCTCTTGCTGCGAGGTGGAGTATGACTCAGCCTATTTCTTTGGATACTGTGGTGTCGGCCATGGATGTAGCGGAGGCAGACCCTTCCAGGCCACTGGGAAAGCTGCCCATAGGCGAGGCTGCCCCAGAGGAGGATAAGGTGACCTCTGGCAAGTCCCTTAGGGTGTCGTCACCACCCACAGCTGCATCACAGATTGTCCTGGGTGAGGATGCGGCTGCACGACAGAGTGCCGAAGGTGCCGGTGAGTCAGTGTCAGCAGCAGCTGTTACCAGAGTGGTCCCTAGTAGGGGTGAACCAACACCATCCACTGCTGTCAATATGGGTGTCCAGGATGAGGGTGAGTCTGGATTGGCCTGTTATATCATTAGGTCTGTGCAGGGGTCCAGGATTTTTAACAATCCCCGGCGGCTGTCTGACGCCATCAACTCCTCCCCCTTTGCCAAGTATTGTGTAGAGGGTGGTACTAAACCACTGGGTGATGGGTCTTCCCTCTCT
This sequence comes from Coenobita brevimanus, assembly GCF_032717465.1. NCBI lineage: Eukaryota > Metazoa > Arthropoda > Malacostraca > Decapoda > Coenobitidae > Coenobita > Coenobita brevimanus. The sequence goes on along the minus strand of NC_137049.1, from coordinate 16,590,103 downwards.
CTTCATCTACGCCATTGTGATCTGGCAAAGCTGAGCAGCCCAATGGAGACTCTGACTACCTTCGGTGAGTGGAAGGTCACGTGCCGCAGGGCCCGGTCCTCTGGTGATGCAGCAGCCCTCAGCTATGGGAAGATTGGGCCAATCTCCCTGGACGTTGACATAGAGGATTTGGTAGACGGCCTCCGGCCTTTTGACAACGAGTCGTCTATCTTATTAGAGGCTTTTTAGGATCCCTGTACGTTTTCCTGCCCCAGATGCTCCTCGGTTTTCCCAGTGGGTGCGCCTGGTGTATCGGGGCCCTCTCCCATCCAAGGTGCTGTATGGATACATCTACTACAATGTTGGTATGTATACTCCTGCTTTGTTGCATTGCTATAACTGCCTTCAGTATGGACACACGCGGATCACTTGCCGCAACAAGACCAGGTGCTTGATGTGCAGTGGATACCACCCTTTCAGACCCAGTGAGGGGCAGCCCTGTGACCGCAGCCCCAGGTGCTACATGTGTGGTGGAGATCGCAGGGTGGTGTCTAAGCTCTGCCCTGTATATCAGAAGGCCTTCAAGATCCATGAAGAACTCCGCCAGGGTGTGACGCCAGCCCAGGAGGTCAATAGACGGTTGCGTGCTCTCCAGCCCTTGGTCTGTCCCCCCTCAGCATTGCCCAAGTCGTCTCCCAAGGTCTCTCAGGTGAGGAAGGGTGTGAGTTTTGCAGACAGCGTTGTTGGCTGAAACCGCTTCGCTGTGCTGGAGGACTTGAGTGATGACTGCTCCCGCCAGGATGTATCGTCAGTGGAGGTGTCGACCATCCCTGCCTCCCCTGCTGCTGTTATAATCCATGAGGCCCGTCCTTCACGTCCAGGCCGCCTCCACCCCCGTGCCCCTCACCGCCCCCCACCTAGTGCTCCTTCTGGACCGGATGCGGTCCTTGCTGAGGGTGTCGGGGATGTTCCTGCCCTGCCTAGCTCTCCTGATCCACGTATACGACAGTGTGATCAACCTACAGCCCCTTCAGTGCGTGCCCATCCAGTGCGAGTATCTGACCCCACCTCCAGCAATTGTTCACCCTCCTCGGACTGCCCTCCTCCCTCAGGACCTGGCCAGGGCTTTTTTGACCTTGTCTCTGAGGCCCTGCAACTTTATCGCCACGGACTACCATTCCTTGACATCTGCTTCCGCCTCTGGCCCAAGGTATTGTCCCTACTCTTGTCCTATTCATGCCAGGCCTGAAACATCTCAGCATTATGTTTTGGAATGCGAGATCCCTTGTTTGGAAGTCACAGGATTTTAAAGTACTCTTACATGATTCGAAGCCTTGTGTTGTGGGGGTATGTGAGACCTGGCTGCACCCTCACCTGCGGCTCCAACTGGGTTTTTTTTTGACATACAGGTGTGACCGTCCTCAGGGAAGGGGCGGGGGCCTGTTGTTGGCAGTGCGGGAGGACACCCAGAGTGTGCGTCTCGCCCTCACCTCGTATCCTGGGGGACGATTGGAGGTCCTGGCTGTCAGGGTGGCCCTCACGGATGGTTGGGCTTCAATCCTCCTTTGTTACAACCCCTGCCAGGATGTGTCCAGAGAGGAGCTCCTCCACTACTTTGACCAGTTGCCAGCCCCTGCCTTCATCATGGGGGATTTCAACGCCCGTCACCACCACTGGGACCCCGCCTTGGCTGGAGCCCCCAATACCACAGGTTCCTCTCTCTTCCAGGTGCTCCTTGAGTCTCACAGGTTCAGCCTTCTTACGCCTCCAGGTCTTCATACCCGGTTTGCTCCTCACAGTGGACAGGCATCTGTACTGGATCTCGGTTTGGGTGACGCAGTATTCCATCATCCGATGGTCCATGTGGGACCGTACATAGGCAGTGACCATCTTCCTGTCTTTTGTGACTACCCGACATTGTCTCCAAGAATATCACGAGCGAGTCGTCCTCGCTGGCAGCTTCACGACGATAGATGGACGGCCTTCCAGGAGGCAGTGTCTGCTAGCTTCCCTGGTCGTTGGGGCCTCTCGGCTGAGGATTTTTCACAGATGCTGGTGCAGGCTGGACATAGGGTGTTCGGTCAGTCAGCCCGCTGTAGTATAGGCCGATTGGGGGTGCCATGGTGGTCGGCTGCTTGTGCCTCAGCTGTGCAAGCCCGCCGCCAGGCCTGGTGTGCCTGGAGTCATTACCCCACACGGGCCCTTGGGGATCGTTACCGACGCCTGGATGCAGTATGTAAGCGCACCATCAAGGTAGCTAAGCAGAAGGCATGGTCCTCTTTTTGTTCCAGGCTCTCCTTCTCCACCACATGCTCCCGCACCTGGAGGTTTTTGAAGGCCATGAAGGGTGGCTCGACAACATATTCATATCCTTTATGTCGTGATGGAGCGGATCTGCTGGATGACCTCTCCAAGGCCGAACTCTTGGCGTCCTTCTTTGCGTCACAGCTGGGTGTTCCACCGACTTTACCTACAGCTCCCGAGTTTATTTCTGCCATCCACAGGGGCGTCTCAACTTCCCCTGCCAGTGACCTCTATTGCCCGTTCACGGCCATTGAACTCCGGGATGCCGTTGCTTCTCTACACCCGAGGAGGGCGGTTGGCCCTGACATGGTGGCTAATGACTTCCTCCTACATCTGCCGCCCAGCCTACACAGTCACTTGCTGTCAATTTACAACAACAGCTGGCAGACCGGCACATTCCCTGAGGTATGGAAGGAGTCAGTGCTGCTGCCTTTCCCAAAGCCAGGCAGGGACCCCACCATCACGTCGTCTTATCGGCCCATCGTTCTTCTGTTCTGTGTGGGGAAGCTGCTAGAGAAGCTGGTGGCTCGTCGGCTCTCTTGTTGGCTGGAGTCTCGTGGCCTGCTCTCCAGGGTTCAGTGTGGTTTCCGGCCGGGCCAGGGAGCTTTGGACGTCCTATGTCAACTGGAACACATGGTACATGATACCTATAGACAGCAGTTCTACATGCTTGCCCTCTTTATAGATCTGAAGGGGGCCTTCGATTCAGCCCCACACGATGGCATTCTGTACCGCCTGTCGTGCCTGGGAGTCTTGGGCCCACCCCTGGCTTGGATGTCGAATTATCTTGCTGGCCGCAGCTTTGTGATGTCGGTGGGTGGGTCCTCGTCGGATCCCCATCCTGTTCATCGGGGGGTTCCGCAAGGGTCTGTACTCAGCCCACTCTTATTCAACGTGTTGCTGTCCAGCCTGCCTCAGATACGTAATGCTACTCTCCTGGTTTACGCAGATGACATCACCATCGTGTCCCAGAGCCCTTCCTTTGTGGAGGCGCAGCAGTTTCTGCAGTCAGCGGCATTCACTTTTTTGGCTTGGGCCCGGAACTGGGGCCTTGCCATCAATGCTGACAAGAGCACAGTGATGCCCTTCACTCTACGCCGTTTGCCATCATCTCCAGCAATTTCTCTGGAATCAACCTCAGTCCCTGTTGTTCGGGAGCATGTGCTGCTTGGTCTCCGGTTGGATGGCCCCATCCTCACTTGGCGCAGTCACATAGAATACTTACGGTCATCTTGTGCAAAACGACTTGACATCATGAAGAGTATTGCTGGATCCCTCTGGGGGGCAAGCAGGGACCTTTTGTTGGCGTACTATCGATCCGCCATCTTGGGGAAGATCAACTATGGCTGTTCGGTATATGGCTCAGCATCTCCTACACAACTACAATGGCTGGACACTATTCAGACGACCGCTCTCCGGATTGCGCTGGGTGCTTTCTGCTCCTCACCCACATTGTCTCTGCAGGCTGAGGCAGGTGTTCCCCCCGTCCATCATACCAGGATGAAGTTGACTTGTCGCCGCTACTTTACTATCCAGCGCTTGCCTGATGACCACCCACTCCCGGAGCTCTTTACGATGGCAGGGGTCTCGACATCTCATCCATCGTGGCCTATCAGGTCTCGATGGCCCCTCTTGGTGCGTGCTCTCCACGCTTACCACACTCTGGGACTTCCTCCACCAGCTCGCCACCCTGTCCGATCAGTATCTCCTGTGCCCCCGTGGAGGGACCTGTCCTCACCTGTGTCCTTAGACCTCCCAGAGCCCTTTTGTAAATCACAGGATGGCCACCTGGCCCCTCGCATTTTCCTGCAGATGGCTGGCTCCACCTATCTAGGGTTCATGGCTATCTTTACCGACGGCTCCCGCTCCTCCACCCCTGCAGCAACTTCAGCTGCCATCTTCGTAGAGAACTACTCCATCTGCCAGACATGGCGCTTAGGGGATGCCCATGATGTAGTCACTGCTGAACTCTTCGCAGTCTTGAGGGCCCTGCATTTTTTGATGTCTCATTCCTCTCCTCGGCCGGTGGTCATCTACACTGACTGCAGAGCGGCCCCTCATCTCATCGCTTCTTCTAAACCCTGCTCCATACGTCATCTGGTTTATGAAATCCAGGATGACCTTGCTCAGCTGCTGCAGGGAGGCTGGAAGGTACGTCTGCAATGGATTCCCTCCCATGTGGGCATCAGGGGCAATGATGTGGTGGATGCAGCAGCTCGGATGGCCTTGACTTCTCCTGATGTGGAGCCCTACCCCTTGCCACCCATTACTCACCGTCGCCTCTTAGCCACGAGGTGTAGTCAGGCATGGAATGCTGATCTCTACGCCTCCCTCCCCACAACAGCGCTGGGCTTATATCGCTCCGACTCATCGGACCAACCTTGGGTACGCTCTGTCTCCCGGATCCTGGACGTCGCTATCACCCGCCTGCGTATTGGACATGTTGGACTGGCATCACATCTGCATCGGCTGCGACTGCACCCAGATCCCTACTGCCAGTGGTGTGTGAATCAAGAGGAAACTGTGGCCCACTTTCTGCTGCATTGCCCACGCTTCTACTCCATCCGCACCGCCCTGAGGGAGCGCCTTGCAACCCTTGGTATCCTGGACTTCACCCTCCCCATCCTTCTTGGTGGGGTGGGCCTAGATCGGCACCTACGCCACTCAGTTCTACGCCATGTTTGTGTCTTCCTTCGCAGATCAGGGCAACTTCGCCGCCTGTGATTAAAGAGTTCTGCTACACCTGAACCACCGTTAGGGCTACATCTGACTACACGTCGGGTCCAGCCCTTCAATCAACACCAAGACCAAGAAGTCGAAGCCCAAGTTCACTCTCAGTCACTTTTGGTGTGTCAGCAAGCACTGTAGCCATGGATCACGACTATAGCTCTAGGTAAGGGATGTGTGTGTGTCTGCATTCCGTACAGTACGGTATTAATTAACAACGAAAACGGTAATTAGTGGTATGACAAACCATCGCCTCACTCCGGCACTGAGACAACGTTTACACAGGTAAAAAAATATATATATACCGGTATAGGTAATCAAGAAGGTATACCATTGTTAAGTATGGTGCAAGGCCAGAGTGTACTGTATTCTTTTTATTGCTGATTGATTTTAACTGTATATTGAAATATGCACATTGTTTTGGTTTGGTATTGTGAGCAATGTGGCCGAGAAGCTCAGCAGGGGGCATCTTCTGATTTTCCTCTTGTTTTAGTGAGGTTAAGGTAGGTTGTTTGTATTTTGTGGTGGATTTTGAGGTTTTCAGATTATATTCATTTGGATTGTGTATTTTGGTTGATTTTATCGTACTTTGGGTCATTGGGGGTGCCTTTTTCTGAGATGTCTTGTAAACTCCCTTTCTTGGCTTTTGCACGGGAAAAAAAAAAAAAAAAAAAAAAGCCAAAACAACCAAGAAACACTTGATAATAACAGCCCAGTACTTTGGCTGTTGATCATACCCTAATTAGGGACTGCATTGTGGGACACCTGGAACATAATGGGATTATTAATGAAGCTGAGCATCTTACTCCTTGTTTTGGAGGAGGGAGACAGGCTCTTTGGATGCAGCTGTGTTAAGATGTACCTTACGCCTTTGAATACTATCAGTTGACATTGTGTCACGGGGTTTTTATAATATCACGGTAATTTTGAAATAAATGGTTAAATATTATTTAATTTGATAATAAGATTCAATAATATTGAAGAGCAAAGACAATGATTGTCTTGCTACATCAAGCAACGATTACTTTACGCTGACTTGCTAAGATTCTCAAGAACGAGAATTTATAAACTTTCTCAACAGTACACAGCAGAGACTAATTACTCACAATTGCTGAATTACTGTACTGTTAGCCTCTGGAGAAAGTTACATCACCCCTGACAATAAATAACTAATACTAACATCAGGTTCTTGCCGATGCTTAACTCCCAGATGGCACAACGGATATTAAGTTAAAACAACAAGACTGGTCTAAGTACCAGTTATGAAAGCAAACGTTTATGCAAGCTAGGAGCTATATGGAAAATAAGCTTAATTATGGAAAAATGAAACAAGATTTTTACTTTACATTAAGCTCGAGAAAGGAACTGTTAAATTTATTAATTACAAAAAATAAATTTAACGTTACATTTCAAATCAATGAGACGCACTCACTCACTCTCACACGAGCTAAATACTTACGTCTAAAAAAAAAACACCTTAATTAAACTCTTATAACTAGAAAATACACAAAAGAAATACTATAGTCAATGAATGCTGCGTATCACCAGATGGGTGGGAAGACTGGACTAACTGTGAAGTGGAGTTTGGGTACTAGCTGACCTCTCACACTGCGGCACAGGACCTTCCTCCGTCACATCAAACACAAGACTGACTAAGTCGTGGGAAAGCGGAGCACTCGGCCGCATTTTTTAACGGTCGAATGAGCAAGCAGAGGCGAACAATAAAAAAACAATAGTATCGCTCAGTACAGCACTTAGTGACGTGCATTAAATCGGTCACTCTTTGAAAACGGTGACGAATTATTTGAAAAGTATACTCCGATAATGGAGGGAGAAACGGTTAGCTGAGCGATACACAGTGAGTTTTCCACTAATAGTTCGTGGTTTCTCACAAAAAGGAAATGTCGCGAATTGATTCGTGACATTACGCCCCTTGAAAATTAAATCTTTCTTCCTTCAGAAGAAAGATTTCAATATACATACATATACATCCTAACTCAGTCACACAAGATTCACACTGTGGTGTGTGTGCTATCCTGCTACAGGAGTATGTCGCAGTCGCCAGTGAGCGAAAAAACCTCGTATTTACGTTAATAGAAACAAGCTTGAGGGAAAAACTCCGTGACGACTGTGAAAATCCTGTACTCAGGTCAAACTGAGCGAAAGTTCGCTACATTTACATTAACAACTAATTGTTATGTGGCGTAGTGTGTGTAATACACGGTGTAGGTGTGACAGTTGTAGTGTAACTGTACCTACGTGTAAAATGACACAGTAATACAAATTCATAGTAAAATAATGATGACGAGGCAGAAGAGAAGGGGCGGCAGCATGCAACAGGAACGGCCAGCTGATCTGTACGGCAATGCTGCACCCACCAGCTACACCTGCGAAAGGAATTAAGGTGGAGCATCAAAACTGTTATTTCTCTCTCTCTCTCTCTCTCTCTCTCTCTGCCTAGCAATCAGTACTTGTCATTATTAACCAGGAAACGTAATTCTTGAATTCACAAATTGCTTAGAAGCCTTATAGCTTACTGGTTAACGCTTCCATTATTAACCAGGAAACGTGCCAGTTCTTGAATTCACAAATTGCTTAGAACGGGCAGTTTACTGGTTAACCTAACATTATTAACCAGGAAACGTGCCAGTTCTTGAATTCACAAATTGCTTAGAACGGGCAGTTTACTGGTTAACCTAACTCTACACTTACGAGTAATACAGGAAGCTGAAAATCGCTACGCAATCTCGGGCAGGTCACGTTTTAACACCCACCGTGGGTGTGAACACTCATGTGGGTAATGTGCATTCTCCGGGAATCCTCAGAGAGGCCCACAGCTCGAGACATTCCACAAGGTAATTCATACACAGCCTCGGACTGTCTCTGCAAGGTTCTCAAACTTCCCCCTTAACTTATGGTATACATGTATGTACAAGCCCTGGATATACTGTGTCCTGTAGGGCCAACGAGTGAGACGTCTGGTCTACACTTTTAACTGGGAACCAGGCTGGTCCTTGGATTACTCAAATCGCTTAGGATGCCTATCTTACGGAACCCAGCATGCAACAATTGCCCATATTAGTCAGCAGTTAGCAGGCGAGACATCAGGTCTGCACCTACGTTATCACTTCCCTTGATGTATCTCACAACAAGGTTAAACTGCTGTAAATACAGTGTCCAGCGTGTCAATCTTGCATTAGCCGTCTTGGTCGTGCTAAGACTAGTGAGTGGCATATGATCAGTTTCCAGAGTAAATGGTGCCCCAAAAAGATAATAATAATATTTTTTAACACCATCAACCACAGCCAAGAGTTCCTTCTCAACAGTACTGTAATTCCTCTCGGCAGGTTTTAGCCTACGGCTGTGGTATGCCACTGGGAAGATTCCACCTTCCGATTCCTGCATCAATACGGCACCTACTCCATCTTGTGAAGCATCAGTGCGCAGTATGAAAGGTTTGCTGGAATCAGGCAACTGCAAGATAGGCTCCTTACACAACATGTTCTTAAGAGCAATAAAGGATCTCTCTTGCGCTTCTCCCCACTCAATGGTGTTTGGAGCATATTTCCGTAGCACTTCGTACAACGGTTGGGCAATGAGGGCAAAGTTGGGGATAAAACTCCTATAATATCCCACTAGGCCAAGAAATGCCCTAACCTGTTTCTTGGTCACGGGTCTCGGGGCTTCTCTAACTTTCCTGATCTTGTCACCCTGACACCTGCAGTGATTGTTGCCAACAATATGACCGAGGAACTCCACCTCACTGTGAGCAATCTTGCATTTGCTAGGCTTCACAGTCATGTTGAAACTCTGGAGTCTACTGAAGACAATTTCCAAGAGTCTGAGGTGCTCCTCCAATGTGGCGGAATGAACGAGGACATCGTCAACGAACATCTCTACTCCTACAATACCATGGAGCACTTGTCTCATGGCACGATTGAATACTGCTGGGGAATTGGTAAGTCCGAATGGGAGGACTTTATACTGGTACAACCCCCTAGGAGTAGCAAAGGCAGTGAACTGACGACTCTCAGGATGAAGGGGAATCTGGAAGAATCCCTTCGCTAGGTCAAGCTTCGTGAAATATCGTGACCCTGCCAGCTTGGAGAAGATGGCAATATGGTCACCCATTGGCTCAGCATCCACTTTAGTGATTGCATTGAGCCTTCTATAGTCACCACATATCCTGACTCCACCATCTTTCTTGCGGACTACTACCATCGGACTACAGTAAGGAGATGAGGACTTTTCGATAATGCCTGCAGTCTCCATGTCAGCAATTTCCTTATCTACTGCACCCTGTAGTCGCATGGGAATCGGATATGGCTTAACCTTAATAGGAGCATTGCTGGTCAACTCAATTTTATGACACGCAACCTTTGCAAGTCTAGGTTGGTCTGAGAAGACATCAGCATACTGACAGAGCAGTGACCATAAGGCATTTTGGTCCCCTACTGCTAAGTCAGGGTTAAGTAAAACATCTCCGACAGTCTCTTCCTGATGGGACTGAGCGGTTAAGGGCTCGTCATCATGGTCATCAGCTGGGATCACCGCAGCTGCCCCGGTTTCTTCCAGTGGCTGGTCACTATCATCAGCTACTAGTAGGCCAGTCTCCTCGGGGTCTGATTCATGATAAGCCTTCAACATGTTAATGTGGAACCTTTTACGAAGATTCCCCATCTGTATTATGTAGTTGAGGTCTGAAATGCGCTCTACTACATCGAATGGACCCTTCCACTGCGCCAACAACTTGTTCTGGGCAGTGGGGAGTAATACCAAGCATTTATCGCCTGGACTAAACTTCCGAAGCTTTGCCTTCTTATCGTAATAAGCCTTTTGAACTTCACGCGCCTTAATCAGTTCTTCCTTAGCTAACTCGCACGTCGACTGGAGGCGGTCAGCCAAATCAAGGACGTAGGTGTAAGTGGTCTTGACTTCAGGGTCGGGTTCTTCATCGTCCCATAACTCACGAAGGACTTGAAGTGGGCCTCGGACTGACCTCCCATACACCAGTTCAAAGGGTGAGAATTTCAATGAATGCTGTGGGGCTTCTCGATAAGCAAATAGAAGAGGAGCAATGAACCGCGGCCATTCCTTTGGCTGTTCGGCGGTCATGCGGCTCAACATCTTCTTGAGAGTTCCATTGAACCTCTCGCACAACCCGTTACACATGGGATGATACGGCGTAGTTCGTAAGCCTCGGATGGACAGCAACCTGAACGTTTCGTTCATCATTGCCGAAGTGAACTGCGAACCCCGGTCGCTCAAGACCTCCTTAGGGATACCTACACGACAGAACACTTCAATTAATGCCTCAGCAACAGTGACGGCCTCTATATTCTTAAGGGCCACGGATTCAGGCCACCGTGTGCTGAAATCAACTATAGTGAGGATATACTTTGATCCATCACTAGCCCTAGGAGAGATTGGCCCAACTATGTCAACTGCTACTCTCTCAAACGGTTCAGAGATTATGGGCATTGGCTTCAATGGCGCAGGACGGACACGTCCCCGGTCAGTGGTACGCTGACACACATCACAAGAACGTACGAGCCTCGTTATTTCCCGTCCCATTCCTGGCCAGAAAAAGTCAGCATGGATGCGGTCAGAGGTCTTCTTTTGACCCATATGACCTCCCATTGCTGAACAGTGACCTAATTCAAACACTGCTCGGCGATACTTTGCAGGAACGACAAACTGCAGTCGAACCTCACCCTGGGGTGTCTGTGACTCACGGTACAGCCGTCCTCGCTTACGAAGGAACCTGGCTTGTCCTCCCCGTGAATACTTGGTCACTTTACCCTCCAGCTTCTTGCGCACTGAGGCAAGTGTCGAGTCAGTCTGTTGCTCTTGGACAACATCTTGACTACGAATCAGATCTTGCGGCGTTGCGACGGTCAACGGAGTGACGCGATTTGGAGCCTTGGCCATGGCTCGTGTTATCGCAGCAGCCGAAGTCTGAGTAGCAACATCTACGGCACAACTATTTTTGATGCCAGGTATGTTGCCTAAGATGAGGTCAAATAAAGGTTCTGGCATGACAACTGCAGCTGTCAAGCCAGTGAAAAATGGAGACGCCACCTGGATACATGCCTCAGGGAACAATCTCACTGATCCATCAATAAGTCTAACTTGGATCTGTCGACCTGTATACTCATCAGGCCGAACTAAACTCTGCTTAACAGAGCAACCTGAGGAACCATTGTCCCTCAGGACATTTACAGAAACACCTCCCACAGACCCTGGCTGAACAAGAAAGGCAGTGTTGCTGGTGGAAGGGTCTGAGGAGGTAGCAGCCAGTCATTCATGAGACTGCGGAACAACCGATGCAGCAAACGTGGCGCCCTGGGAACTAGGTGTCTGAGGAGAGTTCATGGTCGGAGAGGGACTTGTAAAGTGTTGGGAAGTACCTGTACTGGTAGAGATGGCACCACCGGGTACTTGTGGAATGAAGGCTGCATTTGCCTCCTGCCTCCGATACACTAATTGACCTGACTGAGGGTTACGTGGCTTGTCCTTGTATTGCTGCTGATGCTTGGGAAACTGCTGCTGGTTGGGGTGCTTGTTGTACCGCATCCACTCAGATTTCTGAGTGTTTTGCCCCTGGTCCTTCTGTGGTTTGCTTGGACCTTGACCATTACTCTGAGAACGGCCTTGGTGCTGGGATTCAGTCTGAGACGGCTTCCCAGACTTGGCAGTATCTTTTCTGCTCCAGGTGTTTTGCTTACGAGCTTGATACCCGTATGCAGTAAAGAATGCGTCAGCCTTCTCTGCCATTTGGCTGGCATCTTTCACCTGGCAGATCTTAAGCTGTGCTATGAGCTCAGCAGGCCACGACCTCTCTAGCTGTGTACGCAGCATAAGGTCAATTATCCCCTCACGCGTGGAAGGAGTTTCATCTTTCTCCATCCACTCATTTAAGTAAGCTGTGAGACGATCAAGGAACTGAACAGCTGTCTCCTTGTCTAGGAGACGAGCTCGCATGAACTGAACTTTGGCGTCGTCTACTGTGAGACCATACGCCTTAATGAGTGCAGCTTTCATCATCTCATATGTGAGATTGTCTCCACGAATTCTGTGGAGAATATCGAGGGCAGGGCCCTCAAATAGGCTAAGAAACTGAAGCCGCTTAGCTGCCTCATCGAGCTGGTAAAGCTGAGCCATGTCTTCAAATCGAGCTATGTATGGCTCGATTCGCTCGCCATCTTTGTATGGGGGAAGCTTGATGTGTGGGGTCGCCATAACATGTGCAGGGAGAGCGCTCGTGGAGCTTGAACCAACTGCACCAGATGTGTCTGAAGCCAAGGAATCTCGCTTGAGCTTCAGCACTTCAAGTTCATGTTTTTCTCGTGCCTCACGTTCGGCACGTTCATGTTCTCGTTCTTTGTCTCGCTGTTCACGCTCGTATTCGCGCTGTTCTCGCTCGTATTCGCGCTGTTCTCGCTCGCATTCGCGCTGAATCTTACGCTCATCACGGGCATCATTCTCGCGCTGCTGTTCCTGATTATGCCGTGAGAGTATATACTCTTTAATTTCGGTTGGGTCCGAAAGACCCATATCTTTGGCTTCCTGTATAAATATGTTGGTAGCCATGTCGCTAACTCAATCTAAATAACTAGCGACTCAGTACTGATTGCTGCTTCGCAAACGAATGCTAATAAACAAATAAAGAATACAGACACAAGCTAGTGGTGACCAGTCTTATCTAGTTAACTGGCAAAAATTAAAGCAAAAATGCAAATGACTGGGAAGACTCAATAATAAACACAATGGGTACACTGACTTCCCAGAAGCGAATAAAATCGTCTGGCGTTTCCAAGAATAAACTAGAGTTAAGTACTCTATTGATTAATAAAGCAAAAACTCACTTGCTAAATTAACGGTAAACACCAGTAAACTTGTGTCTATAAACTTTAATGATAAATACCTAAATATGAATGAGTGAGCACTATCTCGTGAATAGCTTTAGAGCTAGGAGTTAATATCCTGGAATGAGGTCGCCAATTGTCACGGGGTTTTTATAATATCACGGTAATTTTGAAATAAATGGTTAAATATTATTTAATTTGATAATAATATTCAATAATATTGAAGAGCAAAGACAATGATTGTCTTGCTACATCAAGCAACGATTACTTTACGCTGACTTGCTAAGATTCTCAAGAACGAGAATTTATAAACTTTCTCAACAGTACACAGCAGAGACTAATTACTCACAATTGCTGAATTACTGTACTGTTAGCCTCTGGAGAAAGTTACATCACCCCTGACAATAAATAACTAATACTAACATCAGGTTCTTGCCGATGCTTAACTCCCAGATGGCACAACGGATATTAAGTTAAAACAACAAGACTGGTCTAAGTACCAGTTATGAAAGCAAACGTTTATGCAAGCTAGGAGCTATATGGAAAATAAGCTTAATTATGGAAAAATGAAACAAGATTTTTACTTTACATTAAGCTCGAGAAAGGAACTGTTAAATTTATTAATTACAAAAAATAAATTTAACGTTACATTTCAAATCAATGAGACGCACTCACTCACTCTCACGAGCTAAATACTTACGTCTAAAAAAAAAACACCTTAATTAAACTCTTATAACTAGAAAATACACAAAAGAAATACTATAGTCCAGTGCTCTTCAACCTTTTTTGGCGTCGTCCACCCCTAGTGTTGAATTGGTAAAAGCTGTCCACCCCAATCGGTTAACTGTATAATCCCATGATCCTAACCTTATATATTTACTTTTTTAGATTCTTGAATGTACAAATACGTAGGCAAGTAAAAGCAATATACAAATATATATTTAATGTTCACACTTTGTGATAAATCTGAAGGGAAAGACAGAGAGGTTAAATCTTGTATAAATTTCATTGTCAGTGTATGCATTTCGAGATAAAGCTGGATTAAGTGTTCGTGAGCTACAGAAAAATCAACACACAGGCTATCTTTGACTACACATATGTAAATTCTCCACATGTATTATATTATTTATTTCTTCTTTTTTTATTCTATCCATATACGGTAATGATCTGGTCCACCCTCTGTCCACCCAAAGAAAGCTGTCCACCCCACACTGAATTTCGTACACCCTAAGGTGGACCGTCCACCCAGGTTGAATAGCACTGCTATAGTCGATGAATGCTGCGTATCACCAGATGGGTGGGAAGACTGGACTAACTGTGAAGTGGAGTTTGGGTACTAGCTGACCTCTCACACTGCGGCACAGGACCTTCCTCCGTCACATCAAACACAAGACTGACTAAGTCGTGGGAAAGCGGAGCACTCGGCCGCATTTTTTAACGGTCGAATGAGCAAGCTGAGGCGAACAATAAAAAAACAATAGTATCGCTCAGTACAGCACTTAGTGACGTGCATTAAATCGGTCACTCTTTGAAAACGGTGACGAATTATTTGAAAAGTATACTCCGATAATGGAGGGAGAAACGGTTAGCTGAGCGATACACAGTGAGTTTTCCACTAATAGTTCGTGGTTTCTCACAAAAAGGAAATGTCGCGAATTGATTCGTGACACATTGATTGCGTTATGAGGAACACACTGAGGTGGTTTGGCCATGTGGAGAGGATGGAGGGTGAAAGACTGACGAAGAGAGTGTATGTGAGTGAGGTGGAGGGGGAAAGAGGGAGGGGGAGGTCGAGGATGAGATGGAGGGATGGGGTGGAGAGGTATATGAGAGAGGGGGGTGTGAGCTGGGAGCAGGGGAGTGAAATGGCGGGGGACAGGGCGACTTGGAGGCGATTTGTTTGTGGCCACCCCAAACGGGATTGAGGCGTCTGGCAATAGATAGATAGATAGACATTGATTACTCACTCCTTTCATTATTGGGAGGTTAAGAATGAAGGTAGGATGTTTCCTTAATGCATCCCAGAAATAAAGATTTGCATAAGCAATGGAACAAAGAAATGGGCACTAGAAAGATGTTTGTAGCCATTGTGAATTTTATGCATAAGCAGTGAGAAAAAAAAAAAAATGGGCACTAGAAAGATGTTTGTAGCCATTGTGGATTTTATGCATAAGCAGTGGGGGGGGGGGGAATGGGCACTAGGAAGATGTTTGTAGCCATTGTGAATTTTATGCATAAGCAGTGGGGGGAAAAAAATGGGCACTAGAAAGATGTTTGTAACCATAGTGAATTTTATGCATAAGCAGTGGGGAAAAAAAAATGGGCACTAGAAAGATGTTTGAAGCCATTGTGAATTTTATGCATAAGCAGTGGAACTCAAACAAAAAAATGGGCATTAGAAAGATGTTTGTTGCCATTGTGAATTTTAATGTACCATTGTTGGGAAAGGAATTGATGGGCTGTTATGTGATTTGTGGTACTATCATTACTCTGAATCATTGTAAAGCTGTAGTTGGTGAAATAGTAAAATAAGTTTGGTCCAATAAGGCAAAAAGTTGAGGCAAACTCAGTGAATTGGAGTTTTAGAAAAGACAGTCTAGAATTTTAACATTTTTAATACGGTAGTTAATGGACACAGTTGAAGAAAAAGTATATAGTAGCCTACATGGACAGAGGAAGAAGGAACAAGATGTATCATAGTTTGTGACCAGTATCTTTACTGGCCAAATATTTTCAGCCCAACCTTACCTAGGCAAGTATTGTTTTTCTGTAGTTGCAATTAATTTCTAACCTTGTGCTAGGCAAGTATTTTTTTTTCTGTAGTTTCAATTGATTTCTAACCCTGTGCAACACAGACCTGCTGATAAGTAATAATAATTTTCCAAATGTACCTCACTTAATATTGATGTCCAATGAAGTGCCACTATGGAAAGTTGTGACTTTTGGAAGTAAAATATATATACATATATATAATATTGGGGTGAAACTTGATTAATACCCTTTACTGATGTAATGGACCTACAGTAGATGTGGAGAAACGCTGTGATAAAATTTTGGCAGTGTTAGACTTGGGTAGGGAATGGCTGGGAGAAGAAGAGTTTTAAGGATGGAAGAAGGGATTACCAGGGTGGAGGTGGTTGAAGCAATGAAGAAAACAAAATGAGAAAAGGCCCAGGTATTGATGGAGTGTGTTGCAAAAGGCTGAAGTGTGGAGGAGAGTTAGTGATGGAATGGATATGGAAGGTGTGTAGACTGGCTTGGGAGGAAGGTAGAGTCCCAGAGGACTGGAGGTTTGGTATAATTGTTCACTTACATAAAGGGAAAGGTGAGAAAGAAGTGTATAGTAATCATAGATGAATTTGTCTTTGAGTTTAATAGGAAAAATATATGGTAGGATACTTAATGATAGGGTTAGGGAAATAACAGGATTTAGTTCAAGAACATGGAAGTTTAGGAAAGGGAGAGGTTGTTTAGATCAGATATTTGTTCTGAGATGCTTGGTGGAAAAGTAGCTACTGGGAGAAGGGAAGATATTACAGTACGGTATATGCTGCCCCCAAGGTAGGGCACCATGTACTGTAAGTTATATGTTGGAGTGGCCCTGGTGAGTGAGGGTAGGGTTTGGTAGCTTCCAGTTTTGTTGTTTTCAGACGACTCTGGTTTTAAGAGGAATGAAGTTACGGAATGTACAGTGAGGCTGGACGGTGAGGAAATGTACAGTAAAATGTTAATGCATTTAAGTATTTGGGCTGTGCTGAGAAAGGATGGAAGTTTGGAGGATGAAGTGCTTGAAAGGGTACTACATTGCTGGAGCTCTCAGAACACTGTAATAAGAAATAGGAAAGTGAGTGTGGAAGTTAGAGTCACTGCATGACAGTATTGTGATCCCTACTCTTAACATATGGAAGTGAAGCTTGGTACTTCATGGAAGGGCAAAAAATCACGAGTTACAGCAGTGGATATGAATTACTGGTACTTTTAAAGGAGCATGTGGAGTTAACTTGGAGTGACAGATTGAAGGGGCATTGTGGTATTGATGTGGATGTGACTGAGAAAGTTTGGAGGAATACATTGAGGTGGTTTGGTCATGTGGAGAGGATAGAGAATGATCAACTTACTAGAGAGTGTATGTTAGCAAGGGGAAGAAGGAGGCTGAGAATTAGACGGAGGGATGGATTGGAGAGAGGTGGGGGGGGGAGGGCAGTCAAATGGCAAGTGACAGGGTGATGTGCAGGTGATTTGTTTGTGGCCACCCCTTACTGGATTGAGGCATCAGGCTATAGATAGATAGATAGTTAAACTTGGAAGTAATATTGCTGGAGAATTTTGCCAGTGAAATGAATAACAGCGTGACGAACATATTTAGGTGAGTCAGTTGAAAAATGTATGTCGAAAGTGTAAGTTTAGACTATGTGACCTTTCATATAACTGAAATACTGTAGGTAAGGACAATAGGGAATACAATAGTTAAGGTAAGACCAGGTACGTTAAATAAGCTACTGTATATATGACTAACATTGTAATTCGTAAGTTGAAGAATGCCTGTATTTATTTATTTTTTCCTTAGTTTTTAATAGTGTGGTAGGTGGTGGCGACCATCATCCACTCACTTGATGTAGAGCTGCCTACTTCTTCCTTAGCCTTTATCATTCTTTTTCTGTGTCTGACCTCCTCTCTTCGTATTTCTCCCATCTTTCCTGTCACTTCTTATTGCTTTTCTTTCCTTTACAGGTGGCTTTGCATTGAGTGACAAGCCAAATGGTTTCCTGTAAGCCAAGAAACCATTTACTACGCTGGGTGGTAACCATATAACCAAACCATACGTGCTCCCTACGTGTCAACAAGTGGGTTGGTGGAGGGTTAGTGCCCCTCCCCATAAAATAAATAACACAAAGTCAAATGGCCACCCCTTACGGGATTGTGGCGTCTGGCAATAGATAGATAGATAGTTTCTAATGCAAGCCTCACCCAAACATCTGCTGGGGAAAGAGGTACTGGTGTAGATAATTGTAATAAGGGCTATGTACTCCTACAGTACTGGTACTCACTGTTTATTTTCTGCTTGTTACAGTATGCCAGTAGAGAAAATGGCTTTTGTCATTGCTCAAGAAAATGCTGTAAAGTATGATAACGTCATTAGATACTTGGCAACAGGCAAATATGAAAGAGGACTGTCAAAGAACCAGCAACGAGTTATACGAAGACAGTCATCTGCATTCAGCTGGGATTCTGAGAGTAAGTGATTTTTTAAATTTACCATAATATGCCTGTTTGGTTTAAGTAACACTCAGATTGGTATATCCAGATGCACACAAGCATTTCCACCAACCCATTACCCTAACGTTTTCTTTGAAAATATTGAGCGCTCCAAAGGCCAAATAGATTCTGTGCTGATGTAGTTGGCTTCGTATTCTAGCGGTATGAAGTGGGGGAGGGGGAAAGATGAGGTAGGTGGTTGGTGTTGAGTTTGGGAGAAGGGGCTGTAAGGTGGAAGAAAGGCAGCCAAGTGGCAGGTGACAGAGTGATATGGAGTTTTGATTTTGGTGACCTTAATCCGCCCCATCCCGACCACTTTTCCACCACTGACTCCCCCCAATCCCGACCATTTTTGGAAATTTTTTTTTTTTTGGTTCAAACCTCCGCTTTTGGTGAGAAACATCGAAAATTCATAGAGAAATCGCTCACCTGAGGTTTAAAATACTCGATATAGGTAGCAGTACCTCCCTACCTTACTGGGTTTTCTATCAGGCTGGCTCCAAAGGAAACGAGTTCTATGGGAGGGTAACTATTCCACACCACTCATAAACAGTATTTAATTATTTATTTGGTACGAATTTATATGTAGTACGAGTGTATTGGTTTTCACACAGTAATATAGGCAATACAGGTATAAGCATTGTTTCACTCACTAACACATCAACATACCCGACGTTTTTTGGTGACATTACCGTACTTGACCATCATTTCTGACTGTTTGTTCCTCTAATGCTACATAAACTTTGTCCTCCACATTGTCATCGATTGGGGAGTCATTCTGGCCCTGAATGTCTTTATTGGCCAGGTCACTGGTAACAGGTGAATTGCTGAGACAATGGCATGCTGGGGGGGGGGAGGTCATGTGGGGTAAGGCATTGTCACTGCCTGGCATCTTGTAGAGGAAGGTGTCCTATGTATATGTACCAAAAGTCATGCGCGAAAATTGAAAATTGACCATATTAGGGATCTTGTAATTGATTCACGTTTATATACGTCAACGGGATTGGCAGCGACAAAACATGTGGACGTATAAATACGTCAACGGGACGCGGCGGGTTAAAGATATGCTGTTTATGCCGAATTTGAACATTGCCGTGACCAAAGGAGAGAGAAGAGGGTTGACCTGAAGATGTCAGAGGTGATAACTTTTAAATCCATTCCAATCATCTATTGCACTCGTACATCCCTCCTATCTGTATGTTTAAATAGTCCTCTTTGGGTGAGTGCTCAAATAATCAACAGATGATAAATAGAATATTGTTAATGATATGAATATTACTTCCAGGGAATGTCTTATACCATGCAGCCCACAAAGATGGTCGCAAGAGAGAGGGCATCTGAAGTACGGAGGAACTAGCCCGTATTCTCCACCTGTACCACAGCAGTCCAATGGGTGGGCACAGTGGGGTGAACGCCACCAGGGAAAAAGTGGCAAAGTGTTATTATTGTGATAATCTGGCAAAGATTGTTGATGAGTTTGTAAGTAGTGTTTTGCAGAATACCTGTTTTTGCTGTATTTTCAGTGTGTAGCAACTGCACAGTTTGAATTTCATACTATTGCTAAATCATTATATAAGCTACTATTATTTTAATATTCTTTTTTGCAAACATGATTTCTTGGCATTTACATAAGGGTAGGCTAACTCATATTTGTTGTTATCTGTGTATGGTACTTACTTTTCCCATACAGTACAATGCAGCTAAACAGCCCTCATATTTTCACCTTTACTAAGACTGTCCATTAAAAGCAGATTGCAGCCTGTGATACTTACCAGAGATTTAATCCCCTAAAGACTGAGGCCCCTACAATGAAGCCCATCAAGGTCACCGAGCCATTGGAGTTGGTAGGAGTAGACATAATAGGTATGTTAAGTGATATTTCTTTGATATGGCATGTCATTGATTTTTCTTTCCTTCCATCTTGTACATAGGGATTGTTATTATAGTACCCTAATTACTTCAGCAGCTTTGTTTCTACATTGTACTTCTTCATTTGGCCAATGTAGAGAGTTTGTTTAGGTATTCTGCCTTTGTCCTAATGTCATTGAAGGGTGTCCTTGACCTGCCTGTTGTGTGACAAGAATAATACACCCATAAACTAAGCCTCCACAATTTTCCTTGCCAGTTGCAGTAAGAAGGCACTGTCCACTGCAGTGGAACTTTGGTTCACTGCATGGGATGGCCCTGCCTGGAATATTGCCTGACTTTAGTGCTAGGCCTATGTATTCTCAGGCAGACAGACTGGGGTAGTTCAACAGCATTTGAATTTTGAATGTATTATTGTATTGCTCTTCCTTTCGGGAGGTGGGGGATAGAATACTTCCTGAGTATCCCTGCTTGTCATAAAAGCCAACTAAAAGGGGCATTTTAATCTCCATCCTTACTCTCTTCCCTCTGTGTTTATTGTGCTTTAGGTGTCCTACCTCTTTGCTGTATATATTTTCACTTTCATACGTTCACTGACTACACACACATCCAAAACCACTCCTTCATACAGTCACACATACAAGCACTTCTTATCCTACACACAGTCTCTAACAGACAGCTTAAGCCACTGGGTAGAGATACATTGGCTGTAACGTCCCCACTTTGGTTGGGGTAGGCCGGGTCCTGCAGTGGACCTTCAAAGGCTGATGATGATTGTATTGCTTAGTGGGCAAGTAGATGTTTGGAGTGTAATTTGTATACATTGTTTGCATTGTTTGTTTCTTGAGCATTTGCTTACTGCACCTTGTCCTTATATTGGTCCGGTATCCATTCAGTGTCATTGTGGCCAGATAGCAAATGACAGGGAAGTAATTTGCTTGTGGCCACCCTTTTCAGGATTGACGTGTTGGGCTATAGATAAATCGATTCAGTGTGTCATTCACATTAATATGGCCAAGATTTCCATCCTTCTGTAGCTTCTTGTAGATCTGTGACAGACAAAGACTGTACTAAAGCCATGTTTCTCAGTGCTTTTTTTTTTATTTATAAATAAAAGCATTCAGATATTCTCTACCTACTAATAAGCATTCAAGTTTGACAGATGCATGTTTTGGCTAAATTGCAATGAATGGGATATGATAATGAGGATGGTAACCTGTGGTAATCCATACTACATTACTGCATAAAATATCACCTTTTATTTGATTCATTATATGGCACAGTATATAGCCTAATCCATTTACACCTTTAACCAACGAACAGAGCTGAGGTGTGGTGTTATTGAAAGGCTTGTATGTTCAACATTAAAGGTACTGTATTATTGAACCCCTTGTAATCGACAGTTACTAACGAAAAGTATATTATACAGGAATATATTACCCCAGGTTATCTGCCTAAAATTGCTGTTTGCATGTATGTACGCTTTGCTTTGTTAGTGAAGAGTTTTGCTCTTTCCATGCACTGTTTGCAATATTTGCTTGCTGCTTGATTAATCTTTGCTTACCTAATCTTGGCCTAGGTCCTCTGCCTGTTACAGAAGAAGGAAACAGATATGTGTGCACGTTTGTTGACTTCTTCACTAAGTTTGTGGATTTCTTTCCACTGAAAGATAAGAAAGCATGTGGGGTTGCTAAGTGCATACGATCTTTCATCTGTAGGTAAATAGAGCTGATAAGTATGGTGGATATGATATGTGATGTTCTATATATATATATATATATATATATATATATATATATATATATATATATATATATATATATATATATATATATATATATATATATATATATATATATATATATATATATATATATATATATATATATATATATATATATATATATATATATATATATATATATATATATATATATATATATATATATATATATATATATATATATATATATATATATATATATATATATATATATATATATATATATATATATATATATATATATATATATACATATTTAATCTTCACATGGTTGACATGTACTGTATTGTGTGTTTCACAGATGGGGACCTCCTATGAGGATTCTGTCTGACCAGGGTCGTGAGTTTTGTTCCTCGGTATGTCTGCACATGTCACATGATATATATGATTAATTGGGAACTATAATTTGCATCATTACAATTTCTGACAGTAATTCATAGAATATTTCAGTAACTAATGATAGATACTTCCAAGTTAATAACAGTTTTGCCTCATACAGTAGAGTTCTGCAGCTAAGTTTGTTTTTTTCTGTACAGATTAACGATGAGTTATGCACCAGGTATGGCATCAAGAGGAGCATCACTTCGGCATACCACCCACAGACAAACGGGTTAACAGAACGAGTAAACCGGACTTTCAAGATGCGGATTGCCAAACTGACAGACCCACAACTAAACAATTGGGACAGCTTCATTGAAGCTGTTGCATACAGTATTCGGGTACAGAAGCAAAAGTCGACAGGCTTCTCTCCTTTTCTTCTAATGTTCAACCATGAACCAAGATCACATGATCAGGTAACTGTCTTGCGCTTTTGACATTCAGGGATATTTTCCCTATAACTTTGCAAACATGTGGTAGTCTTTACCATTTGAAGGTTAGTGTTACATAAGTGTTTCAGTTGTTTCGGGATGATGGTACTCGATGCTGTGTTGAGGATAATGAGGATGTGTCACATGAGACCACTGACATTAAAGAACAGGTATTTTTCCATAAGTTGTCTGCCCATATATGCTCTTAATTTTCTTGTGTTGAACTACCCTAGTGTGGTCGAGCAAACCGATCTACAAGTTGCAATAAGATAGTCTAATGGGACAGATGATACCTGAGTGCACACTCCATCGTTTCACAAGTATGCATGCCGATTATTTTAGAATATAAATGGAACTATCATTTCAGGATACACATGAAGCAGATATCGATCAAGACTCTCCATCTTCTATGTCTGATGTTATCTTACCGAGTGCTGAAGAAATTTCCAGGCATGTGCAACAACAGAACATTAAGCAAGAAAAAATGCACAACCAGGTAATTGTGCTATACATACAGCATTATTCTGACATCCTAGATCTGAGTTTTTGATAAATAACATATGGCATATAGTTACTTTTGTTCCTCAGTTAAGTGTAGCTATTAAATATTCAACAAAAAAATAAGACCTCCCAACATGCAACTGATTTGTAATATCAATACCATGATTGCTGGTTGTTTTGCCTCAGTCTTGAGGTTTGTGAAAAATAATTATTGTTTTGCTAGCCATATGATTATACTGTTAGCTTGTTACTACTGTATTTGGTTGCTCATTCGTTGTCAAGTACTTAACAGTGTTCGGGCATTTCTGAGCAGTTCACTGGGTAGAATTACAAACAATATGATATTCAATATGAACCACACCTCAGCTGTAGATGCTGCGCCATGCTCCCACAAGATACTGCCTACCCCAAGGGAATGTAACCTTATGGGACCCATTGCTGGCCTGTGGTGAACGGATCTGTTGGAACAGCATGATTGTGGCTGAATAACATACCTTCATAGTTTCTGTGTGTATAGTAGCCTAATATTACCTAAAAATTTCAACAGTGTCTTCAAAATATTAAGGCTGCCCAGAGGAAGCAGAAGTTGGAATATGAAAAGCGAGTGAGTAAAGGGGTTAAGAGCTTCAGCCTTCATATAGGTCAGACAGTGCTGCGGAAGAACCTGAGTCACGGAAGGGTGGAAAAATGGAACCCAAGTGGAGTGGTCCATACAAGTAAGTACAGTATTGTACTAAATTACTGAAACAGCCTTCACATATAATTTTGCCAAAATTAGGCTCTCTGTTCCATATATTTTAATTGTAGGACAAAAAGAGGGATGTGTTATGTCTCCATGGTAGTAGTAGTAGTAGTAGTTGTTCCCTAGGCAGTCTGGTGTCTCCATGATTTCTTTTAGTGCTGTATAATCATTGTATTGCCATGGTGCTAGCTGTTCATTATTCGGATTCCATGGTTATTTAATACAGATATATGAGCTTTTATCCAATACACTAAAAACCAGAATGATCAAAAAATGATAAGTCAGGCAAGTAAATCAGTGAAATTCTCAAAAAGTTGCTAATTTTCTGTTGTTACGGCTCCTCTCATAGTTTGCAAAGACGCAAATGTGTTGCTCAGTTGTTGATCTACATTAGCAGCTTTCTGCATTACTTAGTGTTGTGTTTTTTAATCAGTTACTTATGACTGTCTTCCTAAATGCACAGCCAACTATTTAGTGGTAAAGCTGACAGAACACTGATGTGAAGAGGGTACAAGGCATAAACATGTGGGAGGATTCTTTCCTCAATACACCCTAAATTTACTTTGCAGATAATAATGGTGATATAAGAGGTTTAGCAAACCTGGTAGGTATTTTCCAAAAAAACCCAAATCCTAGAATCTGCAAGTACTCATGTCTGAGGCTTTCTGGATCAAAGTTCATATACCTGTACCTGGATGGAGTTATAAAGGATACAAGGTAGGGGAGTGGATGTTGAAGTGCCCGAAATGAGTGAGGCTAGGGTTTGGAATCTTCCAGTTTTGTTGTTTTTAGACAGCACTTTGTTGTTGAGCAAAGTCTTGGTGAATAAATTTGGGGGAGTATGCAAGAAGTGGAATTTGAAAGTGAACATACATAGCCTTACCCCTCAAGAGGGGGAGGGATAGAATACTTCCCGAGTATCCCTGCTTGTCATAAAAGCTGACTAAAAGGGGCATTTTAATCTCCATCCTTAATCTCTCCCCCTTGTGTTTCTTGTGCTTTAGGTGTCCTACCTCTCTGCCGTATATATTTTCACTTTCATACGTTCACAAACTACACACACACACACCCAGAGCCACTCCTTCATACAGTCACACAAGCACTTCTCACCCTACATACAATCTCTACCAGACAGCCTAAGACACTGGGTAGAGATACATTGGCTGTATCGTTCCGACTTCAGTCAGGATTGGCCTTGTTCTGCAGTGGACTTTTAAAGGCTGATGATGATGATACATAGCCTAAGAGCAAAGCCATGGTTTTGTGGAGGAATGAAGTTACAGAATGTACAGTGTAGCTGGATGGTGAGGAAATGGAGAATGTGAGTGCATTCAAGTATTTGGGCAGTGCTGAGTAAGGATGAATGTTTGGAGGATGAAGTGCTTGACACGGTACAGCAGGGAAGAAGGTTTCTGGAGCCCTCAAAGCAGTGATAATAGGGAAATTAGCATGGAAGCTAAAGTCATTGCATGACAATATTTTTTCTTTTTAATGCATCAGACTCTGGACATAGGCTTTGCAGCCTGTTCCTAGGTCCAGTAATCCTCCTCCATACACTTCATGTCACCACTTCGGCACTAACACCCACCATCCATACTGAATACATGCTTGGGCTGTCTCCTACAGGATTGGTGTATTGGTGCTAGCGGGGGTATTTTACAACATGTCGGCGTCACTCTGGTAGATCTGTAAAGTCTACTTCTAATGGATTTCAAATCCTTTAAACTTTTCCCTGCATAGG
Source organism: Coenobita brevimanus (assembly GCF_032717465.1). Lineage (NCBI taxonomy): Eukaryota > Metazoa > Arthropoda > Malacostraca > Decapoda > Coenobitidae > Coenobita > Coenobita brevimanus. The sequence goes on along the minus strand of NC_137049.1, from coordinate 16,564,527 downwards.
CCAGGATTTGAACTTGTGACGCCAGCATCGGCTGGATTTGTAGACCGACACTTTACTGACTGAGCCATCACCTTCCCCACCCTAAATGTATGGAAGTGAAGCTTGTATCTTGTTAGAACAAAAGTCAAGAGTTAGAGCAGTTGAAATGAGTTATTTGAGAGGAGCATGTGACATTACTTGGAGAGACAGATTGACAAATGAAGTGAAGGAGCATTGTGGTATTGATGTGGATGTGATTGAGAAAGTTAGAAATACGCTGAGGTGGGTTGGTCAAGTGGAAAAAATGGACAGTGAAAGACTGACTAGGAGGGTGTGTGAGTTGGTTTAGTCATGTGGAAAGGATGGAGAGTGAAAGACTGAGTAGGAGGGTGTATGTTAGCAAGATGCAGGGTGAAAGGGGGGAGACAAGACCGAGAATGAGATGGAGGGATTGAGTAGGGAAATATATGAGAAAAGGGGTTGTGGATTGGAGAGAGGGCAGTCAAATGATGGGTAACATGGAGGCAGTTTGTTAGTGGCGACCCCTTATGAGATCAAGGCATCAGGCTATAGATTGATAGTTCCATACCATCATATAGCCTACTCAAATTACATTCAGCAGAGTCCTGGACATCGATAGTAAGCAGAGAGTTACCTTACAAACTCTAAAGACTAGGAAAAACCTGAGGTTCCGTGTCCCTTATGGCCAGCTGAGACCATACGTCATGAGCCAGTTACACCGGAAATCCAGGTATGTAATGGGTTGCCTTATTTTTAACTTGGGAGGAAGTTGTCTTTCTTCCCAGAGAGCAATATGTCCAATTCTTTGTCTCATCATTTTTATTACGGTTGTGGGGTTACCACTTGTGACTTTGGGCCAAATTATTAGGTTTTTTGTCTGTTTCCAGAACCTCTTGGAACAGTTGTTACTCATGTGTGTCACATTACAGCCTCCGATTTGGTTCCAGTTTGTCTGAATAATTGTGAAGAACTCTGTAACCTACAGTATATTGTAAATAGACTAATATAAAATAGAAGCATTTTGTGGTATGCCTAGCATTATTTTACAAGATGTATTTTCCTTTCAGGCATTGGACAAATGAACAACCTGTTCAGACAGTGTCACTGGGTGATATCAACCCCACCCAATTAGAAGCTGATGTGTCTTGCCTTGGTAAGCAAGCTGCCATATTCACTGCATTAATATATACATGTTTCTGTAATCCTGTACCTGGTAATCTATTCCTCAACACTGTATGAACATTGCTTCAGAAAAAATTACATTCTTAGCACATACTTTCTGCTGGAATATACAAGTACCCGATTCCTGTTATTGGATGACATAATCTGTTATTGGTTGACATAATTATTTGTAACAGAACCATGGGAGTGGGCAACATACTGTAGTGTAAAAATTATTTATGAGTTTGACTCTTAACATGAGGCTGTCGATTAGCTATCTGTTCATTAGTAGTCACAGATCATGAGTAACATTGGATATGTTACATGAAAGGCAATATATTTCTTCAGCCTTAATGTACCTCGTTCATCATGCAAGCAATATTTTCTATTGTATACTTTTATTGTACAAGTGATTCAACAGTGGATAGCAGACACCCAAAACTACAGTCTGCAGTTCACATTGCCCCTCCCCATGGATGTCCAAGATTAGCAGCTGTGGAAGTTGCAACTCCCAGAAAGTGGCTCACTGATGAACACATTGACCATGCACAGCATTTGTTGAAAAAGTATTTTTCTTCTGTCTCGGGTTTTCAGTCAGCAGTTGTTTTTGCAAGCAAATTTTGTAGCCAGGTTAAAGTTCCCACTAATCACTGGATTCAGATTCTCAATGTTAGAAATAATCATTGGTGCACATTAAGTAATATTGATTGCATGCCAAATACTGTCAAAGTATATGATTGTATGATTAATGTTGTCTGTGAAAATGATGACTCGTTTAATTCACAGATTGCAGCATTGCTAAAGTCTAGTAGTTCAACTGTTGCTGTCCAGTACATTCCTGTAAAACAACAAAAAGATTCCTCAGACTGTGGGATTTTTGCAATTGCTGCAGCCACTAGTCTGTGTTTTGGTTCTTCTCCTGAGACCCAAAACTATGACCAGGAAATGATGCGGAGTCACCTGGCACAGTGTTTCAAAAAGGAATAATGACCCCTTTTCCAGTATTACCAGAACCTTTTGAATCAGTGATAAGTGGGAAAAACTCTTTTGAGATATGTGTTTTCTGTCACTGCAGACTGCCCCAAGCTGGAAGAAACATGATTCAGTGCATAATTTGTAATGAATTTTTTCACACTGATTGTCAAAATGTTAAGATAAATGACATACTTTTTGTTTGCAGAACATGCAAGAATTTGGTGTGATATATCTTAAATTAACTTGTGTTTGAACTTCAAATGGAGTATGATTATGTGTTGTTATTTATTTTGGAATCTGATAAAACTTTGTATTTGTACTTGCACTGGATCACATTTTATATTTTTTTGTATACTTTATAGAAGGAACAAGGGGCTCAGAGCCCACGAGTTGCTTCCCCATTGAATAATATGTATTAGATTGCCAAATCCAAGACTAGTCCAATTCGTTCGGTTCGAGATGCCTGGACACATTGCGTTTGAAAGTTTGGAGGTCACATGAATAGTGAAATGTAGAAAGAGGAAGACAGATCCAGAGCTGACCTGTTGCACAAACAAAAGATTGAGAGTATCGGTCAACCCTTGCATTAGAGAGTTGGACAGAGTAGGGGTGAGAGTGAACTGCTTGACGGGTGCAGCGCACCCACCGTAGTGGAGAAGGGATGCAAGCTGACAGTTCAGAAGAGCATTGACCATGAAAGTAGTGATAGAACAGAGATAAAGATTCAGCGTTGCGGCAAAGAGAAAGAGGCTGAAGAGCTCAGTTAAAGGAGGAGAGCTGATGAGACGAAAAGCCTTCGACTCCACCCTATTCAAAAGAGGTCTGTGAGGAGAACCCCCCCAGACATGCAAGTTGTACTCAAAACAGGGGTGAATAAGTCCCCTGTGTAAAGGCGACATCTGAGCAGCGATAAAATAATCACAGAGGCGGCTTAGAACACCTAATTTCTTAGAAGCAGATTTAATAAGGGAGGTAATGTGTTCTTTCCATGACAGGTTCTGAGAAAATGAGATCCCCAAGAATATTATGTAATGATGAATGTTGAAGTGCTGTGGTATTAAACATCAAAGGATAATTGTGTGGGAGATCACGGCGAGTTGACATATGTAGAAATTGTGTTTTTGCAGCATTAAAATTTACAAGGTTTCTTCTATCCCAATCAGAAATACGAGCCAAGTCAGAATTTAGGTGTTCCATAGCCTCATTCCGTTTTTGCTCCAGTTCTGTTTGCGATGGACGCTGAGGAAAGCGGATAGAGAGATGAAGGATGGAGTCATCAGCATATGAGTGGATAGGATTAGAGGTAAAGCTCAGAAGGTCATTAATGAAGAGAAGGAAGAGAGTTGGTGATAGGATGTGGATAATTTGTACTTACATTGCATTACAGTTTATATCATATTTTGGATTATTATGGGCAGCATTATAACGGTACAGTACATTATTTATAAGTGCCCTAAAGACAAAGTCATTCATTTTTCTGTATTAACATAGCTTAGGATGTTGTGCACAGATAGCCTTGAGTTAATGGTCACTCCTCTTACTTATGACCTGTGACAGGCTGTGGATCACTGAGGGCCCTGTTGGCTTGTGACCATCTTCAGGAATTAAGGTACCAGGGGTCTCTGCTACAGGGGGTAGCTAATGTACTGAATCCCACGAGGGAACGTACATTACCACAATGGAGTGAACGGAGCTGGAGCGTAATTGACTGCTGCCTTCCTTGAAAGTGCCAGGCAAGGGTGCCTATCACCCCAAAATATCCACGCTGTGCCTTTACTTTTTTATTTTACGTTAATACTACCTCAGACATGTCCCAACAAGCGACATGATCGGGATGGCAATATGGAATGTTTGAGGTGCGAATGACTAGATGAAAGGGAAAGATTTGCAAGATGATTGAGAAGCAAAAGTTGATATAGGCCCCAGTGAAATTGTGGAAGGCTTGAGATGAAGTGGAAAATGAAAAAGTGATAGTGTGAGAGTTGGAATACTGAGTGGGTATTAATGCTGGAATAGGTGAGAATGAGAGGGCTGAGGTGTATGTCTTCAAAGTTTGTAAGAGGTAGAAGATTATGAGGGATTATAGATCAGTGTGAATACAAGCATGGGCACCCGGAATCGTGCTAAGTCTGTTCTTCGCTCTGCTAAAAATAATTTCATCCATACTAAATGCTCTCAACTCTCCAACTCGAATTCTTCCCGCTCCTTCTGGCACCTTGCCAAAAATCTTTCTAACAACTTTACCTCATCATCCTTCCCTCCTCTTTTCTGCTCTGATGGTTCTGTAGCTATTTCTTCTACTGATAAAGCAGATCTCTTCGCACAGACTTTCTCCTCCAATTCCACCTTAGACGATTCCGGTGCTGTTCCTCCATCACTTCCCCCCTCTGACTTCCTCATGGCTGACATTAAAATTTCTTCAGTTGATGTATTTTCTGCCATCACTGGCCTCAGTACTAACAAGGCATATGGGCCTGATGGGGTCCCTCCTGTTGTTCTCAAGAACTGTGCTTCTGTGCTTACACCCTGCCTAGGCAAACTCTTTCGCCTTTGTCTGTCAACTTGTACCTTTCCTTCTTGCTGGAAGTTCGCTCTCATTCAGCCAGTCCCAAAGAAGGGTGACCACTCCCAACCCTCCAACTATCGTCCAATTGCTTTAACGTCCTGTATTTCAAAAGTTTTCGAGTCAATTCTTAATAGAAAAATTTTAAGGCATCTTTCCTATCACAACCTTCTTTCCGATCGTCAGTATGGGTTCCGTCAGGGACGCTCCAGTGGCGATCTTCTCACCTACCTTTCAGACTCCTGGTCATCCTCCTTTCGGGACTTTGGCGAAAGCTTTGCCATTGCACTTGACATCTCAAAGGCTTTCGATCGAGTCTGGCATAAATCTTTAATTTCCAAACTGCCCTCCTACGGTTTCTATCCTTCTATCTGTGCCTTCATCGCTAGCTTCCTTTCTGGTCGTTCTATAGCCGCTGTTGTAGACGGCCATCGTTCTTCTCCTAGATCTATCAACAGTGGTGTTCCTCAGGGCTCTGTCCTATCACCAACTCTCTACCTTTTATTCATCAGTGATCTTCTAAGTTGTACATCTAACCCTATCCACTCATACGCTGATGACTCCACCCTTCACCTTTCCATTCGGTTCCCGCAACGCCCATCTCAACAGTTACTTCAAGAAACAAGGGATGAGGCTATGGCACACCTAATGTCTGACTTGGCTCATATCTCTGACTGGGGTAAAAATAATATGGTTGTCTTTAATGCATCTAAGACTCAGTTCTTACACCTATCAACCCGACAAAATCTTCCACAGGTATACCCACTAATGTTTAATAATATTCAGCTTAATCCTGCATCATCCTTGAACATGCTTGGGGTTTCATTTACTTGGGACTTGTCTTGGAAAGATCATATTACATCTCTTGTAAAATCTGCTTCCAAGAGATTGGGTGTGCTAAGCCGACTCCGCTCTTTCTTTACCCCTGCACAATTGTTGACTCTATTCAGGGGTTTTATCCGCCCCTGTGTGGAGTACAACTCTCATGTGTGGGGAGGCTCCCCACATACAGCTCTTCTCAATAGGGTGGAGTCAAAGGCTTTTCGTCTCATTAACTCTCCTCCTCTTACTGACTCCCTTCAACCTCTGTCTCTTCGCCGCACTGTTGCATCTTTATCCCTTTTCTATCGCTACTTTAATGGTCACTGCTCCTCTGAACTGTCTGCTTGCATTCCTCCACCTCTACGACGGGCACGTAGCACTCGTCTGGCAGCAAACTCTCATCACTTTTCTGTCCAACTCTCTAATGCAAGAGTTAACCGTTACTCCCAGTCTTTCATTTATGCAACAGGTCAGCTCTGGAACTGTCTCCCTCTGTCTGTATTTCCTGCTGCCTATGATCTCCAGTCTTTCAAACGTAGTGTGTCCAGGCATCTTAAAATGATCGGATCTTGAATTTGGCTCTCTATTGTATTTTGTTTTTCTTTTGGAGGGAACTGTTACTGCGGGCTCATGGCCTTTGGTTCCTTCTTCCTCGCATTAAAAAAAAAAAACTGTGTGCATGTATGGTCTTATGGTGCTGCATGTTAGTATTGTGATGGCAAACAACAGTCATGTATGTCCATCCCTCATACTCACTGGATTTTGGAATAGGCCTAATTAGGTTGTTGTTCTTCAACTTTTACAGTGTAGTTACACTCCTGGAAGTGGTTATGGAAGTTCAAAATTTACTTCATGCTAGTATTGTGATCCCTACCCTACTGTAGGAAAGTGAGCTTGGACTCGTCTATATTGAAATACTCTAGTCATTAGGCGGCAGTGGCAATGAGGAGTGTATAGATTTACATAGAGAGACTGACTGACAAAAGAGGAAGCAGAGGAGGTGTGTGATATTGATGTGTATGTTACTTTAAAGGTGAATAGAGGTCCCCAGTTGTAGTCGGGTCACCTGGAGAGAATGGAGAATGAAAGACAATCAGTATGTAGTGAGTAAGGTGGAGGTATGAAATCAAAGATGAGATGGAAGGATGATGTGTAGAGAAATATTAAAAAAGGGGTTATAAGTTGGATAGAAGGTAGTAAGCAGGCAAGTGACTGGGTAGGGTAGGGTCGTTAGTGTTCAATCAGTGCGTTAGTATCGGATCGTTTTCCACATGTTTCAAGAAAGAAACTGCTACAAGGAAAACAAGGTAGAGCATCGACCTCCCCTATGAAAATAAAAGGCTAATGCCTAATTATTAATTTGTCAATAGTTGAAATTTATAGTAGCAACCTGTCTGCTTCCGCAAAATTTACACACGTCTCTTACGGCCACCCTTAAGGAAAAGTTTTGGTTCAATATTATTTTAGAGTCATATTTTTACAAGTTCAACAGCTTAGTAATGGCTTACACTGAAGATAAATGTATGATTAACACACAAAACCAACAACCAGCCTACTTATTGCATTCGTAACCACACCACTTTCCTCGGGGTGAAGGGGCTGGCGTATTCCGTGCACATGGCAGGCATCGTGTGCGTATTTTATGTATGCAGGACCTCATGTGTACCTTCGAACCGCTACACCACATTTCATACCCACGTGATCGCTTTGCCCTGCGTCTCCATCCAAAGCAGGTTACTGGTGGGAGGGAGAGAGGAAGAAGAAGGAGGGAGGGAGTGAAGGAAAAGGGAGGGAGGGAATGAAGGAGGAGGAAGAGGGATTGGAGGAATATGGAGGAAGGGAATGAAGGAGAAGGAAAGAAGGAGGGAGGGAGGGAATGGAAGAGGGAGGGAGAAAAAGAAAAGTAGAGGGGATGAAGGCATAAGGGTGTACGGTGATAGGAGGGAGGGAGGAGACTTCGAGAAGGGAGGGAGGGAAAGTATGAGAAAGAAAGAGAGAGACGGTGGAGGAGGAGACAGTGAGGGAGGGTAGACGGGAAGGGAGAATGAGAGGAGGAGGAAGAAGAGCAGGAGGATGGAAAAGGGGAGGGGAGACGGTGGAGGGAAGGAGAAGAGAGAGCGACTTAGGAGAAGGAGGGGAGGAAAACTAGGAGGGAGGGAGACGATGGGGGGGAAGGGAGAGAAAGAGGGGGGGTTGGTACCAGGAACTGAAGGGAGTGAGTGTATGTCTTCTCCCTTCTTCCTCTTCCTTCCTTGCTAATTCTCCCTTCCACTTTTTCCTCCCTTCTCCCTTCCTCCACAGTCTCTATATTTTCCTTCTCCTTTACCCCTCCCTCATTCCTCCCAATCTTCCTTCCCTTCCCTCCCGCCTCCTCCCATCTCTTCCTCCTCCAGTTTCATCCTTTCCGCCTTCTTTCCATTCCCCTTCCCTTCTTCCTCCATCCACCTCCCCCCCCCATCCACCTCCCCCTAGTAATTCCCCCAACTTCCCCTTTCCTTCCCAGTTCCTCTCCCTCCCTCCCCTCTTCTTCTCCTTCCCTCATTTCTCCTTTCCTCCCCTTTTCTCCCCCCCCCCTTTTCTTCTCCTTCCCTCCCTCCCTCTCCTCTTCTTCATGCTCAGCTTTTCGAGTTTCTTCCGCTGTCCATCCCCCCTTCCCCTCCCTCTCTTCCTCTTCAGCCTCCTCCTTCTCTCTCTCTCTCTCTCTCTCTCTCTCTCTGCCACTTCTGCAGTCTCCTCTTCCTCTCATTCCTTCTCTGTCAGTCCCCCCTCCCTCTCTCTGCAGTAATTTTTCCTTTCCTTCCTTCATTTCTCCACCTTTCCCCTACCCTCCGTTTATCCCCCCCATCTTTCTCTACTCTCTACAGTCTCATTTATCCCTCCCTCTCTCCCTCCCCGATACCTCCCTGACTAAACCCCCCCCCCACTCCTCTACTCTGCAGTCTCTTTTTCTTACACTCCCCACCTTCATCTCCTTCCTCCCCTCTCGTTCACCCTCTGCTCCTTCCTGCCTCTCCCCCTTCATCTCCCTCCTCCCCATCTCCTTCTCTCCCTCCTTTTTCCCTTCCAGCCACATATCCCCCCTCCTCCCCTCATTCCTCTCCTCGTCTAGTCCACCATGCTGTTTTTCCCTCCCTTCCCTTTTTTCCCCATTTTCCCTCTTCCACTCTTCACCCTCCTGTGTCTTTCCTTCCCCCTGTCTTCCTGTTATCTCCCTCATCCAACATCACCCTTCCCCCTTCCCTTTCCCCACCAATTCCCTCCCCAATTCCTTCCACTGATTCTCCCATTCTCCTATCACCTCAACTCTTCCCCTGGACCCTCTTTTCCCTTCCTTTCCATCCATCCCCACTTCCTCCCACCCATCACCCTCATCACCCCCACCCACCCCGTTGAGAAAGTTGGAATATACGAGGCGCAACCCCCCTCCTCTCCCCCCATGGGTGCCAGTGGTGAGGTTCGGTAATGTCGCTGGTTTGGGTCGTGATGAAGTTTCCGCGCACTGTGAAACTTGCGGCGTGTGCTGGGGAACGCTACCCTGTGCACTGCGAACCAGCTTAATGAACTCGCGAACGGGCGTAATGAACTTGCGAACCGGCTTAATGAACTTGCGAACCAGAATATACTTGCGAACCGTAATGAACTTGCGAACCGTTTTTTGCAGCAGTAACGAATCTCCACAGGTGTGAAAGATGAACCAGGTAGTGAAATAAAATACCACTCACTTTTATTCTCACCTGTATGTGTTTATTTTTATGTATTTTATATTTATTTGTTTTTATTTTATTTATTTTTTCGGAAACGCCTCCTCCCTTGCCCCGGCGTAAAACTCGCTGATATGATGTCCATTATTTTTGCTGCAGGATTGCGGGTACGGAGAGAGGGGGGGGGGATTTTGGATTCAGGAGAGTAGAGAGGGTGGAGGAAAGGAGAGAACAGAACACAGAGAGGGAGAGGGATGGAGAAGATTTTGGATTCAGGATAGGATAGGAGGGAGGGAGAGAGAGAGAGAGAGATTTTCAATAAAGGAGTGTGTAGGAGGTAGTGTGGCGTGGCATAGCGTGGTTCTGCTCCGTCTAGCGATATCTCACAAATAAACAACAATAACAAAAATAACAACAATACCAGGAGCATCAAAAGTCTAAATGGTAGGATTAGTAAAATATATAACAGATAATAAATTGAAGGAAGGAAGGAAAAAAGAAACAAAGAAAGGAGGAAGGAAGGAAGAAAGAAAGAAACCAATTTTCTTAACCATTTTTCCCCAGCCCTTCTTATACACATCCTTGTCTCTGCAAAGCCTCCCTGATTTTTCCCTCTGCCTACGACCTCCATTCTTAAGTCATTAATTTTGAGTTTAAATATCTTAGGAAGTCTTTGTTATTTTCTACAAGATTAAATCTTTCTGACTCCATATATATAATCTCCATAGCTGGGATTTTAGCAGCAGTAGTGTAGTTAGCCTTTACTCCCAGTCTTTCATGTGTGCAATAGGTCAACTCTGGAACTGTTTACCTCTCTCCGTATTTCCTACTGCCTATGACCTCCAGTGTCTTAAACGCAGTGTGTCCTGGCATCTCAAATTGAACGGATCTTGAATTTGACTGTTCTCTTGTTATTTTTTCTTGGAGGGAACAGTTTGCGGGCTTCTGTCCTTTGGCTCCTTCTTCCTTGCATAAAACACACACACACACACACACACACACACACACACACACACACACACACATTGCCTTCGTGCCATGTGCGTATAAGGTTTGGTAGTGGCGGCAGGTGGGTGGTGTAGGCTGTAATGACGCTAGTTACACAGTGCAACACAGGCCTGCAAGGGAGATGGGGTGTTGATGGTGTGTGTGTTGGGGGGGGTTGGTAGGTTGTGGGTGTAGGGGGTGTTGATGGTGTGTGTGTTGGGGGGGGTTGGTAGGTTGTGGGTGTAGGGGGTGTTGGTAGGGCGTGTGTGTGTAACTTTAAGGGGATGTTGGTAGGGTGTGCGTGTGATTAATGGGTGTGTGTGTGGGGGGGGGGAATGTTGGTAGGGTTTGGGTGTTGGTTGGGTTCGAGGGGTGGGATGGTGGTAGGGTGTGTGTGAAGTGTTGGTAGTGTGTGAAGTATTGGTAGGGTGTGTGTGGGTGTTGGTATGGAGGGCTGGGGGTGTTGGTAAGGGTGCGTGTGGAGGTGTGGGTAGGATGTGTGTGTGTGGGATGTTAGTAGAGTGTGTGGGTGTTGGTAGGGAGGCCTGGGGGGTGTTGGTAGAAGGTGGGGGGGAGGGAGTAGGTAGTTGGCAGAGCGGTGCAGTAGCGAAGCCTGTGTTGGGAGGCTGCAGGCAGAAGGAGGGGGGGGGGAGCTGCATATTTTTTTTCCTTTTCTTTTTCTTTTTTATTGGAAGAAAAAAAAATTATCCCTTCTTGAAAGAGTCCAAACAGAGGTATAGTATGTTGGTAGATAGATAGATAGATAAATAGATAGAGAGGCTGTGTGAGAGAGAGAGAGAGAGAGAAATATTTATGTATATGAAAATTAACGTGCGTGTAAGTAGACAGCTTGGTATGTAGGAACGTTAGTAGGAGTAGACGAGAAGGAGAGGAGTTGGTAGGAAGGGGAAGAAGGAGAAGAGGTCGGTTGGTAGGTATGTAAGTAGGTAAGTAGATGCAGATGGAGGTAAGTAGGTAGGATTGGGTTAGAGGGGGAAGGTGTGGGTAGGTAATTGGGTACAGGGGGGAGGGAGAGAGAGAGAGAGAGAGAATGATTGTAAAATGGACTCAGTAAAAAAAAAAAAAAAAAAAAAAAAGAGAGAGAGAGAAGGGAAAGAAAAAGAACATTGTATTTTATTAAAGAAAGAAAGAAAAAAAAGTCAGGATAAAGAAAATAAATGAAATATTTGAAAATTAAAGACAGCTCACATATTTCCTCTCATTAGCACCTTTTATTTTCGTTCAGTCCCCCTCTAGTTTCGCTCACTCCCTCCATCACACACCATTAATTTTCGGATTTAGGATTTTGGCACGGATTTTTGCATAGTGAGTCGCATGGGATTATTTCGGGGATTAATTCAGATTTCTTTCGTTTTATTATTTCATTTTTTTGCGTTTTTTCAATATATCTTTTGTGAGTTTTTTTTCAGTGTTGTATTACTGTATATATTTTTTCGTTCATACTGTTTTTCGTTTTCTCTCTCTCTCTCTCTGTCTCTCTCTCTCTGGTCTGGCCTCCTCATTATCCTTGCTGTGACTGGCGTAAATAAGGAAGGAGATAGAGATGATGATAAGGGGGGGAAGGAGGCTCCGATAACAATTTACATGGGAATGGGAGGAAAGGGAAGGAAGGAAGGAGAGGGAGGGAGAGAAGGAAGGAAGAATGTATAGAAGGAGGGAGGAAGAAAGAGGAGGAAGGAAGGAGGGAGAGGAGGAGGGGAAAAAAGGAAGGAAGAAGGGGAAATGAGTGGAGGGAAGGAAGGAGAGAAAATGGGAGAGGGTCAAATGATACGACTGGGAGAGATTAAGGAGACAAGGGGAGGAGGGAAAGGTAGGATGGAAGGACGAGAGAGGGAGAATGAAGGAAGAGGAAGGAGGGAGGAAAGAAAGATGGGAGAAGGATAACTGATACGAGTGAGGGAGAGTAAGGAAAGATTGGAGAGGAGGAGGGAAGGAAGGAAATTAAAACAAAGGAAAGGAAGGAAGGAGGGAGGGAAATATAGGAGAGATGGAAGGTATGAGAATGACAGACGATAGCACAGATGTATCTATGTAATAATAACTAACTATAAGTCTGAAAATAACAAATCTATCTACTGTATCCAAAATTAACAAACTATCTATCTATCTGTCTGTCAGTCTATCTATATATATCTATCTTTCCATCTCAGTAAGTAAATAAACAGATGCGTTTATTATTCTTGCGAAAAAAATGCGTCAGAGTTGCGAAGTTACGCTCTTGTCCAGATGCATTTTTTCTGAATTGAGATCGCTATCGTATTCACTCATCCGTTTGGGGGAGGGGAGGGGAGGGGGAGTGGGAGGAGGAGGGGATAAGAAAGGGGAAGGGACAGTTGGAAGAGGGAGGAGGGGGAGAGAAGGGGGAAGGACAGTTGGAAGAGGGGGAGGGGCCAGTGTGTGTGACTTATGGTAATGACCCCTTGTGACGTCACGGCCTTGGTAACGCTTGCAAATCACCTTGACAACGCTGACGTCAATAGTTCCTTCCTTCCATCTCCAAACGACTTGATTCAGCTCTATAATTGTTGTAGTTGTGGTTGTAGTAGTAGTAAATAGTAGTGGTGGTGGTGGAAGCGGAAATAGTAGTAGTTATAGTTATGATGATGATGGTGATGATAATGATCTTTCACTTTTTCCTTTTTTCTTCATTTCACTGGATCTTGCTCACCCATTTGTAACGTGTGATGGTGATGATGATGACGACGATGATGGTGATTCGTGTGTGTGTGTGTGTTTCCTGTTTCCATTTCCGAATTCTTCCCACTTTTGTGTGCGTGGGAAGATGATGATGATGGGTAGGAGGAGGAAAAGGATGATGATGATGATGATGATGATGATAATAATAATAATAATAATATTTTTTCTACACTGCGCATACCTCTTCCTTTTTTTTATTTTATTTTTTTTTTCTCCATCCTTTCTCCCCCAACTCGTAATCGTTAGAAAGTGATGATGATGATGGTGATGAGGTAAAGAAGTTGTCGAATTTCTTGCAATCTTGGGGAGGTAGTAGTTCGTAAGCGTGCAACGTTATCTCCTTGTGGTTTGCAATTGCACGAAGGAGGAAGGAGTGGAAAAAAGGAAAGAAAGACGGTCAGTAAAAGGAGGAAGACAGGAGAGAGAGAGAGAGAGAGAGAGAGGAAAGTCGGAGAGAGAAGCTTATAAAAAGGAAGATAGTGGAAGGCAAGCTGGTCACAAAAAATGAGAGAGAGAGAGAGAGAATAAGAGACTCAAATGTGGGAAAATAAAGTGAGAGAGAGGGTGAGGGAAGGGCATTATCCCTCTCGTCGTCTCCCTTTCTCTAATTTTATTAAATTTATGCTTTATTGGTGGTGAGAGAGAGAGAAGGGGGTATTATAAGTTGGTACGCCAAGATGGTAGGTAGGTAGGTAAGTAGGAGTGTAAGTAGGTTAGTAGGTACTTGGAATGAAGGAGAGAGAGAATGAGAGAGGGAGAGAAGGGGGGGAAGGAAATAGGATGCGAGGGAGGAAGGGATATGGAGGAAAAGAAGGGCGCGTGTGTGTGTGTGAAAGAGAGAGAGAGAGAGAGACAGACAGACAGAAGAAAGAAATTGAGAGAAGGGAGGAAAATGAGAGACGGAGGAGGGGAAAGAGCAAGATGGGAAGGAGGAATATGGATACGAAGCAAAGGAGGTAGCAATGGGAAGAGGAAGGGAGGGAGGGAGAGAGAGAGAGATGTGGCGCCTGTAATAAAGTTTTCATATCGTTGGACCTCTTTCCTCCCATCCCTCACCACCACCACCACCACTACCACAATTTTCACCACCACCACTACCACAATTTTCACCACCACCACTACCACAATTTTCACCACCACCACTACCACAATTTTCACCACCACCACTACCACAATTTTCACCACCACCACTACCACAATTTTCACCACCACCACTACCACAATTTTCACCACCACCACTACCACAATTTTCACCACCACCACCACCACAATTTTCACCACCACTATCAATTTTCACCACCACCACTACCACAATTTTCACCACTACCACAATTTTCACCACTACCACAATTTTCACCACCACCACCACCACCACAATTTTCACCACCACCACCACCACAATTTTCACCACCACTATCACAATTTCTTCACCATCACCACTACCACTATCATCATCACCTTTCCTGGTATCATCACACTTTCTGTTATCACCATTCTCTCTCTCTCTCTCTCTCTCTCTCGCTCTCTCTCTCTCTCTCTCTCTCTCTCTCTCTCTCTCTCTCTCAACACAGATGAATTGATAGATAAATATATAGATGATGGGATGAGGAGACGAGGCCTTTTGAGTAGATAGGTAGATAGATAGATAGATGAATATTCAGAATAGTAATATGGCGTAGATGGATAGATATATATGTGAGGAAGATCAAAAGGATGGGATGGATGGATGGATAGATGGATGGGTGGATAGATGAGTGAATGGATGGGTAAGTGGATGGATGGGTGGTGACAGATCAGAAGGAGGAGGCTGGCGGGTGGATGAGTGGATGGACATATGGATAGAAAGGTGGAAGGGAGTTAGAATAAAGAGGTGGGTGGATGGATAGATGGAAAGATAGATATTTAGAGAGTCTGGTGATTAGATGGATGGATAGATAGATGACTTGATAGATACATGGATGGATAGATAGGTAAGTAGATATAGATAGATGGTTTGGTGAGTGATGGATAGATGGGTGGCGTGATGGGTACATGGATAGATGGATGGTAAACAAGATAGATGGATAGATAGATGCACGTGATAGATGGATAGACGTAGTGCTTATATGATGAATGGACGGACAGACAGACAAGTAAAATATTGGTCAAAACGCATTCTGTCTGGTGCATAATAGATTAGTCCTAGATAGATAGAAGGTAGATAGATGTAATAGAGGTAATAGATAGGTGTAATATATAGATGTGATAGATGCAATAGATGTGACAGATAGATGTGATAGGTGTAATAGATAAGAGATTTGATAGATATGATAGATAGACCCTAATTTACCTCTCCTAATTACCTCATTATTTATTTTCTAATTGATTGAGTAGTTTTAAATATCCGTCCTTAATTAGGGGTAACTTTTTTAATCTGTAAAATAAATCGGTTAAAAGTAGGAGTTAAGTACCAAAACGCTTATTGTGCAGGATGTGTATTTATTTGTTTGTTTATTTGTATTTTTTGTTTTTCTTTTTGATTGCCTTACATGTCAATGATATTCACATCTTCCACTCACATCCTTCCTACATATACTTACACACCTTGTCACCGCCTTACGCGCGCGCGCGCGCGCACACACACACACACACACACACACACACACACACACACACACACACACACAGGCTACATACATACATACCGGTACACACTCTCTCTCTCTCTCTCTCTCTCTCTCTCTCTCTCTCTCTCTCTCTCTCTCTCTCTCTCTCTCTCTCTCTCTCTCTCTCTCTCTCTCTCTCTCTCTCTCTCTCTCTCTCTCTCTCTCTCTCTCTCTCTCTCTCTCTCTCTCTCTCTCTCTCTCTCTCACACACACACACACACAGGCTACATACATACATACCGGTACACTCTCTCTCTCTCTCTCTCTCTCTCTCTCTCACACACACACACACACACACACACACACGGGAACTGGGACGCCATGAATGTACTTTCTATATTATGTTGTTGGTGTGGTTATTGTCGTGGGTAAATTGGCAAACGCTCTCTCTCTCTCTCTCTCTCTCTCTCTCTCTCTCTCTCTCTCTCTCTCACACACACACACACACACACACACACACACACACACAAACCCATCCAGTCATCATTTTATCCATCTATAAATCCACCCACCTATCCACTCTTCCATCCACCAATCCACCGAGAAAAATAAACAGCAGTCCACTTGATATGAAAACCCGCCAGATCCACATATCATCCACACCCATCCACCTTTGTCTCATAATCCATCCATCCACATAACTACCCACAACGCCACCCTATCCACATCTTCTCCACCCACAGAACCCTCAATCCACCCCACGCTTCCACCCAAAAAGTCCACCCAACCACCCACTCTTCCACTCACACACACGGCCTTGGGTTATGGATAAATGGTAGTTGTTAGCAAGGGCGCCATGGTAACGTGTATTTCTCCGGGTCAATTAGATTATGATGAGGTAGCTAACGGTGTGGTGGTAGGTATGGTGTGTGGTGATGTCGGTGTGGTAGGTGGATGGTGGGTTTTGTGGTGGTTATGGTGGTGGTACTGATAATTTTGTTAGTGGTTGTAGTTAATCGTGTCAAATGGTGGTAGTTGTGGTTGTGGGGATAATGGTAGTTGTGGTGGTGATGGTTGTGGTGATAGTGGTAGTGAGTGTCAGAATAAAAGAGAGCCTAGAAGTAGTGATTGTTGTGCCGGTGGTGGTAGTGGTGTCAGTCGTGGTGGTAGTGATAGTGTTGGAAATGGTGTCACTAACGAAGAGAGGAGGAGAGAGAAAGAGTGAGGACGGCGCTGTAACGACTCTCACGTTACAGAAAAAAAAACTGATGAAGAACACGCATTACAGAACAATAACATGATTATTGGAGAACATACACACACACACACACACACACACACACACACACACACACACAAGCGGCGTCTCAGGTTTAAGTACGCTTTGTGTTGATGGAGGACCTGTCATGTTTTTTTCTTGCTTTTTTTTATTTTATTTTTTTTAACCTGGTGGGAAATTTGGGGGCGTCTCAATTTGGAGAGAGAGAGTCTTTCTTTCAGTTTGATTGTATGTACATCTTTTATTTTGTGTGTGTACTGTGTATGTGTCAGCTTGCTTATGTATGTTTGTCTCTGTGTATGTATATGTATGAAGAGTTTAAGGGGAAGGCATTGTGTGTGTGTTTGTTTCAGCTTGCTTATGTATGTTTGTCTGTCTGTGTATGTATGTGTGTGAAGGAGAAAGAGTGTGTGTGTGTGTGTGTGTGTGTGTAAGGCATCACCCGGGTAATTATGCTAATGTGTGTACCTGGCGATCCGCTAATTTCTCTTATTATAACCTAAATCATAAATGAATTTCTCGTCTCATTAGTTTACCGTAAATTGAACAGGTATTTTAAGACCAAGATTCACAGCGTCGTTCATTTTTATTTTATTTATTTATTTTTTTGTTACGGTTATTTTATTGGGCGCACAGGTGAAGGGCAGGTGTTAGCACAGGTGAGATTTTTCGTATTATTCTTACCTGCGCTTATCTCTGGATCCTTCACCACTTATAAGTTGGTTGGGAAAAGGATGATGATGGTGGTGTTGGTGGTGGTGGTGTTGGTGGTGGTGATGATGATGGTGGTGGTGGTGGTGTTGGTGGTGGTGATGATGAAGGTGGTGGTGGTAATGATGAAGATGATGGTAATGATGAAGGTGGTGGTGGTGATGATGGTTATGGTGGTGGTGGTGATGATGGTTATAGTGGTGGTGGTGGTGGTGGTGGTGATGATGGTTATGGTGTTGGTGGTGATGATGGTTATGGTGGTGGTGGTGATGATGGTTATGGTGTTGGTGGTGATGATGATGGTTATGGTGTTGGTGATGATGATGATGATTCGAGGAAGTGAAAGAAGCGGGAGAGAGAGAGAGTAGATCAGAACCAGGAAGTATGAAAATAAAAAAATAAAAAAAGAGAAAATATATCAGAGTAAACGAGAGAGAGAGAGAATATATCAGAGTAAACAAGAGAGAGAGAGAATATATCAGAGTAAACATGAGAGAGAGAGAGAATATATCAGAGTAAACAAGAGAGAGAGAGAATATATCAGTAAACAAGAGAGAGAGAGAATATATCAGAGTAAACAAGAGAGAGAGAGAATATATCAGTAAACAAGAGAGAGAGAGAATATATCAGAGTAAACAAGAGAGAGAGAGAATATATCAGTAAACAAGAGAGAGAGAGAATATATCAGTAAACAAGAGAGAGAGAGAATATATCAGTAAACAAGAGAGAGAGAGAGAATATATTAGAATGAAGGAAAAAGGGTGAAAAAAGAGAAGAAGAGAGGGAGTGACGCCCCCCCGCGGAGATGATGGTGGTAGTGGTTGTAATAGTGTGAACAGCCATCATAACTACCACTATCCCTACCACAATCGCTAAAAGTCCTCTACCGCAGTTCCCACCTCTCCTACCAACTACCACACCTACCACAATCTCGAGCTACCAGTCACCTTCACCACAACTACCACCACCTACCACAACTACCACCATCTACCGCAACTACCACAATTCCCCCGCCTGGTGTGAGGGATATTTGCCAGATGTTGCCATAATTTCAATTGCTTGTGCGTTTGTTCGGTAATGGTGGTAGTTGTGGTTGTGGTTCCGATGGTGGTAGTGAGGGTGATAGTGGTAGTTAAAGTAGTGGTGATGGTGGTAGTTGTAGTGGTAGTTGTGGTTGTGGCAATGGTGGTAGTTTTGGTGTCGATTGTGATAGTTGAGGCTGGTGAATGTTGGAGGAAGGTTTGTTAAGGATGTTGGTAGGTAGTGGTTGCGATGGTGGTAGTGGTGATAGGAATGTTTATAGCTGGGTAAGTAATGTTGGTAGCAGATCTGAGTGTTATTTTTAGTGCTTGTAAATTCGAAGAGGGGCGCTATAATGTTTGTTGAAGTCTGTCTATAATGTTTGTTGAAGTCTGTCTATAATGTTGGTTGAAGACTGTCTGAAATGTTGGTTGAAGACTGTCTATAATGTTGGTTGAAGACTGTCTGAAATGTTGGTTGAAGTCTGTCTGAAATGTTGGTTGAAGTCTGTCTGAAATGTTGGTTGAAGTCTGTCTATAATGTTGGTTGAAGACTGTCTGAAATGTTGGTTGAAGTCTGTCTGAAATGTTGGTTGAAGTCTGTCTATAATGTTGGTTGAAGTTGTCTATAATGTTGGTTGAAGTTGTCTATAATGTTGGTTGAAGTTGTCTATAATGTTGGTTGAAGTTGTCTATAATGTTGGTTGAAGTTGTCTATAATGTTGGTTGAAGTTGTCTATAATGTTGGTTGAAGTTGTCTATAATGTTGGTTGAAGTTGTCTATAATGTTGGTTGAAGTTGTCTATAATGTTGGTTGAAGTCTGTCTATAATGTTGGTTGGAGGGCGAGTGGAATGTTGGTTGTTGGCATGTTGAGGTCCTATAATGTTGGTAGGAGTAATGGTGCGATGGTGGTAGTTAGAGATGTTTATTGCTTGTTACAAAAATGTTCATTGTTAGTTACCGCTGCTTTTGTCATAATTCGTAACCCATTCCATGCACCGACTTAATTTTTTTTCAGAATTTAAGAATTCTGATTTTTTTTTTTCCTCGGTATCTTGAGACGTTTTTTATTTATATTAAGGAAAATTTTCGAATTGGAAGGTCTATAATTCGTAACACATTCCTTGCTGCGACTTATTATTTTTTTTTTTCGAATTATGATTTTTTCTAGAATAATAATTCTGCCGACACCACAGTAGAAAGTAGGTGTTGGCAATCTTGAGTTATAATTCTGCCAACACTACAGTAGAAAGTAGGTGTAGGAAGGGGAAGAGGAAAGTGACAACAGATGCGAGAGTAGAAGCTTAGTTTGGGAAGAGTGTTGGCAGTACAGGTTGGAATTGGTGGTAAGGTTGGTAGAGATGTAGGCAGGAGTGTTGTCAGTAAATGCCCGGCCGTGAACCTCTCGTTAGCGTACATATTAACAATTAAATCTGAAAATGGGTCTCTCTCTCTCTCTCTCTCTCTCTCTCTGATATATTTCCTTAATGCCACTGTAATGGCGCTACACGGCCATGCTAAATGACATGAATCGAACGTTATTAATTTTTATTTTTGATTTTATTATTTACTCTGTTTTTTATTTCGTTATTTTTGTGAAGACTGCATTTATTATTGAGTTTGTGTGTGTGTGTGTGTGTGTGTGTGCGGGAGTGTTGTGAGTGTATGTTTATTTGTAGGGGCGTGCGTGATGTATGTGTGTACTTATGTTTATGAAGTGTGTTTGCGTGATGTGCATGTTTGTATAAGTGTGTGTACAGGATCGTGTGTGCGTATGTGTGTGTGCGCAGGTTGGACAATGGCCATATTGCCTGCCAGTTTAATATTGCCCCAACCGTGTGTGTGCGTGTGTGTGTGTGAGAGAGAGAGAAACCTATTTGGTGCTAATCTTACGTAATGTCCTTCCTTCCTTCTTTCCACGATTCTTTCTCCTTCCCTTCCTTTCTCCCTTTTTTCTTCCTTTTCTCTCATTCCCTTCTTCTTTCATTTCTTCCATCTTCCTTATTTCTCCTTCGTTTCTTCAGCATTTCTTTCTTTTCCGTACTCTTTTCCTTTCCTTCCTTCCTTCCTTCCTTCCTTCCTGTCTTCTTTCTCCTCTGATTTCCTCCTACTCTTCTTTCATTCGGGCTTCTTTTTCATTACTTATTATTATTCCATGTCCTCTCATTCTATAATTATTTCGTATTTTCCCCTTTCTTTTCATTTTTTCCTTCATTTTTACCCTCTCCCCATTCCCATTTTTCTCCTTCCTTCCTCTCCTGTTTGTATTCATTCTCCCTCCATCTCTTTCTTCCTTCCTTCATTCATTCATTCCTCTATGTCTTCCTTCCTTACTTTCCTTTATGCATTCTTCTCTCTCAACTTTCTTCCTTCGCCTCATAACTTCCTTCCTTCTTTCCTTCCCTTCCTTCCTTGCTGCGATAAGGGCCAGTAATCATCCACTTATTTTGGTTCTGGACACAAGTTTCTCTCAAGTTCCTTCATTCCTTCCATCATTCCTTCCTTCCCTCCATCCGTCTTTCATTCCATCTTCCATTCCTTTCCACCATTCCATCCATCCTTCTTTCATTCTTCCATTCCTTCCTTTCTTCATTTCTTCCTTCACTCCTTCATTCCTTCCATCCATCCTTCATTATTCTCTAGTTCACTTTACTTGCAAATTTACTGTTTCATCTTCTTATTTTTTGTTTCTTTTCCCCTTTCCTTTTCCTTCCGTTACTCGTCCGTCTTCCTTCCATCCTTCTTTCTTTCCTTCCTTCCTTCCTGCCTTTCCTTCTCCCTCCCTCGCTTCCTTCCATCCTTATTCATTCCTCCGCCCTTATAAGTAACAATTATTCTGTGTTATGATCCAGCCTCTCTCTCTCTCTCTCTCTCTCTCTCTCTCTCTCTCTCTCTCTCTCCTATCTTTAATCATCTAGCAATAATAATGATGACCTTTGTGATAGCCAAGGTGGTGGTAGTTGTGGTAATTGTGGTAGTGGGTGTTATGGTAGCTTATCATGTAAAGTAGTAGTAGAAGAAATAGTAGTTGTATTATTATTATTAGTAGTAGTAGTAGCAGTAGTAATAGTATTGTTCTTAATGATAGTGGTGTGTTAAGTGGATTGTAATTATATCGTAGTAATAATGGTAATGGTTTTGTTATTAGTAGTGGTATTTGGGATGGTAGTGGTAGTAATGGCAATAGTTTCTTAATTGATTACTGTGATTTCCTAGTAATGGTAGTAGTAGTAGTAGTGGTAGTGGGGATGGTAGTAGTCTCCTGGGCACACTTAACTTAATGGTACCTCGTTAAGTAACTCACCTGTACTCTCTCTCCCCCCTCCCTATCCCCACTCCTCCATCCCACCCCTCTCCCCCTCCCCTTCTTACTCTCCCCTCCCCTCTCATCCTCTTCTTACCCCCATCTCACCCCCCCCTTCCTCCCCTCCCCCTCTCACACACTCTTTCAGTCCCCCTCCCTTCCTCCATGCCCCTAACCCCCATTCTCCTTTCCCCTCCTCCCTTCTCAGCTCCCCTTCTTTTACCCTTTTCCAATGTGCTTTTTCTCCCCCTCTTCGCCTTTCTTTGCCTAACTCCTCTCTCTCTCTCTCTCTCTCTCTCTCTCTCTCTCTCTCTTTGGGGGGGGTTGTCTCCCACTTCCCCTTTCCTCCTGCTCTCTTCCTCTGCCCTCATCTATCTGTCCGTCTATCTGTCTGCCTGCCTATCTATCTATCTGTTTATCTATCTATCAGTGTATCTATCTTCATCCCTTACCTTACTTTCTCCAACCAAAGCCCCTCCATTTCGTCTCAGTAAAACATCCTCCCCCCCCCTCTCCTTCACCCCTTCCTCCATCTCTCCCCCCCTCTCTCCCTCCTCCTCTCCCCCTCCCTCCCCAACCCCAAGGGAGCAGTGTAGCCAGACCAAAACACCATCCAGGAATATTGTCAACACTGCATCCTGACATGGCAACAATTTACTCGTACTTGGCAACACTGATTTTTTTTTATTTTTAGTCTCTCTCTCTCTCTCTCTCTCTCTCTCTCTCTCTCTCTCTCTCTCTCTCTCTCTCTCTCTCTCTCAGTCTGTCCGTGCATGTATTTATCTGTCCTTCTGTCTATTTGCCTATCTGTCTGTCTATCTATCTATCTATTTATTCTATTCCTAAGTCTTTCAATTCCTCTTTCGGCCAGACCAGTCACTAGGAATCACAAGGTCTGTATGGTCTATGTATCTTTTAAACCAATCAGTTATTTATTACTCTAAAGGTGATTACAATTTTACCTATAACACTGATTGGTCATTCGGATCACCTAAATTGCGTGTGTGTGTGTGTGTTTGCATTTGTGATTGCGTATTATTTTTTGTGTGGGTGTCTGAACGTTTGTATTATTATTATTATTATTGTTGTTAGTAGTAGTAGTTGTAGTAATAGGAGGAGTAGTATTTGTTATTAGTATTGTTTATTATTATTATTATTATTATTATTATTATTATTTATTACAGAAGGGGTAATTGTCTTTATAACCAGATGCAGTTTTAAGAAGAAAAGATAAAATAAGTAACTTAACTGCGTGGATGTGCATAATCTTCCTCATTATTAGGAGAGAGAGAGAGAGAGAGAGAGAGAGTTTAAAGGCAGGAAAAGAAAACAGAAAAGGAAGAAAATTGTATGTGAAGGAAAAATTGAGAGAGAGAAAGGGAGAGAGAGGTCGTTAATACGTGACCTGATCCCTGCAGTAATGAAGGAAGATGGAGGGAGAGAAAGAGGGAAGACGGAAGGAAGACGGGGAGGTAATTCAAGGAGGGAAGAAGGAAAGAGGAATTTGAGGGAAGAGGAAGGGGGTAATGGAGGGAGGGAAAGGAGAGAGAGGATGGAAGGAAAAGGGGAAGGAAGAATATATTGATGGATAGAAGAGAAAAACTAAAATAAAAAGAAAAAAGCCACGAGAGAAAATAAAGGAAGAAAAAAGTAGGGAGTGAAGGAAGAGAAGGTTGAAAGAAAAGGAGAAAGAGGAATAAAGTGATGGGGTAAAGACGAACCACTTCAGATAAACAAGGAACTGAGAAAACAACAAGATTAATAAGCAAGAAAAACAAGAAAATGAAGGATAAAAAATAAGTAAAGGAGGAAGTAAGGACGGAAGGGACTGAGGAAGCGATGAGAGTAATAAGGTAGAAAAGGAAATAAATACTAATAAATAAAGGACGAAGGAAGAATAACAAGAAAATAAAATTGGATGAGAAATAGAAAAAATAAAGTCAGTAAGGATATGACCTAAGATGGACTGCATTAGGCCGGGTCATAGGTCGTTAAGGCGTCTCTTATTTCCCTTTTGATCAGGTCACGGCACTTAACCTACTTTCAGACTCCTCCATTACTTCCTCAAAACCTTACTACTACTTTATTGACCAAGCAAAAGTGTGGTTCTTTATGGGACCTAAGATGCTAAGTTTTATTGATGGTGATTGGTGATGATGATTTATGATGGTGGTGGTGATGATGATGATTTTGTATTTTCCCTGTGTGTGTGTGTGTGTTGTGTGAGGCTATGTATGTGCGTGACTGTATGACCATGTTTTTCAATGTATGTGTGTGCGTATTTATGAGTGGTTTGAATTTATGCATCAGTATGTTTGTATTGATTTATATTTGTGATAAGAGTGTGTGTGTGTGTGTGTGTACGTATTTATGAGAGTTGTATATATATTAACGAGTATGTATGTTTATCAGTGTGTTTGTCGCTGGCTGTGTTTGTGTTTGTTTGTTTGTTTGTGTGTGTGTGAGAGAGAGAGAGAGAGGCAGCAATATTGAACCATGCCCCCCCCCCTCTCTCTAAGCCGCAAACCACCAACCCGCCGCCCGTTTTCTATGTCCCGTGCGTGTTAGAAAAGATAGGGGAGGGGTAACTATTTTCACTCGTGTATTTTCCGCTGTGCGTGTGTATTAAGTGATAAATTCTTCAGCCTTAATATTTATAGTGGTGGGAGGTGTAATTTCTCTCTCTCTCTCTCTCTCTCTCTCTCTCTCTCCGTTTTTGTCTTTATTGTATTCCTTTCGTTTCTTTCAGTATTTTCCATTCTCTCTCTCTCTCTCTCTCTCTCTCTCTCTCTTTAATTTTTTTTTTCAATACTGTCTCTGCATTTATTTATTTATTATGTACATTTGTTTACCTATTATTATTAAGCGTTTTGTACTAGATGTATTTTAATGCTAAGAATCTGAGTCAGGTATGGAAATCTTCAAAATAACCATTACTTTTTAATATGATTGGCAGTAAAAAAAAAAAAAAAAAAAAAAAAAATCCGTATTTATTCCACTTTTCAATAACTCTTTACCCGGCTGTATTTTGGCGTCTGGTGAATATATGGCCCTACAGGAGTGTCAAAAGTGTGGGGACATTTTTGTGGCTCCAAAATTGCCCACGAAATACTGTAACTCGATGTGAAGGTATGGCGGGGGGAGAGAGAGGGGGAAGGGGATGGAGGGAGAGGGGAAAGGTATGTAGCGGGGAGAGTGTAGGGGGAACGGGATTGAGGGAGAGGGGAAAGGTATGGAGGAGAAGAGTAGGGGGGAAGGGGATGGAGGGAGAAGGAAAATGGATGGAGAGGGGAGAGAGTAGGGGAGAAGGGGATGGAGGGAGAGGAGAAAGGTATGGAGGGGGGAGAGGTATGGAGAGAGGGGTAGGGGAGGAGAGGGGGATAGGGGAGGAAGGTATGGAGGGGGATAGTGTAGGGGGGAGAGGGATAGAGCAGGGGGGAATTGGCGGGGGAAATATAGTGCTGGAGTTTGTTAGTGGTGCATTAGCGAAGTGGGGGGTCGTGTTTTTTTTCTGTCTTTCTTTTCCTCTTTATTGACTTTTTGTGAGTGTGTTGCTTTGAGGTGGAGGCAGTAGTAATAGTAGTAGTAGTAGTAGTAATAATAATAATATTGTTCAGAATTACCCACACCTTTATTTTCTACCTGCAATTATGTACCTGGATTTCTCATTTATTTATTTATTTGTGTATTATTTATTTAGATCAGGTAACGGTATTGTGGGGTAATTGAGGTGGGGTTGGTTTGGGTGTCACTGCCTTGTTGTTGTTGTTGTTGTTGTTTATTGTTGTTGTTGTGGAAGATTTGTGAGTTGAAATTGTGGGGCCTGCATATTTGATTACACACACACACACACACACACACACACACACACACTTCTTGTAACTGTGTGTCGCTCTTTGCATTCCACGCCCACGCTCTCTCTCTCTCTCTCTCTCTCTCTCCCCTTTCTATCTACCTGCTTGTCAGTATATCTATCTATCTATCTAATTTTCTTCCTGCCTCTCTGTCTATCTATCTATTTTCCACCCTTATAAAACGTACCTACCTACCTTCATATATTTTTACTATGTCTATCTATCTATCTATCTATCAGTCTATCTATCATTCTGTTTTGTCTCTGGATCTGTCTGTCTATCCTTCCACCCATCTATATGTCTGTCCGTTTACCTATGTGCTACCTACCTACCTGTTTACTACCTTCTTGCCTACCTGCCTCCTACATGTCTACTTACGCATCTACCCACATAATTTCTGTTTCAAGTAACTTAGTATTTTGTCTTTTTTTACCTTCGTTACCTTGACACCAGACTACTTCCTTGTGTGTGTGTGTGTGTGTGTGTGTGTGTGTGTGTTTTCATGCCTAAGTTCCGTCCCTTCATTTCTTATTCTTCCTTTGTGTGTGTGGGTGTGAGAGAGAGAGTGTGAGTGTGTGTGTGTGTGTGTTTCCTTCTGCGTGCGTGTGGGTTGATGCTAGTGTATACATGAATAAGTGCGTGAGCGTGCGTGCATGTGTGAGCTGATGTGAGTGTGAGGATGAATGAGTGCGTGTGCGTGCTTGTGGGTGTGGCATTAAGTAGCATATGTAATGGTGTTCAGTAACTGCCGTACTCTGCTTCCTGAGAGTTACAGTCGCCTAGCAATATTGGAGCGAGAGGGAGGGAGGGAGAGAGAGAGAGAGAGAGGGAAATAATTAACCCTATCTATTTTTTTCATCAAATTTTCATTATTATCATCATCTCGTAATTAATACACACACACACACACACACACACACACACACACACACACACACACACACACACACACACACACACACATCCTGGCCACCTTGTTTTATGTAGTGGATTTGGGGGTTTGGGGAGCACTGCTGGAGTTATGAAGATTGTGTTTGCTGTTTTGTGTGTGTGTGTGTGTATCCTATCTCTCTAATCATAAACCATACCTAATCAGTCTCTCTCTCTCTCTCATCCAGGTATGTGGCAGGTGTGGAGGTGGAGACAGGTGTGTGGAGGGGTGAGTGTGGTCGATTTTTATTTTATTGTTTTATTAATTCATGTTATTTGGTGACTAATGTTAATTGGGTTAGCATGGCATTATTATTATTATTATTATTATTGTAAGAAGGATAAAATACTAGGAATGCTCTTTGTTCAGCAGACGCAAGGAATGAGAGAGAGAGAGTAGAGACAGACAGACATGCACAGAGACAAACAGACAGAGAGGGAATGAGGGAGAGAGACATTAAATATCTCTCACCTGAGCCTGTCACGAAGGGTAATATAATAAAAAAGGACAATAACAAGTGAGAAAATAAATGATAATGGCGGTAATTGGTTTGATAATGAGGTATAATGATGTTAATGATAAAGATAATGGGTGTGGTTGTCTGGCTGTGGTGGGGGATGTGATAAATGGGGAGGGGTAATTCACGAGAGGGGAGGGGGGAAGAGGAAGAGAGGAGGGAGGAAAAGGAAGACGGGAGGAGAAAGGAATACAGGGAAGAGGAAAGAGGGTGAGGATAGAAGGCAAAAAAAGAGAGTAAGAAGCGCGAGGGTAGGGGAAGAGGAAGGGGGAAGGGACGGGATACGAAAGAGGAAGAAGGGAGGAGGGAGGAGTAGGGAAGAGGGGTAGGATGAAGAGAATAGATGAGGGGAAAGGAATAGAATGAGGAGAGGGGAAGAGATGAAAGAGAGGGGCGTGTGAGAGAGAAGGGGAAAGGAAGAGGGAGGAGGGGAGAGAGAAATGGTGGACGGGACACGGGTAAGGGAAGGGAAGGAGAGAAGTATGATATAGAGGAAGGAGGGAGGAAAGGGGGGTGGTGGAAAGGGAGAGATTCATCCCCCTTCTTCCTTCATCCTTCCCCTCCTTCCGTCTTTGCACCCTCTTCTATTCACCCGAATGCTCTATCCATAGAGAGAATACGAAGGAAGGGTGAGGAATTCAAAGGAGGGGTAAGGAATACAAAGGAAGGGTGAGGAATGCAAAGGAAAGGTGAGAATACAAAGGAGGGGTAAGAAATATTAAGGGAGGGTGAGTACAAAGGAAGGGTGAGGAGTACAAAGGAGTACAAGTAATGGTGTGTTGTATTGAACAGTTACAGAGGGATATAGAAAGGATGGATTTTAATGTGATCCCTGGTACGAGGCGGGTTTGGTGAGGAGGAGGAGGATAAAGGAGAAACAGGGATGAGAGGAGGTGGAGGAAGAGCAGGAGGATAAAGGAGGAAGAAGAGGAGGGAAATTGTGGAACAGGAGGGAGAGGAGAAACTAAGAAGATATAAATCGAAGAGAGGAAGAAGAAAATGATGATGATGAGGAGGAGGAGGATAGGAAGAATGAAGGAAGAAAAGAGAAAACAATGATGGATATGAGGAAGAGGAAAAAGAGAAATGTGTGTGTGTGTGTGAGAGAGAGAGAGAGAGAGAGCACCCTAATAAAACTATCCAAATAAAATTCAGTTCCTTCCTCTCCCGTCATCTCCTCTTTCGCAAATAGAATACGACTCATCATTTTGATTTCTCTCCTTTTCTCTCCCTCTCTGTTTCTTCCTCCCTTCCCTCCTTCTCTCCTCTCTGTTTCTTCCCTCCCTCCCCTCTCCCTCCATTCCCTCTTTTCTTTCTCTCCTCTCCCGACTTTTCCTCCCCCTCTACCCTCTCTCTTTCCTCCACTCCTCCTCCATCCTTCCTCCATTCCTTCCCTTCCTCGTTGCTTCCACCCCTCTCGTCCTATCAGCTCCTTCCTTTATTTATTTGTCAATCTATAGCCAGGCACCTCGATCCCGTAAAGGGTGACCACAAACAAATCGCCTCCCTGTCGCCCTGCTCCCTGCCAATTCGCTACTCTCCCCCCAACTTACACCCCACTCTCTCTGACTCAAATATTTCACCGTGTTCTTGGTCAACCTCTCCTCCTCACATCCTCACACTTACATACATATATATATTTTTTTTATTTTGCTCACCACGTCTCCTTCCACCATCCAACTCACCCACATGTACCCTTTCCACCATCGTCTCCACATGACCATAATTATGATGATGAGAATAATGATGATGATGATGGTGATGTTGATGATGAGAATGAGGAGGATAGTAATGATGATGATGATGACGAGAATAATAAGGATGATGATGATGATGAGGAGGATAATAATGATGGCGATGACGACGATGATGAGAAGGATGATGATGAGGAGGAGGATAATGATGATAGTGATGATGATGATGAGGAGAAGGCTAATAATGACAGTGGTGGCGATAATGATAATATTTCTTGGCATGCCCACACCAGCTAAACTCTCCCTCTTCATGCCTTTCCTCAACATTCATCCTTGGAAATATAAACTGCGGCGCGGCTGTGTAGTGACCATGTTCCCTCACGGCTTCTCCAGCTTACGGTGCCATTTTATTCCATTTTATATATTGATTTATTTATTTTATTTCTGATACGAATTATTGCTTACCGTGTCCACCCTACCCATTACCGTGTCCACCCTACCCATTACCGTGTCCACCCTACCCATTACCCTGTCCACCCTACCCATTACCCTGTCCACCCTACCCATTACCGTGTCCACCCTACCCATTACCCTGTCCACCCTACCCATTACCCTGTCCACCCTACCCATTACCCTGTCCACCCCACCCATTACCCTGTCCACCCTACCCATTACCCTGTCCACCCTACCCATTACCCTGTCCACCCCACCCATTACCCTGTCCACCCCACCCATTACCCTGTCCACCCCACCCATTACCCTGTCCACCCCACCCACTCCACCCACACACTGGGCATCAACTTGACTGACAGAAGTGACTGATCTTTGTCAGCTGAAGTAAACGGACTACAGTCAGGTCAGCCTCAGATCTACCTTCCCTTGCCATTGACTGGGCTGAAAGGGGTGGGCAGCTTAGAACAAACGCGCTGTAGTAGGTATAATGTGTTGACAGAGCCAGGATTCCAGGGGCTTGAATGATGAGTGTGCTGTAGTAGGTATAATGTGTAGACAGAGCCAGGATTCCAGGGGCTTGAATGATGAGTGTGCTATAGTAGGTATAATGTGTAGACAGAGCCAGGATTCCAGGGGCTTGAATGATGAGTGTGCTGTACTGTAGTAGCTATAATGTGTAGATAAGAGCCAGGATTCCTGGGGGCTTGAATGATGAGTGTGCTGTACTGTAGTAGGTATAATGTGTAGATAAGAGCCAGGATTCTGGGGGCTTGAATGATGAGTGTGCTGTACTGTAGTAGGTATAATGTGTAGATAAGAGCCAGGATTCCGGGGGCTTGAATGATGAGTGTGCTGTACTGTAGTAGGTATAATGTGTAGATAAGAGCCAGGATTCCGGGGGCTTGAATGATGAGTGACTGGCCTGAAAGGGGTTGTCAGCTTAAACAAACGCGCTGTACTAGTTATAATGTGTTGATAGAACCAGGATTCCGGGGGCTTGAATGATGAGTGATTGGAGGCGTGGCCCATTGGACAGGACAAACGTGGACTGTTTAGACGTTTCTACTCCTCACTCTGCCCCAGGGTGGGAAAGGAGGTCCAAATGATGATGATAATGTATAAAATATACACTGTATAATTTGCAGTATGTATAAAATATACACTGTATAATTTGCAGTATGTATAAAATATACACTGTATAATTTGCAGTATGTATACAATACAGTGTGTATAATTTGCAGTATGTATACAATACAGTGTGTATAATTTGCAGTATGTATACAATAGTGTGTATAATTTGCAGTATGTATACAATACAGTGTATAATTTGCAGTATGTATACAATACAGTGTGTATAATTTGCAGTATGTATACAATACAGTGTGTATAATTTGCAGTATGTATACAATACAGTGTGTATAATTTGCAGTATGTATACAATACAGTGTGTATAATTTGCAGTATGTATACAATAGTGTGTATAATTTGCAGTATGTATACAATAGTGTGTATAATTGGACTAGCTGTCTGCAGAGGCCGTATCTTTGATCCGTGGCGCCCCTTCGTCTCCGCCTCCTCCCTCTTCCTTTCCCTTCTCCTTCCCCATCAACTCACTCTCCTTCTAATTCCCCCTCACCCCCCTCATAATTAACCATTTCTTATTCATCTTCTTAGTCCTAAATAATTTTACATTTATTCATCAAAAACAAAATGAACTTCATCCTACTTCTGGTGTTGGTGGTTTGGCTGGGTGGGGCAGTGGGGGGGGTAGAGGGGGCTCGGGCCCGGGGTGCGGGTCGCGGCGGCGACGCGGCTGCCGCACGCGGCCTGGAGGCCCGCGTGCGCCAGCTGGAGGCGCACCTGCACACCTACGGGCAGGCGATTGAGAGCCTTCGGGAACAGAAGGCTCAGCTGGAGTCCCAGAACCTCGCCCTGCAGCAGGAGGTTCAGGCGGCCCGGACTTCGCTCCAAGATTAGGAGGAGTTTGCTCGGGTGCTGCAGGAGTAGAAAGACGAGGACGCGTGGGGCATCCTGGCCGACAAAGACGAAAAGGCCAACGGCCTCGCCACACGCCTGGACGCCGCCCATGAGGACCTGAAGGCCAAGAGCCATGAGTTGGATCACGTAACGGGCGAAATGCAGAAATTGACGGACGCCCATGCAGACCACCTCCTGCTTCACCACGCCGAGACGCAGAAGCGGGAGGAGGTGGAGGGGCTCCTTCACGACGCCCAGAGCTCCCGTGATACCTGGGAAAGGCGACACCAGGAAGTCTCGGGTCAGCTCGAATCACGCGCATAGCATGCCAGAGAGCTGGAGGAGGAGCTGCAGGCTCTCCAAACCATACACCAGGACCGCCTGCAGCGCCTGCAGGACACAGAACGTCGCCATGATGAAGAAGAACGTAGGCGATTGGACCTCGAAAGTCACCTTGAGGAGGCGCAGCGGGCGCTGCAGGCCTGGGAGCGGCAGCACGCCCAGACTCACAGGGACCTTACCCACCACCAGGAGCGGGGAGCCCAGATGGAGTCCGTGCTGAAGGAGGCCGAAATGGTCTTATCTTCACAAGACCACGAACTTGGTTCTTTGCGCCAAAAGGTGGTGGATCAGAGCCAGGCGCTGGAGGAGGCCCAGGCAGACGCCCAATCAAGGGAAGCGGCCCACGCCAGCCTCCAGGCAGGTATGGCTGACTTAATGAAAAACATGAGGCGGCCCAAAACCAACTGGACGAAATAAGACAAGGCCACGCCCAGGCCCTCCGGCAGCACCAGCACGGCATCAGCCGGAGGGATGAGGCCATAAAAGGTCATAAGAACCAGATCAGGGGTCACCTACGAACCATTCGTGAACGTGAAAACAGGATCAATGACCTACTTTCGGAAAATCGTGGCCTGCGCAAGGCCAGAAAGGTCTTGCACAAACACAGTAAAGGCCTGCAGGCCCACCTGGCCCGGCACCATGGCCTGGTCCTGGCCCTCGTCAAGCAAGATGAGGCGCTGCGGGACAAGGTCCTGGCCCTGGCCGGCCAGTGAGCGCATTGTGTCCAATTACACTCGAATTGAACTTTATTGTCCCAAACCAAAACGGGACTCGCATTAGGGGGTGTCGCTCCGAGGGAGGCAGCCCAGTAAGAGGTGTTGGGTAGTGAGGTGTAGCTGAGTACAGGATGTGCCCGAGTAACTGGTGTTGTGTAATGACGTGTAGCTGAGTACAGGATGTGCCCGAGTAAGTTGTGTTGTGTAGTGACGTATAGCTGAGTACAGGATGTGCCCGAGTAAGTGGTGTTGTGTAATGAGGTGTAGCTGAGTACAGGATGTGTCAGACTAAGAGGTGTTGTGTAGTAGGAGATGGACGGTAGCACGCCAGAGGTGTAACACCCTAGAGGTGTAACACCCTAGAGGTGTAACACCCTAGTGGTGTAACACCCTAGAGGTGTAACACCCAAGAGGTGTAACACCCTAGAGGTGTAACACCCTAGAGGTGTAACACCCTAGTGGTGTAACACCCTAGTGGTGTAACACCCTAGAGGTGTAACACCCTAGTGGTGTAACATCCTAGAGGTGTAACACCCTAGTGGTGTAACACCCTAGAGGTGTAACACCCTAGTGGTGTAACACCCTAGAGGTGTAACACCCTAGAGGTGTAACACCCTAGTGGTGTAACACCCTAGTGGTGTAACACTCTAGAGGTGTAAAGATATGGCACGCTGACAAATGGATTGGAGTGGCACGCTGAGAGGTGGACGGGAGTGGCACGCTGAGAGGTGGACGGGAGTGGCACGCTGAGAGGTGGATAGGAGTGGCACGCTGAGAGGTGGACGGGAGTGGCACGCTGAGAGGTGGACGGGAGTGGCACGCTGAGAGGTGGACGGGAGTGGCACGCTGAGAGGTGGACGGGAGTGGCACGCTGAGAGGTGGACGGGAGTGGCACGCTGAGAGGTGGACGGGAGTGGCACGCTGAGAGGTGTGTCCCGTGCCCACACAAAGTACTACCTTCTCTCTCACTTTTTCTCTTTTCTTTATCTCACTTTTATACACATGTCTATCTACCTCATATCTATCTATCTATAATCTCCGTCTCCCTTCTTTCCTCCTCCATCTCTTCT